>NC_044248.1:11785084-12403161 GCF_003957555.1 Calypte anna | reverse complement strand
TTGTTTTAACTTCTGTTTCTCTTTTGTGCTGTTGGCTGCCATAAGAATCTGCCAGCTAATCAAGTGCTACAAGCTCTCCTTCCTGTGAATGCTTGTCTGTAACATAATGAATATTCACTTTTCAGCTCCTGTTGATTCCCCTGGACAGTTCTTCTGGTTCATCACTTGGCAAGTAAATGCCATTTACATCACCTGCATATTTATTTTTTTTATCTCTACTGTCTTTACTTTTTGGTGACCTCTTACTCCTTGAGAACCCTGATTTAGCTTCTTGAATCAGAAGAGATACATACAGCACAACAGAAGACATTTGGCAATTAATTGATTAAGAAGGGACCTCAAATTATCTAGTTGCCTGAGGGATATGCTATATTCCCCTAGAACAGTCACGAGCTGTTGTGCTTTGAAGATTTACAGGAAAAGAATGATATGGGAGATTTTGATTAAGGGACCAAGGGCAGATGTTGACTGAGTAAAGGGATTTGTGCCACTCCATTATGTGCAAAACTCAAGATAACATATGACTTTTGTCATTATCCTTTTAATGAAAACTACAGTATGTAGCTGTGAACACAAATCCTGCTAAGTAAACTCAAGAGAGTTAGTTCACTGTACACTTGAATTCCAATTACTGTGGAAAAAGAAACTAAACAAGAAGGAATCAAGCCACCAAAGTACTACAAAATTTTACTGTAATGACATTATCAAGTGCTTTTTCATTTTCTTGCAGGGTTTCTTTATTCATTTGCCTGCATTATATTGAGAATAAGACACATTTCTATGGCAACGCTGTCTTTCAGACAGGTATCTCAATGGATTTTGCAAGTATTGACTGATCAAGACTCAGAATTACTGTGATACTGGAAAAGAGTACAGGTGCCCTTAAATCACACCTGCCTTAGGAATTAATTACAGACAATACAAGATTTAGGAATAGTGAGAAGTAACAGAAGCAAACCTTCGTTTCCAGAAACTGCATTTAATAGGGAGGTAGCTATTAAATGTACTGTAAGTTTGACTACTGCTGTAACGTTAATAACCTCCTAGAGATTGCTACAGAGTTTCAGCAATCACCACTGGTAACCCTAGTTTAGCAGTTGCTGGACAAAGATAATTGGGTACATTTAAGAGATACTTGGAATTAAATGTAAAATTGCTTTTCATTCTTCTTATTTTAACAAGCTACCTCACCAAAGGAAGCTGTTATACATTAGTCTATAAGAGTGTAGAACTTTTTTTTTTAATGTATTGTGTTTTAAAAAGTGGCATAAATAATGAAGTGTAGAATAATAATATTAATATTAACTACAGTTAGTAACAATAACTTAGCATCTTAGCATGTCTGGATGTACTTTCCCATGCTGAATCTGAAAAAAAAAAGTTCGAGTCTGTAATTTATATTGTGAAGTTCTGCATATTTACAGGTTCCTTTTTATGATTTATAACTGCATTTTTATGTTGATTCATTATTCACAGATGCATATCCTCTTAACCAAATCAAAAGATAGCTCTTATTGACCTATTAGTTTTAATCAATTAGTAGACAGGAAACACGATAAGCTAAGTCTTTGAACCATGTCAGTATATTTGGGCAGATAGGTTAATTCCTGGCTTTAAGATTTCCCTTATGTATCATTAAAGAAAAAATCCTATGCATTTAAATCAAAAGCATTCCCATTCAGTTTACAGTCATTATCAGTGGTTATCATTATATGTATGTAGAATACTTGTACAATCATATACACAGACACCTAATATACCAGTGATATTAATTTTAAAGGTTCCCACATTTTCCTTCTTATCCCTGACATACCTTTAGAAGATTTTCTTGTTGCTCTTGATGTCCCTGGCCATATTTAATTCTGTCAAGGCTTTACCTTTCCTAACCTGGTCCCTGGCTGCCTGGACAGTTTTTCTCTGTTCCTCCCAGGCAACCTGTCCTTGCTTCCATATTCTGTAGGATCCATTTTTGTGTTTTAGTCTCTCCAGGAGCTCCTACTTCATCCATGCAGGCCTCCTGGCATTTCTGTGTGGCTTCCTCTTTTCTGGGATGTATTGCTCCTGATCTTGGAAGAGATGATCTTTGAATGTTGACCAGCTTTCTTGGGCTGCTTTTCTCTCCAGGACTTTATCCTGTGGTACTCTTCCAAGCACATCCCTGAGGAGGCACCTGCTTTCCTGAACTTTAAGGTGGCAAGCTTGCTGTGCACCCTCCTCCCTGCCTAAAGGATTTTGAACTCCACCATCTAATTGTCATTGCAGCCAAGGCCACCCTTGAGCTCCACATTTCCCAGCAAACACTCCTTGTTGGTGACAACAATGTTCAGCATAGTACTTCTCATTGGCTTCTCTATCCCTTGGAGAAGGAAGTTACTGTCAATGCTGTGTTGTCCCTCCAACATAGACTGGGACGACTGTTTCCCTGTCTTTGCCCTTCCATTAATCTTGACCCATAAGCTCTCAGTTAACTCTTCATCCATCCCCAGGTGGAGCTCATGCACTCCAGCTGGTCATTGATGTATAGGGCAGCACCCTTCCTTGTGTCCCCTGCTTGTCCTTGTTGAAGAGACTGTTTCCTTCCATATGAAAGATGAGTCAATGAATGAATCAACTCCAGATAATACAGAAGTTTCAGATATGTTGGAGTGAATACACTAATGACAAGGAAGCTATTTTTCTTCCCTACCCCCCCGTTCCTTAAGAAGTTGTGAGAAGGCATAGTCATGAGTTGAAAAAAAGCAAGCTTTGAGAAGAGCTACGGGCAAAATGAATTTTAATTGTGCAATCAAAACAAAGATCAGCATGTACCTCCTGTATGGAATAAATTGGCAATAAATAGGTATGATCAGGTTGCTACATCTGTTCTTATAATTATCCTACGTGTATTTGAATAAAAAGACTACATTTCCTGTTGAAGTAGTTTTATTTTGTGATAAAGACTGAGTTTTTACTATCTTGTGCGTCATCATTTTTTAAATCTTAATCAGGTTTTAGTAATTTGTGCATCTGTGGCATTTTATGGTGTTTAAAATTTTTTCTGGTTCATTTTCAGTAGCCTCAGTCTTCTTCTTGAGCTTCCTTAGAGGGCCTTTGCTGAAGATATCTTTGGGTTTCCTAACTGTTTTTTTTCTCCCCTCTACTTTTTTTCTTGTTGGATCTTTTCCAAACTCTTCCCTTCTTTCTGTTGATTTCAAAAGACTTGTAGACACTGGTGTCTTCAGTTTCCAGGGGGATGTTTTGCCAGTCAGTCTTGTGAGCTCCCATTTACAGTTTCTACTATTTTTATGTATTTCATGGCTCAGAATCTCTCTAAAAGCAGTGAGTCTGCCTTGTACTGTACTGGAGTGGAATTTTGCTACTTTAGGACTCTAGTGATTTTTACTTTGTAGTCATCATGTCTGCCCTTTCTTCTTAAAAGAAAAGTTATTTGCTTGTTTGTTTTCTCTTTTAGAAGTTCATTGTATGAAGTTCTATTCTGCTAACAGCTAGGTTTCTGGATTCAAAGCCCCTGTGATGGTATTCTGTATTTCTCATTAATTTAAAAGTCATCTTTGTACAACTTGCTGTACTGATCCATCACAGTTATCTTGTTTTGTGAACTTGGTTAAGTTGTGCATATTGGTATCGAGAGTTATCTAATGAACACACAGATCCAGTAACATGAAAACCTTTGGTCTCTCTGATGCAACAGCAAATCTGTTATAGGATTGTCTGATACTTTTTTAGCGTGATTTTAAATGAACTGTAAGGTCCAAGTCAGACTTAGCGAGTTAAGAATTCCAAGTTATTTTTACATCTTTATTCCATATCTATCCTTTCTCACCTGCTGTCATCTCAATCAATCTAGTTCCACAAAACCTCATGGTTTTGGAAAGAACATTCTTGAAAGATGCCGAGGATTTGGTCAGTCTCAGAACACTGTGGTGTTTTGATGACTGCATCTGTGACCTGCTTTGTCTGGGTTAGACATTCCGGAGTTAAGTGATCTGCCTCAAAATTCAGCTTGAATAAGAATCTTACAGTTGTCTGCTATTGTTTTCTGTGCTGTGGCTGCAGCTGTTAAACACCAAAATCACTATAGTGGGCAAAACAGACTTGGGGAAAATGAATTTAATTTACTGCCAACTAAAATAGAGCTAGATAATGAGAAACAAAAAAGTCAAACATTTAACCAAGAAGGTTAAGCAGTTCTTTGGAGATAACTATAATGAAACCGAAGTCTTCAAAATACACTAAAGGATACTGAGGTTGTAAAACAGAAGTTTCTCATCGCTGCATAAATGAGAGGGGAATGACGTGGATGTAGTTTGTACACATTGCCCTTCAGCATCATATCAGGTGCAGGTAGTGGGGGGCTGGCAGTGGGGTCTGCAGGGCGCTTTGTGAGGGGAGACCAGGGGCTGCCCCATTCCCGTTCCAGCCAGTTCCAGCTGGTTCCAGCCGGTGCCTCAGTGGACCCACTGCTGGACTGAGCCAAGCCTGACAGCAAAGATGGGGGCTGCTTCTGTGAGAAGATATTTAAGAAAGGGCAAGAATATTGGAGAACAGTGAGGAGTGAGGAAAAGGGTGTGAGGAAAACAGTGTGAGGAACAGGCCTGCCAACAGCCGGGGCAGAGGAGAAGGAGGGGAGGTGTTGCTCAGCAGCCTCTGGAGGACCCCATGCTGAAGGAGGTGTATGTTTCTGTAGGAGCAGTGGCCTGTGGAGAGCTCAAGCTGGAGCATGGATGAGGTGTGAGAAAGGGAAGGTGAGTGATAAAGAGAAACTGGCTGCTAGCCCTGATACCACCTCTGTGCTGCCTGGGCAGGGGCAGAGGATAACCATGGGCAAGGGGGGAGGAAAGATGGTTTACTGCTTGTTTTTTTGTTTCTCACTACCCAAATCTATACTATGTGGAAGGAAGTTAATTTAGTTCTCCCCAAGTTGAGTGGGGAGATAAATAAACCAAGTATGCTTGCAATAGGAACTGGTAAGTGAACTCACTGGCTTTACGTTGTTCCATGACTTTTCTCATCCTGTCCTCTCTGCCTGTTTGAGCGAGTGAGCGGCTGGGTGGGTGTGTGGCTGTCAGCCAGGGCTACCCCATCACCCCTGTGCATACACTAACAGGGACCCACACTGCAGACAGAAAGCCAGAGTGCTTAAAGAAGCACAGCAATGCAGAGCTGAGTGGTAAGAAAATAGCAAGCTGCCTTGATGTATTGGATCTGTGTTGTGGAACAGTTTAAATTTTTATCTAGATGAGTTCAAGAGGAGTGTGACTGTGTACTGTCTTACAAAGATGGTGGTGTCTTTTCACTTGAGCAGCATGGCATGTTAAACATCTTTTTTATTTTATGTAGGGATGAATATGTCAAGTTTAAGGAATCCTTAAAGTAGACATATCTGTTCAGTTTTTACTATTTAATACATCTTTAAACACAAAAGTTTGTTTCACACATTAAAAGCCTAAGCCAGGAAGTGCTTAGGTAAGCAATGTTTTGTCCAGATATGTTTAATCACTGTTGTGTTTGTTCCAACCTCAGACTTCTAAGAGTACGTGAAAGTATCTATAAAAGTATGTAGTCATAAATTTACTGAAATTAACAAGTATTCAGCTACCACAGACAATTGGTTTAGATACTTTGTATGTATTTCTGTCTGGGTATGCATTGATTACTGTTAGAAGGCAATATTTGGAAACTACTCCTGATACTAAAGAAGAAAATTTTACTCCAGTCATAATAAATACATTTATGAATTCATATTCAGGTACTTCCATAATCAGTAGAGAAAAATGAATCTATAGAATTTGTATATGAAATGTGTCTGGTTGGTTTTCACTGGTTTGTGTCAAGTTAAATTTTTAACTGTAAGAAGTTCTCTCTCTGCATTTGACACAACTGCTTTGAAAACAGACTAAAGTAGAAGTAAATGGACCAAAACAAATATTTTGCAAGGAGAGCAACTTTATTTTCTGGATGACTTGTACCAGAAGTCTGTTTTGTGCATGTTCTATGGCTTGTATAAAATGCACAAGTAATGAGGCTCATCATTATCATGCTATTGTAATTTCAAAGTATTGAAATGCAAAAGCTAGCATTATCATTAGTTCCACAAGTTTTTTCCACATAATGAAAACAATTAATCAGTATAAACTGAGTGTTTCAAGTCATGGGCAAGGAATGAATTCATAGACTCTTGGCAAGTAGTACTTGCATAATATTTTACTTCCTCCATTATGCAGATAATAAGACTTTAGATGTATGTTCTGTGTCCAGTCATAAAACATGAAGGGAAAATAGAGCTCATTCAAGCCATTTGGTTACCTTAAGGCAAGATCAGCTATATCTTCCTCAGTCCACAGGAGACCATATTTAGACAATTTTAATGATGATTCATATAGCTCTGGAAGGTCATAGCTTCTCTTGAATGGGTGTTTTTATGTTCCTGTTCTTGAGTTAAACCTGTTTGGCTCTCCATAGACTTGGAAGCAGTTTATCCACTTACTCATGGATGCTTATCATGTTCTTTCTTCTCCCTAAGCTTAGCAGGAATCATTTGTTCAGTCTTTCTTCAACAATGATGTCTTAAAAGCCTCTGATCATTCACATTTCTCTCTCTTGACTGCCTCCATCTGATGCCTAAAACTATAAGAGGCACTCTTAAATGCTTACTAATGTGGGAGAAAAGGATTACTTTTTATTTTGCAAACATAGCATGAAATCTCCCTCTTGTGCAAGATGACATTTTAACTTCTGCTTAGTTTGTAAGTTCTAAATTCCCAGGTTGCCTCTGAATTACTGCTACCTGGCTGGTTGCCTCCCCCTGTGTGTAGGAAATTCTCTCTTTTTCCCTGGGTGTGGACATGCCCAGTTCTGCCCTGCTTCCTCCTTGCATGCCACTCCTCTGCCTGGTCTCTTTTGGACTCTGTTCTATTCCCCTCTTATAGTGGTCTCCAGGGCTTCACTTTGTTTTCATAACTTACAAAGTAATAGTAAAAATAGGTCCTTGCCTTGCAGAGCCACTCTTGATCCAGCCCTCCCTTTTGATAGAGTACTACTAATAACTGATTTCCAAATACAGTTTTCAGCTGGTTTACACCCCTTTCATCTGCACCACTCTTTTCTAGCTTGTTTATCAGAATGTCACATCAAAAGAATTAGGAAAGTCAAGTTGTGACATTTTCTGCTTTTCCTCTCTTCTTAGGGTCTCTGTCATGTCAGTGAAGGAGATTAGATTGGTTGATAGTACGTGCTGATGATAAATCCATGCTGACTTCTCAAATCTTTCTGTTTCTCCCTGTACTTAAGGCAGTTTGTTTTGTTTGTTTTATTTTATGTAATTTTTTTTTTTTAGGAATTGATTTTAGGCAAGAGGTGTTTAAATATAAGCATTTGGTTCTTACCCTTTAAAGTCTGGAAGTGTGATGCCACTTTTATCTTCTGAAATTTAAATGTCCTTCAGAATTTCTCCCAAGACAACTGCTAAAGTCTTCCACTTTATACCAGCTGTTCCAGGGATCATAAGTCTGCTTCAGCATAAACGGACTTAGAAGTACCTAGCCTATTTAACTACTACCTAAAGTACTACTGCCTTTTTCTTATGTATTATTATTGTTTGTAATAATGATTTATTTTTTAAAAATTTTTCTGGTGACATTTATGAACAGATACATAGCCGTAATATGCAAAGACAGTCTCATCACAGCTGTTCTCAGCTTGCAGGTACTTTATTTCAGTTTTCCTATTTATAGTCTCTTTGAACATGATATACAGAGAATAATAAACTAATATGATGTATATAAAATAAGCTTATGAAGGCGTTTAGTCATATATAAGTTGCATATAGTTTTACCCTTTACTTGAGCCACAGTGGTGATTGATTGTGTGGAAGTTAAAACTGGTTTGTATCATCCTAATTTGCTTGTGGTGACTGGTGGAATTATCTGAATGTACTCAGTTTTTATTAGACAAGAAGTGCTTATTATTTGCCAGGTAGTTAGATTTCTTTTTAGAAGAAGTTAAAATTGCTAGAGAAAAAACATTTATTGGTGAATTTTAGGTAAGTTCACATGAATTTCAGTCTTCTAATGCACAACACATTACAGATTTGTTATTGTAAATAATTAAAAATGTTTTCTGAGAGACTCACAAAAACATAAACCACACAGTTACTTCCCAGATCATGTTATAAAATGGTATTCTGAATTTCGGATTGAAAATTTATAAACTACATTTGAGTGTTTCAAGACTATAGTGTTATTTGTATTAACTACTTATGAAGATAGGAAAGTAGCCTGAATCAATACTAGAAACAATATTTTTTATAAAAAAAGAATACTGACCTAAAATTAGTGAAATGAGTAATAGTTGGGGCAAGGTACAAATTCTTTATATATTGAGAAGTATGGGAAAGTGTTTACAATCTTAGAGGTGTAAGAATAAATGGTATTTCATCTGAAGATATAAAACAAGGAATCACCTAAAGTTAAAATGCTCATCTGAGTGCAGACCAAAGCAGAATTGAGGTCTTTTCTTAATCCCTCATCATGGATGTTTGTTTGAACCTTGGTTACAGAAGTAAATGTTGATATTTATTTAATATTAACTTAAGATTGATATCTTTTATAATTTACAAGCATTTTTAATCACTTTTCAGTAGCAGTCTCTTTGAAGATAGTATCTGTGTACAGGATGTTTGAATACTAAGGCCTAACCTCGAGTAGGGTATCTTCATCTAAGATACAAACTGAGTGAAATAGAGGGGCTTATGCTCAAATTCATGAATTTAAATTCAAATGGTAAATTCTGCTTCAAAGAGGGATTTTTCCCTCCTTGTTTTTCTGCTACTTCAGAGCAGCTACTATCCTTTATGCAACTTCTTGACAGGCTTCACTGCAGCAATGTCATGTGGGTTAGGCTGGGCTCAAACTGCCAGTTTAAAGCATGATACAGCTTCAGAAACATGGAATTCCAGTGGCTGGCATTCAAAGCAGTTTATTAACAGCTCATGAGGCATCTTACTGTTGCACTAATAGATGAATTTACTGTAGATTGCATGCAGGGGTTAACTTAATCCCACACCTATTGCTGACCAAAGACCAGAGTCTTGTCAGAGGTGTGAAGCAGTGCATAGCTCTGTGAGACAAATAGATTCAAAGGAATACATAGCTTATAAGTCTGCTGCTGCTGCTGTGTTCTCTTTCCCTGTGAATTCATATCTTAGTAAAGCTAATGTAGGGAGCTTTTTTCCTCCCAAACTATTCTGAAGTGCTGTTCAGCTAAAACCTGGCAGTATTAAGTTACAGAGCAGGCAGCATTCTTACCACAGGTGTTTTGCATCACACCTTTATTTTGCAAGTTGGTCAATACAAATGCAGCCTTTGGATTTTAATCCTGCAGACTTCTGTTCGGCTGCATTTGCTAGTGGCAGGCATTGATAATGTAATCGCATATAATACCTGTAAATGTGGAGAGTGTAAATGCTATAAAAATAAAAATTATAATGACGTGGCTGAACTTCTTTAATCCAGAGATTGCTTTTAAACAGTTATCAGTTGTAGCCATACCTTGGCTGTCCAAGTGGAATCACTGAACTGTATGTCTTACATCATCACAGACTGTGTATTAGCAGAGTCGTGCAAAAAAAAAAAAAAAAAAGAAGTAATGTGAGCCATTCCATGATGACTAGAGAAAGTAACACTAAAATGGAAACTTTAAATACTGCATGGTACTACGGTGGAAGGACAAAATTTGAGCACAAAATTTTATTTTTTAAATATACCACTCTCCATCCTGAACACAAAGGGAAGCTTCACAAGTATCAATTATTTCTCCACTAACGAGCATCAGGGTCACACTTTACTTGAGATTTTAAATCCATGTCATTATTCTAAAATGTGTTTGTGAAGAAAGATTAATTTGCTATGTAGTGAAGGAGCTTTTAAGGATTGCTTTTAAGTCACTTTGATTAACCTCAACAAGAGCTTAAAATACTTCAGTGTTAGAACTTTCGATGAAGGTTTAAATTTTCCATAAATGAATCAAGGGAGAAGTGAATCAGAAAACCATAGGAGCTATGGGATTATTGTGTAAATTAAAAGAATTGCAAACCTTTAATTAATAGAATTAACATCTGTTACAGAATTCTTACAAAATGGCAATCATAATTATATACTTTTAATCCTTTCTGAATAAAATGGTTCATTAGGCAAGCATGTTTAGATCTGCACACACACGTGTGTATATATATGTATTTTGGGTATATAATTTGTGAACTTTTGATGTGACTTCAAAAAGTTAAAATCTAGCAAAGGAATTAACGAAGGCACATTGATGAACATCAAGTTCATTGAATGTCAAATTGTGTTATTTCCCAAATGTTAAAATGGTACTTAATAGCCTTTGATGCAGCAAAATAAAATAGATGTTTTCTTTGATATGCATGTGCAGAACAAAGATGGCTTTGAAGTCTGTTTTTGTGTATTCCTTTAGCACCGAAAAACTGACATATAATCGTAAACTTAGATTATCTGAAAGTATGAAAGCACATGAGACTTAAAAGGAAAAGTAGGACAATTTTCTTAATAGAAAAGTAACACTACATCCAGTGTCAATGATGTTAATTGACTGTATTTGAACTTTCCCAAGACTTTAGGTGATTAGTTTATTTAAACTAAGGGGATACTAGTGTAAATAGACCTCATAAACCATAAATGATACAGAGAAATAATGAAATGCAGTTGGCAAAATGAGTGATTTAGAAGTGATTTGTGATTCATTTTAGGTACAGCTGTTGTTAATCAGTAGATTTTTGGGAGCAATGGTGACCACTGGTAGCAGAGGGTAGGTGTGTCCTTATTGCACAGTCTGAAGAGTGACAAAGAATTTGAAGGTCACCTTGTGTTGATTGGCCTTTTGTGAAATATGGAAGCGGATGTTTGTAAGGATACCTCTTACACAAAGATTGAAAATAAAACAGAAAACAAACCTCCCTACTGCTTTGTATTTTTAATATATGATCCCCAAACTTTCTGTTAATTATTCCTACACCTATAGCTTGTATTTGGTAATAGAACACATTTTTATTTCAGAATCCATTGTTAAGCTTCCTGTATGACAGCCAAATGGCACTTCAGATTCTGTGCCTCTCAAATTTGTTGCAAATTAGCAACAATTTCACAAGTCTTTTGCATTTACTTTTTGAGGACTGATGAAAATATGAAGTCTTTCACTTCTCTTTTGTCTTTATATCCAAAATTTTAAATAATGTTTCTTTGGAGAACCTTTGCTCTTCTTGCTGTCCTGTTCCGTGGCATTAATTACATGCTTGTCGTGTGGTTCTCAGTCAAATCATTCCGGGAAAGAATAAAAGATGGAGTTTACCTGGAATGCAGGTTGTGTGCTAATGTGAAGATTTTCTCTTCTTTCCTCCAAGTACTGGCAAAATATGACTGTTCTTTCTGTCTTCTAGCATCTGCCTCACTATTCTAAGATTTGGTAGAGAACTGGTGGCTCACAGATCCCTTTGTTCCATACTTATCTCTCAGACTACTTCTGTGGTGTGGCAGTGGAGCTGGTAAAGATCTGACAGATGATGCAGATTTTCTCCCTGATCACAGTGTCCTTTTCTGACCTCCCACTCATGAAAATACTGCTGCTGTCTCTCCCCTATAAACAAAGACATTTTCCACTGGCCCAAACTATTCCCATTCTAAAGTACATGCAGAAGCAAAACCAGCCTGGTTGTCTGCACTATTATCAGCTTCATGAATACTTTCCTAGACTACTGACTAATCTGCCAGGACCATCTGGAAGCATGTGTAGGAAAAGAAAATTACCAGAAGTAACTAGCATGGATTCACCAATGGAAAGTCAGGTCTGGCTGATCTGGTAACTTCCACAATGGCATCAGTGAATGGAAAGATGAGGGGAGGGCAGTGGGTGTTGTCTACCTTGACTTCAGCAAGGTTCTTGACACTGTTTCCCATGGCATCTTCATAGGCAAGCTTAAGAAAAGTGTGGGTTATGGACAGTGAGGTGGATTGAAAACTGGTTCAAAGATAGAACTTGGAGAGTTCTCATTAGTGGTGTAGAGTCTGGTTGGAGGTCAGTGGTGTTCCCTAGGGGTCAATATTGGGCCCAGTCTTGTTCAATATATTCATCAGTGACCTGGATGAAGTGATAAGAAAGTTCCCTCAGTAAAGTCGCTGATGATACGAAAGCGGAAGGGGTGAACTCTGGAAGCCCCAAAGGGCTCTGCTGCCATCCAGTGCTACTTGAAAATGCTGGAGAATTGGGCAGAGAGAAACCACAGAAGGTTCAGCATGGGTGAATGCAGGGTACTGCACCTAGGGAGGAATAACCCTATGCACCCCTACAGGCTAAGAGCTGACGTGCTCCTAGCCTAGGAGCTTTCTACTAGCTCCTAGTAGAAAGCAACTCTGGAAAAAGACCTGGGGGTCCTGGTGAACATGAGGATGAACATGAACACCAGCAATATGCCCTTCTGACCAAGAAGGCCAATGATGCACCCTGGGGTGCATAAAGAAGAGTGTTGTAAGGGAATCAAAGGAGGTTATTCTTACCCTCTTTGCCCTGGTGAGGCCCCATCTGGAATAGTGTGTCCAGTTCTGGGCTCCCCAGTTCATTAAGGGCAAAGAACTACTGTAGACAGTCCATCCCAGAATCAGTAGGATGATTAGGGGACTGGAGCAACCCCCATACGATGAAAGGCTGATGTAGCTTTGTCTGTTCAGCTTGGAGAAGAGGAGGCTGAAGGGCAATCTCATCAATGCTTATAAATGTCTAAAGGGTGGGTGTCAGGAGGGTGAGAGAAGACTCTTTTTCTGTGGTGGCCAGTGACTGAACAAGAGGCAATGGTTGTAAACACAGGAGGATCAACCTAAACATAAGGAAAAACTTCTTACTGTAAGGGTAACAGCACTTGAACAGGCTGCCCAGAGAGATGCTGGAGTCTGTCTATAGATACATTCAGGACCTGCCTGGATTCCATCCTTTGCAACCTATTCTAGGTTAACCTGCTCTGAAAGAGAGGTTGGACTAGATGATCTCAAAAGGTCCCTTCCAACCTCAATTTCTGTGGTTTTGTGACTAAAATGTGCAATTTAGCATGTGAAAGCCTAGACTGTATTATTTTTTTTAAGATGGAAGCAGGAAGAATGCTTGGGTAACAGTTCTGCATTTGGAGCTCCTGGGTAATCACAAGCATGAAGGAAGTGGTAGGATGTGTAATTCACTTCTGCTTTGCAGGTTAAACTACAAGATTAAAGGCATTAGGCAAGGGCAGGCAGTTGGTAAAAAATGAAGGAAGGAGATCATCCCTCACTGAGGTAGGAAAAATACAGGCTTAATGGTGCTTCCTTGAAGCTTCTTCATGGTTCTGTTTTATTGCCCTAGAAAATGTTTTTGGCATTCAAAATTAGTGGTAGCCAATTTCCTAGGCAGTTGGCGTGTGCATTGCCACTCCCAATAAATCCAGCGGTGGATCAATGTACTGTGTACCAAAGGATGCTGTGATCAAAGCAAGTTGCTAGTAGATCAGCAGTACCTAGAGCAACATCTGCTTTAGGACTTTAGTTGAATCCCCTATTCCAAGTGGGCTCATACCTGGCAGGCAGTGAGTAAATTCTCTTCATCTGGAAGACTCAGAAAAACATGTATTGTTCTTTTAGTCTTGGCATAAAGACTATTTTTAATTAGTCTTGTTAATGAGTGTTTGAATTTTCCTACTGGAAGGATACAACTATACTTAAATGAAAGACTGAAAAAGTGAAATAGTGAAAAAATTAGAGTGAAATTGTCCAGAAGATGTGAAATATGTGGTATTTGAGGTATTTTTTTGTCATTGATTCAGAACTTGTCAAAAAAAAGTGAAAGCAGCAAGTGGTTCAAAGGAGACAAATCAAGGCCTGCAGTTATAGTTCCTATCCTAGTAAAATATTCCTGTAATAAAAATGTTGGCAGGAGACCTAGGTTTGCATTTTGTTTTAAAATCTTAGAAAATTACTTTGACTTAAAGGTAAAAGATCTCAATGAGAAGAAAAGTGTAATAACAAGATTACGTTATCTTGAATTCTCAATGGAAATTATGTTGTCCTACATAATTTATAGCAAGTTTTACTTTGATCTTTTTATATTTACAGAGGGTATTACTAGCGAATGCAAATTTTAAAGCTAAAATACTTCTGTTAATTCTACAATTTATACTTACAGTAATTACTTGGATTTATTTTATCTTGAGTGAATGTGGTAATAACAAACCAGTCATTAAAAAAATAAGTTTATGCTTCTACATGTAATTGCAAAATCTTCCTAGAAGGTTTCCATCTCGGTTCAAATTCTGTAATTGTGACAAGCTTGCAACAAACTGAAAAGGAAATAGTCACCATCTTAAGCTAACAAAGTACCTGATTCTTCATCTTCCTGACATTTAGATTTCTACTTACGTACTATTCTTGGCAATTCTGACCTGCTGGGCTTACATATTCTTTGCTCTTTGAAGACCACCATCATTACAGCAGGACAATGAAGCTTGCAGTTGAAAATGTCTAGTTCTACTTGATAACTGAAACAAACAAACAAAAAAATTCCTAAAAGAACTAAAGACTTTGGCTCAGACTTGGCATATGGGCAGGAAAATATAGTCCTATCATTCCATCACTGAGAAGGAGAGTCTGGTAAATTCTTCAAAGTACTGTTTCCTATAGGCATGTGTGGAAATACGTTTTAGTTTTCATAGACAGTTATCAGTCAAAGGAAAATCATTATATCAGAGTACTTTACTTACATCAGATTGCTACCACTGAAGTAAAAGACATCTCTGTATGTATAAAAGTCTGGAATCTTCCAACGTTGCATGAGGGTTCTGTGCTTCAATTTCAAAGAAAAAAAATTCACAACCAGCATTAATGACCCTGACCATTTTCTAGTCAGTGCAGACTTTCAGTGATTCCTTGTGCTCAGATGTCTGCCATTGGTTTTGTCAAGCAAAATTTTAAAGGTGCCATAAAAGGAACTGAAACTAAAGGAAAAATTAGGTAAGATACTCACCCCTTCACTCTGGTACAGCAGAGTGCTGTGAGGACTCAACCAAACATAGCTGAGCTCTTATAATGATGTGTATATTAACAGCTGCATCAGTCACAGACTCAGTCCAGCCCATGGCAATGGAGGCCATGAACAGTTCATCTTCCTTTGTATCTGAAGTTCTTTGGAAATTTACGTAGCAAAAAGTCTTATAAAGGATAAATCTTTGATTTGAAAATTAGAGTTCCAGTCCCTAGTTTCCCAAACCTTTATTCGTGAGAATTGTGGTCTCTTGAATGGACTTCAGAAACTACAGCATTGACTTTTCAGTTGCACAGTTTTTTGCACAACCTTGAAGAAGCAGCAAAATGCAATAGACAGGAAAGCAGGAAAACAATTCAGATTCTGCCTGAAAGTATTCTTTAATTAATGTTACGTTTTGAGAGTGCATCTATTGGCTGTTAAAGTTCTGTATATTAATAGCCATTCAGTATCCCTTGTTCTAGCTGGGTACATATTTTAAAATATTAATATCTTGCCTTATTTTTAAATCAATAACCCTGATTGCAAATAGCATTTTTTAAATTGAGGAAAACAAAGCATTCACAGGGAAAATACTGGTTGCTGAATGTTTATCACTGTCCCAGTTTACAAAATAGATGTACTCCATCGTTTTCCTAAGTAATGAGCACTTGATTCTAACAAAATAAACTAATTTTGAAGAGTAGTAGTTAAAATGTAGTTTTAGGACTCAAGTGTTACAAATAGCAGAGTGGTATGACAGAGAGCTAAACTCAGTAAATAGTGCCAAAACACTGATACAGCACAGTCAGATTCCTAATTCTCCATCCCTGCCACAAGCTGGGAGCTGGAGTCCATGCAGAGGTTCTCTGGAAGGTGCTGTGCTGCAAATTTATATGATAAGGTCCCAGATGTGTCTACTAAATGATCAGATATGTACTTTACACTGAAGGTCCTGGAAATACTTGCTTGTTTTGAACTTTTGGCCAAAATTATAACTGTTTGTTTTAGCATTCATTAAAAAAGCTTAAAAGTATTCTAGCATAATTTGCATGTTTTCTGATCTGGCTGTTTACTGCTTTGTCAAGATGCAGACCACAATGTTTGAGACATAATTTTCAGCATTTTATTGTGTGAAATTCATGTTTTAATTTTTATTTTGATTAATATGCTTTATCTCAATCAAATTTCTTACTCTTTTCTAAAAAGTGTGACATGTTCCAACTCACAGCTTTAACATGGTGCTCAGTATTAATAGCCTCATCTTTTCCATTTCTGATGGTGTAATGAATCTTTATGTATACTTTGATAGTATCGCCAAAACATCTTATGAAATATTCTTGTAGTTTTTGTAAAAAAAATTTGCTTATTCTTAAATGAGAAATTTCTCACATATTTTAAAGGAGACAATGTCATAGTAAGATCCTATAGAACTATTTTCTAAAAAATAGCTTTAATGAGGATAGGAAAGAGTATACTTAGTTTTCAGTATGACAGATTCTAGAAGCTGCTAAATGGTCATATTCCTTGAACTGCATTCACAAATAGGATTCAAGGTAACAAAATTACCACTGCAGAATAAGGTGGCATTCTGTATGTTATAATTAGGTCTGTTTTATATAAAATGTAAAGCACTTGTGATAGTAACTAAACAATAAGCCAGGAACATGTTCATTGAATGAATAAACATCCAAGCTGGCCTCCCACTCTGTTAGCTGCAGCTGTGTGTATGAGTCATCTCCATACATTATTATTAATCCATTTAATTAGTGTTTCTTTAAGGATTCCTGAGGTTACAAGCTAAAAGAAGACTATAGATTGATTGAACCTTCATTCTTCAGTATAAATATCTTAAGAAGAACCCAAAAATAATATCAGAACTAAGATGTGTTCAGGAACTCCAGGAACAAAAATACAACTGAGGTTGGAAGAGCTGGCAGCTGCAAAGTTGGATTATTTAAGCAGTAATTTCACAAGAGTTAATCAGATTTTAAGGCAGTCTGGTCACTTGTAGTTCTGGTTAACTTGGAGTCTTACAAATATATCAGTTACTTAACTACATTTCTGCTAAAGTTTACTTCCAGGAATATTTGTAGATTTCAGGGTTTGCAAGAATAGCTGAGAGCAATTATTTTGCGGTACAGAATATCAGAGTTTCCAGGTGGGTAGGAACTGACTGTCACCATATTATTTATGAAGAATGGCTTAATGAAAGCACTACTGCAGCCTTTCTCTGAGGAGAAACGATTTAAAAAGGACTTTTGTTGCATTTATCCACCAGAAGGAGCAGAATCAGCCAGTCCATGACTCTGAAACTGTCTATCTGATTGAAGTTCTGTGTTGGGTGTCTTAATTCCTTGAAACAATAAAAAGCAGCTTAGATCTGGTGAGTGGAAAACCAATACTTTGATGTCAGTCTTTTCTCTTGGATAGATAAGCTTGACTTTTCTCAGGGGCAGGAGGGAGGAGGTAAATTCAGGTTCAAAAATAAGTGTTGACTGTAGCACTACTAGCTTTTCTGATGATGCTCTACTTATATATAAAGTCAATATAAATTAAAACATTTTATGAAGTTCCTGTGTTGATAGTATAATTGTCTTCCTATATATTTGGAAACCTGGGAATTCATTTTGTTAGAATGGCAGTTTTAACTTTAATTAATCTACTCTACCCTACCGTACTGTAAGTAATATTTTTATTGCTATAAGGTGTTTTTTTTTTTTTTTTTTGAAGAATCACTTTCTGTAACAAAATAAGTCTTGCAGATAGCAGAATTTCACTTTAATCATGAAACTGTATAGCTAATGAAAGCTGCTCCATGTTCCAAAATTAAATTTGGATCCTATGATCATTCATTAACAAAGCTTATGCATATGCAGAAATAGAAATGTACCAGAACGTATTAAAAAATATATTTCAATCTCTTCCAATTATTTCCAAAACCAGCTTTATTTTTTTGCTAAGATGTTTATTCTAAAAGTCTTTATTGTCTTTGAAAATATGGATGTTAATTTTCAGCATTTTAATTCTCAATTTATTTTTTTTTTTGGAAGATGGTTAAGTGATGTAAAAATAAAAGAAAACCACATTTTTAAGGAAGTAAACTTTGTACTAACAAATTTTAACCTATTTTAACAGCAGATGTAAAAATCTGCGTGAGTTTATTAATGTTCTTTCAATAATTCATTAATAGGATGGTACTAAAGTTAAATAAGGAAATTGCTTTGGAAGTAATGGGTTCAACATAGTTTTTTTACATGACTTGGTAAGAACAGTACTCTTAACTCCTGGAGGAATTATAATAATCTGTGATTTATGTTTGTTACTTAGTCACATATGCTGTATAACACATGCTACTTGGAGCCTATTCTAGATCTACAAAAGAATTCTACCTTCCCTTTCTTCTTATATATCAGATCTCCAAAGTCTCTTAGTAAAATCTATGGAAAGTCTACTTGTATCACACTGCTGCTGTAGTCATGCTCTTGGTTTTGGGGTGCTTCTGCCTTTCTCCATCTCATTCCCCATTCAGTAGTGTCTGATTTTCATTCTGCATTTGTTCTTTTCTCTACAGTAGTACTGTGTGAATGATTAGTCCTTAAATGGTGAATTTTAATTGATGGCTTTGTGATTTGGAATTTGATTTCTTGAATTAAAAGAATTACAGGGCTTTTCTTGTCCAGAGGGGGTGATTTCTCCTTAAAAACCAAACTAGTATCAACAAATCTAAGAGGATCGTACCCATCCAAATCTATGACTGAGCATTCATTTTCAGAAGTGCTTGCTTCAAAGTGCATTTCAATTCTGAACTCATTGTTAAGAAAAGTGAATTCCTCATTTTAATTGCAGCAATTAGCAGTTAAAAATATGAGCAAAGTCTAAACTTTCTTTACATTAGCATTTCTAATTATCTAATGTCCCATTTTTACTGAGGGTTATATAGCAATTTAATTGCTTTGTAATAACTTGTGAGCTATATTTGCAGAATGTTTTTTCTTTACTTCTTTGCTTGATTTACATAATTTTTGCATAATGTAGGTTAGGGTTCATATGCTTCTGTAGTCTTTTAAAGAATTCTTTATAATATCAAGCACTGAGATAATTTCAGCTGATTCATGCATTATTTTTTAAAGCTTTATATTATGACCTATATTTGGGCCTATTAATCTTTCGCCAAGCTAATTAAATAATAATTTGAATGGAAAAAAAGAAAAAAGCAGAGATAAAACCATATAGAATTTATAAAGAGTTTCAGTTGTAATCAGTTTCTTTTTGCAAGCTAGTGTATGTTCACATTTTCAAACAGAGATCTTTGAATTCTCAGTGCCCATAAAACTAAGTAGAAAATGTGTAAGTTTGAAAATACAGTTTCATACTTAAAGCTAAAATGTTATTCTTTTATGGGGCATAAAAAATCTTGCACATAATAGGCAATTAAAAATGTGAGAAACTCTACAAGGAAAACTAATGTTTATGTTTCCACATGGCAAATGGAATGTTACATGAAGCAGAAAATGATGTTATTTAACACAGGGATGGTTACATGTTTTGAGATCAATAGGTTGTGAAAAAATAATCATTTTTATACAATTTTAAAAGTATAATTTAAAAAAAACCTATATATATATATACACACATACTTTTTATATCCAAACTAATCAAGAAAATTATGCTCTGTAGATTAAATCTATGGTTTTTTAGGAGTCTGATCTCTATCCAAGTCAGAAACACTTTTTCACTGTTAAGGGTGACTGACACATGGGTCAGAGAGGTTGAGGGGTCTTCTTCTGTGGAGACATTAAGAAAATGTCTTGACATGGTCCCAGGCAGCCACCTGGGCAGCCAGTTCTAGGTTACTTTGCTTGTTCAGGAGAGGGGGATCAGGTGAGCTCCAACCTCAACAGTTCTGTGTGTGCCTTTTGTCTGCTCAGCTTCCTTGGCAATCCCTGAATGGTCAGCTCTGGCCATTCTGGTCTTCATTGCAGTGATATTTTAAAGAGCATAGGAAATACAGCTCTCCAGTGTTAATTCCTGTATTCTTTATAACAGAGGCATCCTAAATCCATTCTATCAAGGTTTACTTTTAACAGCATTTGATGAAATATATTAAACCAATATAGCTGTAATAAGTGGAGGATAAATGTGCAAGGTACATATCCTTGAAGTATAGCAGCTGATAAAATTATTTACTTCTCACCTGCCTCTGCAGAACGTTTATTCTTAGAAACTCCTTAATTGCTGTTGAAAGGATTTCTGCATCTTCCTTTGAAGCATCTGGTAGGAGACATCTATACAGTCTGTTATGTCAGCCCATCTGGAAAGTCTTCTGTAACTCTGGGTGTTTCCATGCAGATACTGCAGGAGTTTTTTTATGGGGTGCCTCCTAGTTCTAGATTTGCCAGTGAGAGGCCTAAGTTGGATAAATACTTGCAATTTTCAGTTTCATCTGTTTTTTCCTCATGGCTAAACTGCATTCATATTTTGGTAGTGTCCCATTATGTTTATTGCAAAGGACTAGATTAAACTGTGTGTTACTTAAATTCATAGGGTGTATTTAGATTGTGCCAGTCTTACTCCCTAAAATAGTTCTGCCTCTTTAAAAACAATTTGGACATAGTGCCTTTTGCTTGAGCAGTTATGTAGTTCTATGGTTCAGCCTGGTTTTCTGGTGAGATGAGCAGCTTACAGTTAAACTATTTGCTTTTTGCGTGTGTGTTTTGTTTAGCTTGGTGAGTTGTTTTCCTTTGTATTGCTGTTCATTAAAGCACACTTCTGTGCTGCAGGACTAGTTGATTTCAAGTCAGTCTAAGGGGAAAAATATTCTATAATCCCTTGTGCTTATAGAAAGAGTTTATAATGAAATTAGTAATGTGCAGTTAAATTCATGTGAGGCTTTAAATTGCACGTTTCAGAGCGTTGTATGTTAACACACTTCAGTATGTTATAAATTACATCCAGCAGCTACTATAATTTCCTCAAGTGTGCCTTCTCCTGACAAAGATGTTTTGGTCTGCTGCTGTGTGGTAGTTTCTTTGATTTAGTATGTTGGTAATTCCTATATGCCTTTAATAGAGAAATTGATATTTTATTAAAACACTTCTGTATGGACTTGCATACATCAAATGCAAATTGCCTATGAAGTGACAAAATAAGGTAATGAGTTAAGACTCATGAAAGACACAGCTATTCTCCCCACCCCCCCCTTTTTTTTCTTTTCTCCTTTTCCCCCTTCAATAACAATGAATTCTAAGAGTTGAGGTGTGGGATAAAATTTTAACATCAATTGTATAATAGACCACTTGCATGGGAAAAAACCCCCACGAATGTTATGTAACACTATTAAAGTCACAACAAACTGAATGTTCATTGTTTCAGGATTGAGTGAGTTCTGCATCCCCACAGCCACCCTTCTTCCCCCAATAGTACTGGCAAACTTTGTGGGAAATAGGAGTAAATGATCTGTATCTGTACTTAAACCCAAAAATAATTTATTATTAGAATAAATATGTTGATGCAGGCATCACTATTGTTAACAAAGAAAAGAAAAATGCAGAGAAGAGGTTCTAACAATTCATACAGAGGCAGTCTCTGCAGGACCTGGCTTTTTCTCTATATGGTTTGGATTATAAAGATGAAGGTGCTGTTTGTGTTTTGGTTTGGTTTGTTTTCCCATATTGAAAAATGCAGAGTATGTCTTTCTCTGTGAAGTACTTTATAGATTAAAGAAGTAAAACAAGTATATAAAAATAACCTGTTTTAACTAAAAAATTAGCTAGGGCGAAATTTAAAGAGTGCTGCAAAATATATTATCCTAATTTTGCAGAGGAAAAGTGGAGATTTAAAGGATAGAATTGCAGTATTCAAACTCAGGTAGGTAGAACTGGAGCCAGTAGATAAGAAAAGCAGCTGTTTAAGCCGTGTCATACTCCCTATGGACTACTGAGGTGCTCATAGAAAGCTTTACTTCACCATGATTGGGAAAGAATACATTTTCTGCTGGACTGATGATCCTTAGTAAAGGACAGGAAAGCCAAAAAAATGTAAAAGGCAGTCCTGAACATTTCAGGACTGTGTTCTTATGCTTCCACATATCTTGTTGAGATCTGTCGCTTGAACTTAAGAAATGATATTAGCACTCCTGTATGCATTTGACCTTCTGCACTTTAAGTGATTCAAACAAGTTGTGTACAGAGAGTTTTGGACAGATGTAGTTAAAATTAGCCTTGCAGGAGACAGAAGTACTTGGGGGATGCTGTGCTTTTGTAAAAGCTGTAAATCCACAGTGCAGATAGTGAGATACAAGTAAAGGTAAAAATGTTCTCTGAACTATCAGGACCATTTATTGTTCCTGTGAAAAGTACTATGGGGAATGGCATATAAGGAAATGGAGATGGAAGAAGTTCGTGCCTAGCCCTAGAACTCAGTAATATTTTGCTATTTAAGCTGTATTTAAGAGAATGAGGTTTGTACTGTGTGACACAGTGGAGAAGCAACACTGTTTAAGCGTTGTTCTTTATCAGCAAAGCAGATTCTGAGGCACTGACCTGTAGCTGTTAGTCAGACTAGCTGAGGAAAAGCAGCATCAACCTGATGGATTCAAGAGGAATTTCATCCTGTAATTCAGGATGAAATTGAGAAGTCTGCACATTGTCTAGAAGAAATATTAGCTTATGAATCCAAGTCAGTAAAATAAAATAAGTAGTAGCATGGAGTTATGAGGCTTTCAAAACAAGGAACTGAAACAGGATACCATGCATTCCATATGGGTAACCTCATAATTAATTTTTGATTTGTTTTTTCTCCCATTGTTTCTTCATTGCTCCCTTTCTGTTTTACAAGAATTTCAATCCAAATTGTGAGGGTATTTTAGCTAAAATGCTTTGGAACTTAAGATTTTGTAGTTAAAAGTTTTCAGCAGTTTTCTTAGGTCTGCTGAGAAGAAAATAGTAGAAACTGTGTAATTTATGTAGAGTATCTCTTGTTTTAATGATTTCCTAGCATAGAATTATATAAAATCTAATAGAATTTTTTTACATGCCTCTCTCTTCCAAGAAGTGTGACTCTAATAGCAATGAAAACCAAAACTGAGTTAATAGCAGCAGTGATAGCATAATGTTAGCATATGCTCCTATGTATAGTTTATACCACCTAGTAGAATCAGTGAATATATGATTTTTTACTTAAGGTCTTCCTGAATAGTGCTTTGCTTCGTAAACTATTTCACTTCATTTGTATTGTTCTTAATATATTTAGTACTGAACAAATTTCTGGTGAGAAGCTTCTATAGTCTGGCAAGTAGTATGATGAAACATCAGTGCTTTGAACATCATGCAGACAAATAAAGCACCAGGTTCAAAAGACAAAAAGAAGCAAAGATTAGGACATCTAGAAGCAACGTTGCTATCACATGTCAATATATCTGATGTGCCTCTTGGATACTAATTAAGAAAGGAACATCATACAGCTGTGGAGTTTGCTGAAAAACCTTGCCACTCAGCTGATGTAGATAAATAGCTTTTCTGCAGTGTGCAGATACAGGGGAAAAAATGAAAGCACTTCTGTTTTGCAGGAAGGGAACTGAGGAACAGGAGGAATTGCTGAAATCAATTCTCAAAGCGTTTGAATTAATAGTTTTGTAATTAAGCAACTTAATTTTAAGGTGGAAAGGATCTTCACCTTCTTCTGATCAGGTGGGAACAGTATATTCTTATTTCTGAAAAGAAGCTTTTAAAAATATGTTCAGGTATATTAACATCCATACTTAAAATGTTTCAGAATTCTGAAAATCTACTGGGACTTGAACTTCCCCCGGTACTTATCATATACTTCTGACAAATTAGTGTGGTAATGATACCTTCAGTTCACTGTACAACCATGCATACCCCAGGGAGAAGGCCAAGGGTAAAATACCCAACTGTCTTCACTTTGTTATTTTTCTCTTCACTGAACATACACTAATGATAATAAACCCAAAACCACATTCTTTAGTCTCACAGCTAACGTAGAAGCATGTACTTGACATGTCTGAATCTGCAGTGAGCATTAGATGAACCAAGTACTGCCAAGTTCCCTAGAGAAAAACATTACTTTATTCTCACACTGTCCTTCCTTTCAGTCCAACTGAAATGATGATATAACTTTTTCATCAAGTACTCTCTGAGAAGACGTCCATGAATTCGGATGTTAAGAATGCCATATGTGCTAGTGTGGGTATTTTTGAGTTGACATATGGAGCAGATTTAGTAAAACTGGTTGTTTAGTGCAGGCTAGCAAGTCTGTGCATGGCCAGCTCTGGTTACCTTTCCTAAATCTTTCCACATTCATTACTTCTCTTCACATGTAAGGCATATTCCCTTGGCTTTTTTTTCTCTAATATAGATGGAGGAAAACATGTACATTTTAAAAAGAAGCAGAAGCCTATCAAAAAGAAAACACTCCAGTGCACACAATTCTTCCCTCAGGGACAGGCTAAGAGGAAGAATGAATTGCACATGACAGCTGTTAAGGTTTGGTTTTGTTTAATGCAGTGCAGGCAGACACTGGAAAGGGTGGCATCAAAATCCCAAACAAAATGAAACCTATCACCAAGCTATCAGGCAGTTGTGTGGAAATTCACATTGCTACAGTTGTATTATTCCTGAAGATAAGAGTTAGTACCTAAAGCTGCCATTTTCTTCTTTAGCTGACATGAAATGTTGGGGTTTTATTGTTTTTGTTTTTGTTTTTTTTTTGGATACTATTCAGCTACACTCTTCACATCTCGTCCCACAGCACTTACTACATGCAAGTTACTGAATTTAAAATGTAAATATCTCCCAAGTTCCTGTAATATTTGAATTACTGTTCTTTTTCAATAGTGACATATTAAGAAATGCACATAGATGTAATATCAAGAAATACAGTTAAATTTAAGCAATGCGATGTAAATCTGTTTTAAGGATTCATTTGCTACTCTTTAAAAGAATTGAGAGGCTCGCTGCCTTCTTTTGCATGTTTCTTTTCTTCCTTTCCTTTGTGAAGGGCTTTACAACCAAGGCAGGAGAGTGGCAGGGGAAAAGAGAAGCGGAACTTGGTGTAGATGGAAGGCAGAGCAAGATGTTGGGCCAGCTGTCGTCCCAACTAAAAAGCTCTTAGAAGTATTCCTGAGCATTCTTTTTGTGATAATTAATTCAGACCCCCTTGACGCCCTCCAAGGAATGAGTGACTCCCTTCCTTCCATTAAGCCTTGAAGAATCTTTGATCCAATATTTACAAGTGCAGCCTTTTGCACTGAGAAACTTCTCCCCTTCCCATCTCTTCCTCCCCTCCCGCCTTCCTCCCGCTGGAACACTTTGGCTGAGTTGCCAGCCAGAAGTAGACAGGAGCCTGCTGACTTGCAGGCTTCTCTTGGACAAGTTATACAGATTGCTTTAAACACACTATTAGTAACAGTTGAGCCAGACAAACAGATGGAAAAAAAGTTCAAAATAAAGCTGTGTAAGCTCCAATGAGGCAAAAAAATTACATAGTTTTAAAAGTTTTGTTAGCTTTCTACAAAAATGGCACCCCAGGGAAGATTCTATCACTGGATTTTATGGGCCAGGTGTTCCTCTGAACAAAAGCAGAAAGAAAGAGATGGATTTTGTTTATATTTTTTTTATAAAAAGAACAGGGCATTTGCTGTTTTCTCTATTGTGTGTATGCTTTCACGGAAGGAATCAACAGGGGTCTGAAAATGGAGCTTTTAAAACAGCTTAAAAGGCTTCTTTAAAAAGGTTGTTTAAATATTGTGAAGGTTTATTAGTAGTTTATATTTTCCCCATATTTTTCCTGTCATAGAATAATAATTCTTGTTGCTTCTGAAGTGCTGAAAATTACTTCTAAGGAGACTTTTTAAATGACACATTTCCCCCCTTACTTCAGTTTTCTGGATCTGTTGTAGAAAAAGATTTCACAGTGAAAATGAGCAAGTATGGAACTGCAGTTATTTATAATAATTCATTATTTTAAATTAATTTTTTACCTTTTTTTAAATTTTTTTTTAGTTTCATTGTAGCTACTGAACTCTTCTGACTATGTCAAAAGCATGCTATTGAAACCAGTACAGGTGCTCATAAGGCATAGAGTTAAATGACCAGGAGTAGTCCTGGAATGAGTGAGTTGCTTACTCAAGTCAAAAGCAAAAACAGGCAGCATCTTAATTTTCAAATGTAAGATGGAGGAGTTCTATTATTATCAAATCATAGATTGAAATTTTTTTTTAAGATTAGTATTTCATAAGAGTAAGTGTGTGACCTGTGGAATTTGGTAAACAGATTTGCAGTTAATAAAAAAATCTACCAATTGTATAGGGATATTGCTGCCACATAGGTTAGATATTTGTGATGCTGCATCAAAACCTGAAGATTTTGTAACATGTTTCTTTCTCCCCGAGGTCTAAATGTCATTGCTTTACTAATCTAAAGTAGACAAGTTTGACAGCAATTGAAATACCACCATGTGAAAGGTAATCATGATTTAGAAGTTGCCTCATCTTGAAAAATACCAGTTGACTTTCCCCAGTTAACATATTTGGAACTTTCTTCATACCTGTCTTGCAATATCTACTGGAAGACGTTCAGTGGAAGTTGAAGTACAAATAAGTTGTCATCTTTTACCAAGAATGATATTATAACTGTACTTAAATGTTTATGTCTGCCTGATTGATTACAGAATTATGCACCACTAAAGCTTGAAGCAGTCAGTGTCGGGTTTTTTTGTGCTTGTCTTGTTTTGTTTATTTTCCTTTGCTTTTTGTTCTTTTCCCGAGTATTCCTACTGATGTAAATGATAGGATAAAGCTTTTATGCAACAGAGCAAGAATTAAGAGAACTATTAAGGCATCATGTTTGCTGAAAGTAGGCTCTATAATTTTGTTTTTTTTCTTATAGTGAGAATTTTTTGAAGAATATTGGAAAATTATTTTTCTCGCCCTACAGAAATAACTAATTCTTTTTTATATTTTTGTTTGGCTTTTAGAGCTTAAAACTAGTTGAATAACAAAGCTGTCTGCCTTGAGTCTGAAAACTAAAACCAACATTTTATCTAGAAACTGAAAAAAACACTGAAGGCTTTTATCTGTCCCAAGAGCTTTTAATCACTTTCTTGTAGAAATTTCTCAGGCATATGGGCACAGTAGGTTTCACAGAGTCATTTTCAGTTTCCATCTATGTCTAACATATTGCTATGCACAAATTTAACTTGAAAGGCAAGAAGGTTCATTTAAGATTTTTGCATTACCAAATTTCAATACAGTAATTCCAGTATTTCCATTCTGAATAGCAAGTTGTAAAATTTCTGTACTTGTATTAAGTAATATTGTTAATTATTATGAGATTTATAACTCAGGTCTTAGATACCAGAATTAAAAAGCTAAGTTCCATCCTTCACGAATATTTCTTCTCCCTCTATCTCCCAAACCATACATCACCACCAGTGATGACTTTGCAAATACGATGTGCAAGTGCTATGTAAGGATGTTTAAATCCTGTCCTCTGCAACCTCAGAACGTGAGGCAGTTATTCAGCTAAATGTCTGCACATCTTTAAGTGATCAGAGCAGAAACCAGATTTCTCCCTGCGAAGAGAAATAGATTTGAATAAGTCTCTAGCATGACAGAAAGATAGCTCTCCTCTAATGGGGTCAACTGCTTGATGCTGCTTGCTTCACAGGTTAGTCTGATATTTAATGAGTAAATAAGTTGCAATAACACTGTGGAAATCAGGGAAGTGGGCCCTGGAAAGCTGCTGTTTCTTTTATGTAGTGATCTACTGCAAGCTCCTGCTTTGACTATACAGAGCCACCATCATAGCCCCTACCAGTTTGTGACACCATTTGCAAATAATGCTCTTTGAGCAAGAGCATGCACTGTAAGTGAGGTTTGTATTAATTACAAGCAAACATAAAAGGGACTTAAGATTTCACACTGTAGTTTGGACAGGTGTTCAAGGGCTTGATAGAGTTACACAAGCCCTTTACCTTTTAGTACGCATAGGGAAGTATTTTCTCATTAGATTTCCTCTACAGTGTCTTCTTGAGCTAACATACTACAGTATTTCCTCTTGGCAATGTTGCTATATAGGTGTCCAGGTTTTTCTTTTGTCTCCTGACTAAGGAGCTGGCAAAGTTGAACTCCATATGCAAGAACTGAATTTCCTTTGAATTTTTAAAAGGAATTTAATTATACATTTACAATTCTTTTTGGCAGAAACTGTTCCTTTCAGTTGTGTTCTATGAACTGTTATCCTTTTTATTTTTATTTTGTACAAAAATATTACTAATTTTCTTGTTTCTTGTTCCACCTCTTTTGTTTGCTCCTTTACCTCTTTCACAAAAAAAAATTTATTGGTGAGTTCTTACAACTTACTGTGTTTTTTATGTAATGCCACATGGTGCCAAGCAATTAGAAAGCCTTCATGTGGCTGCATCACAGAATAGTAATTTAGATGGCAAATCTACTTTGTCATCTGCAGTGAGAGTTATTTAACCTGTAGATCCTCTCCTGCCTGACTTAATGGTAGTTTATTTTGTTCTGGTTATATCAAACCTGCTGACTTATTTTATCCACCATCTAATAATGTCCATCTCACTGAATCCTGTTGTGTTAGTCCCTATTTTCATATGGGATAATGTGCTCTTGACTTCTTAGACAAAAGAGGCTGTATAAGAACAAGGTATGTCTGCTGATTCTTTTTTTTTTTCCAGTTAGTTTTCATAGAGAAGGGGAAAAAAAATGGGAAAATGCGTACATTCAGATTTTAAAAGCTCTTCCTAGATTTCCCCTGCTAAGCAAACACAGCATTCACAGCTAGAAGAGATACCAAGTAAACAGCCACCTTGATTTCTTATCAACAGCTGCATTTTACTGTTATTTCACAAATAAAATTTGTGCAAAATTTATGTCTGTTATAATGCATTTCAATCCTAATTTTAATATTGTATGGTTCTGTGTTCATGGTATTTGTATTTAATTTTGATGTATCAGAATATGTGTTTTCAGTGGCTGAATTTTTTTTTGAAACTGGAAATTGTGGCTCCAGTATGGATTCATAAAAAATTCTGACTGCAGTGAGATAAAGTTAATGCCAGTCTCTTGCATGAGACTTGTATGGTATTTGGAGGTTCCTGTTTAAGTGAGTAAGCAGCATCTGAAAGTATTTATTTACCTATATGGAAGAAAAACTGGTAAACGTTGTAGGTTTATTTATGGACACATTTAAAATTTTGATCCTGTATAATATATTTCCAATTAGGAAGTAAGTTAGGTTTATTTTTATCTCCTGTTTTTAGGAATTGCTAGTGTTGGTGTCTGTAACCATAGCTATCTCCTAAAATGCCTTGACTACTTGACTATTTTTAGTGGAGATCAAGTCAGATTTCCAGACTGTTCCTGATATCTAGAGGCTGCTCATGATTTACATTTAGAGAGCTGTGCAGAAATAAAAAAAAAATAAAAATAGAGCAACATATCATATGTCAAATTGAGTTTGGACACAGTCTGAAGCAATTAGGATTACTTGAGTTAATAAAAAGTATACTCATGAGGACTGATATGGTATAAGGGTATTAATTTGAAGTGGAGATTATAACTTTATCTTGACATACGCTGAATATTAGCCAGACCTATCACAGAAAAAGAAGTTTGGGAATGACAGCGTGCAGTCTGAGCGTCTGCCTGAAGCATTCTGCAGAAAATTCCAGATTCTAACATCTCTACAGAAAAGAGCTGAGGTAGATTTATTATTAAGGCACTAGATGGGTATTCACAGTTCTTTATTACTTAATAGTGCTTAAAAGAACTGAAAAGGAAGCAGAGTTATGGTGAGGAGCAGAATAAGGCTTATTTTCAAGGGCTTGTCCTGGATTACTGTTTTCTGTTTTGTTCCGTTTTTCTCCAGGGCAATGGTAGCTGTGCTCTACCTGTAAAAGCTCATCTCCACCCTCCTCAAATCTTTTTAAACTCCTTTCTAGAAAACCAGGGAAATCAGAAGCACAAGGCCATCCAAATATATCATCTCTTACAGTCTGTAGATTTTCTGTAACACAGTCTACATGCAGTGATTTTCAATAGGGGAACAATGAGCAGATTAAAAATCCAAGGAGTAGTGGTATGGCCAGAGATGAATGGACTGGCCTCTCTTCTAGGCAGAGCTCAGTTTGCTCTCTGCAGCCCATACCAACCACTTATTGGATATACAGATTTAATGGAGTTTGTGGGGCTTTTTTCCTGCAGGCTGCTGGACTCTGATTCTTTGCTAGGACAATGCAGGAAGGCTAACTTAGGCTGACTGAGAACTGGGCCATATGTATACACTAGTCTGAGTTAGAATTACAATAGAATTTGTAAAGAATATAATGGAATGTATAAAATGGATGAATGACATGGTTACGTATTTGCAGCATGTAAGAGAGGAAATTTTTTATAGTTCGTAGAATGTGGTGCCTCAAAACAAACCAAAAGAGAAGGAAAAGGTAGGGAAGGGGGACCTGGAAATAAATAAATTGAAATTCATTTTACTAGAAATCTACTTGTTATGTAGAAATTTTTATATACTGACAACTCTTTCTCAATAAAGACTTCATTTTCATAACCTCCCTCATTTTAAAAAGTTTATGGAGACTTGCCAGGTACTGGTGAATGAAAAGCTGGACACGAGATAGTAATGTGTGTGCTTGCAGCCAACCATATCCTAGCCTGCATCAAAAAAGTGTGACCAGAAAGTTGAGGTTGGTGATTCTGCTCCTCTGCTCTGGTGAGACTCTGACCTGGAGTGCTGTGTCTATTTCTGAGTCCTCAACATAAGGACACAGAGCTGTTAGAGTGGGACCAGAGGGTCACAAAAATTCTCAGAGAGCAGGAGCACCTCTCCTACAAAGGGTCAAAGAGTTGGGGTTTTTCAGCCTGGAGAAGAGAAGGCTCTGGGAAAATTATATAGTGGTCTTTTAGCACTGTAAGGGGGCATACAAGAAAAATGTGGACAGAATTCTTAGCAGGGTCTGTTGTGATAGAACAGTGGTTAATGGCTTTGAAGTGAAAGAGGTAGATTTAGGTTAGATACAGGAAGTAATTTTTTACAGTTAGGGTGGTGAAATGCTGGAGGAGGTGAAATGTGGAGAAGGTGAAATGTGGAGAAGGTGGTAGGTTCCCCATCCCTGGACATTCAAGGCCAGAGTGGACAGAGATCTTAGCAACGTGATCGTGTTGAAGATGTCTGTGATCATTGCAGGGAGAGGTGGATTAGGTGACCTTTGAAGGTTCCTTACAACCCAAGGTTGGTCTTTTTGAGTTTTATACTGAGGCAGTTATTTGACAAGGTTTCTGTTAATTAAGTTAGAGAATGAAAAGAACAACATGGGATGAATTTCTTCATTTCTACTGATTGGTATTTTTTGTTCTTTTCAGATAAATTTTAAATTTTTTTTGCCACAGAGAAGAAAGAAATAAAGTTACATAAATATTTTCTTGATTATATTCCTCGACTATATGGGACAATATTAAAATGCAAGAGAGTAAGAGAAAAAAAAAACCCCTTAAAGTAATTTTGTTCTCTGGAAGTTAATTCATTAAGGTTGACCCTCTTGTAAGTCTTTTGTCAACATTTTTTGTATTCCATCTGTGCAGCCACTGCTGCATAACATCCTAATAACTTCAGTGAGTTATTTCAGGGTTATATTTTTTCTGACACATGCTGCCTCAGGCTTCTCCTGAAAGCATCATTCTCCAGATTTTGGCAATCATTTTGTGTCTAAGATTCTTTTCCATCCTTCCAGTCTTTCTCTTTGCCATTTGACAACTTTCCAGGCAGCTATTCTCATTGCCTGCTCTTAAATTCATCTCCATTTGGGGAAATACATCATGTTTGCAATAGATCAGTCAGTTTCCAGCTCACTGCCATCCTTTGTTTGCAGCAGTAAGTCTCACGGCCTGCAAAATGCAAGGAATCATATGTGACTCATTCATGTAGTATTTGTCAACTTCTCTTCTTGAAGCTCTTGTCTGCTAGATCTTTTCCTCAAGGCAAATGTAAACCCCATGTATTCAAGATCAGAGAAAAGCAATGTAATCACAAATTGGAAGAATAATTTTCAGATGGAATGTATTAATTACATAAGGAATTTTAATGATTCATAAGCATTATCTTTTTTTTACTTGAGATAAAAATTAAGCTTCCACACACTTACAGAATGGACCTGTTAAAAATGTTACCCCAGAAAAGAAAGAGGCAAAATTGGCTATTCATTAAAATCATGATTAGGGAAAGTACATAATAGTTTATTTAAGTGCAACGTTCAGTCATGCATGTGAAAAACTGGTAATATCTCTTCTTTATATGGGACAATGATGTGTCACAAAAGATGGAGAGAAACATCATGGCAAATATTTAGAACTACATCACTGTTCTTGCAGTAGCAGGAATCACAGCTTTGTGCACTTCAACAACAGTCTGCCAGAGTATTAGTCTGTTTGTAGAAACACTTAAATCTTACTTTCATTGTCATCTGTATTCTCAGGTACAGTGTGATATACAAGGAAGGCCAGGCTGAGTAACTGGGTTGTTTTTGCAGTGTAATTAACTGGATGATCTAAATTACACCTCAGTGTCAGTGGTTCAGCTGTTCTAATGAATTCATTTGTGCAGCATTTCAAACTCTGAGCTTGAACATTGAAAGCAGAGGTGGAACAGACTCTGGTTAGTCTTTGCTATCCTCATCCAGGAAGAAAAAATTATTCAGAATGAAAAGCTGGATGTGTAGTTTTCTGTTACTCAGAGGGAAAAGCAAGGTCTCCAAAAAGCTGTACTCATGTTGCCTTGGATAGCACTTGGTAGATTTTCCTTGCCAAAGTGTTAGAGGTGGTTTTCCTCCCTGTGTGTTTATTACTGCCAGTCTTTATTTTGCGTTTTTTTTTGTTTTGTTTTGTTTGTTTGGGGTTTTTTGTTTGTTTGGCATTGTTCATACTATGCAAACATTTCATACAACAGAAACCTGTATCAAAAAAAGCAAATAAATAATACAGGCTCCCAGACACTAGGGTGGAAATGGAAGGACAGTGTATTTAAAGTATATGTCCTTATTACTGAGATTAGAAATGGCAGCTGAATAAAAAAAGTACTACTAGACTTAGCTTTCTCTCTCTACTTTTCTAAATGGAGCCCTCTCACAGGTACTAAAGATCCTCCATATGGTGAAATCAGGAGAGTTAGGTACCTTCAAATAAGACTGGATAAAACCCTCTTCACTCTAAGAGTGAGTCACATACATCTACCCAATACTCAGATAGTTCTGAAGTGCTTTCTGAAGTCTTTCAACTGACTTAGGGCTCCAGGCAGGTATTTACTTGGTTTATAGAATCTACTTCTACAGATAATGGTGAACAACACTCCATTTTCTTAAATGTACCTTTTATATAAAATGTTCCACTGGCTAGAGAATGGTACAGAAAGCAAAAGCATTAGGCTGTTTTTATTTCCTTCTAGGATAGTGTGATAGACTTGGAAGCCCCAACATGTTCTTTTGCTGAAGTTGTGGTATTGCATAGCTTAAGAATAAAGAAGTGGACTGATTTTTTTAAGCATTATTTAGCTATCTATGAAACAGTTATTTAATGAATTCTTCTTTATGAAACAGAGAAATTCTACCTGGCCTCATTTAGTTAATCTTCTCCTCCCTCCTCCCTTTTGCAAGCCTTGACTCTAGCAGATTTATTTTTGCTAATCCTTTGTTGCTTTATGCTAAGAACAAAGTGAGAGACGGAGTTTAAACCACAAAAATCTGGTTGCAATGAAAACTAATGGTGGCAGTCTGATGGTTTCACAAGATGGACTTCCTGCCGAAGGATTTGTTTCACCGTTGATGGAGGAGAAACTTTACACTTAGCTTTTTAATATTTTATGACATTTAATTTTTTTTCACTTGTTGCAAACTAACCTTGAAATAAATTATTAACAGCATAAAATGTGAATGAATTTGTTTTGGCTAAATTAAAATTTAAAAAAAAGGAAGAACTGGTAGTGTAAAGTTTTCTTGGTAACTAGCCATTCCTAATCCTAGGCTCAGTAGCTTAAAGTGGTAAGGGTTACTTTAAGTACATCTGCTTTGTCTTAGCTCCTGAATTTATAGATGTAATAAATTTGGTTCATTTTCACTTTTTTTTCTCTCCACACAAACCATAAAGTATAGATATCCTAAAAATCTTTTGTTGTTGTAGGCTATCAAATGGAATATAAAAGAAATATTTGATATAGAGAAAAATTGGCCATAGAAAAAAGTGAAATTATTACAGTCTTTTATGACCAATTATAACACTGAGAGATCATTTTAGGAACGGTCCTGGGGTAATTTGACACACTAAATCATCATGATAGTTCTCGAAAGGCCCTAAAGACATACTTACTTGAAGCACTTAAAGATAACAGCAACTAAGCTGAAATAAAATTAACAAAACCTGAGGTCAATATCATCATATTTCCATTTCTCTGAATTATTTACAGAATGACTTTCATTTTTCTGCAGGAAGGATTTAATTGAAACCACTTTTAGATAGCTTGGGTTGTTGCTCGGTTGGAGTTTGGGTACATGCTCTCTTAAAAATAAGCAAGATAATTACAATTTTGGTTTGTCTAACTAAACTTCTGCCTGGACTTACACAACGCTTACAAATACCTGGACAATACTCAACAGAGCATTAAGTAGTGTCTTAAGAAGCTGTATCTGAACAAGCTTTGGTTTGAATTAAAGAATATGTGGAAAAAAGAGGCATCAACAGACTTCACTTGTTGGCAGGGAAGTGATATCCCCACTTCACAGCCCCACTGAGGATGTGTACTAGAGTATAGGACATAAATACCAATTTTTCTGGCTAGGTACTGTCAGAATACTTCCTGTATTTTATTTTATTAGTTGAATGCACGTACTATAAAATAATTATGATATAACTTTTTATAGAGACTTTATTGTTGACTTTTTTTTTTCTTGTTTAGTTGGATCAGATTCTTTCTACCTTTTGGATGGGAGAACTAATTTATGTTGGCATAGGAATTGACAGTTATGGCATGGAACTAGAGCGAAAAAAACCAGTTCTTCAAAGTTTGAGGAAAATTGGAAATCTTTGAGCTCACATCATTAAAAAAATTACCCCAAAATGAATTGAATAGTTTAATTTTTCTGTGCCCCCTGCTTGAAGCTGGCAAAAATCTTGTTTCACGTAAATTTAGCTAGGAAGTAATATGGTATTAGGAAAATATAAATGTCACATAAATCAAATTTAAACTTTTTCTTTTCCCCTCCTCTAGTCCTGACCTAAGTGCTCACAATTACTGAATTCAAATGGGATGTATTTAGGCGTTAGCCCAGCAAACCACTTAAATACATTTTTAAATTTAGTTTAAAATATATTTAACACAGGACTGTTGCTAACTAGTTGATTTACTTTCTTACAGTGTGTGATTTCTCATTCAAGAGTAAATATTTCAAATAATTTTTTTCTTGAAATCAGTAGATTCAAAAAAGTGCTTCTGAGCACTAGGGTAAGCATCATGTTTCAGAGGGAATTTTGGGGTATGCATTAGTAGAATTGCACACCAGAAATAGCTTTGAGGCACAAATTACCAAAACAGTAAGAGAAAATATGCATCAGGCAATTTTGTTGTCAAACTTGTCCTTAGATGGAAGAAAACAAGGCCATTCAATAGTAAGTTATAAGTATATAGCTACATAAATAGATGTGCTTTTATTTTTAAAGAACTTTGGGGTTTTATGTTATATATTTCAAAACACTACCCTGGGTTGAATTTAGGCTTCAGAAATGTTCTGGAGTGTTCAGGCCTTGTGTAGTGAGGTGGGTGCTGGCCTCTTCACTCCAGTAAATAGCAATAGGAAGAGAGGAAATGGTATCAAGTTGTACAAGAGAAGGTCTAGACTAGATATTAGGAAGAATTTCTTTACTGAAAGAGTGGTCAGGCTCTGAAAAAGGCTGCCCAGGGTGGAGAAGTCACCTTCCCTGGAGGTTTCAGAAAAGATGTAGATGAGGCACTTCAGAACGTGCTCTGGTGGGCATGGGTTTTTTTTTTCGGGGTTGATGGTTGGACTCAGTGATCTTAGAGGTCTTTTCTAATTGTGACAATTATGTGATTCTGTGATTTTCAAATCTATTTAAGAAGCAAGCTTGAAAGCTTAGCTTCTTAGAGGGTTATGTAAAAGCAAAAGAAGGAAAAAAAGCAGATTAAAATGAGTATCACATTTTATATAAAGAACTATTTAGTGTGGCTGTTTTCTCCAGAATATGGAGAATTTAGCAAATACATAGGATAGATTTCTACAGTTTTATACCATTATTACATCTTAAAATTCAGCAAGGTTGTGCTAGTTAGTGCAGCATTAGCTCTTTTTTTTTCCCAAATTGTCATGACTGTATTCTAATTTTTTTGCATACATCAGTTTATGCCTGGGAGAAATATCTGTTGTATCAAGTAGGGAAATTATGTTGTCATTTTAACAAATTGTCTTGTATTGCAATACATGCAATATCAAAATATGTGTGTGTGTGTGTATATGCAGATAACATCTATCTATAGATACAGCTATCTATCTCTGTTGTCTCAATGACTACTAAAAATGCTGGAAGCATACTGTAAATGCTGCGGGTATGGCTCTTAGTGGTCATCCAGAAGCCAAGACAATCATGCTTTGGAAATTCAAAGGAAAGTAGAAAATATGTAATGTAAAATGGTTTTATATGATTAAATTTTTTCCAAGGTGTCCAGTGGTTATAGGAGAGGCAAAGATATAACTCCAAGATGAAGAATCTAAAGGAGTTGAGGAAGGATCTTAGAATAAAGTTTGGGTTTTTTTGTTTGTTTGGTTGGTTGGTTTTTTGTGAACCTAATCCTGGAATATAATTCCAGCAGAAAGTAAAACATGCACAAAACAACAACAAAATCAACCACAAAGAGTGACAAATTTTAATAAACTGAAAAAAGGACATAGTGTAAGATTAGAAATTATAGGAACCATTCTTTCCCTGCTAAAGAAACAAAACAAACTTAATAAAATCAGACAGTGTTTGGAGAGACAGCCAGGAGCATTTGTACTGTGCTGCTGGAGGCTGGGATTAGAAGTATCCATCAGAGAAGCTGAGGCACCCCTTGAGGTGCTCATAGTTTCTTTATGTGGAAACATAAAACACCCTCACACAGGCTTTGCTCAGGATATGCTAAAAGGCATCCTGTGGGGACTGCACCATGAAAAAATGGCAACCTCTTGCTTTTACATGGCATTTTACAAAGTAGCCTTAGACTTCAAGGTCTCTCAAATGGAACAGCTCCAAAACTGCTAATAAGCATAGTGCCCTCTTGCTAAGCTATTTTTGGCAAAAATAGGAGAAGAACCATAGTGACCTCTTGCTCCTGTGTGGCCTCATCAGTCACATCCCAGTTGCAGATGGAAGAACTCCAGTTTAATGCCCAGCTCCTACTGTCTCCCCCCATATCAGGAATCCTGAGAAGTCAACACAGCATCACTAGTAAGAAATATGAAAGTAACAAGGACATACGCAAGTAACTAGGGAGCTATGGTCTTAACACAGTAGTAGAAGGTTAGGGCTATATTGTGCATCTGTTGCACAGTTCCCTGGTAAAATAAAAGAAGAAACACAACAACAATAATTCATCGTTAACTAAAAAGAAGGCAGACTTCTTGATACCCAGAAAAAGATAGCCACATTCAAAAGCAGACACTGTTAAAAGGAAGGGACATTTTAAAATGTGCAAGAAAACTGTTAAAAGTCTCATTGCTTGCTTTTTTACAGGCCTCTCTCTATAATCATCTATATGCTGTGATCCTTTCCCTTTAATTATAAGATTGAGGGCCAGTTCTATATGTCCACAGACTTTGAAAACCTCTTCAAGTTTTTCCTGGTGCTATACCCAACAAAACAAATGAACCATTCTAAAGGTAATGGCACAAATAAGATGCATCAAAATGTTAGATATTGTATTTTGCAAATTGGGCCTGAGTTTGCCTCTTGCCTGGAGTGGTATCATAGAAAACATGTCTTTTACATCAAGGGTTTCCATCCATGAGTGGGATGTTCCCTGAATGTGAGTTACCAGTTCTGAGACATTTGGCATGGCATCAGTGAAAGGTTCAATGTTGGCCTTCAGTCACCTCTAATCACCCCTGACTGTTGGGCCTTTCAACGACCCCGACAGGAGAGTTATAGGGAGAGTACACACAAGTGATAAAACCTCTTTCCTCTAAGTCTGCCACTACCCTGTCAATGCCCAAACTTGTGGCAGATGACAGAGGGTACTGCTTTACTTTCGTAAGTTTTGGTGGAGGTAGGGGCATAGATACCTCTATCAAATCTATATATTTAATTCTACTCTTCTCAGCCCGTATCACCCCTGTTCATGATCATTCACCCTTCCCTGCAGAACAGTAGGCAGTGCCATCAGGAAGTTTCCATGTCCTACCACACAGCAAGTCAAACCCTGATTTGTTAGTGTTAGCAGCACCCACCAATATGTCAACAGAGGTACAAGACTTCCTGAAGCAGTGCTGCTTGGGAATGGAGCCTAAAGTGGGTGAAAAACTCCATCAAAGGCTAAAGACTGACATGAGATCCATAACCAAAAAGGATCAAAAAGGAACATTGAAAAGAGCTCTGAGGATTAGTCTCTGCTCCCCTGGCAGCCATGACTTAGTTTTTACTGTGGGACATTCTTCTTAGACCCCATCAGTTCCTGCATGGCTCACTTTTCTGTGACTGGGTCTTATGTCTAAGTCCCCTGCTCTTTCTCTTGTAGTTACCAACATTTGCACCCATTGTCAATAAGAATGGTTATACAAACCTTCTTTGGTTCTATCAGGATGTTAATGATGGGTTCCTTGTGTCTATCTAAGACCCTCTGTAAAATTTACACTTTTTGAACAGGTTGGCTCACTACCTTGCCTGTAGACACAAGTTTTTTGCCTGCCTCTTACTCCTGTTAGAGGATTCAGTCCCCTCCTGTGACAGAAACTTGTCATATATATTCTGTCTTGGATTGCTCCCTACATTTGGACAACTTTTCTCATGATTCTGCCAACTCAGTTGCTCTGTAGGGTGTCTGTTTTGTGGGGACAGCCAGCTTGGCATCCTCACCATCACAAATAATTTCAGTTTTAATGAGTGGCCAGAATTTTGGTGAAGGATCAAATTTGGCTTTTGCTTTCTCCATTTCCTCTCAAGGGTAATGGGCGGGACTTTTCTTGCAAGAAAATTGGCTTTTTTGACAAACTGGGACTCCCTCACCTCTCACTCAGTTTTTTAGCAATGTGGTCTTTCTGAGCTGCAATTAATGTGGCTGCTAAGAAACCACAGATGCGGATCTTAACATACTTTCTTTTGCCAACTTTCTTATTTGTTCTGCTACAATTTTCCAGAATTGCCAGTATTCCTTGGCCCAGCTACACCCTGTTAGGGCTGGAGAAGGTTTACAGTTTTTTAATAAATGCAACAGTGGGGAGCAGTCAAGATCAGGCCTATCTCAGGGTGCCATAACCTGAGAGAATTTGGCAATCAGTTTTCCTTTAGTCAGCATGGCTATAATCTCCTTTCACAGAATCTCTGTACTGGTTCTCACAAAAGGCTTGATTTCATTCCACCTGTATAGGGGTGTATATGGGTGTATATGGGTAGAGTTAACCTTTTCACAGTACTTAGGGCAAGGTTAACCTCTTGTTTAATCTCTTTTAACAACGTAGTTTGCAAGATTAATTCTCTGTGCAGTACTCTAAGAGTAATGACCATTATGTAGGAGGTTTAAACAAAATACAACTTTACTTAAAATTGGGTAAGATTATAAAGTGTGTCAAAAAGCCCACACAGCAATGTTACTCCGAAAGCAACAGGTTACAAGTAGAAGAACTTAGCAAAATTATACTCTGAAATCCACTTCTTAAAGAAATCAGCAAAATTGCACTCACAAGTTAAAACCAGCAAAACTTTGCAAAACTGTAAATGATGTTACTGTAATGTGCACAAGATAACATTAGAAACTGATAGGGAGAGAGAGAGACATGAAGGAAAAGGTGATAGAAAGATATCACCACCTTTGGATCCGGTGATAATCTTGCCATGATGCTGTGATGGTGGACACATGCATCCAGCATTCTGAGTCTGCCTCCGTTTTGCTGCCTGACTCCAACTCATCTGGGCACAGACTCAGTGTTGGGTTCAAAAATGTTCTGGAAGTGAGTCAGTGGGGAGTTCAGGTCCAGGTGTTTGTTTGATCCCCTTGAACAGGGTTGATGGAGCAATGACTCTTATTTTTGGATGTGCATTTTGTCCTTGAACAGGAAAGTGGGTCTTCGGCAAGATGACATTGTGCCTGCCAAGGACTCCTCTGTCAGCCACTGTTCCTTATCAAACAGGGACAGTGTCCCTTTTATCAGGGTGGCTACTGAATGAGGGACTTCACTTGCACAAATTAAGAGAGCAGTGTCCAGATGGCTTATTGAACAGGGTCCCCACCCACACAAATACACAGCATTATGCCCAGTTTGTCAAGGCAGCTGTTCTGTGACAATTATTCATTTCAGGACTATGCACATTCTTCTGTTATGTCTAACATAAACTTCTTTACAGCACTATATATTGCATGAATATAAACCTTTCAGTGAAACTTTTATAGTGCAAGTGATTATGAAAATCTTGTAGAAAGGTAATAATGAGCTTCCCTTTGGCTCCATATTGTAACTTAACAGTGTGGGAAAGGAACACGAATGTATCAAATATGATTTTATCTTTTGTTCATTTTCAGTACTGGATTGCTCCATGTAATATTGTAAGAAACTGTCAAAACAGCTGATCTGGAGAATATGCTGGTTCATCAGAATGTGATAATGATTAGTATAATTCAATTACAGAATGATATTGGTAGTGCCTGGAAGTTTTCTGATATTCAAAGTAACATTTAAAACAAAAAGAAAAGGTTCAGGAAGACCAGACATGCTTGAGCTGTTCTCACTTTGACAGGAGTTTCTCTGCATAGTAAGCCTGACCTTATACCCTGTTGTTTCTGCAAGACATAGTTCATCAGCTGCATCCATGTGAAGACAGAAGTAAACCTGATCCAGGTGTCTTCTTAAAAATTCAGATGGGAGGAGGAAGAAAAGAAGCTTTAGTTTCTTACTGTCTCTGTGAATATCTTGACTGAGCAGTGGGCACAGCCCACTGGAGGGCTGAGCTCTAGCATGTTAAACAAGAAAGGTCTGCTGGCAAGTGTGGTAATGCTGACTTGGGGCACAATTGCAAGCCCCAGTTACAACGCAGGATGAATTAGGAACTGAGCAGTCTAGAAGAGTCATTAACTATGAAAATGATTAACTGCTACTGTAATTGGAAGAAGGATGTCAAGAACTGTTTCTTTAAAGAATCTCCCAGTTAGTAGTAGCAATCTCAAGTTGCTGGAGCATAGCATAGCAGCATGTGATTTGTATTGCAAGAGTTCTGCAGATTTCATAGCTTTTTTTAAAGCTACTTTGAAATAGGATTGTAAAAGCAATGCTCTCTGTCCCAATGACAGGGAACTGGAAAGAGTTAAAACTAGTTACTGGGCTCTTCACAGACTATGAATCAACAGCCCCTGGGTTTGGAGGTTTTATTCATTCACAATAGAGTTTCTCTGCCTGGAGGAAAAACTGGCCAGGAAGGGATAGAAAGAATCTATTAAATGAGACTGAATTTCACCTGTGGTTTCTTCTGTGCCATGATGAGCAGGTGGAATTTCACCCTGACATCCTAGCTAAATGCTTTGTATGTATTTGAGATTAGGTGTGGTGGCGTTGTCATATTTGACACTGAATGGTGATCCAGAAGTATGAACAAGAATCACTCTTCTCTCTGTGGTGGAAAGCTTTCTCCTGAAACTTAGTCTCAGAGGCTGGTATCAGAAGGCACTGAATGCTGGATAGCTCAGCTTGCAAAATGGTTCCACTTTTTATCAAGTGACCTTAAGGTTTCTTCACTATTTTAACATGAATATTACAAAATGTGCATTGAAATGTCCCTCTTGGAGTTGCAAGGAGAGAAAATTGTAATTTTTTCAAGATAAAGACCTTTAAACCCCATAACTGGCTTTTACCTTGATTTCTGTAAGCCTGTTAGCTTCGTCATCTTGAAGAGATCATGGCATCTTTCAAAGCACCTGGGGGAAGCATTTCCTTTCACTTCACTGACTAAGCTGTTCTTCAGGACAGCCTTGTCACCTAGCTATGTCTACTCTTTTTATGCTTAACTAATTATAACTGTAGGCTTCTTACTCCTCCGCACTATGACATTAATATTTTTAACTACTTCAAGTAAAATACAACAAGAGAGGAAAGAAAAAAATTAGCTAGAATAAAAAGCAAGGGTATGCAGAAGATGAGGAGTTATTATCACTATTTAAATACAGCTTGTATAGGAGAACTGTATATGAAATCTGAAATCCAGATGGACGTTCTAATATACTGCTTTTTTTGCTGCTCGTGACTTGTAGCATACTCAAAATTTACCTTGTTAGTTAATAATCTTAAAAAAACAAACAAACTTTTTTCATATCACAGTGAAAGTCTGAATCATGGCAGGATATTGCAGAATAGATAATAGACAACCCTGGCCCATAATAACAGCTGTAGTGGCAGCCTTGGTTTCTTCATTAATCTCAAAAGCATCCACTGTCAAAAAAGGACAGATTTACTAAATGAAATCTTTTTGTTGACTTTGAGATAACAAATATAATTGCTCCATCTAGACTGGATTAATTACTTTAGTGTATTTTGACCTTTTTCTGTGAAAGGGACATTTTGAGGATCTGTGGAATTTAGATTTATTCCAGAAAGAGTCAAAACCAGTCTCCCGTTTAAATAGTATTTTCCCCAGCGAAATTTTGTATATTAACTTATACTAGATAACAGATTTTTTAGCATTGTTGCTGAAGGTATTTTAATGAGTCATAAATATGTAAGTGTTTAAATATATGTACTAAACTAAAAGCTGCAAGCAGTATAAATATAGGTCAGCTTAGTGAAGTAAGGAATTCCTAAATCTTTGTGTTAGATTAACTTTGCCTCTTTTTGGTATTTGCTGCATGTGACCTTGAGCTGGCTCGACTGCTTGTGTGGGTGTTTTTCCCAAATGGACTGAAGATGAGGTTAGATTCTTTGGTTAGATTTTGGATAGATACATTGTAGTAAGCGGCATTCATAGTAGATGCCAAATATGTAATCCTATTGGGAAATGGTAATTTTTTTGAATTAGAAAAACAGTTCCTGCAAATTTTTCATTTTTCGAGACAGAGAGATAGATAAGATCAAGTGGGGGGGAAACAGAGGAAAAAATACACAAATTTTTAAACTATATCCACTTAAACACATGCTCACATTTGTTTGGAGGATAAAACTTCAGTGGGTTAATATTCTACTTGAGAAAACCTGTTCAAGATAGAGAAGCAAGTGCTAGACAGCGTAGTTTCTACTAGATTTATGAGAAGCTCACATAAACTGGCTGGTGTCACTCTTAAATTTAGGATGTGTTTACGGAGTTAAAGTATGCTTAGGTTTTTTAAAAACAGCATGGAGGCAGAGTTTTTTGGCTTGGAGAAAGAAATGTAACCTGAACTAAAAGAGACAAAAATTAAAGTAGATCTGCGCCTTTACATATTCTCAGTAAAAGGAGACTTTCTAATTCTTTCTTCATCTGTTTGAAAAAAATTAATGTGAATTATAAGTGGAGATGGCTTCAAAAGCATTAAGCCATCTCTACCCCCAAGAGAAAAGAGTAGCAACTGCAAGGTCTCTGGAAGAGCAACTGTTTTCTCACTGTATTTATTCATAGAACAATAAGTTTTGACGTGAGATCAGGATCTCTAGGCACTGTTGCTATTCTAATTTATTTAATACAGGGAAGGAATTAATGTTAAGTAGGTATTGCTTTGACACAGAGCTGAATTGATTGCTCTGTGTCTTACTTGTCTTTAACTGGGCTTTAGTCATTACACTTTTGTTGCAATCAGTATCATTAACTTCACATGAGATGATTGCTCATTAGATATTGTAATGTTCTGCTAAGCATTTCAGGAAATGAGTATTAGTATGGTAGACATTTCTCATTGTCTTGCATTATCTGTAATAGGTTGGATACCTGCAGGATCATTGCTAATAATAAGTAAGAAATAAAATAATGTAGAAGGCTGATATAAATTCACTGCTTTATGATGGTAACTGTATCTTATACTGAAGATCAGCTGGTTTGTAGTGTTACTAAAATTTCACAAAATCCTATCTTCAGAAGGAGAGGAAAAAATGAAGTGTCCTTAGTTGGGAAGAGGAGCTAGCTGCTTGTGTAGCTTTTTTGTGGAGCTTGATTGTGGAGCTTTTTAAAAGTAGTAAAATATATATTATTATTATGAATTGTTTAATTGTCAGCATTGTCAGGAATATTTATGCAAGGTCAATTAAGAAAATGCTATGGTTTTCACACTAGAAAAATTCTATGCATAAATCTTTATCTACCTGAGTTGAGGCTGGGCAGAGAAACATAATGACAACTTCTTACTGACACAGTTTATGGAATACAAATTAAATTTAAGGTTATTTTCCTGTGCATATTTTCTATTTTATGAGTTGATTTCTCAGTGTAAAACTTATATAAAATGTTTTTGTTCTTAGATAAATAATGTTGCATTTAAAACTATTACTAGCTATAATCAGTGATTTATCTAAACTTAATCCTGACACCTGGATAACCACTCTTGTGTTTGAGGAGGAAAAAACCTCATTACCAGTAACTAATTAGAAACAGATGAATATTTTCTTCCTGATTCCCCCCTCCAAAAAAAAAAAAAAAACCAAATGGTGAGATTATTAAGACTAAAATGTGTGTGAGGTATCAGTATATACTCTGGGAATTTTCTAGAGTAAAAATTGACCTAAAACAGAAGTGTTGGACCATGTTAAAAGGTAAGTCTTAGAGTCAGGAAGTGCTGGTTAGGAAGGGGGAAGTCACAGAAATGGGAATAAGAGAAAAGTATGAAGGAGATGTTTGTCTGGGATCATTAATTGAGTGAAATAGCCAGGGGGTATATTGGATGACCCTGAAGACTCAAGTAATAGAAATGGGATGAAATTCAATAGCACAGCCTGGAAGCTGGTACACAAGGGGACTGATAGGAAGCATTTCTGCAATAAGCTGAGAGCTGATCAGCTGAGATGCAGCAGTCAATCATAGGACGGCTGTAAGTTTCAATACAATCCAATCCAAGGGTATGTAAGCCAATATATTTCTAGGAGAGAAAAGGAAATCCACTAACCAGTGTAGAGACCTCACTTGTGATAGTACGTGGTGTTTTGGTCATCTTGTTTTCAAGATAGATGAATTTAATCAGTAATAGGTGTAGGAATATAATAGCAAAGTATCTTTGCTTTTAACCCTTAAAAGCAAATCTGCAAAGAGGTATGATTTGTTCCGGATAAGAACGTTAGGGAGGTAAATATCAGTATTAGACATTTATGTCAATGTGTTCTGTCAGGATGTGAACAGGTACATATTGCAGCTGTCTGTGCATCAGGCTGTGTGGCAGCTTAAAAGCTGGTAACTATCAGTGTTGTGGTATTCTGGCTCAGCATTTCAAAATAAGAAAAAATACCTAAGCAAACAATGTAGATTGAGTGAAGCTTTATCAGTTTTAGATGTTTTTGTGTCTGGCTATCTGAAATACCAAGTGCTGTTAATGGGAAAACTCTTTTTAGCTAGGTCTGTGGCATTTTCTTTTCTTGCTAATTTAAATGTGGAAAATTACATTCACCAAGAATTTGGCCTCATGCTCTATATCATCTTCATTGACCAAGAATCTAGACAATCAGTTTTTTGATTTTACTCAACAGCCATTACTATGTGTCTGTGAGGTGTGGAAAGAAGTAACAGGACAAAGGAGAAACCAGGAGATAGATTTAAAGAGGAGTGATTCAGAGAAGTTTTAATTTTGGCATGTAAATAGACTTTGGATAGATTGGTGATTAATTTTTTAGATGCTTTTGTGAGTGAAGAGAAAATGGGAAAAAAAGATGAGCTAAGTATATGTTTGGAGAGCTAAATACATTGGTCAAGGTAAGTGAACAGAATAGGGTGGAAGTTTTTTAAAAAAATGCATAGACAGTTTCAGTTTATTTCTTAGTAACTTAGTAATTATTAATGACATCATCATTGCCATGAACCCTCTCAAAGAGGAGTACTTATTTGCTTCTTATTTGTAGATAATGCAGAGAATGCCAGGCTTGTTAGCTTTGCCTGCTGGTAGCATAGCAAAAAGATCTGACAGAGGAAATGAGCTTTCTCACTGGCAGAAGACTGACACCTGCCATGGCTCTTTTCTTGACTTGCAATTGCCTCTTCAGTCTGCTGCTTTAGCTGAATGCTCCCCCTAACTCTGGGCACATGGTAATTCACATGTGAGCACTTAATTAACTGGTTCATTAAATGACTGTGTGTGCAGAAAAGGCTTTATGCTAGCAGTATTTCTCCCTAGGAGAGCTTGCCCATTTGAGAGGCATGGTCTCTATGTCCCCAGATAGCAATTAACCACTACTGAATTTCTCCTTCTGAATAATCATGAAATTCCTCTGTCTCGGGTCATTTAATGTAGTCTAATAGTACTTCAATGTAGTGTCTTGCCAGACTGGGGCCCATTAGAATTGTCAACGATTCCATGTGCTTTTTGAGCTAATTTAAATTAGCGTGTTATCTAGATATGAAAATACTTCATGCTTAATATTTACATATTGATGCTTGTTTGAATATTTGTACAAGTATTTGGGCAAAATTTAAATTCATAAATTGAAATAAAGAGCCTGCAAATTACAGCCTTTTCTAAATTTAAATTAAGGTAAATCAAAATAAATAATAGTAAATATCAGTATAGATTTCTGTTTCTGTTTAATAACTAAAAGTTCAAAAGAAAATTTCTTGTTTGTCTACATAATCAGACTTGCTGTTATTTCTACCAAATGTGATTACTTGAAGGCTGCATTACTGATTTTTTCCTGTTCAGGAAAGAATGGTGGACAAAGATATGTAACTTTTTCTCTGCACTTTTTCCCTGAAAAACCTGTTCAGAAAAATGACAGACTGTAAATGCATTATTTGAACCAGACAGCTCAGACATACTCACCATTTGACACACTTCAGTGAAGTTTTTGACCAGTAAGGGTCATGCTAAAATTCAAAAAGCTAAAATTCAAGATCCTAACATCTGAAAAAAAAAAATCACAATGATAACTGTGAATGAAAGCAATGTTCCTTTAAATCCACTGCTTTTCGAGTTTGTAAAGAGCCCTGACCTCTAAAGCTTCAGATTCCTTCTGTAAAAGAGGTGTTGTCTCCACTGACTTAAGTCTTGACATCCAGAAAAACAGTCTTTGAAGGCAGATTGTTTGAGCCTACATGTTCCTTCGAAAAAACACATTCCAATTAAATCCAACTTGGAATTGTTTGAGATTTTCTTTTTGGGTTTCAATGCTGTGAATAGTCCATCCTACAAGAACCGGGACCACAAGTCTGTATGGAAAGATTGTCAGCCACTATCAGACATTTCAGAGAGAACATTCTCAGCAGCCTTTCAGATCATGTATCTGGGTCAGAATATGTCAATTTCTTAAACAGTAGAATAAAATTGACATTTCAGTGTAATAATGAAAGTTAATGCTGTGTCTAAAAAAGTTTTAACTGTGGTAGTAATGTGAAAATGCCATTGCCTTTCATCTTTGGATCACGGATGGAATTTTTCTCACTCTGCTCTTGTCTCATACTATTTTGAGTGCGCTGATCCCAGATGGTTACATATAACTCACACCATTGTAAATAATATATATGAAAAAGTAATTTAAAGATACACTGACTTAAAACCAGCAAAACAGGAAAAGAAGATACAGAAGGTCATCACTCTTTCTATGAAGTCTGGATGTTCTTACTTTTTGTATAGCTGCTCTTATTTTGAAGAAAACTATACTCAGAGAAAGTAATGAACTAAAATAAGGCCATGGAAGAGTAAGAGGAGGTAATTAAAAGAAAGACTTAACTTTTTAACTGTAACAACATTTTTTAATTTTCTGAATGGCATCCTTCTGTGTTCTTTCTCATTATTCCCTAGATAACTTCTCATATTCCCTAGGGTATAGCCTCAGGTTCTGTCTGTCACGTAGTCTGTATCAGTCATTGTCAAGGATTTTAGGAAGACCTCCTTTTATTCCTTTTCAAACATGATCCTAAGCTGCAACAACAGAAGTGTGGCCAGCAGGTCAAAGGAGGTAACTCTTCCCCTCTCCTCTGCTCTTTTGAGTCCCCACCTGGAGTTCTGTGTCTGGTTCTAAAGCCCCCAGAATAAGAAGGTCATGGAGCTTTTGGAATACGTCCATAGGAAAGCCATGAAAATGATCAGAATGCTGGATCACCTCCCCTAACAGGCAGGCTGAGTAAGTTGGGGCTGTTCATCCTGGAGAAGTAGAGGCTCTGAGATGACCTGAATATGGCCTTTCAGTACTTGAAGAGGGCTACAGGAGAGCTGGGGAGGGACTTTTTACAAGGGCTTCTAACAATAGGATGAGGAGGAATGACTTTAGAGTGGAAGAAGGTAGATTTAGGTTAGACATTAGGAAGAAATTCTTTTCTGTATGGGTGGTGAGACACTGGCACAGGTTGCCAGGGAAGTTGTGGCTGCCCCTTCCCTGGAAGTATTCAAGGCCAGGTAGGATGGGGCTTTGAGCAACCTGGTCTGGTGGGAGATGTTCCTGCCTATGTCAGGGGCGTTAGAACTAGGTGATCTTGGACATCTCTTCCAATCAAGCCATTTTGTGATTACTCTTACATTTAGTACAAAATATTTGAGAAATAGTCTAAATTTGCACTATCAGGGGCCCCTTCGTACTGTTTTAACAGTAGAATAAAATGTGTCCTTAAAAACATATATTTTGTTTTCATTATTTCCCTCAAAATCCACCTCACAACACTTTAACCTCAAAAGTCATCTGAAGATGAATTCTGTCAAGGAACTTAATCCTCAAAACCAGATATTTGTCAGTTGGAATAAATTTGGGCACATCTGAACAAAATGCCTGCCCTACTCATACCACAGTCTTTCACTTTATGTACCTACTTAAAATACAAAGCCACAGCAAAACTGACAGAAGATTTGCTCTGCAGTATTTAGGTCTCTCTCTTCAGTCGCACCTAGAAGGAATTGATAAGTATTTTTAACTTAAAAAAAAATCAGTAACTTTAATTACTCTTCTGCAATTACAGTGGCCTTTAAAACAACTAAATGAATATTAAACAAAGAGGAGATAGATGCAGAAACATTGGCATGAAACACTTAGTATGATGATTTTGGTCTAAGGTTTTTAATATGCAGCCATGCCTAACTTTGGATAAAATTTAATCCCATGAAAGATTGGTATCCAGCATTAATACACAGGTACACTTATGTTCTTCTACTAGTCAAGAAATAAAATGAGCTCAGATCTGATCTTCTGGCTTATATACTGTAAACATTTAGCAGTATAAATAAGATGAATTGTCTTGTCAGCTCTCTTTATCATGCTAGAATTGCAATAGTAATACAAAAGAAAGATTAAAAGAGAATAAACCAAAAGGAAATGCCAGCGAAGGTTAGAAGAGTGATGTTAAAGTGTTGCTGTAATACATTTGAAAATAAACATAAAAGTTCTTGCTCTACTCAGTGCTCAGTGGCAGTTTCAACAACCAAATAAAGTTCACCCTAACAGTAAGAGCAAGTATTGCAGAGAGGGAACTTGCACAGATTTATTTTTCAATTAATTTGTATCAATTTTTTTCTGTCTGTTGTGTTAGCTGTTCAAATTTATATTGCTGAAAATGGCAATTTATAAAAACCAGCTGCTTTGAAAAATAAAGATAAAAAAATTTTTTTTGCCATTTTCTGAGGACTACAACTGCTGAAATAAAGTCAAGATTAGCTAAATTTAGTGTAAAAGTAAAGCAAGGATATCTTTAGGAGAGATAAAATTAACTTAATCTTCATTATAGATCATATTATAATATATTAACAGTACTTACTACAATAAACTGTAAAAACGGTTCATTTTTCCAAGTGCAAGGATCATGTTAAGTAGCCATGTTCATGTCTTTTTAGAATAGGAATTAGAACGTCTATGCTAATAAATAATGACAGAAATCTACCCTTAGACATGGATTGTGCAAGGTTATTTTAGCATATACTGCCTCTGAGAGTTCTAGATCTTTGCCAAGAGATCCAGAATGTTGCATTTAATTAATGGGTACCCAAGTTTAAGGGAAAATGACAGCTAGATTTGAAGAATGTTTTGTTATCAGACTAATCTAATTTAGAGGTCAGGATTAAAATGAAATTAAGAAACTCTAGATTAAAGAAATTGGTTTTATTTTTAGAAATATTTGATATGACTGCATTATTCAAAGCACTAGTAAAGTCTTAAAGACATTCTGAAGATTTTAATATTTTCAGCCATTTATTTCAAACTCATTTGTCTGTCTTTAAAAGTGATTAATGCATGAAACCTAGACATAGACTAAATGAAAAAAAAAAATCCCTTTAGGAACACTTCACTGGACACATTGTCCTAGTTACTAAAATAATAATTATAGTGAAAGTTTCTGGAGAGAAAATCATATCAAAATATGCCTCTGAGCTTAAAACTTACTTAGTCAAGCTAAAATTTGGCTTGACCCAAAATTTGAGTCAAGCTGTGTGTATACAGAGCTCTTTGTTTGAAGGAAAGATAACTTGATACTAAATTTGAGAATGAAAATATGAATGCATGTCATATATGAACGATCTTTTATGTGAATTTTAAAGAATGAAGTTTTACGTACATATTCTGTCTACAGTGGGGTTTTATTCTTATCTAAAGCACACTTATGAGATAGAAGAGATGATAATAATTCCCAGAGCTGCAGTCTTTTTAATTAAATTTGCCTTCCACCTATCTCTGATAGATGGGTAGGCACTTGACAGGAGATTAAAGTTAAATGATGCACCTTACTCAGTAGTTAGTTGTTTTTGTATGTGATTTTGCAGGTTTCTTTTGCAGTGGCTTTAAATTAAAAAAATGACAGCTCTAAGTATTTTTATGTGCATGTGTACAGTGCTGATAAACATTAAAAATACAGTTTGAAACTTGCCTTGTTTGAATCCTAAGGATATTTTTAACTTCCTGAAGGAATTTTGGCCCTGTTGCATTTAAAATACTAAATATAAGTTTAGCTTGAACCTCTTACATGGCTATTACCATTCAGGTTCTTCTTCATATTAGGCCATCTGTTTTTCAACTGTTTTCCAATTTTCATGATTTAATTCTTAAAATATGAAATTAAAATGCTATTAAAAATAACATTAAGTTCAGTTTGATTGCACAGTTTGATTTGATGTGTCCCAGTAATTTTCTGGATACTTTACAGCCAAATTACAACAAACCTTTCTCAGTTGATATGTTCTTACTAGTTAGGATCACAACTGATACTCTAAAATTTATACTGAAAATTCTATTGAAATTTAATTGTTGCAGTTTCCCAAACAGGATTCTAGAAGCTGTGGATAGAGACATAATGTCTACTTAGTAGATGTTGAAAGTTGAAAAAACTTGAAGGGCTTTGATAACTCACTGTTTTGCAGCTATGATTCTGCAAGAGTGCTGTCATTTTGGTTGGAAAAGATCTATAAGAGCTTAGAGTCCAACTGTAAACCTAATACTGCCATGTCCATCACTAAACCATGTTCCTAGGCAACACATCTACACATCTTTTAAATACCTCCAGGGATGGTGACTCTACTAGTTCCCTGGGCAACCTGTTCCAGTGCCTGACAACCCTTGTGGTGAAGAAATAAGTCTTAATATCTGTAGCAGAATGTGTAGAGGAATGGCCTGAGCATGTGTACACAGCCCCATGTTTGAGGCACTCAGGTGCTAATTACGAGGCAGGAGGCATGAGCTTGTGTTAAGCCCGCCTGTGTTAAGCCTCTGCCCTAGCCCAATCAGGGTTTGCCTCAGCTGCCATGAGCAGGACTGGGGGGCCAATAAAAGGTGAACTCCCAAACACACGCTCAGCTCACTCTCGAGCAGCCAGAGGAGGAGGAGGTCAGCTGAGTCTGGAGCAGAAGCACCAAAGGAGGCTAAGCTGAGTCTGAAGGCAGCAAAATTGGAGCACTGACTGTGCACCTTGGTGAGAACCCCTCTTTGACATTGGAGCACTGTACCCCAAGAAAGGTTTGCCCGTCTGTACGAGCCTACATCTGGTGGAGAATGCGGGCAGAGCCCACGGTCTAGCCCCTGATTAGGTGAACCAGGGAGAAAGGAGCCAGTTCGGCGCAACGCAGCTGAGGCAAACCCAGATTGGGAGGGCGCGGAGGCTTAACACAGGTGGGTTTAACACAAGCTCACACCTCCCACCTCGTAATTAGCACCTGAATGCCTCAAACCTGGGGCTGTTTATGCATGCTCAGGCCATTCCTCTACACATTCTGCTACAAATATCCAATCTGAACCTCTCCTGGTGCAACTTCAGGCCATTTCCTCTGGTCTTATCACTTGTTACCTGAGAGAAGACACCAAGCCCCACCTAACAACCTCCAACCTAACAACCTCCAACCTAACAACCTCACTAGCAACCTCCCTTCAGGTAACTGGAGAGAGCAGTAAGGTTCCCCTCAGCCTCCTTTTCTTGGGACTTAACCACTCCAGTTTCCTCAGCCACTTATTAGACTTGTGCTCTTCACCAAATTTGTTGCCATTCTTGGACACTCTCCAGCAGCTCATTGTCCTTCTTGTACTGAGGGGCCCAAAACAGAATGCAGCATTTGAGGTGTGAGCCTCACCAGTGCTGAGTGAAGAGGCATGATCACTTTCCCTACTCCTGCTGACCATTCTATATATGATACAGGCCAGGATGCCATTGGCCTTCTTGGCCACCTGATATTCTAGAATATAAGGTGGTGGAAGTGTGTTTAGTGAGTATTTTAGGAGAGGAATATTGAGTGATACATGAGAAAGAAAGATACATACTCTGGCACATTTGGGTTGTCTGTCAGATCACACACTGAACTCACTCAAACACATTAGAATCTTTTCCGGCATGGTGACAGCTAAAGATCACCTTGCCTATAACTACTTGTTCAAGTCTTTCAAGCAAGGCTGTTTGACACCAAAGATAAGAAAATAGGAGTTACTGAAATCTGTATTAACTGAATATAAAGCTATATGTAACAATATTTGATTGTTCACTTCCAGTTGAATCTCTCATCTTTAAGTATTGCACAGATTTCCTTATTGAGATTTAATAGTATTGTTAATAGTGCATTTAGAATACAAAAGTAGGATACTATTTTTATAACTTTAAAAAATCACTTAAAAGTGATTAAAAATTATGAAAAAAAATTGTGTATCTGATGTAGTAAAATAAATTGGGATAAAAATGAGAACAGACACATGCCATGTGTGAAGAACAGGATTTTTATTATTTCTATTGTAGTCTCATCCTGAACCTTGAACAGGGATTGATTCTGTGCCCAACTAATTTAGCAATACATTTATGCCTTATAAATCCTTAAGCATTCAGTGTTCATATTTTTCCTTTATCATTTTTGATGCCATGTAAATAACTGGTCTCACTTTGCTAAATTCTATGCTAACACTGCAGATGTGTGGCTAAAGTCACAGGATACTTAGACACCAATCGCTCCTTTACTGTCTAAGCTTCTATACACACCTAGAACACGCACCTGAAATAATACTTTAAACCCACTTTGTTTCTGACCAGCAACTTGTGTTAGCATTTGGGAAAATAGACCTGTGGCTTTTATCCATACTTTCCATAATTTTTATCCTTTGTGTCAGATAAATGTGTGCAAAACTGTACTGATTCATTCTGTCAAGGAGCAAAACAATTTCATTAAAGCAAATATTTGCAGGTTTTGGAACTATGCTATCAATGAGGGTCCAGGGGGGGTGTGGGTGTAGATTTGGTCAGGGGATAATAAAAGTAGTAGACAACGATGAAATGGAAAAAAGGGAAACACAACAGGAAAGGATTAAAACTGAAAAAAAGAACAGATCAAGGGCTGCTGAAAAAAATGGAGCAGAAGGAAGAGATTTGAAAGAGACTTTTTTCAAATTCGTGTCAGTTTCCTTCTTCAGAAATTATATATTTCTCCTGTTCATTCTGCCTCATTTTTTCCCCATTCTTTGTGGAATTACAATTATTAGTGGAAATCTTGTTATTCCCAACCCCCTGTGGAAAAAAACTCATGTTTTTTATTTCTGAATCTGCAGCTCTCCTGAGCAGTCTCATTAGCTTTATAAAGAAGTTAAAATGGAAGAACAGCATCATGAATTGCAGTAGCTATCTTCCTTTGCATGCTCATACTGCACACAATTTTTTAAAGGTCTGTGTCATTCTCATGCAGGTGTGTCTGACTAAAGTAAAAAAATTGTCACATGGAAAAAGCCTCTCCTGACAGTTTATTTACTGTCTCATCTCCTTCTTTTCACAAATATCACACTGAAATGGTTTATTTCCAAAATTTCTGCGCTGGATGCTGGCGAATGGAGAGAGAAGAAAGGACAAAGATAAAAATTCAAAGAGGACAATTTTCCCTTTTTACTATTTTCTAAAAGGATAAAAAATAATTATGTATTTTTCTGCAGTTTGCATCAGAAAATGGATTTAGGAATTGTGAGGATGATCAGCTTATTCCACATAAAATGAGCTGTGTTGTCATGTCTGTAGCATGTTTCGACCCAAGTCTTGCTTTCAGCCTCATTGACATAATTTTGTTTTCTTCTTTCCTCTGGCAGCTCTTTGTTCAGCACTGAGTTTGATTGAAGCAGATGATAGGGAGTGGTTTGAACTTTCCACCACAGGCATATCTTGGCTTCACTTGAAGTTTTGCAGACATTTGCACTGGGGGCTTTACTCTGGTAACTGCCCTGTTTCTGCATTATTTTGATGGTGAATAATAAGCAAGAAAGCAAACAGCCGTCTTCAGGCTTAGCAATCCAATACTGCATTCATTTGCTGGAAAGCACATTTGAAAAAACAGAATTTACTGTGTGTGTAGACAAGACTACTGTCTGTGGTTTTTTTCTAGTAGTGATTGAATGAAACATAATTTTGAGACCCTAGAGAACATGGCACTCTTTTTCCTTTTTTATCTGTCATTAATGTCAAAGGCTTTTTAGCCACTGTCTTAGGCAGTACATGGTTCATAATTCAGGGTAATTGTAATGCTTACAGAACTGTATTTATTTTCCAGGTATTTAGATGTGTTACCAGATGTCATCAGCACTTCTCTTATAAGCATGTCTTTGAATGCATCCTGAGACCATGAATCTTCTGCAGCAGAAATAAGTAGGTGAAATAACTTTTCGATTTTTTAAAATCACTTAATGTAATAGAAGCTTTATCTTGGAATATAATTTTGATTGTATTAGCCATTGATTCCTATTGCTGTGCAAGTCAGGGAGAGAGATGCCTTGACATAAATATCCTCCGTGCTACAAAGGCCTTATATTTTCCAAATTCTGTATTGTTTTAGGAGTTCTAAAATAAATCCCAGACTTTGCTTTGTTTTGTTGCTTGGAGGACCAAAGCACACATACTACATTGATCAGAGGAAGAGCTGTGACCTAAGTGCACAACTCCCCAGATACAGTTCTGAAATCTAATTCAGTGACAAAGCTTATGGTACTTGTGAAAAGTTGGTAACAGTTGGTGAACTATCCATGTGATGGCATATAGTCAATAAATACTGACTGAAGAAATTTGTTTCTGAATAATTGTGTGCCTTTATGCACTGAAGTTATTTTCAGTGGGACAGTTAAACTGGATGGCCTGTTTTTTCCAGAGATGTGGTTAGGAGAGATGAACTAGACTTTTTGACATTTACCTGGATTGCCTGAATCTGGGTTCATACTTGCGTTTCAGTAAAACTGTTAGTGCAATGTGAAAAAAATTCTACTTGAAGATACTGAAAAAGAATTGCTGAAGAATAATAACAAATAATAAACAAATTATCCTTATATGTGGCAGGAAGATTGCTAGTTTGAAACAGAATACTCTATAGTACAGGTAAAATCATTCTAAAATATGATGAGAATGTTCTCAAAAAAGTGCTAATGTTAAATATCTTACTATCAACTCTGAAGCTTTACTAGCTTGAGTTAGTATTTTTTGATTCCACAAAAATTTGATCATTTCTGAAGTTCTTGGCATATTGCTGAGCACTACCTTCCTGGCTGCACCTGTACCTTTCAATTAAATGAAGTTCAGATGTTTCTAAACTGGCTGAGAATGCAGTGGCATTACAGGTCAGAGTGTTGTTGTGCTTCTGGGCACAGGTTGACAAGGCTGTACTACTGTTTCCAAAGCCTGACATTTGTTCGCTTACACTGCCCCTTCTATTTGGGTGTACTGAGTTATCTGTTTCTCCTAGCCTGTACATTTAACAAGGTAGAAGTGTCTGTGGCTTGTTCAGCTGAGATCCTTATAATGAAATTCAATATTTTTTTAAACTTAAGCTAGAAGTTCTTTAGTAGTTGCTGCATTGTCCCTGGCTGTCTTTTGTCTCTCGTGTATAATACGATCTTTCAACCTGTTGTAAATACTCTGTCTGTGAGCTTCATCCTAAGCAATAGGTAATTTATTGTGAAGGATTTCTTTTATTATTTTTTTTGTTGTAGTAGAGGCCAGTATAGTTTAAAATAATTTGAACTTTTTTTTATTAGCTGAAGTGATGGTGTGCTAATTCACATGAGACACACAAAACAAACTGGAAATACTTACCAGTAAATGCAACAGACTGGCAACTTGAAAAAGTGGTTTATTTATACTTATAAAAAGGTTCTGTGCTATCATTTGTTGTGTTACCTGTATCATGGCATCTGTTATTTTCACATGTTGTCCCCCTTTAAATTTTAGTTTTGAGGAAAAACCATCTAGGTAGATTTTAGACCACCTTAAAGATTGCAAATTACTCAATATGTCCAAGAGCACAATGGTAGCAAGATACACTGTTTATTTTAGTAATATAACTAAACTTTTACTATCTGTATACTGTGGTTCTTCTATTTAGTTTGTTAAAGAGCTGTTTAAGTGAGTTCTTATAGAACAAAGCCACTTCACTACTCTCTCTGTTACAATTGAGCCATTACAATTTATCTTTTGTTCCTGAATTTAAGGTTTTTTATGTCTTGAGTGACTTCTAGATATCAATATCTTTTCTACTGATGTTTTCAGTGGTGCTGAATAGTGTATTTTCTATAGTATTTGCAGGAATATAATTAAAACAAAACTGTTCATTTGCAAACAATTTGAATTTATATTGCTTCATACACATTATTTTTGCCAACATACAATGCTTTGCAAACATTCAGAATGTTTTCAGCAGCATGAATGTTTTAAGCCCCAAGAGTTAGTAAGTGTATTTTTTGTTATGCTGTAGTCTGAGTTCTGTATTTTGGTGAATAATAACTGAATCAGCTATTAGTTGCAACACACCCTAGTTATGAGATCTCAGTAGCTGAATAGCTGTGAGTGAAATGTCACAATAAACTGAGCATTAAACTGCATACTAGTTCCTGAGAGGTTCCTTAGCTTGTTTGTCTTAGTTCAATATATTAAATGGTAGGAAAAAATCCTATTATTTCAAGCAAACAAGTAAAACTTAAAAGAATTACCAAACTATTTAATAGCTTTCAGATAAGCAGGTATACTTAGGATGGTCTGAGAACAAAATACTGTACTCACAAAGTGACTTGGAAAGGACCTTTACAGAAAGACAAGTGTGTATCAAGACATAATAAACTTAAATTAAGCTAAAATGAAGATGGCAACCCTATTCTCCCTGTCTCTGTATAATAAGCAAAGAGAATGTATTTATCTTGTTCTGATAATGCTGAAATTAGTGGTATATATTGTTGGTTTTATATTTCTCAAAAATAGCGTTATCTCCACAATATTTTTTTTTTACTCTTCTTTTTCTTCTTTCTTCTCTTTACTTTTACATGCCTTCCCTTTTCTTCTACATGTTTCTATTTACAGTCTTGGTAGGTGTAGGTGTTGTGTCTTGTATTTGTGTTGTAAAGCTTGAAGAAATGGGAGCTGAGAAAGGCTTTCCTCATCCACACAATCACAGAATGTTAGGGGTGGAAGGGGCCTCAAAAGATCGAGTCCCAACTCCCCTGCCAGAGCAGGACCACTGAGTGTAGGTCACACAGGAACACATCTAGGTGGGTTCTGAATGTATCCAGAGAAGGAGGCTCCACAACCTCAGGGGTCAGCCTGTGCCAGTGCTTTGTTACCCTCACAGTGAAAAAGCTTTTATGTTTTCATGGAACCTTCTGTGCTCCAACTTCCATCTGTTATGCCTTGGTCTATCATTGGACATCACTGAGAACAGCCTGGCTCCATCTGACTCTTGCCCTTTACATATATATAAACATTAATGAGGTTGCCCTTAAGTCTTCTTTTCTGCAAGCTAAAGAGACCCAGCTCCCTCAGCCTTCCCTCATAAAGGAGATGTTCTGCTCCCTCAGTCATGGTTGTGGCTCTGCACTGGACTCTCTCAAGCAGTTCCGTGTCCTTCTTGAACTGAGGGGCCCACCTGAACAGACTTTGGGTTAAGAAGATGGGGAAATGAATTAAGAGCTATGTGTGTGCATTTGTATGTCCAGATCCCCTAATATGAATATACTTTATATCTTGAAAGCCTGTGTTTTCAGTGAGATAGGTGAAAGTGTTGATGTGGAGAAGGCTTAGTCATAGGATTGCTGTCTGGAAAGGACTGCTGTTACTTTCAACGTCTTACAGGCAGAAAGAGGGACATGAGAACACTGCGTACAGTGCAGTCAGTAATTTGTTCCTAGTCCAATTGTTCAGTGTTTCTTTTCTCTTTGTTTCCTCTAAAACTGTTTTTAATTGGATCGTACAAGGTTCTGTTCCAGCAGTGGCTGAGCTTTGTGTTCTTTTATTTACAGTTTAGGGTCTCTAGTGCTGTCATGTGTGTTTTCCTCCACATCATTTTATTCTAAAGTCATAGACAATTTAAACTACACTGGATGAGTACTTCTCAATATAAACTCAATATGAACTGAATCTAAGAAAAAACCCCACATTTTAGGCAATATATGATTTCTTGGCAATTGGTATCTCAACTAAGTAACAAAATCAGCTCAGGCCAAAACAAATGCAGAAAAATCCAGACACTGTGCCCTGTCATGTTAAGGAAGTTTTTTGCCTTTTAAAAGTAATTTAAAAATTATATTTACTGGTTCATATTTCAGAATTTCTTTTTCCGAACAGTTGCAAATGGGGGATACACAAACCCTGCCTTCACACAAATGTAGATATTTAACATCACTATAATTCTTTAATAATTAGAGTTCCCTAACTAGTTACGGTTATGTAGTAATTCTAATGCACATAAAGCTGCAAGCAGAGAGGGTTCCTACAGACCATGGTCAATTAAGTTTTGAAAGCACAGAAATCTTGTATTGCTTCAGATATGTCCTGCCGTCATCATGCAAATATTGCTATGTTTTCTATGCATTTGTGGATGGGAAGACTATCTGTCATCATTCTTCATGAGGATTAATCATGAAGTAGACTGTATTTTGAATTCTATCCATCTGATTAGGTGCTCTGTACTAAATGTCAAAACTATCTTGAGTAAAGCTCACCTTATCTACCTCAGTAAAGATGTTCTAATAAAATTTACCAGCCTATTCCTGAATCCTCTCTGGAATGAAGAAGCTTTGCTGGGTCAGTTATTTTTTAAAGGAGAAAGGAGGGAGAGAAACCAGTGATTTATTAACTTGAGTTTTCTGAGGAATATTGCTTCATGTCAATGATCCTACAGTCACAAAAATCTTCTGTGGTGCAGTGAGATGGCATGTGATTGATGGAGGATTTTGGGCAACCAGCCCAAATGTCCTGACAGTGTAATATAAGAGGAATATGTCCTGCTACTTGAAGACTATATACCACATAAAGTTGGTGGTGTTGATTTAGATTATGTTCAGTGTTCCATACTAAACTTTCCTTCCTAAATAACAATTTGAGTTTCCTGACTACAGACAGACATTTCAAAGTGAATGGAAATGCACTGTAGTGTCTACTAGAATAATTAACAATATTAGGCATGAAAACTGTCGTACCCTCCTCTACTCTCAAAGCCCTTCATTTTCTATGAGTGTACTTATTTTTAGGTATTATGTTGTGTTTTAAATACAGTCTCTTCTTAAGTGTTTGCTGTATAAGACAACTACAGAAAGCCCAGTCAGCTTTTAGCTGCATTGCTCTCACATTTCTCTAACAGCAGTAATTTAATATATACATATATTATTATTTATGCAGACAAGTTACGTATAATAAGGAACATGTTTGGATGATGTCTTCTTTCCTATACTCCTTTTTTTAATCATATCACCTCTTACCATCAGGTCTTTGGGTCATAGAACACATTGTACTAAATAGTGCTCACCAAAATACTGATATATCATACAAAGATTGAGTTTTATGGTACATGTTACCAATTTATTGACTACATAATCCACAGCTGCATATAATGAGCTTTCTTGAGATTGTTTAGCCTTCCTGCAGCCTTTCAAGACTTAAATGGGGTGTACAGGAAAGATGAGGACAGACCTTTTAGTGGGACCTGTAATGATAGGCCAAGGGGTAATTGATTTAAACTGAAAGATTCTAGGTACAGACTAGATATAATGAAGAAACTTTTTGTGATGAGGGTGGTGAAACACTGGAAGGGGTTGCTCAGAGAGGTAGTAGATGTCCCATCCCTGGAAGGCACTCAAGGTCAGGGTGGGTGGGCTTTGTGCAACCTGATCTAATAGAAAATGTCCCTGCTCACTGCAGGGTGGGTTGGACTAGATGACCTTTAAAAGTCGCTTCCAACCCAGACGACTCTGATTCCATCATTCTATTTCATCTGCAATATCTGGTAACTTGAAAATGCATATTCTCTACTAATTAAATTAATACCTTTAAAAGCAAAATCACATCTAAAAAGAAGTATTTCCAAGTTTTCTTTCTATATCTGAAAATGTTTCTGAAGAGTTTGGGAGAGCTCTTCTTATAACTTTAACTTGAATTGTTCAGGAGCAGCAAGCAAAGAAGCTATGAATCAATTATATACTAAGGGGAAAGAAAATGAAGAGTGATTGCTTATCCTAACAAGTTAATTGAAAGGCTGGGATGTAGCTAATCAGCCAGAAATCACTTAGTAGCTCCTATTTCTAAAGAAAACATAATTCTGAGGTAATACTTAAAAAAATAAAATAAATTACATACACATACAACTGTCCTGTGCATAGATAGTATTTGGTAATGAAATGCTCAAGAGCCACTGTTGCATCACCAAGACTGGTAATAAAGTGCCCTTAGGGTTCAACAGTTCATTACTCATCTGGTTAATATGAAAGATTTTATTTTTCAAGTTCTGTTTGCACTGCTATGACAAAATAAAACCACAGTTTGACCATCCCAAAGCTATGCCTGAGATGCTTACTTTGCCTTTTTCCTGATTCTCAGAAGGTTTATTAAATCCATCATTTCCCGATTTCTTCAGCAGTACTGCAAATGAAATGTAGAGAGAACATCAGAAATAGTTACCTACAATTGCATAACAATTAGATGGGGTGATGTATTTCTCACAGCATGCAATGCATGTGATGTTTCTTTGGGTTTTCTGTAATGTGATTTTTTATTTCTTTTTAGATAATTCAAAATGAACTGTGATACCATTAATGTGTTCTGTTATTAACAGTAAGGGCAAAAGAGTATGCACGTTTTTGCTTAGTCACCATCTCCAGTTGACTTTGGTAGTGTAATTTTACATTGGAGTGTTTTCAGAATTATATATCTCACTAGCTCATAGCCAATGACTCTTGTCACCTTTATTAAAGAGGAAGTCAATTCCTGAGAATGTTTTTGAGACTCTAGTTGAAATGTAAAGTAATTCCTATAGCAGGAACTATAAAGACCAGGGCTTATAGTTGGAAAGTTGCAGTTTAGAGATCTGCTTAGAGACAGTGCTGCATAAAGGATGTTCTCTGCTGCCATTATTTTCAGTGTATGAAACAGAAACATTCTTCTCAGATTCTTAAATAGCTTAATTTTTTTCCACACAAGGATAGGGTTGCTGCTCCAGTTCTTCGAGCAAACCTCAGTTAAGACATTCTATAATTTGGAGAGAATCCAAATTAAAAAGGCATCAGGCATCTTTGTGAAATCACTAGGACTCTTGTGATGTTTTATTACTTGCTTTGAAATAGTTTCAAGGCTATGTTGATCGACTTGCTTTTGAGGTGTGACTTTTCATGGTGAATATGTAGTTGTCTTTTGGAAGATACAACAGATTACTGCTCCTGTTTTTGCAGCACAATTACAGATTATTTTGTGAGAATCTCAGGAGGTAGAAGAGACTGGAGAAATGCAGCCAAGAACTTCTGATGATACTCATTACTTTTAGTAATGATTATTAACTGTGCTAAATCTTTAAGGAAGTAAAACAATAGATAATCTTTCTCTGTTCTTTAAAATATGTGAAGCTGCTGTTAGTTATTAAACAGGAGCTAAAGAAATGTTAGAATATTTTGACAGTAGATCAGCAAGAAGGAAACCAATTAGAAAATAATCATGAGGCTGAATGAGCAGCTAAAGATGTTGTGCCTATCATGAGTGGCAGGTGATGGCTAAAGGAATTTTACTATTTGTAAAATAGTACTATTACTATTGAAATCAGTGCCTGCACAAAGAACAGAAAAATACGGCAAGGCCTGTGGAAGAAACCTGTTGAACACAGATTTTAAGAATAACAGGGCACAACTCAGACCCTTTTTATTCTCTGAAGTTTGAATGGCATTTAAAACAAGAGTGAGTCTATGTCCTTCCCTGCTGACCTTTATTTTTTAAACATCTTTGTCATAGCATCAATGTGACAGTGTGTAAGCATACAGGAAAAATTATTACATATATTTTTACCACACATTTGACAATTTAATTTCTCAGGCTTTCTTATTCCTGTCCACATGGTAGGAGTTTCCACCCACTCAAAGGGTGGCCTGAGGTAATGTAGCATAGCTGAAGGAACAGAAATCTTTGTATGTCTGGGAGTTAGGAGGTCAAGGTAAGAGGCAAAAATGGATGAGCATCTGCTATTTAAAAGAAGAGGTATGAGGTTTTCCCTTTTTACATCTGTAGCAAGTGCCCACATGACAGCCTGACACCTGCAGGATGAGAGTTTTAATGAACAGTTCTGCATGGCACTAGTAAATAGATAGTTTTAGTGTATCTTTCTATAGCAAACTGTTTATTTACATAAAGATAAATATCCCTGATGGGTGCATTCTTCTGTTTTTTGTCTCACTGATGTGAATGTATACCTCAGCAAATATTTAAGTAGCTTGGAGCAATGCTTCCTCAACAGGGTTAATGGTTTTCTATGTCTGGAGCTTGCCTGGTGTGTCTTTGCCCCCTCTTTGTTATGCCTGTGCAGACAAAAGCCTTGTGATATGCTGAGGCATAAAATTCTCTGCCTCATCCCCTCCTAACCTCCCATTAATGGAGCAGGAAAAAAAAAATCACACTTCATATAATCACCCGATGAAGGAGACAACCTGTGTAGCTCAGACTTTGTTTTTTATGGGCAAGCCAATTAGTCAGGAAATCTAAACAGAGTAGCTGTCTGATAGGTAATTTATTCTGTGCTGAATTAGTGATTAAAAAACTTCAGTAATTCTAGATTTTGTAAATATTTTTCATTGTATTTTGAAGTTGTATGAAAAGAGTGCAGGTTCTTTCCTGTTAGTCTGAATATTGTTCCTTTGTACTTCGCAGTACACTTAACTTCCTAAGCAGATTATATTAAAAACAAACTTGTTTTTGTTTGTTTTTTTTTTCCTGGTTAAAAAGATACCTTTTAGATTACAAAACAAAATGTTTAACAAACATGTATCATAAATGACCCATATTTCCATTATTCTTTTCCTGTCATCTCTGCAATGCTCAGTCTCTGATGATCAGAATATGTAAATTCTATAATGTTAAAATTAGAAATTAACTTTTGAACCTTCAGTGCTGAAAATTCATAAAACCACTATGTCCTCTTTGGTTGACACAATAAATTACATAATGCCAGTAAGAAGAGATTGTATTGCAGAGTGATTTTGAGTTAGAAGGATTGCACTGCACTGCCAAGCACACTGTAGCTGGAGTAATCCTATTAAGAGGAAATGGAAGTATGAATGGAGACATTTGTTAAGCCAGTGTACACAGAGGAAGATGAAGGAGTGCACTATTGGTTTCACAGTGTAACCTTATTTTAGTTTTAGGTATACTGTTACCTTTCCAGAGTTTATCTTTTGTTACTTTTTTTTTTTAATATGATAATTAGAATTCTGTCCCCCATATAATAAAAATTGTGTAAAAAATTATGTGTATTATAATCTCATAAGCAGTTACTTGCTTCATCTATCAGTTTGTAGCTGAAAGGAACTGAAGCTTTTTTAAAATTATTTTTCTGTAAGGCTATGTGATGACCTATATTTTTCCAGAGAACTTGCTTAACTGGAAAATTCCATTGATTATTCTGCATCTGTGCTATTCCAGATTAACAGAAAATAAAAAGTGAGCATCTTTCTCAGCCTTCTAAAATGAATCAAGATGGCAAGCATCCAGTTTGATTTGTAGGAAATCAGTCTTGTAGAAGTCTGTGAGATTTAACTGAAGGCAAAAATGCTCAGTAAAACTTTGACAATTCTTAGGCTCTAATCTTTTTGCATCAAAATTTTGTTTCCTTCCATATCAATACATTTTAAGAAGTCTGTGCTTACTGTTTGTGTTTCCTCATTTTAAGTGTCCTAGGCTAACAGGGAAAGGAGTAAATGCAATATTATCTTCCTGTTAATGAGGTGTGGAATCTTCTGCTCTTGAGTTCCTAGCAAGACCAATGTCCTTCACCCAGACAATATATTCTTTAATGTTTCAGTGCTGTTTTGTTCTTGGCTATTAATGTAGGACTGACATTCAGCCCTTCTACTTTTTTTTTTTTTTTTCTGATGCTTTTTCTTTTACCTTCTTTGTGTCTCCCATGCAGAGTTCTCTTTTCATTTAATTCTTTGATTTTGTGGTGTCTCATATACTTACATGCATTATAGACAAGATATGTTTGCAGGTTTTTGACTTATTTTTATGAAAGTTGTTAAGAATTAATATAAACATGAACTGCTGATCTAAAAACTTCTCAGAGGTTAACATGGGAAAACAAGGATTTTCTGCTCTTCAGAGTTCAGGCTTTCATTCTATTAAATAATATTTAAAAAGGTGGAAATAAATGATTATGAAGTCATTCTCCATAGTAAATGACACCCTCTGTGTAACTTGAAAAATCTTGGGACAGATTCTTGATAAGTCAGCCTTGTACCTATGCCTTGTTTTACCCTGTTTTAGACATGTTGTCTCCAGAGGTTTTTATGTAAATTATTAAGAAAAGCCAATAAAAAAGTAGGAAATAAAGTTACGATGTTGGGTTTCCGGGGTAGGGGTTGTCCTCCATAGATAAAGGATAATCTCAGGGTAGAACATCACGACAGCAAATTGTAATATAAGGCACAGTCACAAAAATTTAAACTGAGAACTGCGTGAGACTGAGTGGTCAAAGTATGGACAAAATCTTTGATAGTTCTGTTTGCCAGATGCATATTCTGAAAAGCTATATTCTCCAAAAATATTTTTTAGAAATCATTTTAGTGAGCTTATTTTTAACTCACTAAATGTTTTGTAAATAGCACACCGCTAACTTTACTCTTTTGACTGTCTACTTGTTTATGACAGCCTTTATAAATTAAAGTAATTCTGGAAGGAAGTCTGTATTCTTCTGTGGCAAATTGCAACAACTTATGAAATTTGTTTCCCACTGACTGCAGACATTCTCATTCATCTGTTCTCTTTCAGTTTGGGGTATTTTGGTTGTTTGCTTTTTGGCAAAAGCTGAAGCTTCGGTATTCATGAAAATCTTGCTTAGAGTGGTGGCCAATAAGAAGCAGTGAAAATGTTATGTAAAACCAACGTGTGGTTTTGAAGTCACTGATAAATTTTGGAAGATGAGAAGTGATTTTCAAATGTCTCTTATAAACAGTAATTTAAAAGTGAATGTGGGTCATTCCGGTGACCATCTTGTGAATTTTGCCATTCTGGAAGCTTGTTCTGATTATTAATATCTAAGATGCTATAAATGATAGCTATAAATGATAGCTACCATAGGCAGAGAATAAATAAATAAATGGAAATAATTTTATCTGTCCTATGCTGGCAACTGGAAGAAAATTCCTTTAGATATATATGGACATGACCTTATTTGTGCAGCAAGCCTAAAAAAAATACAAAGTATCTTCTACTGTTGGAAACTGCATTGTTGAGGCACAGTATTAACATCCTCACATCAAGTGTCTTTACACATTAAGGTCTTTGGCTTTGCACTTCATTAGGTATCAAATGGCGCATTCAGGTGAATTTGAATTCTGACTTTTTCTCCCTTGATATTTTAGTTCTATTAAGAAAAACAAAAGGCCGTGTTTTTCATTTAAGTTAATTCACCTTTATTATGCTGAAGTAATGTGCCCATCTATCAGTATTAATTCAGCCATCTTTTAAAGTTAATTGCAAAAAGTGATATCTTTTATGCTACCTCTTGTTTAAAGCAGTTTGGTATAAATGAGAATTGATCCTAAACTTGAAAAAAGTGAATGCAAAATCTGTTTTAAGTTAAACTAGCTGTCAGTAGTTTAAAAATGGTCAGTATTTTCTTACTAAGTTCAAACCAAGTTTATTGTGTCACAGTAATGTTTATTTCTTGACAAATGTAACTCCTTGATATTCTTCTTATGTGAATTTTTATGTAAAATTGTCTTCTTAGGGTGATAAATCATTTTGCACCTCTGTGATAATGAATTAAAATACCTATGCTACTGTATACCTTGGTAAGAATGTAAAGAAATTATAAGCCTAGTATATTAACCTGTACACTACATTTATTCCTGTGTGGAAAGACCAAGGGAAGAAAGAGAAGCAACACTGCTTAATGATTCAGGTACTAAAGTGTAATTCAGATACAAAGTTGCTCAAGTACATCCATGGATATGTACTCCAATTGAAAGTATTTTGTGTCACCTATGATACTATCTCATGTCTAGTACTTATGTATTGTGATTCATTTGATGGAGTTCTGCTGTTCTATGTAAAATATTGGGAAATAATATTCAGGTAAAATATTTGGAGTTTCTTGTCACTAGTTTAGGGATGAGGAGTAATGCCACATGGCAAACTTCCACTTGCACTGTTCAGAAACTCTTGTAACCTGTATGTACCTTTAAAGTAATGGAAGACGATGCAATTTCAAAAGTAAAATAGATCTGACAGTTGTGTAGCTCTCTAGTTGCTTCAGAGGGCCTAAATTCAATAGATACATATACTTGTTCCAAATTCTAGTTTTCAGATGTGTCTTACATATTTTAGAAAGCTACATAGCTTAAGATGAGCTTTTCACACTAAAGAATGGTGATCCAAAAAATCTGCATAAATGACCTAAATTTAGTTAACAGAAAACTCACAGCACAAGCATATGTAAGACCTCTTCCCTCCCTCAGCCTTGTGGATGACTGAGTATACTTCCCACCAATTTTAGCACTGTCTAGGGACAGAGGCATAGGGTAGAAGAGAAGTGATACAGAGATAAAAAGTAAAACCAAAGAAAAAAAAAAAATAGAAGCAGCAAAAAACCACCAAAAATGAAGAGTATGTATAATACTGGCATTTACTCATTTCAGTAGTCACCTCAAACTGGGAGCTTGGGTGATGTCCTGAGTTCCTGAGATTACTATTTTTTAAAATGTCAACCTAATATAAAATGCTTAAGCCACTAATTTCATCGGGATGATGATCATCCTAAATTCTAAGCTTTTATTTGGAGTTTATTTAGAGCTTTGGGAAAAAATTCTGCTGTTTCCAAGATCTCCTCCCATGAGGATTGTTTAAATTCTTTTGATTTTGTCTGAAGAGACACTGCAGGTATTCTAACTCACCTCCCAAACATGATGTTAGGATCACTGGCACTTCTCTGTGGTTTTGGTCTTCAATGTAACATTCAACAGGCCAGTGCTTAGAACTTCACAACAAAGTAGGGGTGAGCTGTTAGAGGCTGAACTTCTAATACTTCAAAATCAATGAATCATTAAGTTCTGGAGCAAAATATGCCTTCAGGGAAGCACTCTGAATAATTCAGTAGAGAAAAGTAAGGTCCATATGTCTTTCATTCTCTCTGGTACTTGTTTGCTGGTAACAAACAACCAAGTGGAATCAGACTCTGAAATAACATTCTCCACCAACACAACGTTCAGAAGGTTGAATTTGTCATTGCATTTGATTTCTGTGTCTGAATATAATTCAGATAGAAATGAAAGATTATAATATACATATATGAAGTTCTGGGGAAAAAAAATAAAAAGACAAAAAAGTCACCAACAGGTGACAAAAAAGTCAACCAATGTGCAACAGGAGTGATGGTATGTATTTACTTATAGTGCCTTTTCTGTTATTATGTGGCTATTTGTTGGCAGCAATATTACAATAATATTACTGTGTCATTCAGCTGCTTTTTAGTGTAAAGACATAGCAAACTTTTTTTTTTATTAGAATAAAACAAACAGACTCCATCCATACAGATATTTTGCTTTCAGGGAATTTGTATGAAGTGAAACCTTACCAGAAGTCAAAATCTATGCTGCAATTCATCACATTTGTTTAAACTTTGTGATGAATAATAATTTAGAGCCATAGTTTCTTTCTGTACAGTAACATAACCTTAGTGGGATTCCAGAATGATTCATTTGTAACAGGCAGGAAAAATAACATTTTGCGCATCACAGGGTACACATCAAAGATGCAAAATACTCTACCTAAAAGATACATTGATTCGCAAAGTTATTATTTCAGTTCTTTGGACCAGTTTTATGGCTGGAGTCCATGAACTTTCCTTTATGGTGAAAATGTTAGATGTTGTCCAATGTTTTCATCTTTAAAATGTCTGCCAGCAAAATCTTTTTCAGAGTAGTAGATAAAAAATTAGACTCAGATGCAGAGAATGGCATCATCAGGATTGCTATTCAGTTTAAGGATTCCAGCAAATGCTTTGTTATGAAGTAGATGTGGTAAATATGATTAGGTTTTCTTCCCTGTCAACAATGCAGTGTTGTTCAGTTGTCAGTATTTTTGACAGGATCACTATTTTTAATTTTCACATTCTTAAATCAACAGATGCTAAAAAATACTCCAGGACCCATTTTAAAGATAATAGATGATCAACTAAAAGTGAAGTCCCCATAGATTTGTCCAATCAGGCTTCTGAACTGCATTTGAAAAATGAAACTTCACATCTAAATCATCCAGTGACCTTGGGAATTAAGACAGCACATCCCTGAGCAGTTCAAGTTCTTTCTCATTCATGCATTAATACACTGATGTAAGATGGAGGAAACAGATTATTTATATTGCTGGTTGACAGAACTAGTTGAACTTAAGTGTTTTCTACTTGTTTGTTAATACACAAAAAAATCATCAATCCCACAAATCCTGACTTGGATTTTTATACTCAGAAGTGTTCCCAGTAGGAAATGTAAAGGCAGTGCAATTGATATTCTAAGCTCAAAACTTCTTTTTCTTGGGAAGTACCCTTCAGTTTTTTAACTTACAACCAGCAGTAGCTGTGCCAGAGCTCCTTAATGGTGCCACTCACATTTTAATAGTGATCATCCAGTGGAGGTGGGAGGAGGGCACTGGTGTGGATTTGGAGGCATCTGATCAGCAGCCGTATGAGCTGCACACGTGCGTGAGGCACATGAGGTTAGGCAGAGTATTCGTTACTGTCTGTCTTTAAATCTGCTTCCTGCTAATGCCTCTATCTTATATTTGAGAAGCTGTGAATAATCATTCCCTACCTACTGTTCTTGCAGCTTTGTAGGTCTGATGGATGGAACTGGGTATACGTACAGGCACCTGGTACTGCTTTAGATGCCAGGGTGGTGTTCTGCCAGTCAGGCAGCTCTCCAGGGGAGTCTATGGGTCTCATATTTGTCTTCTCGGATCTGCCAGCATAGTTTATACATCAGGCAATTTCAATATTTAAAGTGGGTCTTTATTCCAGTTTTGAGTTACCTGAATTTCATTAACTGGAAGTCCTTCTTGCATCTCTACATATGGAAGAGCTTTGAAGGGGAATGCACTTTGGAATGAGTCATGGTGGGATATGGCTATTTTCTATTCTTTTGTTAATAAAGTCTTCAGTACACTTATTGCATCTGTTGTGACTATTTGGCTCTTCTTTGACACTGAGAAAAAAAATTTATATTGGATGATTTATTAATAACTTCTCCAGCCTCTCTTCAATTTATTATAAATTGAAGTTTTCTGCTTGTCATAAGTGACAAGAATAAATCTAATTTTTCCTTAGAGTTTAAAATTAAATTCAATAGAAATTTTTTGATACAGTTTTATATTAAAAAGATGCATTCCCCCATGTTTGCGTTGGGTCATTTCCCCTGCCCAGTTCCTTTTTCCATTGTTCTTACTTCAACAGAATTTTTTTAATATGTGTCACAATTTTCTTTTCACCAAGTATCTGAGGTAGTATCATACCAGTACCTTAATTTAAAAGCAGGAGTTTATGCCACACACTCTTTTTTGTTGGTTGCTTTGTTTTGTTTTACATCTATGCTTAGTATAGAAACCCTTGAATATTTAATGTTTATATGGTTTTTACATGCTTGTTTGGAAATTTATGATCATATAATACTTCATATTCTCTTTCTGAACTGCCAGTATTCATTTAATGTGCCCACTGGATTTTCTCCCAGCCTTAATTTTCAAGAAGAAAAAAGTCAAGAGATGTTGGCAGTAGTTGTGGAGCACAGTAGAAATATTCCTAGAGCTATTTATAATTTTTACAAATCACTTTCAAGATGCTTCTGTGATGAAGAGTAGAAGTAATTTTCTCACTATCCCATGCCTGCAGTTTCATTTTGTTTATAGCTTTTCCCATCTTAGTATCCCATTTATCAATGTCCTAGATCAGGTAATATATAAATAAGCATTTCTGTATTCTCTGTACCTTCCTCTCTTAGTGAGACTGACCAGGTGTGGTCCTCCTAACCAAACCATTATCATTTGTCAGTCAGATTTCTGTCTCTCCATATTTTCATTTATGGCTTCCTTCTTTTCCTCAGTATCTGCTATCCCCTATTATTATAGACCACAGTCTATTATTCTTCCTTGTAAAACTGACCACAAAGCACAGAAAGGTTGTTTTGTTTTTTTTTCCTTTCTATTCTAATCCATTTCAAACTGTAATTGAATGTCATTCCTGCAATGCTGTGTTGTCAGTTGATCATTGTATGATGCCCATTTACTAATTGATCATTGGATAGGGAAAGAAGCTTTCCTAAATCAATTGAATAATCTGGACTGAAGATTTAAAATTATTTGCATCTCTCATTGTCTCAAAACCTTGATGCTGTGTTATTATGCAGCTTGCTGCAGAATCGGAGAAGTTTTTTAAAATAGATGGGACAATAACTCCTGGTTAGTCATACAGCTTTAGACATGGACTCAGTCTGCTTAAGAGAAACTTTGAAAAGGGTTGTGGTTTGAAAGATGACAGGCAGTTTGAAAAAAATCAGGCATATTTCATTTTCTGTTGCATGCACATTAAAGAAAATCAGGAAACTTCAACAAAGGCATATTTGCATATGGGCTTTGTTCTGCCTTTGACAGGAGTCTCTGTCTGTAGCTATGTAGCCTAATTGCAAGCATGAGTAAATGCATGTACTTGAAGAGAAGTGAAAGAATACATTGATTTTTACAAGTGTGCAATGTCTATGAAGTGTAGACTAGCTTTAGAACATCATAACATAGGAATATCATCCTAACAACCAGAACATTATTAATGCATAAAACAGGTAAATATGACAAGAGAGTTATTGACAGATGTTTACTGAAATGCAGTATTGCACTCACCTGTGTCATTAGCTGTCCTTTTTAATGCTTATTGTCCCACTTCAAACTGCATTACAGCAACAAAAAAATTTATTATATCTTAGCCATATTGATGATGGCTAAATGTGGCTGGTTATGCCAGCTGGCATATGCTGGTTATGCCACAATCTGCTTTTCATTTTTCTCGATCAGCAGTCAGGAAATTGCCACAAAATCCCTACTTCTTCAAACGCAGTTACTGGACACCACTTGGATATTACTTTGAAACTGTAAATGAACCTTAAATGTTCTGTGTTACAGGAGGAAGCTGTACTGAAGCGCACATACGCTTTTGTCTCAGACCATTAGTAAAGCTCCCTTGTGTTGGATGAGAATCCCATATAGGAATTCTATCAAATCCAGATGAAATCAATGATTCAAGTGTGGTGAGCTTCATAACCTCATATTCCTCTAGGACATATCTTTTATCCTGTGTTATTTGCAGAGTATTAAGCATTTTCTATAATAATAATGGTGAGCTGAGTATGAGCAGAATCATAAAGATTTATTTGTTCCTGTTCTTCAAAAACAGGATAAAATTATGTCTCCAAATGCTCCAAGTTTCCATCCTGTTTGTTTTTCATCTTGCAGTGTTAATAACATTCTGCTGATCAAATTCATGTACAATCATTTTGAAAGGCCCTCATGTTGTCAGCTTCACTTTTTATTAACCAGACAATAAACACCTATCTTTTTAATACCCGGGGGATGAATACCACTCAAATTCAAAACCATTCATTTTAGAAAAAATACTTAACATCCTTTCTTATATGCTGTTGTTCAATATGTTGAATTGTCGTTCACTTTTGTTGTTGATTGGATAAGTAGTGAAAGAAGTGAAGATGGAGGGATGGATACCTTGAAAGGTCCCACAACATAGCTGTTACATTGTAGTACAGCATATTTATTTCCTTTGTTCTCCTTGAGTATTTTTGGTCAAGTACATCTTGTCTTAGCTGAACATATCTGTACCAAGAGGTGGTTATTTATTTTTATTAGCTTCAAAGGTACTTTTATTTTTTTATTTTAACTCTTCCCTATAAGAACTGGAAAGATTATGAATGAGGAACTGGGAACTGTATAATTTGTCATGGCAATAAGTTTGTCCCACTACTTTAGACTTATTCACAATTTTGGAGGTTCAAGAGCATCACTGCAAGGTTTCAGACATTCAGGAGTCATCATTATGGTTTAAATTCTACCTTTTTGTCCTTACTCTTAACTTTTAAGGATAAGTATTTTGCATGATAGTTTTGGCCATTCTTTTTGCAGATTAGAAATTATTGTTGCCACCAATCCTTCCCCAGCTTCCCTTGCTAGACCACAGTGCTCCAGGAAACTACCTAAGTTGAACAAGACCAATAGTGTTGCTCGTATAGATGCAATTTAATCATAATAAATTTTTTAATCTCCAAAATTAAATTCTTCTTATCTTAAATCTAAAGCACTTTTACATTCTCCATTAACCGTGAGGCTGTTTCTTCATCTTTTTACTATTAAAATATGTATATTGTATAAACTATAAACATATCATAGTTTTCCCCTGTGATGCAAATATGCATAATCAGTAAAAAATCTGCTTTTCACACAGTATGTATCTTCATATCCTAGCTTTCTACTGATTAATAACAAATCTTTGCTTATTTATTATTTTTTTGGGTTTTGGATCATGTTCTTTTATGTTATTTTTGTAAATCAAGCTGAACTTCATAAACCCTAGCTGCAATTATAATACTCTAAAATCTGAGTGCTAAAGGGAGTGAAAGTATTTCTAACTACTGTACACATTATAGGTGGAGTCTGTGGATGTGTGCTTTGCTACAGTACTGTGGCTGTGGTTAGAATTACAGGCACAGGTTTACTTACATTTCAACTGAACACCTTCTTGTTTGGACCCATTCTAGTTTTGTCACCAATAGTCCTATGTAGTGCCATCAGCCATGGAAAAGGATAGCAGAACACAGCCAGCACACACATGCTGAAAATTATATAGGCCATTGGGGAGCCTTGAGTAGGAGGTGGACAAACTGAACATTCCCTAACACAAGGTACAAAGGAAAATAAATAAAGCTTGAAAGAAGCGCTGTGGCATAATGATGAATTTTAAGTTTAGGATAGGAGCAAATGGTATCTGCAAATACTTGATGTGGCAGTGTTTTAAAAAACATAAAGGGATGGGTATACTATGTTTTTTGGTATAGGAGAAGAGTAATTTTGAAAGGAAGAAATTACTAGGTTAGGTTGGCATAATATTGATATAAAATTATAATGAATGAACCATAGAGATAACACAGTAAATGAAAACAAGGTCTAGAGTCCCAAGAAGATAGCATTTTATCAGTAATCTTTTATGAATGATGAACAGTTTGTAGTAGCAATTATTAATCCTTCTTAAGCAATTAAAGATATGCTTGGGAGAATTTCACTGCAAGGTACACAATATCCAATAGTTTTTAACTCTACTGTGGAATTACTTATTTTTTTGGGGCACAGAATCTGGCTGTTTCAAAGGATGATGCACCTCATAAAGCTAATCTTGTAAAAGAAAACTTTATTTTTTGTTCAAGTTGCAAGGAGACTATATGTCTTCTCTTTGAAGTCTATGACAAAAAAACCTAGGATCTCTTCAAAAGTATTAAATGGTTCAAGTTATTGAACTAAAACGTGTGAACTGCTTAAGCACAGAAGCTTCTGATTGACTTCTTTTCTTTCCTTCCCACCTCCCAAAACTTGAAGGAGAATAAAGGTGGTGATAATATACTTGGTATTTTTTTGCATAAATCAAGGAACAATATGTAACACAGGAGTGCTGAAAATTTTACTTTGAAATGTAATCTTCAAGGGAGAGTGCACAGGGCACAGTGGGGAAGGCACCACAGCTCACATGATTCATTTCCCTCAGGGGTTCTTCTGGGGTGAAAATAACTTTTAAAAGATGTCTGGGATTTTTTGAGATCACATAAAAATGTGAATCACCAGGACAGGAAAAATACGGAAGAGTCAGAGGGCTGGAGCATTCAGCTAGGTAGTTTATCATTGTGTATAACACATGTAATTCATTGATAAATTCAGTTCTTGGAACACAGCTGATTTGCTCATCTCTGCTAATGAAGATACTACAGATTACACCCAGACCTCTGTGGTGAAGACATTGGCTGTTACTGGAGGCAGCAGTACACAGGGAGTGGGATGAGCTGGAATCCCCTTCAGTCACTTCAGGTTATCTTGCGGCATTGACTGATGAAGCAAGCTTGTCTGAATTCACCCTTCCACACCCACTAGAGACATTTCACACCGCCCTTCACTGCTTCTCAGGTCCTGCTGATAAGAGGACCTCTTGCTTTCCCAGTTTATAAAGGAGAGGTAAATGAAATATTAATCACTTTATCTAAAGAATCAAATCCAAAGTATTCAGTGGAGGGAGTCACTTAAGGCATTAATTAGGAATAAACCAGGAAAATAAGAATGGATTTGCAGATTATTGATATTTTCAAACTCAAAGTTACATTTGGTCTTTGTTCTACATTAGAGAAAAAGAACTATGTTGAAACATTCTTCTCTCAATAGGAGCCTTTTCTGAATTTGCTGAAGAAATTATGTTAAAAACTACACAAAGGAAGTTTTTTCTTACTCTTCCACTTGTCTGGAAACCAGAACTAGACAGAACTAGATAGAATGAAAAGAAACTTTCACCTGAGAAAATCACTGCCTTCCATTAAGGACTTTGTGAATGCACATTTTAGCAGATTAGAAAAAATTCTGTTAGCCAGGGGGACAAAGAGACTACATACTAATTATTCCTTTTGATCTTTACTTGCAGGAAGACATCTGACAACTGTCAGAGATAAAGCTTACAATTAGGCAGCTTTTTTAAATAATTAAGTACAGGAACTGAAGCTTATTCCAGACTTGCCTACTTTTCTGCCTTCAGCTGTATTATTGCAAAGCCAGCTGAGAAGTCACATTCATTCATTTTCTCCATTGGCTACACACAATCAAACTGAATGTCTATGACTGAAACTAGGGTACACCTGAGTAACTAGGTCACTAAGTTACCACTGTGCTAGGCAGTCATTTAGTAGAAATTATAATAATCAGTGACTTTTCTAATGGTTCATGAGAGGAAAGTCACTTATTTTGGTTTTACTTCTGAAAACTACACAGTCTGCTTATTCAGCCATTAAACTGCCTTCCGAAGATATTTACTACTTAAAAAAACCACCACCAATAGCAAAAGCTGAAAGGAAGAAAACAAAGGACTAAAATGACCTCGAGAACGAGTTTTATTGCTCTGTTCATCCCACAGCACAGAAGCACAACTCTATCTGTTTTGCATACACTCCACATCTGATAAAACATTTCTCTTTCATCTTCATAATAGAAACAAGCTAAAAAGCAGTAGAAGTTAAGTAACGTCCCTTTCAAGAGCTGTCTTAATAGCATAAGGAGGACTTAGAGAGGAAAGCCTGGAGAGTGGTATCACAGTGATTCATTATGCTGAAGAGCACTTCCAACACTGACCTGTGCATGTGTTCCCCAGACCTACTGATGTCAACAGAACTCAGGAGTGAATGGTTAGCATCAAATTTAATTATGTTCCAAAATTTTTTACTGTCTGGAACAGCACTTTTGTTAGTAGATGTAGATTTAAAGTAAAGTGTTATTTATAGAAATGGATATATCAGTATACCTGTCTTAAAAACTTGTATTTTTTAAAATATGAAAAGTATAGTAAAATGAAATATTAAAATACCTCCAGATGCTTTTATAAATCATGAGAAAAAAAATTGTATGTCCTGAAAGTTGCCTGTTGTGTACTCTTGAAAGTAAAAATAGAGTGTATTTCACAAGAATTTACTTCATGAATTATTGAAATAGATGATCAACAATGAAAATGTCAAGAATCATCAGCAGTATGCAGTTATTTGAAAAACTTGCTTGAAAGGTTTATCACTTTTTTCTTCTTTCTTTCCTTAACCAGTTTTATGCAGCCAAATATTGTAACCCTATGATTCCAGTCAACCCTAATTCTTCCAAACAGGATTGACTAAAATGGGTTTGATCCAAAACAAATTGAAGCAATGGAACATTTTTGCATGATTCAAAATTTTGGACCAGGTCCCATAGATATTATTTTAGTTTTATGCTTTTGTAATATGACACGGAATAATATAAAGGGCTTTAAGATAGTGTGTTATGCTGACAGAGGAATCAACACCTATGAAATAATTTTTTTACAGATGAATATTCAGGAAAGCATGGTGGTAAACTGGTTAATCAGGAATACCAATAAACCTCATTATGATTGTACACTATTTATTCCTCTGTTGATTTCATATTGGTTTTGGTCTTTTCTCCTTGGGAGAAGGGGTTGCTTGTTTGGATTTTTTTTTGTTTTGTGGACAAATCCTGACTTTTGATAAAGTTACTTTAGCTCAACTGATTTGTAAACCGTGCTCTCCAGCTGTACTTTCTACGTAAGTTCAATAGTTACAAAACATACATAGTGGTTGTGGAAGGGTGAATTCCTTTGATATGCTTTTACACTTTTATTCAGACAACCTTGCTTAAACAGTCAGTGTGGCAGGAGAATCACAAGTGACTGAAGGAGTTTGCAGCTCATCTCACTCATTGCGTGCTGTCACTCAGTTGTTACCTCTGGGAGACTGCTGCCTTCAGTCAGGCACTTGATCACTCTTGGCCTGCAACAGAATTATTGTGCCTGAACCTTTAGCTTCCACCTGTTCTCTCTGTTCTATGTGGCCTTTTGCCACTGCTCTCCTGAGTTCCTCCTAAAGTTCACTGCATATTTTGTCCCTCTCAAATTGTTCTTTCTGAAAAAATGTAGCTTTAATAATGAGCTGACAGGAGAAGCCCTTCAATGACTTTTAGTTCTGCTTCTATTAGCAAATAAGAATATCCAACTAAACAGCTTATATTGTTTATTATCTAGTAATATAAAGTATGTAATAAGCAAAACATAAATTCAGAACTGTCAAAATAGGTAGAACTGTGCATGCATGTTGGTCATGCTAAACTCCATAGTATTTACAGGTTTACCAAAATGCTGAAAATCGTTCAGGACAGCTGAGTGCCAGGCTATTTAAGTTAAGTTACATCAAAGGCATCCAGTGAGTGAGAAAGTGAAGCCAACTTTACAGGCACTGGTGGGTGTCAGAAGAAAGAGAACATCAGAAAACATCAGAAAAGTTGAGAGTGTCAGAGAAACAGCAGATGCTCGAGCATAACCCAGGCACCACCTACACCTGGTTCCCACTGAGCAGGTTAAAGCTTGTGAAGGTTTGTTTAATGAGATGCATCTTCTTTCCATGCTCTCATCTATTTCAGGTTTTTTTCTGAAAATACTCCAAATTTTGGGTTCCTAGAGCAATTTTGTCATCCTTTAAGTTTTTTTCAAAACTGAAACAGAAAGCTGATCAAGAAAGTACAGACAGTTGCTGTTTATGTATATGGAAAGCCATGAAAATCTGAGTTTAATACATCTTAAAATGTAAGACACAGAAAGCATGCAGAAGTCATGTTATTATAAAGATGAATGCCTTCCTCACTGATTTATGCATATGTTGTTAGTGTATGTGGATGTGCAAATATGTGTCTTTTAGATATGTAATAGGTTATAAAATATTTGAGTTCCAGCAGCCTTTTTACCTTCAAGGAATACTTTTCTTTGGGAAATAGATTTATATGGGTAAATTAATTAAGCGAGAGATTCAACAAAAATTTAAAAATAAAAATCTTACTTTGATTTGTATCGTCTGTATGACTAAAAGAGCTAAATCTTGTGGTAAGCAGAGCAGAAAACATAATTATGCCCTAGTGCTCCACTGTGTAACATTTTATTCCAGCAAAGCCTAAATTAAGAAAGTCAAAACTTGGGAAACCTCATAAGCTTTTAAAAACTTGGATTAACCATTCAATTCTCTATAGGTGATAGTAATTTTATACTTCAGGAAATACAATTACAATTCGCAGTGAGAAAATGTTATATTTTTAAAGGCAAATGTCAACATAAACCTGTAGATAATAAGTAGAACAAAGGCATGTAGGAAGAAAGATAACAATTAGCATTCTTCTGCGTCTTTCTACAATTCTAGCAGCACAAAATTGTTAAAATTTAACAGAAAGATAGACTATTTTTCTGGAGAGAGGAAAAAATGGGAGAAAATAATTACCTGCATAGTAATAAACTATTGGTGTTGCGGGGTACAGGAGTCACTGACACATGCCTGTAATGTTACAGTCATGAAGGCTATTTGAAACAGTGCTGTATATCTAAGAAAAAATCCATCAACTCCTGACCTTAAAAAAAGTAAATAAACAAGTGAGAAAGATACTGTACAGCCTTGCCTGGGCCACTTGGCTTGTGTGTGCCCTGTGTGTCTTACTGCACTGAGCATCAAGCTGCCAGGGTGATAGGACTGCTCTGCTCATGGAAGCTACTGAGTGAAAGGGAGCTTGAGGAGTGAGAGGCCATCACCAAGGACTTCAGCATGAACTCTGGGTATAGGCAGGGAAAGCTCACTGAGGTGGGGGCCTGGAAGCAGTTCAGATGTAGCTGGGTAATCCTCTCCCAGCACAAGGGCTACCTGAGATGAACAAGGTGTTTGGCTGAATTAGAGATTTGTGATTTCATGTCTTTGCTTTCGCGTCTGAGACAGTCCTGTGTAAAAATTCTGTCCTAAGTGCACACATTTCATTTGCCATTTGACTCCACAAAAAACAAACACACATGCATTTGTTTTTCCTTACCTTAAATCTTGGCAATTTTAATCTTTACATGTCATCGTCTTTTTTAAAAGTTTTATTTCAGTGGCAAGGATTGCATGCAGGTAGTGTTCTTAGTCCTGCTTATTTTCTGTCACCCCTCTTTCCATTACTCAGTTTGACTGATATTTCTGATTCATCAAGTCACACAGAAAAAATTTGCCATTTGTTCTTTCCTTTTCCATTTGCTTCAGATCTGTTGAAATGTAATATGGTCTGTTGAGCCAAGCGAATTTTCATTATGCATACCCAGAGAAACTACTATAATTTCTATTACATTTTGCTTTCAAAAGTAATCAGTGACACATACCATTAGTAGTTTTCTTGTATCAAACCATTCATCATTTATAACTTGTCCATTATACCTAATTCTGTATCCTCCTCTAGGGACAATGGCAACAGTTCCACTCATAAGTCTCCTTCATGTTTCATGTTATTTTTGCCAAATGCATATTGATATTTGGATGGCCAAGGCAGATTTATGCTGGGGCAACTAATGTGATTTTGTCTTATTATCAAGCCACTTAAGTTCCTGGGAGGCATCCAAAATTCAGCATGTGACTGTGACTTATCTCTAATATTTGCATTTAAAATTGTCATATGTTAAGTGTGTGTAGTCCAACAGAAGTAATCAAGAACTGTATAAAAAGTAGAGTTTATACAGCAGAAAACCAATAGTTATGCTTTCTGATAGGTGTTTTTAATTTTTCCAGACACCTGCAGTTTATTGTGGCTCTACTGAAAGCACATAAATTTTACTTCATTGTCTTTAGCTTTATTGTACAATCCTTTCATCTGGACAGCTGTTTTGAATGGATTGTAAGTAGAGGAAATGGATTTTCTTTCCCTAGAGAATGCTTCTAGCTATTTCATCTGTGAAGGCATTTAAGTATTTATCTACCTGGCTCATAACTGTTGTTCAGCTGTTGAAAGAAGCTGCTCATTTTATTTTTGTTCGTTTGTTTTGGGGGCTTTTTAATGTTTTTTTGGTTGGTTGGTTGGTTTGGTTTTATTTTTTAAAAAGCTAAAACAGTTTAGTGAAATACTCAAGGGTCACCGTCACCTGTGGTGAAATCTGTGTTTATGGAGCTGTGTTCACTTTTATGTGGTTGAACCTGGCATAATACTGAGGCCACAGTTGTACATAACTGAGGGGATGATAAATTTATAATGAGGATGTTCTGAGTCCTGTGATCAGCTGCAAATATCAGGTGTCACTGAAGAATACCAGTCCTTTCCCCTGTGTACTTCACGTAGTGTGTACTTCAGATGTTTTTCCTGTAATATTTTGCGTTCTCAGCATTACCAAGTATCTTCTTGAGTAGCTGAACTACAGGCAACTGAGAATTTAATATAAATAAAAATGTGAAAGCTTCTAGTGTAAAAGAGAAGGTTTAGTCCTTCTGGATTTATGGGTTGTTTAGTGTGAAAATATAAAGGTCTTCTGAGATCTTGTTTGCACGGAACCTCCAGTGTGCATACACATGCCCATCAATTCTTGGCCATTGCTGTTTTTCCCCTGGTACTGTGGCTCTACCTCTACACCTCTTTGTGGGAGAAATGCTTTCTTTTCTGTTTCCCTGTTGCCTGCTATCCTGAGTCTTTTTCACAGCTGAATATTAGGCTGCTGCCTTGCTCTTGCTGGATCTACTGCAGATAGCCTCTGATTCTGCTAGGCCATATTCCTTCAAATCTCTGAGTATCTCCACCTCTTATATACTAGGCTTTATAAAGCTTTTCAATAGCTGGATATTAAAGTTTTTGATAGAATATATGCAGTGGCTTTTTCTTCAGATAAGGTGAAGTTAGAGAAAATTTAGTGAAACTTAAAAAGAGATACAGCTCACCTAGGCTTGAATTCCGTAGTCACTTTCACTCTTACTAGGAGCAAGCAAAAGCAAATCACAATGTTCCATGAAGGAAGATGTCTTTAGAGATACCTAGTTGTATCTTTCTAGTTTTTGTGTATTTAAATTGATGTAAGAACAGAAATGACAGTAAACAAAATAATTAGTTTCAAAGATTTTTTTAATCAGAGATGATTTTTTTCCTCCAGGACAAATGAACTCCCTGGCTGAATTCTCTGCAGTTCATTGTGGAGTGTAGACCAGTGTTACTAGTTTAACTAGTGATATTTTTTGTAAACCAAATCCTCAAGGCATATGTACTTTCTTAGGCACTTGAGTACCTAGTACAAGTCCTTAGAGACAAAAAACGCCAAACAAAATACAAAACCAAAACAGGCATGGAAGCTCTTTCTTTCTTGTGACTATTTGGATGTGAAAATGTGAAAGGAATGGAGGAAGAAAAAAAGAAAGACAGTGTCATGGATTTGAAAACAGAGAAATAACTGAAAAATCATCCTGAGATAAATTCTTTTCATCCTTGCCAAACATACTACATGTTTCGTATTGCTCTTGTGCTTACGGATAATGAAAAAACTTCACTTCTTGAGGGAAGCCCTTTCCTGGGGCAATATGAGGTCCATGCTATGCTTGAGCAGGGCTCTGACTAAATGCTGTCTGGTGAACAAAGCCACAACAGTGATAATACTTCTGTGAAAGGTAAGTAAGGAATATATGCTAAAAGGAGAATGGTGCAGCTGACAGTGCTGCCATGCTGGGGTAGGTGTGTGTTCAGTGCATGAGCTGCAACAAGAAAGGAGGGAGGTGGGACTGGAGGGCAGCAACCACACTCCCACTTCCATTCTGAAACACAAGGTGGAGGCTTAGGGCATCGTTCAGGCAATTTGCTTCAGAGTGTGTCTTTCTATCTGAATTTATCAGGTTTGAAGATTTGCCAGACTTCTACCTTAACTAAATTTTGACAAGGGAATCCTAAAGGATTCTTATTTCTGAGATAAACCAACTACTGAAACATTTCAGAAAGACATCTGAGCAAGAAAAAACAGGTTTACCAACAGAAAAGAGCATCATTTGTTTTCAATACTGCTGTCTAGATGAGGCATAGCTGTACCCCTTAGCACCTCAGCTCAGTGATCAGGCAGATGCATTTCTGGGCTGGTGTCATTAAGATCTCAGCAGATGTTTAGACAGCCTGAGAGACTCTGATGTGTGCTCTGTTATACTCTGGTACTGGGAAACACATGAGGAGTCAGCTTTGGTATATCTGTATTGGATATGTCTGTGATCCTGTAAGGAGGACAGTCAGAAAAAGTAGAGAGAAAGAAAAAAGTAGGAGAAATATGTGCTGGGTGAGTGATAGTGAGCCTCTCTGCATTGAATTATCTGAGACTAATCAATTTCAGAGCGTATACCTGACCTATTCCAAATTTAATGTAAACTGTCTTATGATGTCAAGGCTTTAAGCCATGTTTGCCAAACTAAGCTATGACTTTTTCAGTTCTCCCATTTCAAAATAGCTTCATTTCATTTTTCTGTTATTGAAAGACCAACCTCACGTTTTTCTGAGGCACAGGATCTTGGGTAACAGATACTAAATAATCGGAAGGTATGAACGGGAACTGTAAGTCTCCCTTGTAACAGTTCCTGTAGCATGTTTTCTGTAGCTGACATTTTAATTGTAGGTACCCAACAATGTCAATTTTGCCATTGCACTGTTGATGGGCTTTCATAGTTCCTTTTGTTCTCAGCTTGTTTTATTTTTTACGTAATTTATTCTTAGCCCAAAGCGTGTCTCTCCTCTGTGCTGTAGGTTCAACCTTTGAAGTAACAAGCACATCCCTCTGCTTCTTGCAGTCCCTTTTCTGGAGTGAGTGTTCCAGATGTGTCATGAGTTGGAAGGGAAGGTGTGGTCTTTAGCTACTTGTGCCTGTAGGATATAAAACAGGGCCTTTGTCTTAATTTACCCACAATTTCTCTTGAGGGGAGACCTGGATGAAGAAGTGAGGCACACAGCCACATCTTCTTGTGAAGGGAGTGCAGACAGAGTGCAAGCTGGAACCAAGACTGTGAAGTGCACTGGAGAATGGGTGTCTGCCCCATACCAGCATTTCAGCTTGTGGCAGCTAGCCACAAGCTAGAACAAAGCACATGGCCATGTGTTAAAGATTGTTTCTAATCACAGCAATATTTATATAAACTCTTAAGCTAAGTATCTTCTAAGACACTGTTAGCTGCAGAATACTTGCATCTGAGAGAGGTAAATAGAACTCAGTGTTAAGGAAGTAATCAGAAGGTGGGAGAAAAGTCTAAAAGATGAATTCCTGGGTACCTGTAGAGTTCTAGAACTATTACCAATATCATATAGAACTTTAAACCCTCTAATTTCCAACATGTCTACATGGTTTTCTATTACTCTGAATAGTCAGAAGTTCATATTTTACATGTTTTCAGAACAAATACTCAGTAAAACTAGAGTACAAATTGAAGGTGAGCCACTGCCTGTCTCATCTTCAAGAGGTAGTAGGGATAAAGCTTTTTCTGCCTGTAGATAATGATAAACTCACATGTGTTTGTGCTGTGAGAGTATGGTCTAATGATTAAGCTCTGTAGATCCTTAGGAAACTTCTGGACCTCCAATGTCAAACAGGAGCCCACAAGATTACTGAGCTAGTCTGGTTATGTCAGTGTGCTGCATTGCAGTGGCTGCCCTGCAGACACTTTTGATTTCCAGTGTTCCAGATCAATCTGTGTGCTGTGCAGCCCTAACCTTGCTATCCTTGCAGTACATTATGCTTCCTGAAGGCAAAAGGTTATCTTCAAAGCAGGCAGGATGCTACAGCCCAGCAAACTTTTAAATGAAGCAGCTGTATAGGTAGAGAAGAAGACAAAGGTCCTTGAAACTCACCCTGCTAAAGTGACATAGCTTTTTGTAAAGACAGGGGAGATCTGCAAATATATATATTTGTGTGTGTGTGTGTGTGTATGTATATATACTTATATATATATATGTATATATTCTTGATTCTCTGTCTATATTTTAGAGATTAGGATATATTTATATAATTTCTGTTTAGAGTAGTTGTACAGTAATTTCAGTACAGTGCTGTATTCCTCTGCTAAATCAAAACCCTATGTGACATCAAGTATCTACAAATGAGTAAATTTGGTATTAACCATTACCATGTGTTCATGTGGAATATCTTACAGGACCTGGTCAGAGAATACTGAACTCTGACAGGGAATGCTTTCTCTGAAGTACTAAATATTCTCTAAATACTTCCTCTGTAGCTCTGTCAGGGGAGGTTTAGGTTAGATATTAGGAAAAAATTCTTTAAAGAGAGGGTGATCAGACATTGGAATGGGCTGCCCAGGGAAGTAGTGGATTCTCCGTGTCTGGAGATATTTAAAAAGAGACTGGATGTGGCACTCAGTGCCATGGGCTGGGAACCACTGTGGTAGTGGGTTAAGGGTTGGACTTGATGATCTCAAAGGTCCTTTCCAACCTGGATGATTCTGTGTGAATCCATACCATGTCTATTCAGGGAGGCCAAGTAGATGTGTATTGATGTCTTTTTGTTGTTTTTAGATTAATGTCATGAGATCTCTAAATTTTCTGACAAAAGACATTGAACTTTATTCTAGAGGTCACATCCTATCTGTATGTGCTGTTACTGTCGTTGTGCTTGCTGTGGGAGGTTGCTGTTAACCTGGTCTGATTGCTACTAGAAAGTGTATGCTAACTCAGAAAGTAGTTAAGTTAAGTTAAATTAATTATATAATCTCTTTCCACATAATGTTGAGTAAGATGGAGTGGAGTGGTACTCAGTGCCATGGTCTGGTAACCATGATGGTAGTGGGTCAAGGGTTGGACTTAATCTCAGAGGTTCTTTCCAACCTGTCTGATTCTAGGATTCTAGGATTATGGTGTTCGTAGCAAACATTAATATATGCTTTAGGAGGGAATAATATGTTAGATATTCTAATATGAAACTAAATTTCAGGACATGTTTCAATGGTTTCTCTTCTGTGCACAGTCAGCATTAATATTTTACCATTCTGCTATCATAGTGCAGGAGACAGATAAGGTCCTGTTAATGCCCAGTAAAATTCTGTTCTGTTCCAAGGTCTGTTTACTGAAGATGTCTTCAGACTATATTTTTGTGCCTGTTACTGACAATTAATATGTTAGTCTCATATATTAATATCCTATACATGGTGTGACATGGTAAACTGAATCTTGAACCTATAACATTCAAAATCTTTGTAAATGAAGGTAATATAAAAAAAAAGTTACAGGGAGACAAAAGTGGAAGCTGTTAAAAAAATACATTGGTGTGTTCTTAAAGAAAACCCTAACCACAAACAAAAAAGCTTCCTTCCAAATCACTTAGGTTTCTTAAAATTAGGGTTTGTGGAAGAGATCTGAGAGTATTTATCACAGTAGTAAATTCATTACTTCTCTTATTGTTTTTTCCTAATTTTGTTCTGATACCCCTAATTATTGTGAAAAGCAGTGTATTAGAAATCAAATCCATACAAGGACCAGTATCCTACCTAGAAGTAGATTTGGAAGGATGCTGAAAGGGTGAGAGCAAAGCAAACACACAGATTTTATCTACGTGAATTCTCAGTGCTAAGACAATGCAGCTCCAATGCTTCCTAACCCTGAGATAGTTTCTTGTGTTTAAGATGGATTATTCTTCTATGCATTTATCAAATATCCCATTAACTTACCTAAATGAATGTTCCATGAATGTTCATCCTATGGACAGGCAGAGGATGTGATATTGATTTTTAAGCACTATTATTTGTTCTCCAGGTTCTTGGAAATACTAACTTATTCTACACACTATTCACATACCTGCCAAAATCCAGTCTTCCCCCATCCCTATATTCTGTATACTTTCAAGCCTTCCTCCACTCTTCTGTCTCAGATCTGTGGCTAAAGACATTCTGTCCTTTAGTTAACTAAACAATTAAAAGCTATTAAAAAAGATTAACAAACTGAACTGTAGTTTTTCCTCCTCTTTTCTTATTGTGGCAGTGGGCAATAAACAGCAGTCTGCAGGTGTCAGTCTTGAATGTCTGACTGAGACACCTCATTCCTAAGTTAATATTTGCATTGGCAGATACTCAATCCAGTATCATCATTCATCAAAGCCACTGAGGACTGCCTTCCTGATTCTATAACTGCAATATGATGCTTCACTTGCCTTGATGGCTTCATGCCTTGTTAGCTTATAATTTAATGGAAATGGAATAATAAACTGGAATACAATTTTGTCTTCAGAATTAAATGTATTTTCACTTTTCCCTTAAATTCTCTCATGGCACATTCCTATGTGTATTCCTTGAAACAATGTTTTTTCATAACAGCAATAACTTAAAGTGAGTCTAAGTGTTTATCTGGAATTCAGGAGACTGGGAAAGTGCTGTATTGTGTCACTGACTTTTTGGGGTAAATTTGAGCACACTGCGTAATCTTTCTGTTTCTCACCTGTCTAAATTAGAGATAATAGTGTTTTGGTGAGATATCAATCCACTGAGACATTTTAGTAAGTTGGATCGGTAGATATGTAAGAGTAGATATAAGAAAACCAGAAGAAAATATAAACCCTTGTTGCAACTGTGAAAAAATACGTGGAAAACATCCTGCAAGAACTTGTGTCAAATTGCCTGCGATGTGGAATCTTGTTCTTCAGGAGCTGCTGGAACTAATTCTTCCCTCCTACCAATTCTATATTGTCCAGTGGTGTGGCAGTCTGTGATAAGAGAGTATTCCACATTTAGAAAATAAGAATAGCAGCTCAGCTAAGAATGTTGCTGGAGACTTAACTTATGTATTTTGACTTTCAAGGGCTTAAGTCAGACCCCCAACTTTATTTAAATGTATTTTATATTGAATTATAATCATCATCCTACTTACCACCCATCTGCTAAGCTGCTTAGAAAATAAACAGTGTGTACTGCCTAAGCATATGCACTAAAAATAAACTGTCAGAGAGCCATTACAGGATTATTCTTTTGTTGTAGCTGTCTTTGGGTGAGCTGTTCCTCATATGCTAAACTATATTCCTTTTTTAATACGTGCTCTTTGCTTTTTATGCCAAGGTGTTCCTACTCACTGTTTTTGTATATCATGTTCCTGGAAGAAAATGGAGAAGCTTGGTTCTCCCAGCATTCATTCCTGCCTGCCAGATAGCTAAGTGGCTTCTGTTTCAGAAATCTCAACATTTTTGTGCCCTGACAACTGGATTTGCAAATTATGGTATCTTGAAATAAGAAGCAAGCAGCTATTAAAAAAATAACCTGCTACCTACCTGTTGTCATTTAGTTTTAGGTCTCTACAAAGATCTGTCCTGATTTGACTTACTGATTGAGATGTCTGGGTAGGAGTAGATGTTTCTTTTTATTTTCTGCAGCCTTATTCTTCACAGTTTCTTTTAAAAAATAATTTTATTTCCCTTCACTATACCTGTGAGAATGTTTCACTGGAAATTACCCACAGAACCTATATTAAAAATAATTTATATTGGGACTGTTTTTCTTAAAAAGAGGGCTATTCTGTAATGTCTAAATAAATATTGCCTAGTGTTCCACAGGAGAGAGCTACATGTCTGTAATTATTGGAGAAGGAGAAAATGCTATGGAAACAGATATTTTAACCCATTAGCCAAAATGTTTTATTTGGTCTCTGTAAAAGCATGGATTTGGGAGTATGAGAATAGCAAACAAATGTCAGTGACATGTCTGAGTCAATAAGAAAGAAATTAGAAAAGGTTATAGGTAGAAAGAATTCTGAAATATGATTTTTTTAATTTTCTTTTTTAAATAATAAGGAAAATTATTTGGTTTTACAGTTTCAATAATACACAATAAAGTGGAATTCTTTCACTTCAGATCAAGTGGCCTGAGCCTTATGAAATAAAATTTGGGTGTTAGGTTTTGTTTCTTTTGTTCATGCATTTGATTGATCCAAAATGATGTCTTAGATGAGTTAAAGCACAGTTCTTCGGTGCTTACAAACTCAGCCCTAGCAATCCCTTAGCACTTCCTATTCATATGAACTTCTTAAATATTCCATAGTAAGCACTGTGCTGCTAGGTCACTGTCTTGGAGAACTGTGAGTCACTCTCTACAATACTATTAAAGCACAGTGTTGTAAAAAAAACCAACCAAATCACTGTCTTCAAAGCAGTAATACTGGAATGTTGTTCCAAGAATATTTCCATCCTTGTCATGTAATGATACTGTTGGAGGAATGGATGTTTCCACGTAAGGTGAACTACTACCAGACATAATAAATTTGCAGGGGTTGATGCCAGTGATATACTAGACAGCTGGAAAAGAAGGTTTCAATCTCTCTTGACAGTAGAGTTACATGATAGCAGTTCCCAGCAGTTCCTCAGCTGGTAGCTTCTGCTATGTCAAGATGTATTTTTCTTCCTGCTTGCCTGAAATTGGAGAGCTCTTTGCACCAGTATCAGATACTGGGGGCTGGATAGATTGTCTTCAGATCTCCTAGCTCTTCAAATGGGTGTAGTAAAGCAGCTAGAATTAACCTTCAGGTTTGTTTTACTGGCTTTGCTTGTCTGTTTATTTCATTATCAGGATCATAATGATTTAGATTCCTATTACAATGACATATTTCTTTATGTCAGCTTTCAGAAAGAAGTTGATCAGTGGCATGGGAATAGGAGGCATCCCCTTTCTAGATTCTGTAACTGTTCTTCAGATAGTCCCTTTAGGATACAATCTGATAGCCTTTAACAACTGCAGATAATACAGCCAAAACATTTCAACCATAACAGTGCTTTTCCTTCTAAAATTGGGACTTTGGGAAAAATACATTATTAAGTGTTTTTCTAATTTAAATGTGAGTGAATTCATGTTTGCAAAGCTGTGTGACTTTCCTGCTTTGAGGGAGGGCCTGAAATTCTTACAGGGAACAATGTTTGTCAGGGCTGTGCTTTTCCAGATCTGGGAAGAGGCTCAGTTGAAATGTGTTGCTTAGATGGTCTTGCAGAACTTGGATGGACTGCAGAACTTGGGCAGCATTGCACATTCACCACTGCTAGAATGAATCCTGGTGGCAACCCAGGAACAAGTTGCCCTTCATGTAAGAAACCTTGTGTCTTTGGCAGTCTCTTTGCTGGTACCTGTGTGCTGTGAGGTTTAGAAAACTCTGGCTTATATTTTAGGAGTATGACTTGTAGGGTGGCTGAAGATATCACTTGAGAAACAGTGCTTGTGGATAATGACCAGAAGAGCAAGTCTTTGAGACAGGAAAATTGGAAGTAGTGTGTTCAAGAGACAAGGTCAAGTTAAGAGGAAGAGGACTGAGAACTGAAGTAGAGGTGGGGAGGAGAGGAAAGCTGACTGTGAGAGGTCAGGAAGGTTGCTTCAGGCAGAAGTTGTAGGCAGAAGAACCTGGACTAGGAGGGAGAATGGCAGAGACTGACAAGGTGAAAACCAGGTGAGAGATCACACAGGTAAAGACAGGAACCGTGAACAGATGGTAGGGTTTGGGAATTACAAGAATCACAGAGAGGGAACAACAGGGCCAGAGTCTCTGATAGCTGTATTTAGTATCTATTTGAAGTATATCATATTTGAAAACTATGAAGAAAGTGGTCTTAAGTTGTTGCTTGTTGGTTTTATTTATAAAGTAATCACAAAGTCTGAATTCTGCAGAGAGCAACAGAAAATGTGTTGTTCATAGGGAAGCGTGTTTTGCACTCACATAGAATTACATAACTTCAGGACTCAATTTTCCCATTTTGCTGTGTAACTCTTAAGGATGCTAATGGGGAATACATATGTATCACTTGTGGAAATTAAACCTTGTATGTAATGATGCTTTTTCTTTTTTTTTTTTTTTTTTTCTTTTTTCCTCGTTTCTTTTTTCCAAAATTAATTTTACTGGACCATGCATTTATTTGTCTAATTCTGGGATAATTTTACTAAGAGCTTATAATAAAATTATATGCATCCAATCTGTGCAGTTGATAAAACAACTTTACAAGTACAAAAAATTAAAAAGTACAAATGATACTCCTACAAATAATAAAGAAACTATCAGAGTTTAATGATATTAATTATGGAAGCATATTTACAGTTTTTGTGTTACAAAACAATGATGGAAAGAATTTTAAGAAATTAAATACTCCTTAAAAAGCTGTAAGAACTATTATTAGGTGACTACTGATATCTTTCACTTTTGAATTAGTAAATATTGAGCTTTCTTGAATGTAACTATTTTTGTAGGTGTAATAGCTCTGATCCAGCTAATGCTGGTATTCATACTTGGCATCACATACTTGCAGCCTCTTGCAAAGTTTTGTGTATTCCTCTTCATAAAAGTTCCATCCCTCATAACACAGGATTTTATAGGAGTGAATAATTTCTGAGGAAATTAATAAAAAAATTCAGGATCAGTGAGTTCATTGCATGCTGCATAAAGCTTCAGGAACTAGAAACCATCTAGTCTTATATCAATAGCAATATTATAAGTATTCTTTGGCCAGATTAATCACTGGCCAGGATTTTATTTATTAATATGCATTTGTTAATGTGACATCCTTTAAACCAGTTGCTACTGATCACTGTTGGTATCAGTTGCCATACATAACCCATGATAATGTGTTTGTCATTTGCATATACGGACATTTCTATAACAAAATTCAGACTTGTTTGTTTTTTTCCTAATGTCAAATAAATTGCCTTTTTTTCTCTGTCTCAATGGTGGATGATAAATTAGTACCACATTCATCTTCCATGCATTAATTTAGGTTTAGGAGGTCTGTAATAGCTAATTGACTGGGTCTAAGTATTTGTTTCTGTAAGCAGTTGGGAGCAGGTTTTTCTGTTATTGAAAAGTTGCAATAAATATGCTGCAAACAAAAATGTGTTGTGTAATTATTCTAATCTTAACTAAACTGTGAATGTTGCATTTTTTAGCAATTTTTTAGTGACTCAGGCAGCAGTCTATGGTTTCTTATAGCAGACACCTGCCTTGTTGCCTACACTGACTCAGACCACTTCTGCCTTGTGGTATAATTTTTTATACTTATATGGAATTTTGGAAATGTGTTGTTTGTAGCCGTGAGTTTAATCCTTTTCTTGCTTCTTATCCCCTACTGGTCTCATTCTCTTAAAATCTTGTTCCTTTCTATCCTTAAGAGGATGCTTTCCTTCTAATTGCTGTGTTACAGTTTGCCTGGGGGTATGTAACTGCTCCCAGCCTCCTGCAGCTGAAATTCTTACTGCAAAGACCTTTTATTTTCCCCCTGAAAGCCGTCTATTTCATGACTTTTGCAACCTTGCTTAAAAGTAAAATTGGACAGTAATCCTTCAGAGTGCTTAGATAAGCCCCTGAGGGAATGATAATGATATTGGCCATTTTCTAAATAGCTGAAACAGAGCTTCTGTTTGAAGGAACCATTAAAGAGATGAGTAATCGCTGATGACAGATCTTCACAATGGTATTTCAACAACTAATTAGGATTGTTGTCACAGTTAGTGGCATTTCTTCTTGGTAAAGCATCATGCAAAGTATTCCTTATATTACCAAGTACCGTGGCTGACAGCCCAGAAGCAGGGGATGGCTATGAGGTCAGTGTGCAGCTGCCCAGAATAGTGAAGAAATGATTAAATGTCTGCAACCTCGGAGACAGAGATGTTCTCCAACTAATTCTTGTCTGACTCTGACATGTCATCTGGTGCTGATAGGAAGAATCTTTCTAGAAGTAATTCCTTATCTAGCAAAAAGAAGTGGTCACTACCGAAAAAGTTATTAAAGCAAAACCTTTACACCGTCCGGAACCTATGCAGCAAATTTGTAATCTTGGGTGTTGAAATGAATTATCCTATTTTCCAGAATAGCAATCCATTTGGATTGACAGAATGGAAACTGTACAGGGAGAAGGAACAGGAAACATCAAGATTTCACCTGACTCCAAGTTATCTTCCCTGTTATAGTGGCAGCCACAAGTTTTGCCTTCATTAATTCAGCAGCAGATTAAGAGAACAGCCTTATGACATCCCTACTGTCTTCTGTGATTCTAGTGTTCTAAACTTATAAAAAAAGCAGAACAGTAAAACAGTAACAAAAAGTATGTTACTTTTTAAAATCATGGTGTTTAGAAAGAACTCATTTTTTTCTGAAAGTATTTTCACTTTTTTTCAGACATAAAAAATAAGAAAATGTGTTATATAATTCCTTGGGATGGTAAAAAAGGCTTGCTTCTACTATAGCTTGATTAATTTCAGTTCATGATTATCTTAAGTAAGCGAGGCCAAAGCAGCTTTTTTTCCCCTGTGACAGAAGTTACAGATCTAAAATAATTTCTCCCTATTTTTTTCTACAAAAATCACTTGAGTGACATAGTTCACATAATGAACCATATTGAGCATAACTGGTAAACTGTGTGTGAAACTAATACATGCAGAAAATGTACAAATTTCTTCAGGCAGTTTTGCCGTGTTCATGGCATGCTTTCCAAAAGCAGTTTTGCCTGAAACCACAGCATAAGGAAATGTGAAACTTATGTCAAAAGTAATAATTGTTTTATAGTAGGTGTTTTGGGGTTGTTTTCAATCATAAGGGAAAGTATATAAAACAAACCCTATTTTCCACCACTGCAAAGTTAATGCAAATAATCTGAGGAAATCAATAAAGTTGGTCATAAATGTGTAAAGTTAGGCACACTGGACACATTGTATGTACATTAGATTTTGGAGAAGTGAAATTAATAGACAAACAACTTTCTTTTCCATGCTGATTAATTAGGTGAAACATCACTAGGCTAAAGGGAATAACTACTGATTTTTACTTTATATTGTTGATTTTATTTTGAAGGAAACAGTAAAGGAAGAAATGTTACTAAAACTGTTTGAATTTGTGCTGAAGCAACATTTACCTGAAAATTCCAGGTAGTCAAGTAAAAATAGTTTCATGGAGAGGGACTGCATTTTTTTAAAGTTTCTGATCTAAGAAAGGGATTACTAGATTAGTGATTGATTTCCACACTGAGCATTTGGTTACTGAAATCTGCAGAGATTCCAGAGCTTTAAGTCTTGTGTTTGGGGTAATTGGTCTATTCCTGAAGAAATAAGCTTGGGAAAAATATTTTATTTTATTTATTTTATTATTTTATTTTATTTTATTTATTTTATTGTCATTAGAGATGGTTGTGATATAAGTGTTTAAAAAACTGATAAAGCTTAAAATCCAAGATATAACTTTGCTGGGCTGACATTCACTGACAGCACTTTTCGTAAAAAATGGTTAGTTTTTAGTCATCATTCCTTATCTCTACATAATCTAAGCAGCTAGTCCCCAGCAATCACATCCTAAATCAACAGAGGTAAATTTTTAAACACTGAGGTGGTGCCTTCATGGCCTAGGTGTAGAAGCAGCCAGGCTCAGAGATCTTCCACTGGGCAAGCCAGAACCTGTGTAGTGCACAATGCTATAAACCAAGGAAGAGAAGGCTTTGTGGGAATTCAGGTGGATGTTTGACTCAATAGAACTCAAACATAGAAGCTGAATCAAGGAAAGTAGCAAGTTTCAGGCCAACAACCGTAACTCCATTCAGGTACTGAAATATGCAGGCTAAACACATAACGTGAGGTATAAGTTTGAAGAGCTTTTGGAAAACATGCCATGAACAATAGAACAGTGACCTTTTCCAAGGCATTATAAAAGTTTGGCTCTCCTCCTTTTTTATATGCCGTGGATTGAGGCTGCAATTGATAGCGAGACTTCAGTGGAACCAGCCTTTATTTCACAGTGATGGTAACTCTGGAAAAAATAATGTAATTTCTTCTTTCATATATAGCAACATTCATCTCTTTGGTATCTTTATATAGTCAGACACCAGGGAGTGAAATACTTTTTGTATAAACTAACATTTCAAATCATGCTTCAACGGCTAAAATTTTCTGTTTCTTTGGAACAGAAATCCAGAGGCTCTAGGAGAGTAACTATGTTAAAAAACATCAGATACAATATGGCCCTTCAAAGAACAAATCTTGGTAGGATTCCTAATTAAAGTACAAACCTGAATTTAAAAAGAAGCCTGTACATCATTCCGAACTTTTCTTTTATCGTTCTGTTTTTCACTGAATTCCAGCAGTGAGCTCAATGGCACACTGTCAGAATAAAAAGTAAGACTGTGTCCTAAGGACAATTTGATATAAAGATTGATTTAATAACTCAGTCTTCCTCTATAATTTTCCAGAGTTTGCAGAATATTCTATCTGAGCATATAGTTTTTATCTATATTTGTATTCACCTATATTTTAACAAGTAGCCTCAGTTAAAACAAAAATAACTTCCTGGCCTTTAGTCGTCCTCAAATATTTTCTGTTGTGTCAGTATCTTGTGGTATCAGTGCTGTCTGTATCCTCCATAATTGTCTACACAGTTAATCCATATGATTAATTAATTTTTTATGATTGCAGAATGTGTACATTTTAGGAATATGGATACTTCAAATAATATCCACATTTCCCTTTATAGCCCTTATCACATTGTGTATATATTATCTCCTTCAGAAATTCTTCCATTTGAACATAAAATATATGGAACACAGAACATAAAAATTTTCCTGGATGACATGGAATATGTTCAGAATAATGAGGCAAATAACTCCATACATTGTTTCTCATACATATTCTTTGATAGTTAATATTCCTCTCCAGACCTCAGTAGCAAGATGAAAGTCATTGAAAAGCTTCTTATAACCGGAAAGAAATCCTTTTAGAAAGCAAACTTGCTGCACGCTTCCTGCAGTCGTTAATTTCATAGGAAGTCATTTCACAAGAAGGGTGTCCTGTTCCACCCAGTGTGGAATTTCGATTTTGAAACACAGTTGAATCAAGGGACATACAGTAAAGTTTGTACTCTTTAGAAATTTAAGGCTACATGTAATAAAGTTAGGCACTTACATGAGAGTCAAAGTGCTCTTTACAGAAAGAAATATATGAAACTTTTTTCTATTAATCTACCATGTTTGCCTTGGAAGTTTGTAGGCTTCAGAATCTGCTGGGAAAGGAAATGACATCTGAAAAGTAACAAGGAATGTGGAAAAGAAAAGCTGTTTTTCAGGAAGATGTGAATCAAGGCAAAGGAGATTTGAACTGATTGAACTGAGGAGCTGGAGGACTAACTGAAAACATTAGGAAGAAGGATTAGAAGGGTCTCATTAGGAAAGAGGATGGGACCTAGAAGCTGGGAAGAAAAGGAAAAATTTGGACATTTTGCATATGTTACTAAAAGGAATTTGGCTTCTTGGAGCACCTCAACTGGAAGGGAACCACCTGAATTAGATCAACAGCTAGGAGGTGGTAAATAGTAGATATTGATCAGAAATTGAGGTAAAAGAACAAAAGAGAGTAAGGCAGAACAGGAATATATTAAGTAATGCATCTGTACATTAAATTATGAGAATCATTCTGATCATATAAAAAAATCCTCTGCAAGATCTGCAGGTCTAAGACTTCTTTCAAGATGAATCTTTGTTTTTTAGCATATTTACTGAATTTTTAAGAAGCTTATGTAAACCATTTTGTGTGGAAAACCCTTTAGATAATTGTTTGGGTAGCTCTAGCTTGATCTAATGAAATAACCTTAATTACGTATCCATATGCTCAATCTCATTTATAGAGAGTGGAGAGAAAATAAAAAGCATTTTTTGCTGCTGATGCTGCTATTGTTGTTACAGCCTGCTGCTGTGGGTATCACTGAAGCAGTTAGTTCCCTTCTTTCCTTCTGTACTACAGTATGTTAATCCCTGCAATGCATTCTCTGTTCTGATGTGGTTTTGGTAAACCCAATAGCCTTTCTGCTATACTTGCTTATGAAAACATGTTTCTAAACATCTGTGACTGCAATAAAAGCATGTCTGGTTTCTAGCATGTGCCCATACTTGTGCACCCACGTTTTTCTTGAAAAGTCTCTTTAAAAAAGGCAAGCTAGAAGCACAGAAATGAACACAAATCATAGGTTCCTATATAGAAATGGGCTGGTGAAAGAACGAGTGGGCTAATTTAGAAACTTAGCTCCTAAAGAAAAATTTAAAAAATCTTAAATATTTGCCTGATTTTTCTCTGGGACTCGTAATTTGAAAATTTAAGAGAAATGCAGTTGTGCATTTGGTTTGGTTGGAAAATTCCTTGCCCTTTTGCAGACTTTAATCTTAAACCTAGACCTTCTTTGAACTGAAAGTGCTGCAACACTGTAACAGCAGCTGCTGCTTTTCATTCCTAAGTGGTGTGGTCAGGGAAACATTGCAAATTTTTTCTTGCATGCTTTTCTTTTTCTATTCTGTAGATTTCAAAGCATATCTTCTCCATCACCTTTACTGAGCTCTTTCCTCATAGGGAAACATAGACAAAGCAAACACAGTCTCTCAGCATAATTTAGTTTGGAAGGGTTGTTCAGAGGTCAGATCTGCTTTAAGCAGATCAGGCTGCACAGTGCCATGTGCAATCCAGTCCTGGACACTCCACAGCCTCTCTGGGCACCCTCTTACAGTATTTGAACACACTTGCACTACAAGAAGAATCCTTTCCCTATACTAAATTTTGTTCCTTGCTTCTTGGCCTGTTGCTGCGCATGTCTGAGAAGAGTCTGACTCCATCTTCACTGTATTCTCTGGTCAAGTATTTGTAGGCAGCAGTAAAGTCTACCCTGAGCCTTTTCTTCTCCAGCCTGAAATGTTCCAGTTCCCTCCCTGTCTTCCTATAGATATGGTGCTTCAGTCCTTGGCCATCCTGGTGGACATCCTTTTGGCTCTTTCCTCTATATTAATAGCCTTCTTTTACTGGAGAGCCCAAAGATGGATACAGTGCTACAGATAGGTTCTGTCCAAGTTCCTCTGAAGAGCAGCCCTGAAGTACAGCCCATTGACTGTGCCTTAACTTGGTGTTGTGGCCTTGCTGAAGTCAAGGAATATACCATACCCATGGCCCTCCCCTTGTCCACAGAACCAGTCTTTCAGCATAGATAGCAGTAGAGATGGTCAGAATGGAGTTGTCCTAGGTAAACTCATACTGGCAGCTCCCAGGCACCCTCTTGTTATTAACGAGTTTAGAAATGGTTTCTAAGACTGTTTGACTGTCTGTGGACATTAACGGGGCTGACATATGGAAAACGAATGAAAGAAATAATGAGAAAGAGCAGTCCACAGATGGCTGTAAGTGTAGATGAAAAAAAAAAGCAATATCGAAAGGAAAATCCTCACTGCTTCACGGTGGTAGAATGGGAGGAGAAGGAAAGAAGGACATCCTCTGCAAGATGTCTAAGACTCTCCTTTCTCAGAAGGAGTCATTAGGGGTTCTCAAAGCCCTGCTTTGCCCTAAAGTCTTGAAGGAGCTTGGTGCCCCACTTCGATGAAGAGCTTGGAAATTATATACTAGGAAAGAGTGAAGAGAAATGTATCTGAGTAATTTTTCTTTTCTTAACTTACATGGCTTTGCGAACACATGAATGAGCATTTTATTTCAAACTGAGGAAAGCACACATGTATACTCTTATCAAAAGATTGTACAAAGTAGTGCATAGATGTCACTGTCAGAGAATATAACTGTTCTTAAGAGGAGGAAAGCAGTGTCATTTTCCTCCAGCTTTGCAGGCTGACAAGGTATAAGAGCATATTAAAAGTGATCTAAAAACATCTTACAATGTTTAGTTAGTTAAAAAAATATTAAGGCAGAGAGTGAGAAGCAAATACTATTTAAATTTATTGCTATCCCACCTACACTCACAGAAGAAAACGCATCCCATTCTAAAGAAATCAAACAGGCAAGGAGGGGAATGTTAGGAATTCTGTTTTTTGTAAAGGAAGTTTGTTTGGTTTTCTTTTTCTTGCATCCTTCAGTTTCAGAGGACCAAAGAGAAACTTTATGTAAATAAAATGTGTTCTATATGATAGGGACAGACATCTTAGTCAAAGACGTGAATAGAACTTAGGCAGTTCACAAGGTTTGTGGGGATCCCTGTTGCAGGTTGATATCTTACCTATTGAAAGGCCAAGCCATTCTCTTGCTTCAATACAAACTACTAAATAGGACTGTGTCATTTAGTCAGGTACCAAAAGTGTAACAGGCTTAATCTAATAACAATTTTAAATTCCTAGCCATGGTTAACCTGTAAATATTTATTTGAACCAGTTACGGATTTCAGTTCCTAATGCCAAATTATGATAACTGCAATAAAGTTTTAGCCTTGGAAATGTAGTTTGAACTTCATGTAATTATAAGTTTACAAGAGTGGAAAAATAAGACAGAAGTGTCCCAAATACCTGAGGGCATCTAGGCATTTAGTACTCACTTCCACTAGGTCTTTGGAAAACTCTATGCTAAAAGTGTGTTCAGCTAAAAGTATGCTGAAATCCTTAATACACAATATCAGTCTTAAACAGAACTAAATACCTGAGTTCTCTGAACAACTACACAAAGGAAAGAAGAAATATGAATTAAGCTAGACAAAGTATAACCTTCTTCAACCTCAACCAACACTCAGGACCTCTATAAATAATAAAAAATTAATAATATCCAAACCAAGTGAACAGCAAAACCCCAAACAGTTCCTCTGAATTAATAATCTACTTTTCTCAAAACCCTGAGCAGTGGACTAGGACTTCTTTGGGTCAATGAGCATCAAAGTCAGTGCATAGAAGGAATAGGATGGTCCATAAACAAGGGCAAGTTATTCCAGTTCCTGTTATCCTCAGTGGAAACCATGATTTTAAAGATACATAATTTTGAAACACACTAAGTATATCATTCACAATAAAGGATGGGTGGATCTTCTGCATTTAGCTCCATTAAGCTTGGACAAAAGTATCTTCCTGTTAATGTCAGTATTCTTTGTATTTATCTGGTAAAAATAGAGGACAGGGAACTAGGTATCTTCATACATTTATACTAATCATTAATTTCCCCTCCCACCCCAGCTAAGAGTCAGCAGATTTATTTACCAGTGTAAATAAACACGGATTCACTTTGGCATTCTTTGAAGCTGTATTTTCTTTAGTGTGTTCTGATTACACTTTTTTCAGACTTCTTGTACTAACGCAATCCCAGGACACCCTCAGTTCGATACTGGGCTGTTGGCTGGCTGGTGAGTTAAGTGAGTCATTCATTTGCAGAAGCAGAGCCCTCACTGTGTAGTTGCTCCCTGTGTACCTTCAAAGGGAACAAAGACTTTGCTTCAAGTCAGTGCTGGGGCTTTTCTTCAGTCTGGGAACTTGTGGGCCCAGTGTGGCTGATCAAGAAACTGTTCCCCCAAAAAGAAAAGGCAGCTGTGGTCAGGTCCATGGCTGTGAAATTCAAATGTTGTACGGTCTGAAAGAAGGAAGGGTTAGGAGAAGCGCATTATTAGCACAAGACTTGTCTCTCTTATTTTTTATTTTAACTAAATTTTATCTGTTCAACTGTCAAAGGATTAATCTTGCACAATAGACTATCAAAACTGGAATGTGCACTGCTGAATTAGGCAAGCTCAGATCTAAGATGTGTATGTATTTAATTACAGCTTTTCTGAGCATTCCATGCTGCTGTTTTTTCTACATGCTTGTTTTCAACTTTCAAATAAGGTGACAACTGAAGAGATATCTAATATGAGCATTCCACCTTACTGTGCTGGTAGCACTATGCTGCAATAACAGGTAGTATTTTTTGGTCAAAGTTTTTAACATTTTATTAAGAATTCGAAATTCTGTGAAACTCAAACCCTTCACGAACAAGAGTCAGATTTTTAAAGGATAATCATGACAGTAATTTTAAATTAAATAAGTTAAAAAAATCTTAGAGAAAATGTTATAATCTCATAATTATAATAGTTGTACAGTAACTATTCTCTTTCAGAAATAAGTGATTTGCACGTGCTAAATGCTGTAGAGATCCAGGAGCATAAAATTTTAGGCCATAGGTTTTGCCATGGAAGGCATAGGAAAGGCTATATTGTAGCAATGTCATGAAAATGGTACAGCTTGGATGTTACAGATGAATGAAAAGTTGGAGCAGAAGATGTTAGCCTGAATAGAGGTCTGAGTGATGATTGCTTTACACAATTAGGGCATGAGGGAACAGAGAAAGGTTAGGAGGGGAAAACGTTAAGAGATTAATTTTTTTTACATATTAAACTTGAATTTATAACTAGTCATCCATGAAATCAAAATGTCAGGATGATAAGCCAAAGTCTTCCTGAAGGCTGTGAAGGAACAGAGGTAACTTAATAAGTCTTTAAACTATAATAATATCTTGAGGAGAAGTCAGATGTACTTAGAACTCCTTCATATATATATTTTTACGCAATTCTATGGTGCTAAAAATACTTAGATATTATATGAATGCAAATCCACACTTTACAAGTTTGTCCCACACACAGCAATTATGTAGTAGTGACTGGTAATAAAAAGGACAAATGTTTTAGTAGTGTGCAGATTCTCCCATTTTTTTTTCGCATAAGTGTTTCTCCTTTCCTGAGAACATTATTATAGTAATCAATATTATAGCAACTAATTTTTTGTTGTGTTATAGGAGTGTCTCAAAGCAAATACTTAATTTTATTTCTTCATATCATTTTTTATATATACACCTCAGTCAATAATAGAAAACTGGTGCTAATCACAATAGTGAAAAAAAGTTCTTTCCCTCTGAGAACTGACGACAGCAGCACGCCATATGGCAGCATTCAACTACTGAATGAACATGAAAGAAATATTGTTACTGTCCTGCATTGCCACCAGAACTGTCCTTTCTACAGCCTCCTTAAATCCAGCCTGCAGTGCATAAGACAAGGTATTGCAGGAAAGGCAGGTGCCTCCATCACAACTTGTAAGAATGCTCAGTGTAGCAAGTAAAGACAATTGCCATGTCTCTCTCATTTCTAGACCCAGATAATGCACCAGGAAAACACTGAAAAGTGAATAAAGTTTGAAAGAATAAACAAACTGAAAATTTAAATAAAACAACAGTAAAAAAACCCACCAAAACCCCAAAACTAAACAAGAAAACTTTGTTTACAATATCTTTCTCTCTTGGAAAAGGTAACTTTAAAAGCCAATGCTGTCGGGATCTTCTGGAAGATGAAAAACACGGTACAAGCTTGATTTTGATCATGTACAAGGCCTCTCAAGAATGTCTTAAACTGACATGAAAAAGAAATGTTTCTGTTTTTTTCCTTGTTTTTCTACCAGATGAAAAGAATGCTTTATTGTACTGGATGTCATTCTTGGTGAAGAACAGAGGTCTAACTTTAACAGATGAACAAGCAACAGCTGATGTGCAGTTTCAGTCCTGCATTTTAAATCTGTTTTTTTCATTTGACTTGAAAACAGAGATAATATTTGAGTGTCCAGATTTTTAAAATACCAATTCCTTTTCAGGTTAATCAATTTTTAGATACTGAACAATGATAAGTAAATTTAATGTAAACATGTTCCCAGAAGGTTGTGATGAAATTTCATGTTGAGTAAGTTATCTGAATGCCTATCTTGGTATATATCACAAGCATGAACAAGAGGAATAAGTTTGGAAGGAAAATCAGATCCTACAGCAAATAAAATTCCTTATATATCTTTCCTTATATATCTTTTCTTTACAGCAAAGAAATAGTGTCTGTTTGAATAGTTCTCATTTCCTTCTATGACTTTAAATGAGTGTTGTAGCCTCTGTAGTTCCTTCTTTGAGAATCAGTGGGTATTGCTTGCTGCTGGGGAATACCTATGACAAGGGACAGCTGAGACACCTAGAAAAACATTTACCTTTTCATTCTACAGATGTTACTGTCTTGTTTTCATGCTTTTGGGAGAACATTAAATACTTTCCAATGACAGAGTGCTTTTGGAGATACTATTTGGGCCAGAAACATTTCAGATTCAGATGCTGGTTATTTCATACCCTTTTCTTTAAGGCCTGTTCTCTATTCTTACAGTTAAGATAGTGTTACAGAAATAAGGTAAGTTAAACAGAATCATTCTAATTTTACTTAGTGTGTGTTCACCCATTACTAAGATTTTGTAGAGATTTCATCTGTCCCTCTCAAGCACCCCTGTTCTGGGAGTTCTCCCCTATAACAAAAACCTGAGAGATTTTTGGTTAAGTATCTTTTGCTGTGCACAAAAGCAAAAATATACAGAGTTTATGAATTCAGATGAGTTACTTTTTTATTGATACAGCCAATAGATTGTTAGCACTAACAAGTCCTAGGATACCTATCAGTGTGCTCACCACACCCAGATGCGTTCTTCAATCAGTTGCAGGAAGGTGCAACTGGAGCATTGTTTCACCTTTATTGTTGGGCATACTATGTATATTTATAGCAAATTTCTGTTTGTTTGTTTTTCAAATTTCCCTCTCCCCTGGAATACTGTTATTCTTTGCACAATTACCTGTCTGTGTTTTCACTTGTCTTAACTTTCATGGCTTTAGCTTATGGCCTTTCTCAAATCATGTTAATGATTTTGTCTGTAACACAACTGAACAGCATGGAGCTGTTCTGCACCAGAGTTTTTCATCAAAGACCTTTGGGCTTAGAGTTAGCTACCCTTGAACTTTCTGAATCAAATAGATATGATAATTTCAAAGTTTATTTTCCCAGAAAGGGTATGAGCATCCATATACTGTGCATTGTGAACAGCATCAGGTATTATTAACATTATATTCCCTATTTCCTTCCATAACTGTTAAAATTAACACAATTTACTTTTGCCATTAATATCATAGGACTTTCAAACAGTATAAAAGGGGTGCATTCCTTTGGAGGAAAACAATAATAACCTTATATTTGGTCCAATACATTAATTTCAGAAAATTAATATATTTTTGCAAAAGTAGAAAACCCAGTGTATTTTAATACAATTCTCCATATTTCATGTAGAAATTAATTTTACTTCCCCTTTACTTTCTGCAGATTATTAACAGCATGGTCAGGTCAGAGTTTTGCCTTTCCTAGAGCAGAGTTTTATTCCTATAAGATGTTCATCTACTTGTTAAGAAGTGATGTCAATAGAAGAATGCATCTGAATTGTATGATATGGGATGAGTAGCAGCTCTGTAAAGAGCCCTGACAAAGCTGATGAGAGAAAGTTATAAAGTCTTGCATCAAAAACTCTGCTGATACAGAAATTCTCTGAAAGCTGAAATACAGCTTTATCAGTGCAGAAGTTCTATTTTTCAAAAATATAAAGAAAAATTGGTTTTGTAATAATGGGGAACCACTCTTATGTTTCATTGTGTAATACAATTGCCTCTATGTTGGAGTTTCCAAGAGCAACACAGTCTGATAACATGATTAACCCTGATATACTTATTAAATCTTAAGAAGTATATGAATATTCTTATATTACATAGGTCTGAAACTATAAAGATATTTCATTTAAAATGTGACTAAACAGTTGAGGCTCTTCTGCTTTTTTTTTGTTTGTTTGTTTTTATAGCTAAAAACCACACATGATAACCATCTTCTAAAAATACTTGCAGCTGCATTTTCTATTACCACTCTGCAGTTACAAGGTTACCTGCTTACTACGTAGTATGATTGAATATACAAGTTCATATATAAATATAAATAATAATAATATAAAAGGTACACATATAACCACCTATAAAAATTTGAGAAATATATTTAATCCATTAAGATGATGATGACATTTCCAACAATTGCTGCTTAGTGTATGAGCATACCCAATGCAGGAGAAATTCTGAACAATCAGCCTCTTGTGTCCCTATAAGGAACAGATGTGTGCTAAGGTATCTGATGCTGATACACAAAGATATCTAATATATGAATCTTTTCCCTTCAAAACATATAAATATTATTTTTACTAATTTATAATACATTTGTAAAACAGATTATTTTAATTACCTGCTATATAAAGGGGTATTCAAATGTTGTTGGTGTTTTTTATAACTGCATGTTGTAAGATGAATAAAAATTGTGACTTAGAGAAACATTTTTGTTAAGAAAATGTAAATTTTAAAATAGTCCTATTGTTTTAAATAAAGCAAATAGTATATTTTGAAAGCTTTCTTAAATTAAATAACACAGTTGGTATCTTTGTTAACCTGTGCTATTACACCACTCAGTATTATATCTGGTCATCACTGAAAATTACACCCAAAACTACTAAGAGGAGGAGAGGATACATAATGTAATACTAGAAAAGGGGCAAAATCTCGATTTCCAGAATGTCACATGGATAAATACTGCATTCACATGGACTGTATTTTGTGTTTCAGGACAGGTGTCAGTGCCTTTGAACCAGTAATATTATACTTAATTTACATAGTCGATATCTTTGTATTCTGACTCACATCTATCACATGTATCACTTCTGTAATAGGATACTCAGGAAAGCAATAGAATTACATAAATGCAGGCTTGCACTGAGAATGCATTCTTGTAATTTTTAAAAAATTAATATCTTCAGAACTAACCAAAACAAAGTAGATAAACAAAAATATATTCAGATGACAACTTGAATAAAAAACCAGAACAAAATAGGAGGTTTGTTGGCAACATGCACCTCACAAGTGGCTGCATTTCAGAAGCTGCTTTGAAGAGAAGAAAATATTCCAAAATCTGAAGAGATAGACAGTATAACCTCTGGGCAAATTTAGTTGAATAAAAGTAGATGAGGCACTAGTGAATGTCCCAGTTCAGCAAATCCTTTAAATGTTGCTAAAAATTTTTGTTGACTTTTTCTGTTTGATGCAGTAAAGCTTCATTACACATTAAAAGAGTACACAAATATGCCACTGATCCTCTGGTCCTTTATAAGGTGCCAAGCACTCCATATCAGCATTTGCATAAACAGCCAGGGTTTTTCTGGACCCGTTCCTATCATGTAGCTGGATGCCTTCCTGATTGCTTGTACTTCATCATATCTCAAATGAGCTAGCTTGTTTATGATATATCTGAAAACTTCATAGAGAGAAATGGATAGTCACATTTAGCAGACTTCAAAATAAATTTAATAGGGAGGATGGTCTGGAATGTGAAGAATAAACTGTTGCCTATGTTTTCATAGATTTACTAACAGAAATGAGAGAATCTCAGTCTACAGTAATCTGTTCTTTTGCCTAAAAAAAATAATTGTATGCATGAGGGGTTTAAGTTTTTCCCATTAAAAAACAAAAAAAAAGAGCTATTTTTCCTAATAAATTAAAAGTTAAAAATTTCTTGTTACTAAAATCAAAAAGTTAGTAAGATGAATGTGTCTATGTATGAAAAGAATTTGCATAGTAGGAAACATGGCTTACTTGAAGAGGAAATTGCAGCAGTGTGGAAACAAGTCTTCTCCCCTAATTTCATATTTCATTATCTATTGAGCAGGCAGTGGTTTTGTTCTTGTTCATTTATGCTGGATAAGAATCTGTGTGTCAGATTTGTGCTTTGGGAAAATGAGTATAATATAATCTACAATGGGCCATACTTTACACAGTTTCTTGAGTCTGTGATGATCCACAACAGTCACTGCTCCCTAATCTCAAATGGAAATAAAGATAAAGCTGTTTTTAAAATTACTTACATTTATTTTCCCAACTTTTCAGAGTTGCCACATTGTACAAAGTTAACAAGATGAATAGCCTCTGTCCCTAATTCTGATCATGATAAAAACATATAAAAGTCCAAGAAATGTAAGTAAGCTGTTTTGTAACAATAGCCTTAATTCCTCAGAAATAAAAGCAATGTAGTTCTATTTGGGTAAAAAAAAAACAACAGTGCATTTTTGGAGTGTTTCAGAAACTGGAGAAGCTATATTTTAAATATATTCTTGCTGCAAGAAAAAAGCCTTCAGAAGTGGGGAACAAACAGAGAAGAGTTAGTAAATCTCCTATGAAGAATGATAATTAATGGCACTGAGATTCAAGAGAATGCATGAGAAAATAGGAATACGAAATGTTTGAAGCAAGCTAGAGGAAACCAATTAGAATTGCTTTAATAGAAATAAAAAAGATTGAATATGGCTAAAGATAGGATCGGTTTATATTCAGTAATATTCAATATTTTATATTCAGTAATATTCAATTATTATTGAGTATTTAATAATATTCAATATTAAGATAGCATCAGTTTATCATAGTTTATTGGTTTTGGTTATATAATTTAATATGAAGCTTATAGGATGGAGAAAGACTAGAGAAATCATGCTGAAAAAATCAATGGTAGAGAATTTATGGTAGAAAAAGTCACTCTCAACTAAAGCTCTCTGAAGGGAGACCAGCACAAATTTAGAGGTGTGCATGAACCTGGAAGAAATGAAAGATTTAGTTGCCAGATTTTAGGGTTTGTCATGCACTTTTATTGTCCAACATACAATGTTAGTCCAACAGACGGTCCAATTTTTACAATGCTGAGAAGGAAAACTGCCTTCTGTATTTCAGCAAAATGTCCCTACCATAATTTCTCATTCTCAGCTATAGAATGAATGAATGATCTGTTCTCTATTCAATTACACATTAAGAAAGAAAAAAGAAGTAGGAACACAGACTGAAAGAATCAAATCCTTTGAAGATTATTTCCACTGTTAACTAATTTTCTTTTGTAGTATAAAACTCAAACATCTTAGAGGTGGAACTTAAAGAGCCAGTACCAAAATCTTTAGGCATATTTCTAAATAAAATCACATAAAGTCACCAAAGTTTGTCCTCAGTGAAATTAAATGGAAGCTGTAGAAAACAAATTGCTGATGTTACACAAGTGAATGTTAGTTTTATAAGGGATGTTAGCTGTTTTAACAAGCAATCTCTTCTGAAGCACTGTAAAGTGTTTAAGAATAGAGCTGCTGTTTTTAATTTGATTTCTCATTATTGCAGCTTTAGTTAGCTATTTCAGATGTCTATTAGGAAAAAAGCATATTGACAAAAAATATAGGCTTGACTACAAGATCAAAGAATCAAGATTAAAGCAGGATATGGCAGAATGGGGCAGGAAAAAATAATTAGATTCTAATTCTGCAAATATTCAGTTATAATGCTTCAGCAATACCCCACCCTGAAGTTTAGTCTAATTTTTCCTTCATTAAATTTCAGCTCATCAGCTAGTTGCATATGTTATATTATATTAATGCCTTGTGGAAATTTGATAAAAATTGTCCCTTCTGACACTTCTTCCTTACCTCTTCCCTGCCTCTTAGAATAAGTTTACTTTTTCTGGTGTTCCTCACAGTGATGGCAGCTCTATGAGGATCTTTAAATATTTAGAGCCCCCCTGAAATGAATGTTTTTTTGCTGCTCAGTATTTTGCACAACTCAAGAAATCCCTTCTTTCTTGGTTGCACCTTGCAGTTTTGAAGCTCTCCCTTTTCCTGAGCCACCATCACCAGTTCTAATCAGTGTCAGCACTGGATAGGTTTCTGCTGCTCATAACACTCTTAGACATCTCTCTATCAAACACATTCCACTTTCTGACTTTGTGGAGCTTTCTATAATTTAAAATAACACTACAGTTAAAATCTTGTTAGAGGCCAAAGAACACACTGCTAAGATTTGTGGTCAGTCCAGTGGACTTTTTAGCAGTCTAATGGACCGATTTGTGTAATTAATGGAGAAGAAATCCATTAATGGTTCAGTTGTTATTAATAAAAAGAAGACCCACCTACACTTTCCTCCTTTTTTTATCATCTATCCCTGTTCTCTGGTGTTACACTCACTTTCTCAATGTCCTCGTGGATCCCAAGGCTGAATCTTCCTCAGACATGAAGGAGCAGGGAGGTAGTGGGGAAAAGTATTGAAGGAATTTTCCATAGTTTCTGCAGAAGTCCTCACTGGAAGGCTTATGATCTTCATTGTACAACTTTATTCTCCCTTCATCTTGGAGTCTTGGGGATATTTATATTTTTCTGGCACAATCTTCTTCCATCTCTTTGGTGTCCATCTCAACTCTGGAAGTTGTACAAGAGCTTCTCCCAACCCCAGCTGACAACAAGAGCAATTGTTTGTTGTGCCACCACCTTCTCCATTGGGCAGAGTTGATGATGTTCATCATACAGAGAGCTTCAGCATAATCTGGTCAGACAGTAGCTACTTGGCCACCAACCCACTGCTCAAACAAGCTGAAAACAAGCCAAGGCAAGCCCTGGCATCCTGTGTTGTCATGTCAGTTTAACATCTCTGGCCTTTTACTAACAGTAACAAAAAGCTTACTTAGTGCACTGCAGTGGGAAGTCTACAGAAAATTATCGGCTTATTTTTGCACTCTCAGCCTCTTTTAGAGTAAACTGTAGCTATTAACAGATTTCAGCTTCTCCAGAGAACTCACACAGCCTAAATCTTTCCTGCCTTGTTTTATACTCTCACTGTTTATTAGTCATGAATTCCCTGTCCTCTCTGAGTTGGATCAGGTTAGAGATAACTTATCCATCATAAGGCAGCTGTACTCATTTTACTTAATCATTATTCCCAAAGTCCTTTTCCATATGCTGCTTAACAAGCTGTGTGTGTTAGTTTTGCCCATCTTCTTTAATGCTTGATCCCCTGATTGTTTCTATTTTAAATTCTTTTTAAAATCCATACTGGATTTCTGTATCAGCCACATGTATTTTGTTTGGTGCTTTTAAGGCAGCTGTTTATTTTGGTAATCTGGCTCATTCCGTGCTGGAAAATAGAGATCTTGAGCACACATAAAATGAAATAAGGCTTTGAAGTAGTATCAGTCTCAAGACTGTTTTGCATTTTGCATGGCATTTATAGAATCATCTCCATTTACTGGTCCTTGTAGAGAACTACCTGGGATTTCATAAATATTGCTCTGTGGTTGTCTTCCAGTGGGTAGCTTTATTTTTAATTTAGCAGGTATTTTATATAAGCTTTTAACTGTTATTTTTCAATGTACTGGCAAGCTTCTGCTGTTTTGAAATCAATATGTATCCATATTTTTTTCAGAGTATCAGCATATGATATTTGGGAGAGAGTCTATTTCCTTGTTCTTGCTCTGCGTTATCTTTCCTGCATTATTCCTGCTTGCAGTTATCAGTGTTATTTTCCCCTTTCCGTCGTGTACTGTTTTGTGCTTTCCCAAGGCAGTCAATCATTCTGGTGGTGGTGTGTAATTTCCTTTGTGAAGCAGACATCTTTGCCATGAGTGTATGTGAAATTTCTTTCAACTGACATCCAACATACTCACTTCCCTCTGGTGATCATTTTTACTTCTCTGTGTTTACTTGCTGACTTCTGTCTGAAACAGGCTTTGCTACCTGGCTGAACTTCAGCTGATACCACATTAGCATAGAGAGTTTTTTTATGTGACTCAAGTCTACCAAATTCACCTGTGCTATTATGGTCACATTTTCACAGAAAACAGAATACCTCTGAAAATAAAATTCTCTCTTAGTCTCTTGCCAAGTTAATAAAGATGGTTAGTTAGTATTAGTGGAGTATATTTTAAGCTGGTAATAGACAGCGGAGGTTTACTCATTTATAGAGAAATACAAATATATCAAGTACAAAATACAAAAGCAATCCCAATGTTCAAAACTTCCTTTTAAGCTTAAATTTAGTATTAGATGAAGATCAGTCTGCAACTTCCCTGAAAGTTCCAAAGACTGAATGAATATTCATCCAGTACTGCAAAAGTTTATTTTCAGTCCTCCAACAACCTGTTATTTATTTATTTAATGGGAATTTCCTGAGGCCACATTTTGAGAGATCCTAGTGGGTACAGTTGGTTTCTTTTAGCACTGTCAGAATTCTGCCTGGTCCACACCCTTTCCTGTTTCCTATTATGCTGTTATTGCAGTGATAGTCCATTTTGTGATTATCTTCAAATGCCTTATTAAATAAAGGGGAGAGGTGCCTTTTTTTAAGAAATGGTGGTAACGGCTGCTTACTGGTATGTCCTGCAACCACTTGGGGCAGTAGCAGGACTTGTTATGGTGCTTCCAGCTATGTTTTTTATCTTGCCTTCATTTTAAATTCTGGAATCAGTACCCTCACTCGTAGCTGTAATAATGAACAATTAAGAGGCTGTCAACTGGATTTTTGTTACACTTTTTTTGTTTAATGAGTGATCTACTTCTACTTGGATTCTCAAGAAATAATATATTTTCATATTCCACTATATATGTAAGAGGTATACAAAAATATTTCATATGCATTTGAATGAGCATGGATTATGGATTTTTTTTTAATTCTTGAGTGTCTTTACAGGCTAAATGTGTTATGTCCTGTGTGTGCATGTGTATACATAAGGCCATCTTTTAAGACTGTAGAGAATGCATGATTCCTTGGTTCCTGCTTCGTTCATGAAGTCTTTCTGAAACAGAAGCCAGCCATCACTTCTTTTCTGGTCAATGGTCAGCTTCTGCATATTGAGACATAGCCATCTCTCAAATTATAAACCAAGCTTTTTTGGTTTATTTCCTCTTCCACATCTTCCAAAATTTTATGTGTATTTTGCTGTAGATCTTCTAACAACTTCCATGGAGGTTGTAAGAGTACAGGTATAACTGATAATGGAATATACTTTGTGTAGATTTGTTATTTTTTTTAACATTTGATAACAATGTAAAGTTAACTATTTGTACCATTTCTCTTTCATTCAACTAGTTATTATTTAGGAATTAATTTTTTTGCTCTGCTTTTTAAAAAATGTTCTCAGGTAAATAGTAAGGGCCAAGAAATGCCTCTTCAGTTTTTAAGGAATGGTGAAAGAGCAGAAAGGATGAGGGGAGAATTGCTGCTATGTGTGTAGTTCAGGTCACTTCTTCACTTAATCCTCACCTTCTACCCATGAAAGCCCAGCCCAGCATACATGCATGTATGCATTAAGTTTTGAACTGTCCTTGTAGCTCTTGGGTTGTAAGAGAGACTGAAAGAGAACAAGCCCTTTGCTGTCGCACTTCCAGAGTTATTCCTTTGCAAAACAAAGGTCTGATTTTAAAGTTTTAAGCAGGAAGAGTCATGCAAATGGAAAAGTATTTACACAGAGTGTGTGGCAGAACAACTGAGGTTTTTTAAATAAGAATAATGAATAACAAAGAATAAGAAATCAATGTATTTGGGAAGGTGACTGTGGGATTTTATAGGTGAAAGGGTATTATTTTCCCCAGGAAATGTGACGTATGTCACAAGATGAGAACTCTTTTGTGTAACTGTTGACTACAGTACAGCTGTAGTATGCACTGATGATTTAGTAAAACTTGGACAGTTTCCCGAAGTTATTTTGCTTTTGTACAAGCAATTCAACTGCCTAACACTCCACGCTAAACAGAAAAGCTGGTGTCTCTCCGTAGTAATTTTAGCTGACCTGGTCTTACATAAACCTTGTCGTATGCAAGTCCAAAATTGGATTGTCCAAGAATTTTAGAACAGCAGACCAGGTTATTCCAGTTATCTGTCAATTTTATTGGGCAAAACAATAACAATTGCTGTCCATTAGAGCTCATTTTTTAAATGTAGCTGTCAGATCTCTTCTTGCCCCCACAGGGCTGACAGCTCTCTTCCTCCCCAAGCTTATCCAGCCATGGCCCATGATCCCCTTTGAAGCCCACCAGGACTGAAAGATGCAAAGGAAAGCTTTGAGATTACCACTGCTGGGAGTTTTCCTAGCAAAATACTCTCTTTAGGTTACGATATGCAAGGGCTTTTAAGAAACAGGAAATAAATAAGCAGATATGTAGCTTCAAAATGCTACTGCAGAAAATATTAGCAAATTTACAAATAAAATAGTTTTTCTGTATTTCTGAGACTACAAGACTACAGACTCCACATGGCTCTATCATTTTTCTGGTATCTGTCTTAAAAGATTAAAAATTAGTTTCTCTGCTGAGGAGGGAAGAACTAGGGCCCTCCTAGCTTGGTTTTCAGTACTTACAGTACTAAAGTTAATCTGTTGTGCTTCTCTTCAGAAAAGCTGGTTCTGCAGTACATTAGAACTTACATTCTGATATACCTAGTCCTATTGCCTCTTCTAGCAATATAATAGCTGCAGTGGAGTTAAAGTAAAATGTTAACTGTGGGGCTATCTAGTACAGTTTTTCATAGGGGAACATAAATGTGCATGAAGTCCCATGAGCTGGTGATTTTAGAAGAGAAGAAACCATGCACATTCTGTTGTTGCTTATGTCTCCCCTCTGGAAAGTATATGCATTATTAATAACCATTGCAGAATTAAACAGAAGTATACTAAAGAAAAAGATATAAAATTGGCACGGTCCTTTACGAGTGAGACCATTTTTACCACATTAGGGATCCCTCTAATTTTTTATTGATCTGAAAAGACTCTGTGTGAGCAGCATGCCACAGTGACTGAGTAGCATTAAATACAGCAGGAAAGCACACGAGTACCCCAGCAAGGCACTTACAACTGCAGTTGGACAATTTGTGTGTGAACTTCCATATCAGTCTCTCTTACTCAATCTCTTGTTTTACAGAAATGTCCAGTGGTCCTAATAAGCTGTCAAGAGAAACAGATTAGCTGGAATGGCTGAAGTGGTCTCAAGTGAGGCCAATCAGCTAATAAGGGGGCTGCACCCAGCACTGCCCAGAGGGACATAAAGGGCCATGAGGAGCGCCAGCGACCCAGAGCGTGGTGAACAAGAGCAGGCAAACAGAAATGGGGCACGGCAGTTAGAGAGGCATTTGGTGCAAGAGGGGCACAGCCAGCTCTCTTGAAGGTGCAATGGTCTCCAAAAATCAAAACCTGGTGCTGTTAAGACGCAGGGTGTGTCCCTGATGGAACCCCTGAAGAGGGACAGCAAGAGGGACGTAGCTGTTCAGGCCTCTGTCTCTGCAGAGTGTCTGAGCCTCGTGTTAGCACCAGAGGACAGTGTGAGTGGGGTCTGTGTGCGATGCGAGCAGGTGAATGACTTGCTGTGCCTGGTGGCAGAGCTCAAGGGGGAGGTAGAGAGACTAAGAAGTATTAGGGACACGGAAAGGGAAATTGACCGGTGGAGTCACACCCTTTCTAACCCAAAAGAAGTCCAGAAGGAGACGGTGAAGCCCTGCCCCTCCTGCCATCAGGCAGTTGGAGCAAACCAGGTGGATGGAATGGAAACAGGTCCCTCATGGGAGAGGCAAAAGAATCTCCTCCAATCCCCAGCATCTCCCCAGGTGCCCTTAGAGAACAGATATGAGGCCCTGGACTCAGAGAATCAGGTAGAGGACAGACAAGAGGAAGATCTGTCTGGAAGGTCTCCTGTTCAGCCCCTGTCTATCAAATGGGTTAAAACTACAGCTACAAAGAAAAAAAGAAGGATAGTGGTAGTTGGTGACTCCCTTCTGAGGGGAACTGTAGGCCCTATATGTTGACCGGACCCATCCCACAGGGAGGTCTGCTGCCTTCCTGGGGATGGGTGAGGGATATCAGTAGGAGAATCCCCCAGCTAATTCAGCCCTCTGATTATTATCCACTGTTGGTAGTCCAGGCTGTCAGTTATGACATTAATGGAAGTACTAAGACAATTAAAAAGGACTTCAAGGCACTGGGTCGTTAGTTGATGGGTCAGGAGCAGAGGTGTTGTTCACCTCAATTCCTGCAGTAGCAGAGATGAATGAGGAGTAGGAAAACCTATCATATCAGTAGGTGGCTAAGGGATTATTGCCACCAGAGGAACTTTGGGTTTTTTGAGCATGGGCCAAATTTTATCAAACCTAGTCTCTTCAAACCAGATGGGCTTCATCTATCTAGCAAGGGCAAAAGGACTCTAGCCTATAAATTGGCGGGGCTGATAAGGAGGGCTTTAAAGGTTTGAAGGGGGATGGGGTTGAAACCGGGCTCTCCAGAAAGGAGCCCAAGGGTGGACAGCCCAAGTTAAGAGCCAGATCAGCAGCCCAGTTGAAGTGCGTGTACACCAGTGCACACAGCATGGGCAACAAACAAGAGGAGCTGGAAGCCATCGTGCAGCAGGAAAGCTATGATGTAATTGCTATCACAGAAATGTGGTGGGATGACTCCCATGACTGGAGTGCTGCCATGGGTGGCTACAGGCTCTTCAGAAGGGACAGGCAGGGTAGGAGAGGTAGAGGGGTAGCTCTATATATTAAAGAGTCTCTTGACTCTGTAGAAGTTGAAGTCAGTAGTGATAAGGTTGAGTGCCTGTGGATCAGAATCAGGGGGAAGGCCAGCAAGGCTGATATCCTGGACGTCTGGGACACAGTGATCACGAAATAATAGAGTTTTCAATACTCAGGGATGAAAGGAGGGCCATCAATAAAACCTCTACGTTAGACTTCCAGAGGGAAGATTTTGACCTATTCAGAAGACTGATTCAGAGCGTACCTTGGGAAACAGCCCTTGAAAACAAAGGGATCCAGGAGGAATGGATGTACTTTAAGAAGCAAGTTTGGAAAGCACAGGAGCAGACTGTCCCGGTGTGCCAAAAGGTGAGCCGGTGGGGAAGACGACCAGTCTGGCTGAACAGGGAGAATTTGAAAGAAATTAGGGTAAAGAAGAGAGACTACTGATTATGGAAAAAAGGGCTGACTACTCAAGAAGAATTTAGGAATATAGTTAGGTTGTGTAGAAAGAAAATTAGAGACAAAGGCACAACTTGAACTGAATCTTGCCACCTCTGTGAAGGATAACAAGAAGTCCTTCTTCAGATACATCAATAGCAAAAGGAGGGGCAGGGAAAACATCCATTCTTTACTGGACATGGGCGGGAATATAGTTATCAAAGATGAAGAAAAGGCAGAGGTATTTGACACCTTCTTTGCCTCAGTTTTCAACAGTAAGACAGGTTGTCCTGAGGACAGCTGGCTTCTGGAGCTTGTAGAAAGAAACAAGAATCTGAACAGCCGCCCTGTAATCCAGAAGGAAACAGTCAGTGACCTACTGACCTGCTTGGGTCCCCACAAATCTATGGGACCAGATGGGATCCACCTAAAGGTGATGAGGGAGCTGGCAGAAGAGCTCGCCAAGCCTCTCTCTATCATCTACCAACAGTCCTGGCTCAACGAGGACTACAGGCCTGTCAGCCTGAACTCAGTGCCTGGCAGGGTTATGGAACAAATCATCCTGGGAGCAATCACACAGCACCTGCAGGATGGACAGGGGATCAGACCCAGCCAGCACGGGTTTAGGAAGGGCAGGTCCTTTCTGACCAACCTGATCTTTTATGATCAGGTTACCCTCCTGGTGGGTGAGGGGAACGCTCTGGATGTGGTCTACCTGGACTTCAGCAAGGCCTTTGACACTGTCTCCCACAGCATCCTCCTGAAAAAGCTGTCAGCCCACAGCTTGGACAGGGGCACTCTGCGCTGGGTTAGGAACTGGCTGGAGGGACAGGTCCAGAGAGTGGTGCTGAACAGTGCTGCATCCAATTGGTGGCCGGTCACCTGTGGTGTCCCTCAGAGATCAGTGTTGGGCCCGGTTCTGTTTAATATCTTTATAGATGATTTAGATGAGGGGATTGAGTCCATCATCAGTAAATTTGCAGATGACACTAAGCTGAGGGGAAGCGTGGATCAGCTGGAAGGCAGGAGAGCTCTGCAGAGGGACCTGGACAGACTGGAGAGTTGAGCTGATTCCAATGGGATGAGGTTCAACACGGCCAAGTACTGAGTCCTGCACTTTGGCCACAACAACCCCATGAGGAGCTCCAGGCTGGGGACAGAGTGGCTGAGAGCAGCCAGACAGAAAGGGACCTGGGAGTTTGGATTGACAGGAAGCTGAACATGAGCCAGCAGTGTGCCCAGGTGGCCAAGAAGGCCAATGGCATCCTGGCCTGTATGAGGAACAGCGTGGCCAGCAGGTCCAAGGAAGTGATTCTTCCCCTGTACTCAGTGCTGGTGAGGCCACACCTTGAGTCCTGTGTCCAGTTCTGGGCCCCTCAGTTCAGGAAGGAGATTGAGGTCCTGGAGTGGGTCCAAAGGAGGGCAACCAGGCTGGTGAAAGGACTCGAGCACAGATCCTATGAGGAGAGGCTGAGGGAACTGGGGCTGTTCAGCCTGGAAAAGAGGAGGCTCCGAGGAAACCTCATCACTCTCTACAACTAGCTGAAAGGAGGTTGGAGCCAGGTGGGGGTTGGTCTCTTTTCCCAGGCAACTCTCAGCAAGACAAGAGGGCACGGTCTCAAGTTGCACCAGGGGAGGTTTAGGTTGGATATTAGAAAGAATTTCTTTACGGAGAGGGTGATCGGTCATTGGAATGGGCTGCCCAGGGAAGTAGTGGATTCTCTACCCCTGGAGATATTTAAAAAGAGACTGGATGTGGCACTCAGTGCCATGGTCTAGTAACTGCAATGGTATTAATGATCTCTGAGGTCCCTTCCAACCCAGCCAATTCTATGATTCTATGGTTCTATGATTCTCAGTGTTTCTGGGGCTTGGGTTAGTATCCCTGTTGGCAGTACATTCTACTTCAGTGCTGTACCAGGCTGTTTCAGGCTAGCATGAGTATCCACTTCTTTGAAGTCTTAACTTCAAGTACAATGTTTTCTTGTATGTTTTATGTTTATTTCGATTAGCATTCTCTTTCCCAATAAATAATATTTTACGGTAAATTTACAATAGCAATTTATCTTGTGGCTCAAAAAATTAATTTTTTTGTTTGTTTGTTTGGAGAATTTCTGTTTAAAACTTTCAGCAGTATTTTATTTATCTAGATTTACAAATCATCAGTCACTGCTTCTTCACAAATATCTCATTCAGCAGACTGCTCAGGACTCTGATTGCATTCTGCTGATTTTACCATTCCACTACTTTAACCCTCTAAAAATTAAGGATCCGAAATAGTTGTATTTATCTTGCTAGCCACAGCTAGTCACAGAGAGAGAAAAAAAATATTAATATACTATGTTGGAAAGGTATTCTTATGGATTGAGACGAATTATCTTTATAAGGTGTTGTCTCTCATCTGATGACAAGTTCAACCTAAGTATCATAATCTGGAAGCTCAATTTTTAGATGCCTGTAATGTCCTGGTTTGGGCCAGGATAAAGGTGGTTTTCTGTTTCTGTACTTTTGCTTTTAGCTAAGTCCCTTGTAAGTAGTCTCTCTGAAATTAACAGCAAGTTTCTCAGACAGTGTGTGCTTTTAGGACTGATAACACTTGATGTTTATAGTTACTGCTAGAGACTGGTGTGCAGAGCCAAGGACACAGAGGCCCCACCTGAACCCTCCTTTAGGGAGGAACGGACAAGATAGATGCCAGAATTGACCAAACAGAGTATTCCATCCCATATACGTCACACTCAGTATAAATTTGAGGCATCACGTGGGCCGAGCCAGATCTTTTCCTGATTTCCTGCTTCCCCTCCTTCACCCGGCATCCTAGAAGGATCCTGTCCGTTCGTCTGCCTGTGGTCCTGATCCGTGCCAGCCCCTATCTGTGTGTTCCTGCCTCTGGTTCCCGACTGCTGCCGACTCCAGGAGTCCAGCCTGGACTTTCCCAGGGCTGCCCTACAGCCTCGGTGGTGACGTGAGAGTTATTGGGGGAAAGGGGAGAGGAATGTGGTTTCCATTTTCCTGTATATTTGTATATATTTAGTAATTTTTCCCTATTTACCATTACTGTTTCATTAAAGTTGTGTAGTTTAGTTTCCAACTCATAAGTCTCTCTCCCTTATTCTCTCTCCTTTCTTCATCGAGGGGAGAGAGAGATTAAAGAGAGCGTCTGTTATTCGGTTTAATTGCCGGGTCAGTGTTAAACCGTGACAGATTTATTGGCGCCCAACGTGGGGCTCGAGCTAATTGGCTCGAGTCCAGTTTAAATTTTGACTAAATTGCCTGAACAGTTTGAATTCCAACTCCAGTGAAAGAATGGCTTTCCTGAGCTGGAATCAGACTTTTTCCTTTGGAAATTTCACAGGGTTGGAAATTAAACCAATCATGCCGTATCTTTGGAATTTAGGGAATGCGATCTGTCTTTTTGCAGCTGGAATGAGTGCTAATATGTGGCTTTCCTATCGTAAGAGACGCTTAAGGACCATCGTTGCAATATGGTCCTCAATATTGATGTATATCATGGTGTATGGTGCAGTGATGTTTCATAGAAGGATTAAGAACTTTGTTCGTAATCATGTTTTCAGAGTTCTTTTGAGGAAACATACCACCCTTGGGCTGAGTTCAGTGGATTCTTGTCTAAATGGCATTATGATTGTTATAGGTTTGTGCCTCCTGATTTTTGGTGTTCAGGTGTTCATGTGCTACCATACATTGGTGAGGAGTAAGACAACTACAACTAGGGGAACGAGCTCGCCTCGTAAAGAGAGCACCCCCACTCCTGCCTCTGCAGCCGCTTCTCGCCCCCCCTCACGCAAGGGCACAACTCAGATAAGGTCGGCAAGCATTGCCAGTGTTTCTGCTACAGCTCCAGTTGCTGTGTCTACTCCCACAGACACTGCTGCTGCTCAGAAAACAAGCCCTGCTGCTGGCACTGCTGCAGATGCCTCAGCCTCTCCCCCTCAGCCCACACAGTTACTTGTTAACCCTGTAACTAAGAGAAAAGGAAAACAATGGAAATCAGAAGCGAGCCTTAACCCTTCCAAGTCTGAACGAGATGACCAGGTGATAGAGGAAACAGAGGAAACAGGGGATACTGCCTCTCCTCGTACAGCATTCCCTAGAGCAGAGTCAGATGAGGACTCAGACTCAGAATCTGCTCAGCCCTATTCCATGAGAGACTTGCGTACTCTGAGAAAAGACTACAGCCGTTTTACAGGTGAACCACTCCTCTCTTGGTTATTCCGATGCTGGAATGATGGGGCTGCTACCATAACATTAACTCAGAAGGAAGCTAGGCAGTTGGGCCCTGTAGCCAAAGATGCAGCTATTGATCGGGCATTTGGGGAAAAGGCTGGAACTACTAGCCTGTGGAAACGACTCTTGTCAGCTGTCAGGGAGAGATATCCCTATAAAGAGGCAATAGATTGCCCACAGGTCAAAGCAGCCACACTTGGAAAAGCTATCAGGTATCTGGAAGAATTGGCTGTACGAGAAGTGATCTATAATGATGATGGCATTGAAGACCCTTATCACGTACCATGTCCTAAACCTATGTTGCAAAGGTTTGTGCATGCTGCACCATCACCTTTTAACCATACTCTATCAGTACTGCTATGGGTTCCTGCAGAAGTGGATACAACTGTGGGTGATGTGATTAAAACTGCACGAGAGTGTGAAGAGGCTGTCACAGCCCCTCATCGGGCCTGGGTCTCAGCTATCAAGAGAGCATCTGAGAAACTGCATTCACCCCTTTTTCCTCAGACAGACGGAGGACGCCCCATTGCCACCATTAAGAGGAGTCGCCCTCCTATGAGACAGAATCGAGGGAAACAGAATTTCGCAAGAGGAATTCTATGGGCACTCCTGTGTGAGTGTGGAGAGGACATGACCAAGTGGGACAAGAAACCTACTGCTGACCTACAGGACCGAGTGATTAAGTTGATGAGTAAGCCGAAGGCAAAAGGAGGTCCTTCTAAAAAGATGGCTGCTCAAATCTCCAGTGTGGAGCTACCCAATCCAAATATGCTGGTGACTCAAGATCCCTGCACATCAGGTGTGAGTACTGGGGATGCAAGCTCCAGTAATGCACATACTGACAATGCTGTATGTGCTCAAGCTTAGAGGTGCCCTGCCTCCAGCCAGGTGGAGGAGAGGGACAACCGAATCTATTTGATTGTGTGGATTCGATGGCCTGGCACATTAGAGCCACAAAAGTATAAAGCCTTGGTGGACACTGGTGCGCAGTGCACCCTAATGCCATCGAATCAGAAAGGCACAGACTCCGTCACTATTTCTGGAGTGACGGGGGGATCTAAAGAACTGACTATTGTGAAGGCTGATGTGAGCCTCACTGGAATAAAGTGGCATAAACACCCAATAGTGACTGGTCCAGATGCTCCGTGCATCCTTGGCATAGACTACCTCAAGGGAGGTGATTTTGAGGACCCGAAAGGGTACCGGTGGTCCTTTGGTACTGCAGCTATTAAGACTGAGAATGCAGAATGGCTGCATACTTTGTTTGGCCTTTCAGATAAATCCTTTGTAGTGGGATTGCTGAGGACTACAAACCAGCGTCTGCCAACTGCTACTTCAGTAGTGCATCGTAGACAATATCGTGTCAACAGAGATGCTGTGATCCCCATTCACAAGCTGATCCGGCAACTAGAGAGCCAAGGAGTGATCAGCAAGACTCACTCACCCTTCAACAGTCCTATATGGCCAGTGAAAAAGCCTAATGGAGAGTGGAGGCTGACAGTGGACTATCGTGCCCTGAATGAGGTTACACCACCACTAAGTGCTGCTGTGCCGGACATGCTAGAACTTCAGTATGAGCTGGAGTCAAAGGCAGCCAAGTGGTATGCTACCATTGACATTGCTAATGCATTTTTTTTCTATCCCTATAGCACCAGAATGCAGAGCACAGTTTGCCTTCACCTGGAGAGGTGTCCAGTACACTTGGAATCGACTGCCCCAGGGGTGGAAACACAGTCCTACCATCTGCCATGGACTGATCCATGACACCTTGGAAAAGGGGGGAGCTCCAGAACATTTACAGTACATCGATGACATTATTGTGTGGGGTGACACAGCAAAGGAAGTCTATGAGAAAGGCAAGAAGATAATTGAAATCCTTCTAGAGGCTGGTTTTGCTATTAAAAGAAGCAAGGTCAAGGGACCTGCACAAGAGATACAGTTTCTGGGAGTTAAGTGGCAAGATGGACGTCGCCACATCCCAATGGACGTGATTAACAAAATAACAGCTATGGCCCCACCAACTACCAAAAAGGAAACACAGTCCTTTTTAGGAACTGTTGGTTTCTGGAGAATGCATATTCCTCTTTATAATCAGATTGTGAAACCTCTCTATGAGGTTACCCGGAAGAAGAAAGACTTTAAATGGGGCTCAGAACAACAAGCTGCTTTTGAGAATATTAAACAGGAGATTGTGCAGGCAATGGCCCTTGGACCAATTCGAACAGGGCCAGACATCAAAAATGTGCTTTACACCGTCACGGTTTAACACTGACCCGGCAATTAAACCGAATAACAGACGCTCTCTTTAATCTCTCTCTCCCCTCGATGAAGAAAGGAGAGAGAATAAGGGAGAGAGACTTATGAGTTGGAAACTAAACTACACAACTTTAATGAAACAGTAATGGTAAATAGGGAAAAATTACTAAATATATACAAATATACAGGAAAATGGAAACCACATTCCTCTCCCCTTTCCCCCAATAACTCTCACGTCACCACCGAGGCTGTAGGGCAGCCCTGGGAAAGTCCAGGCTGGACTCCTGGAGTCGGCAGCAGTCGGGAACCGGAGGCAGGAACACACAGATAGGGGCTGGCACGGATCAGGACCACAGGCAGACGAACGGACAGGATCCTTCTAGGATGCCGGGTGAAGGAGGGGAAGCAGGAAATCAGGAAAAGATCTGGCTCGGCCCACGTGATGCCTCAAATTTATACTGAGTGTGACGTATATGGGATGGAATACTCTGTTTGGTCAATTCTGGCATCTATCTTGTCCGTTCCTCCCTAAAGGAGGGTTCAGGTGGGGCCTCTGTGTCCTTGGCTCTGCATACCAGTCTCTAGCAGTAACTATAAACATCAAGTGTTATCAGTCCTAAAAGCACACACTGTCTGAGAAACTTGCTGTTAATTTCAGAGAGACTACTTACAAGGGACTTAGCTAAAAGCAAAAGTACAGAAACAGAAAACCACCTTTATCCTGGCCCAAACCAGGACATGTAGTAATGAGATAGTCACCCTCCACCTGATTTAGGGATTTGGTGTTTAAAGTAGAAAGTATTGTGAATCCTGACTTCTCCTTGGCTGCAGTGCCAGTTACTCCTTGGAATACTTATCTTACTTCCTAGCCCTAGAACTATCCAGAAATCAAATATCCTTTCTAGGAGCTTTCCTTTTAAAGAAATGGATGTTTTGAGGTGTCGATAAAGCATAACATGTGAGCCATTCTATTCATTCTGTACCTTCACAGAATCCCAGCAACAATAGCAGGGCACACCAAATCTTATAAATAGTTTCTTTAATAGAAAAAATATGCTCATGATCTAAAAGTTATTACTCAAAATTTCATTTTAGTGTGGACTGTAATTCTCCATGCTGTACTATGTCACTTGAAGAGGCCTGATAACACTTAGTCTTGCTTATAATTATTATTCAGCATTCTACGACTGCTACATATTGTTTTAATGGAGTGGGGCCCATTCTTTACATACACCCAGGTAAAACACTCCTTGACTTTGCCACTTAAATTTAATCAGAGTAATGAAATCTATGTGGATTACCATGATGGATGAGCTGAAAAGTTGGTTTTGTCCAATTTCTATGTGTATGTATCAGTTCATTTTACACTCTCTGGATGATGGGCATTAGCAGAAGAGTGGATCCCCTTTAAAGTTTCAAATTGAATCAGGACGTTTGTCCAATCTCCATTCTGTCTCTCTTGTACCAATCATATTCTAAGGATTAAAGAGCTGTTAATAGTCACCTTTCTCTGCCAAATTAGGGAGGAAATAAATGTACTTGATCATTTAAAGTTTTGAATCTCAGTTCATTTGGAAGACTCCCTGTGTTTATAAAGGGTGCATCTTTTGCTGATGAAACAGGCAAATTCAGCAGAATATACCACTTTTTATTCTTTCCTTTCAAACTTGTTGCTGTGTTTTAGGAATGTCTTAAAATTTGGGCTTGCTTTTTCCTGATGATAAAGCTGTCTAACAAATGTGCTTCCTCACTGGATGATTATAAAGTAGAATATAACAGCAAACGTATTCTTTACCCTATAAATCAGGTATTTTGTTCAATTAAGTTTTTTAAAAATCTCTTAAAATTTATTTATCTCTAATAATCTGTCAGCAAATCCATTCCCTGGAGTTCAAGAGAACAAGCAGAGAATTCAAGGGATAAGCAGCCAGAAAAATGTATGTCTGCTCAGCAGCATGTCCATAGTGATTTTTTTAAAAATTATCAGAGAATTATTTGTATGTGGGGTGCTTCATTAAGTGCTGTAAAATTTGACCATTGAAACAAATGGTAAGAACAAATTAAGGGCAAAGAGAAGAACAAAACCAGTGGCTTCATGTTACCAATTAAAAACTAATTCTGAATGTATTGCTAGCAAAAACAAGTGAAAAAGTAAAAGTTATAGCAAATCCAGGAATTTATTCCTCTGCTGAATCTCTTTCCTTAGCTAATAACTGTCTGCAGAGTCAGCACTGAGTTGGACTTCTCTTTTTCTACAGAAAAACAGGTTGCAAAAACTGGAAAGAATACAGAATATTTACAAACTATTTTCAGAATTCCCTATTGCTCTTCCTGTCTGCATATTGTGTGTACTTTGTTTACATAACATCTTATAATGTTGACATGCAAAAATATAGATTGATTTGATTACAAGTGTTACATTAAATATCTGTATAATAACTCACTGTAACCACCTGTTTTTTAAAAGAGAATTAAAAAATTGCCATGTTATGCTAAAGCAGGGTGCAAATCTTGGCAGTATACAGAATATACAAACAACCTGATTTTAAATTGTATCATTTAAGTTGAGATATGTACTTAGTAAGAGCCAGAGAAAGCTGTGATAAAAGCTTGTGCAGCTTTTTCTCCCACTTTATATTCTATAAGCGGGGACTTATAATGAGGCCTTTTTAACATAAAGAAAAACAAGATATACTGCTTATTTGGATGTTTGGGTAGAATCAGGTAAAGGTTACATGAGAAATAAGTTAATGGGCTGAAGTTTATAGCTGTGTGTATAACTGTCAAATCTCTGTGTAAATTACCTTTCTCTTCTGCTGGCTGGAATGCAAAAATCCAATAAACTGTTAATAAAAATAGAAAGGTCATATGTAAATACCACAGATCTTGAAATGAACCAGAAAAATATGATAGTTTGCACACAAATATAATTTCATATTCTGTTTCATGGTGTCTGAAGTATGATAGGACTTATGATATGTTTTTTTATCTAAGTATGATAAGAAAAGATTCTACTAAGAAGAGATTTGCTTCGTAGCTAAAATCAAGTGTTTGGTCACTAATTGGCTGTTTGTTTCTCCAGCTTAGATAGATTTTTTTTAACCTTACTAAGAAGACTCAAAAATAAATACCAAGTTAATTACTCTAGTAGTTCACCAAGAACATGTACAGCGGAATGTATGTTCTGTCTTTTCAGTCCACCTGAGCACACACTTTTTTATATGTTTTTATTTACATTGAATTATATTGGTAGCAGACTTTCTAAATGAAAAGGTAAAGGATTTTGCAATAAGCCTGATTTCATGCTGAGAAGACTGAAATTTATATAGGTAAAAATAATGAAACAATTATTGCCTGTATTTTGTTCCTGAAAACAGTATTATACATTTATTTGTAAAAACTGTGATCCTCCATACAGCTGAGTGATATATTTATATCTCTATATCTGTATCTATATCTATATCTATCTAAATAGGCATGGATACATAGTAAACATAGTGGTCTATAATTTTATGGTGGTTGGTGGAGACCCATATCATTTGAGAGTTTTGTTTCTTGTTCCCTTCTCTCTGTCCATTAAAGATACAGTATAAAGCAGTAATTTTCTCTGAGAATGAGCTTCAGGCAGAGGATTAGTTTAGAAATTATCTGTAAGATGAATGCTTTGTAGTCCACACATGAATAAAGTACCCCACTGCTTACCTTCAAAACAACATCTTGATATCAAAGATGCTGTAAAATTAGTGATTACCCTCTTATTTTTCTGAACAGAAAGATAAATGATGGCTTAAAGAAATAATAGGCATCAAAACCAAATGTGAGACACATGCCATGGAGGTAGCCATAGAGTTACATAGTCACAATAACAAACATTTTCTTGATAGCTTGTTTTTAAAGATTTTTTAAAATATACTTTTGAATTGAGGATTAATTTTATGTGCCAGAAAAGAGGGGCATGAGTGGTAGAAGGCAAAGGCCATTACAGCCTTTGGGCACCGAGGGTACTCCATTCTTCTGTCAAAACAGTATTCTAAAAAGTTCTTATTTTCAAATAAAGATTTGCTTTTTTGCAATGACTTCTGAATGACAGAAAAATTAGATTTAGAAAGAAGTGTGCCACCAAACCGAAAGCCTAGATCAGATTCCCACAGTGTGTCTTGTTTGGGAACTTTACTGTCATCTTGTGTATCCCATTGTATATCTGACTGGAAAAGGAAGTAGCACAGAATATAACTTCACTTCCTACTTCTGTTCATTCTTTTAGAAGACCAGACGAAACATTAGCCTATAAACTTCAGGATGAAAGTGGTCCCTGAATTTTGTGAGGCTAGACATACATCCCATTTATAGACATTAGTTTATGTATGCTTTGAATTCTATTAGTAACAGAAATTTATTCTAACTATATAGAAGGAAACATAAAGCTGCTGTAGACATAACCTTCACAGGCTGCCAGTAAGCTAGTGCATCCACAGAGTGCTGCTCAGTTTTATGCAGAAATTTAAGGTAGGATTTTTCTTGGAATGTATTAATAACCCAATGCAATTTTTCTGCCTGGTACTGGAATAGGGGGTTTTGACACCATCTGAGGGTACTGTTATTCCCTCCAGTTTTTAGCTTAGGAAAGCCTGATGATGTTTTTTAATATACTTGAAGAACTGTGGGAGACTTAGAAAGGATAAAGGAAAGGAAGGTGCCAAAGATACTGTCACTGCTTGTAGAGATGTAACATACTAATTAATTGGTTATGGAAAGGTGCAAAATTGGAAGCATCATTCTGCCCCACTAGTATATTACACAATGGTGTCAATATAAAGAAAAAAAAATCTTTTGCATAACAAATGTAAATATTTAAATTCAGATTTGCAATTTTGGGTGTGGAAAGATCATTGTAAAGCAGCTAATATAATGAATGTTCATATTTTAATCCCTTGGAACTGAAGATTCAGCAATAAAAATGCCACACAAAAAGCATTATTTAAAAAGTCTGGTATTTCTGTGCAGTTGTTGGTGCCTGTATTTTATTCAGCAAGGTAGATCTGTATACTGGAAAACCTGAAGAGAATTAAATTAGCATCATTCAAATTTTCTCAAATAAAAGTGCATCTAGTTTATGATAAAGGATTGTAAGGGCATGTGTTATACACTGTCATAAGGATTTGTAGGCTTACTGAGTAATGTGTGACTCTGTCACCAGCTCCATAATTAAAAAAGTTATGCCAGCTCTTTTCAGCAGAAGGCTTTTGAGAGTCTTGAGCTCAGTGACTTTTGCAAACACAGGAAGTGAATTGATCAAACAACCTTCAAAACCACTGTGCTGTCATTTTTTTTTTAATTCTCTGTGCAATTCTTTTCTCTTTGTGCTAAATCATGTGGAAGGGAGAGAGGCACATTCTGTAATCTCAGTAACAATAATTGGATTAAACTTTTTTTTTTTTAGTAGCTCTCAGCATTTTTAAATGTTATGCTTTGAAGAACCATGAGAAAATTAAGTGTAAACTTGCAATTTTTTTCAATTTCCATTTCTTTGCTGCAGACTTTCAAGCACTATACAGAAAAGTATTTACAAAGCATCTAGACGACTAAATGTTCATGGTGCATAATTAATAGTTACATGGAAGCTGGTGAATGTTATACTCTAGACTACTCAGACTGGAAGTAATGCAAATAATTCCTGGAGTCAGAAGCCCCAGTCTTTCATTTATTTATTTTAAAAGCTTAGATGATGCCATCACTAATATACATAGAAGCTCAATTTATATATATATTTTTTAAAATTTATATTTTTTGTAGAGACTCCTACTGTTTTTAACTGGTACTGGACAAACAAAATGCTTTTATTGAATATGCTAGAAGTTTTTTCTCATGTACCTATGCTATGTCAAGTCCTGACAGTGACTGAACACTTACTGTTCTGAAAGGATGGATACTGTTAAAAATCAGCTACGGAAAAGATAATTGGGAAATTTATGAGAATATTTTTTTTAAATAATGAAAATATCTCATGGGAATTATTTTATTTAGATTTAAAACTTTCTATTTTTCTATTTCTAATGTACTACTTGGCTTTAGCCATCTTTTGACACATCTCATATTTTCCATTTCTCTGAGATCACTCTCTAGACAAGCTGGTTAAAGAACTCTAAAAAGAAAAACAAAATAAAAGAAGGCTGTTGACAGGCTTTTGTTTTGGTTTTGTTCTCTTTTCCTACTGGGAGCTGTCATGATCAGTTTGAAATGATGTAAAAACTGCCAACTCCACGATTTTCTAATAATTTGAAAGACCATTAGTTGGTGACCACTGAACAATTTAAAGCTCTCCATATTCCTAAATCAGATCTGCTTGTGTACTGTACTGTCCATAAACTGAAGTGGCTCAGTGGACACCCTTTACTGGATGATTTGTAGGGTCAGAATATCAGACATCTCACTGGAATAGCTTCCAGTATTTGCCTCTCATATGAGAGACATATATGCATAGAAAGATGAGGGAGCTGATGCATAGCTTCTGGACAATATCCCATATTTTTGTCATGAACAGTCTTTGCATGAACTGTGGCCTGGTTTGCTTTTCCTTAGCTTTTTCTTTATCCTATGAGAGATTTAGTTTCATTCCATCTTTGTTTCTGAAGCAGAACTATAATGCTGAATAGTGCCTTCTCAGGTGTGATGTTGCAGCTATTGAGGCTGACACAGAAATGAAGCCGAGTACTGCTAGAAAATGTTAGGGACATAGTTGTTACAATCAGTAAAAAAACCCCAAACATAAACATCACTTTCTCTTGTAAGACTTCATAAACCGAAGCAGCTGTGCTCCTATTCATGTTTTGCTTCAGTGTCCTTAATTGTTGTTCTGTGGAATGGAGCAATATTCTCTGAGACTTAAAGTCCTACAGCAAATGTCACTGAACCGTGGGAACTCTGCGTTTCTCTAAGGTCTTGGGACTGCAGAAGTCTGCTCACCGGGTCTGGAAACTGATGTTGCTGATTTTAAGTCACAAAACTTGTTGTATGGCGTAGATGTTAAAATGTAAATTGGATTTCTTTATTAAAGTAAAAATCTGATATTGAAGGAAATATGCGAACAGCTTGGAGATAATAATTTCTGTTACTGAACAGGGAGACTGTTTTAAGATAGAGTAGATATTGTTAAAGGAGATTGATTTGGTTCTGTTGCTGCAATTGAAAGCCTTATGCATTTTAAAAAAATTGAATTAAAGAATATTTTCAGCGTTTGAAAAGAATCCTAACTGGGTTTAGGACTGTTCATCTAAGAACTTTTTCAGTATTGATTTGTGGCCATTCAGTTACAGCATTCATTTACAGATTCCAATAGGTATAGATTGGCTAAAATAATGTCAATAAAATAATGTCACTAGGGTTAAGCTTGGCTTTATTTATTTTTGTTTTGTTTTCAAGATCATCTAACAATGGAGGTAAAATGGTTTTAACATCTCTCCCACATATAAATATTTATAAATTATTTTTCTGTGAGCATAGGAACATATGTTTACAATAATTTAGGATTCATCACAGTAGCCCACTGTGTGTGAGGGTTACTCAGAAACTGAGCACAATTTCAGAAGCAATGCTTATTAGTAGTCAGCAAAGAAAACCGAATGGCACAAATTATTAGAAAAGGGACCGAGAACTGACACAGAAATATCAATGTGCCACTGTTTTGCTGTGTTTTTCTTGTTTCTGAATATTTTGTGAGGTTCCAATCTGTCTGATGTCAAAAAGGATACTTTTGACAGGAGCTTTTGAAAGGAGCATCAAGAATGATCAAAAGCATGACAAACTTTCCATAGAGAGAACAACTCAGGGTGCCAACTACAGTGGCACTGCAGCTTGGATTGGAATTGTGTGTTGGAAGTGAATCTTCAGATTCTTTCCATTTGTCATTTGCTTCAGTTGCTGAGCTATCTGGGATGATAAAACAAGCTGGATTTTCTTCAGATGAAGTTGTCTGGAAAACTTGCATTGATCTGTGAGTTCTTAGACCATGAAAACAGTCTAGAATTAGTCCCAAATAAAACATTATTAAGCACACTTAGTGATTATGTTAGGCTCTTGGCATTAAGTATTTTGCTTTTTCACATCTGTTCCCAGTGTACTACCTGCTGGTGTCATATCTTCAAATAGGCAAGGACTCTTCAGTTTGGCAAAAAAAAGTCATCTGAGTAGGGAGGGAGGAAGTATTACAGAATTCTGTTAATGAGGAGAACACTTTGATCAATTGTCTTGGAAAACATTGTGATTTTTGCATAAGATGATAACTATATATAGAATCATAGAATAATTTGGGTTGTAAGGGACCTCTAAAGGTCATGTAGTCCAGCCCCCCTGCAGTACGCAGGGACATCCTCAACTAGATCAGGCTGCTCAGGGCCTCATCAAGCTTCTCCTTGAATATCTCCAGGACTGTGGCTTCAGCTACCTCCTTGGGCAACCCGTTCCATTTTTTCACTACCCTCATGGTAGAGAAATTGACTCCATTGCTGCTGTCAGTACCTGTTAAAAGTAAAAATTAACTCAATGCTTGTTTCAACACATATTCATCTACAAAAGATGTCACATGCACAAGAAACAGAAGCGGAAGACATTAATCAAGAGAGATAATTTTACCATATCCATGTTTTGTTTTGTCTTTTTGTATCATTTGTGTTTTATGCTGCTGAGTTTCATATTCACCAGGGCTACAAAGCATCTGACATCTCTAAGGTGCAAGCCCATTTACAGCAGCAAAGCCATTCACCTGACTATACACAGTGTTTGTGGCATTGAGCTTCATTAGAGTTCTGTAAACTTCTGCACAAATTGCTTACAGCCCACATTCCTCACTGCCTCTATTTGCTAGAATCTGAGGTTATGAAAAATACAAAAGGAACAGTACACTATATTACATTAGTACATGATGGTTAGAGAGCCTCAGCTTAATTGCAGTGTTCATAGAATATCACTGCTTTGTTTTTTTGTTTATTTTTATTTTTTTATTTCTCTTGTTCTCTTTAACATATTTCTTTAAAAGCATTCTTACTTAAGCTTATAACTATGATTTGAGGCCAAAACGTATTCTAAAACCTTCATAATTCACAATAGCTTTTCTTCTGGCAAGGTTTCATAAAAGTTTAGTGCAGCACTTGTGCTCTACAACAAATCTGCACACAATACAAGGAAATTTCACTCTTTGCCCCTAGCCAACTTGTTACTGTGTTACTCAAAGATGCTTGCAGTGAGAGTGACCACTGTGTGGCAGGTGTTCCATGATGCTGGATAATAAAATCCCTATGGGAAGCTGCATATTCTCTTAATGTCAATACCTTCCTGCCAGCTTCAGCTTTTGAATGATAAATGATGCAATTAAAGCTTTTGGGATGTGCATAAAATAACTTGCCTGGTTCCTGTTAACCCTAAATAAGTCTGTGACATTACAGAAAAAATCTGATTGTTAGTCTCAGTAAGAATACCTTTTTTTCCCAAACCTTATATTCTTCATAGCTTCTGAGCAAGACAAGGAGAGAAACCAATTTTTAAATAGAAACCTATCATTTCCACAGATGCCTTGAGTACTGGCCAGAAAGTTGCAAGATAATGAAAAATCCAGATGTAATTTTCTCTTATTTCTCTCTTAGATTAATGTGTTAATGTTGGTTTAATGTTTGACTGAAATTAAATTTTATTTATGCATTTAGTTGGGTACTGTAAGTATTGTTTTATATCGTGATTGGCTTTAAGGAAATCTAGTTTTGCCAGTTTCTCTCATATATTTTGAAGTTACTATCCAATTTATATATAAAATTGGAAACTGCTTGTGAGTGACTGAAACTACCTGGTAAAAGTGATATTAAGGCCAGCATTTTATTCAACTGAATGGAAAAATGGGATATTTAGCAGATAACCTGAAACTGAATAAGCTCTACTGCCTACAATTTATTTCCAGGGATTTTCAGCCAGGGGTCATATGATTTGAAGCCATATTTTTTTATGTTGTAGTTTTTCTCATAGAATCAAAGAATGGTTTGGGCTGTAAGGAGAACATTTTCTCAGTTCCAGATTTGACCGAAATGAATTTCGCAAGAGTTTAGGCAAAGAACATTTGAAGATTACTGAGTTTATGGGAAAACAGAAGGAAGTGGACTCTCCCTTTTCCCAGGGATTAGGAAGCCAAGTGTAAACGGGGAAAACTGACATGACCGATTTATTTCTTGGCTTAGTGATCTAAACCAGACCATGTCAACTTTGAAGGTCCTTGACTTGGATCTCTTATGAGACACAAGAGAGGAATGTATTCTACATTTTCAGCATTAGCTTGTGCCCTGCCTCATTTCTGGAATATCAGCAGCAGAGCTGTCACCTGGCAGCTTTCATGAATGTAATCTTCATAATAGATGTTACTTCATGTTTCAATATCTTGCTTTGTCAAAGCTCTTCATTGTGAAGAAAATCAGGGTAGAGTTTTAATACCATTTTTTTTAGTAAAAACAAACAAACAAATCATCATGACAAGCAGTTCTACTGGTACAGAGTCAGATCAGAAAGAAAGAATCACAGCACTGAGCCAACCACAGATCTCGTCAGGAAAAAGATAAGCACTTAACTTTGATTATTTGGTTGCCATGTCAATAAACACACAATTCCATCAGCATTTTGCTGTTTTGTGGGTGTAGTTTCTGTCACCACTACAGTTACTGTTTCTACTACTAGACTGGGAGGCTGCATGGGATCACATTAATTCTCCAGAGGGAGAATATTTTAAGAAAATGTTATCTTTCTAAAAATTTTCAGTATATTACAGATAATTATTCTATAAATGTTTCCATTCTCAAAGATAGAATATCTCTGTTCTACATTTGTGTGTGTATGCGTGTATGTACACAAGCACACTGCTACATATGTAGCACGGTCTTAAGTTGTACCAGGGGAGGTTTAGGTTGGATATTAGAAAGAATTTCTTTACCGAGAGGGTGATCAGACATTGGAATGGGCTGCCCCAGGAAGTAGTGGATTCTCTACCCCTGGAGATATTTAAAAAGAGACTGGATGTAGCACTTAGTGCCATGGTCTAGTAACTGCAGCAGTAGTGGATCAAGGGTTGGACTTGATCTCAGAGGTCCCTTCCAACCCAGCCAATTCTATGATTCTATGATTCTATATACTTTCTAGCAAGTTAATGCTTATATTAAAAAATTTGGTGTTTCTTGTCATACATAATAAAGCAAGTAAGGAGAATAAACTACCCTTTTTATATCAAATCTCAAACTTTAAAAGGCCATGCAGAAATCTAGCTAAATGTAGATTCCTCTGCTGCAGTCTTTCTTCAGACCTACTGTGATTTTCCAGATTAAGTCTGTATCTTTTGCTTATATAGTTAGCTGTTAAAAAAAGCTACATAGTTTGATTCAAGTGCAAAGTCAGCTCTCTTCCTAAACCCTGGATGCTGGTCCTTTTTTACCTCTAAAAGACAAGAAGGCAGAAAGAGAATTATGTGATCAAATAATTTTTACTTAATTTTTACATAAGTGTGTATCTGTTTGGTCAATATTCCATAATAAGAAAATCAGTGATGTTACAAGAAATTGACTTGACAGTATATCCAAGTTTTATTGTATAGCATAATAATCTGTAATGTGCTACCATTATAAGAACATATTTTTACTGTTCTTGTTCATCAGCTCCTATGATTCTATAGAAAGAGGAATATTACAAAAACTGAGAAATTTAAGCATAATGGAATGCTAGTTCATTGTTTTGAGGATACACAGTATTATAGGTATAATTATAAAATTTAACTGTATTTATAACACATTTTGTTATCAGTTCTGCATGTTTATATTCCTATTTCTTATAAATTCTATTATGATGATCCTCAGTAGACTTGTTATTTGTAGGAGTCTTTCTCATGATGCAGAAGGTGAAAGGTGTTTATTAGAAAAGCAATAAATCTTTACTTAATAACTGACTATTCTGGCCCTGGCTTTCTTGTGGTACAGAGGTCATCTCTTTCATTGACTGTGATTGTATTTGATTCAGCTGGAAATCAAAACCACAAGAACGTATGCAACAGCAATGTAAGAAGTACTAAGAAGTAAATGGGTTGTCTTTTCCTTTATTTCCAAAAGAACTGGAACAATACTCTGTCTCAGGCAAAGGGACTGCTATTCAGTTTTTGCTTGTAATTCAAGTATGGGGTTAAGTACAAGAACTCCTGCTGACTCAATCTAAAGCACTGTGCTCCCTTCCCTATTGCTTTTTAAAACATCACTAACTCTTAAAATACTTCATTTTATCATACAAGAAATGTGGACAGTACATACTCATTTGCTACAAGATCTGTCAGGAGACAAGTTCCTAATTCTTGTGATGTTTCTTCATCTCTTTCATAGGAAGGTAAAACTAAAAGACAGTTTCTTCTGTTCATAATGGAAAATATAATTTAGAAGGTGCTGACAAACAAGTTTAGGTGTGAATGTTGCATTATTTATTCTCAGTTTGTGGCATATACATTAATTTAGAAGTGGTTTTTTCCACAGAAGGGAAAAACCCACCTATACAGATTAACTTTTTTTCAGCAAGCCAGGTCTGTAGGTGGAGGCGTTGGACCATATTTCAATCGAAAGCATAAGTGTTTTACATATTATCCCAGTACCATACCCCTTGTCCTGTAAAAGTTAAATATTCTTGAAATATTTTTGATCCCATTTTAGAAGATCAGACAGTTACTGAGATGTTAAGAAGAACATCAATTTTAGTTGTAGTAAATCTGTAAACCATGGGTGTACCTCTCTATATATGAGACATTATAACGCAGGAATAGCTGTGTTGAAAACCCAGTTAATTCAAATTTTATCTACAGCAGTGGCCATAAGTCAACATATAAGCTATAATATAAAGATCTAATTCAATGTCATTTCTCTGAAACACCCAGGAGATACGGAGTCACTGAGTCTTTGAATTTTCTTTTGCTAAATATAAGTACAAACTATATGTTTTAGGAGGGCAATTCTCAGATAAGTAATGCACTCTAACCCTTACTAGATTATTTTTATTTCATGTTGGTGAGTACTGAGTAAACCTTATAGCCAATCCTAGGATAAGAGAACTAAATTAACATAGCAGTTTACTGAATCATAAAAAATATTATGAAATTATGGATATAATTTTTTAAGATGTAGATCTAGTACCATTAGTTCTAATCTTCAGAGTCCATTGAAAAAATAAAGCTCAATTCTTTGTTCTCCATTTTTTCCTGTTTTTTTTTTGTTGTTTTGTTTTTTGTTGTTTTAAATTTTGTTTTGTTTTTTTTTTTTAATGTGTCCTAGATTAGCAGCTATCTCTTAGCTTTTTGTTGATAACTGTAGTTTCTTATACTTCTTTTTATTCTGTGAAAAAAAAATACTTAAACTTAGGTGATACCACAGAGAAACTGGGCAGTAGAATCCTGATTTTGTAAATGGTATTCTGCTAAGTTATTTTCTAAATCAAATTAGGAAGAACAAACAGTGCATAAAAACTGAGAGATACACTGTTCTTCAAGAACAAAAATATACCTTAACCACAGATCAGGGCATAAAGAGGTACAGTGCAACCCATCACTGGGGAAATCAAAAACTTTGAAAGAAGTAGGTGAAGTAGCAGCTTTGTTTGTGAACATTCAATACAAATACCCTATGAAAAAAATAAATACATTATGGGTATATTAAAATGAATAAAGACTGGAAAAAGTCTCTTATACAAGAGTAAAGTTAGTTCCAGACACATGGAAGAAAAGACAAATGCATGAGTGGATATTTAATTGGGCAGCAGCTTCATTAAAGTAATTCTTATGGGAATTAATTTGGTGTTTATTGCAGTTTATGGTTCCTCACTTAATAATTATTACAGAGGGGAAAGCTCAATATCATTTTAATGGACAATACCAAGCTTCTTTATGAGACCATGCTACTTCCTTTTTTCTGAAGTTTTTATTTTGTTCTGGTTTTGCTTGATCAGGCAGCAAGATATTACAAATTCATTTCCAAGACGCTTTTGAGGGTTTTTTACTCTAAGTCAAGTTTCTATTGCAGTTTTTCAGAGAACCAGATGACTGCATGCCCCTTGGTGTAACACTTATTGGATAGCCAGCTAAGGGGGAGAGTGCAAAATTTGTATCCTACTTATCTGAAAATACTAATATTTATTTAACTTTACACTGAGCCTGAAGAAGTATGTTGTCATTTGGGAAATTTAGTCCTAATCTGGGATTAATATTATTTTGAAGTTAATGTTTTCATATTTTGTACAATTTTTCTGATTGCTAATGATTCACATATAGGAGCATATATTTGCTTTTTATTTCCAAGCACACAGGCTTTCCATTTCCTAAACAGTATTATCTACCAAACAATTTATGAGGTGTTTACAGCCAAGTGGAGATGTCACTTTATGAATCTCTAGACATCTGGTTCCCTTTATAAGGAGTCTGAAAGATGAAATTCTTAAAGTTCTCAAACTGTTCCCAGTGTTTGTTTGTCTCTCAGTTACCAAACAATTTCAAAATACATTTTTATACTATACAACATCTGACCAATGATATTCTAAGCAGAACTGGAATAAATCTTTACCTTTTTTCCCCAGTTTGGTTCCTCTGTGTTTTATCCATCTACTTGAATACAAAAGTATTGTACCAACTGAGGTGCAGAAATGATCTGAGAGGAATAGAATGTCTACCTGAAGGCCAATTATTTAATTGTTGTATGTGGATCATTAAAAAAAAACAACACTCAAAAGCTTTTTTTTTTGCATTGAATGTATTTCATGCAATTCTAAGACACAGAAGCAGCTGCAGCTTTAGGAGGAAAAAAGTACATTGTTACCAAATCAGCACTCAGAGTATCAACTGATTTCTTGTGATACCTTTTTGATATGCTTTAATAAGACAGACTCCTTTGGGGTGAGGAAAAAAATAGAATTAGACTCTCAAACCACTGAAGTTTTGTGTAAAGAGTAAAATTCTCTTAAGTCCTGGTGAGTTAACACTGAGTAGATCAAAGCCTATAAAAATTCTTCAGAAGGTGGAATTTATTAAAAACAAACAAAGTCTCTGATTAAATATTATTGCTTATGAAATGTTCTAGTTTGACACCCCTAGAGACAAGAGTCATCTCTGTTCATACAAATAAAAGTTACAGTATAAGGAGCATCAAGGTAGCTGTGCTGTATTTCTGCAGCAGTGTGAGAGAAAGGATGGATGAATGCCTGGGAGAAACCAGGAAGAGAAAATATGCCTGAAGTTGGATAAGTTAAGTATATGCATGTATGGGAATGCTTACAATACAGGAAATATATGCAGAACAAAGTCTGAAAAAAACCAAGGGCTGCAAAAAACAGACTTTTAATTAAATTTGTTTATGAATTAAATTACTAACAAGTTTAATTCAGTTGCTAACTTTGTTCAAATCGTTCTACTAAGAGTACAGAGGACAAGTTTATATGCTGCTGGCATTAATGGTGCACATGGCTCTCATCTCAATTCTGAGCCTACACAGAGCAGAGGAAAATCACAGAATCACAGAATGTAAGGGTTTGGAAGGAACCTCAAAAGATCATCGAGTCAAACCCCCCAAATGCAAGCTTGGATTTATGATCTAAGAAGTGCTTCTATGATGCTCAGTATCTACTAGTATGCTTATGCAACAGCTGAATAGTTTTCATAGGAGTAGTAGAGCAGACCACTCAATTTCAAATTCATCAGAAAATTATACAAACTATAAAAATGTAAGCTGAAGGTTTAAAAAAAACCCCACCTTTATTTTTTGTGTAGTAAATGTATTATTTTCTCATAGACAAAATTCACCAAGGAAGAAGTAGCAATGCTTGCTCTTCTAATAACAGCCTTCAGCATCTGCTTTTATTTCTTGCTCTTTCCACTATCAGCATATTTATGATTGTGACCTTCATAGGCTTTCCAATTAACAATGCAGGGGTAACATTTGCAGGAGAGTCACAAACTAAAGTGAGCATGGCACAAAAAACCCTCAACATGGATAAAGTGAAAGTAATAGTAATGCATATGGTAATGTCTGCAGCTAAGTATGCTAATGCCATCTGGTTTTGCATGCCATCCAAGCAAAGAACTGAAAGAAAAAAACAAACTATTGGAACATATTGTATCAGTACCTTCAATGCTTTTCACCTCATAGCTTATCTTCTGCCAGGACTGAAATCCTTTCCTAGCAAGGTGGTTGGGTGTCATGGTTCACTTTAACCACAAAAATATGTAAAAAAATCTCTGCAGTTCCTACCTTTACAGTAAAAAATGAGGGTAAGACAGCCTGCTGCAGTACTAAGGGAATATTTTAGTATGTCTTCTTAAGTGCTATATTTAATTACTTGGATGACATTCTTCCTCCAATGAGGAGATTTTGTCCCATATTAGTGGAGCTATATGAGTGAAACATTTGGCCCAACTGGAGAGCACTTCCCTCACTGCTTAAGCACAGGGACTTTGAAAGAATAAAAATGAAAGTCATTATTTAAAAACAGACTTCTCATTACAGTAGGACAGGAAATGATTAATTAATTGCATTAATAATATGGAATCTGTAACTGTCTACTGTTTTTATATCTTGCTGAGAAACAACCAAAGATTCAGTGACAAGCATAGTCTGCTTCCTTCCAGTTCCTGGTGCTCTACCCAAGCTTAGTAGCTGACAAAATGCTGCTTGCCAAAAGCTAATGTTAGTAGGTATTGTATTGGCCCCAAACAGCAATCATCATTTTAGCTAATAAGGTTATAATGACTCTTCCTGCCATTACAGTTCACAGTTGGCAGAAGACCTAGAGCAGGTGGATTGAGACTTCTTTCTAACAAGCTATCATCAGTGTACTTGTGTTGTGTCAGTAAGAAAACTACTGTCCCATATTCCCTCTTTTACAGATTTTTCTTCACTTGGATGCCTTGCCTCCAAGTTAAGCATTTTTTCAGTTTATGTTTGTTTAAGAAGTTTAGGGTTGTCCTGGGAATATATCCCAACTCTCAGAATGAAAGTATTTTTGGGAGAAATATTTTTTGTTAAAAAAATGTAAGGGAAAATAAAAACAAACACAAAATCTTGGAAGTCCTCTGCTTAAAGTCAGGGTGGGGATATTAAATGAAGATGGTGAGCAAGCAGTATCTATATTATTGGCAGATTTCCACTGACTAAATTAGAGCTTTTTAAATTCATGGCTGGTGAAGATTTGGACCAGTGTCTCCGATAAGAAAACTCTTTGCAGTGTTTACTGTTATTTTGCAGGAAGTGCCTCATTTGATTTTAGTTCAAAATGGAAATTATTTGCTTGGCATGTAGGCTGTAATAGCAAATTCAAGTCAACAAATCCTGTCTGATGTTACTGATATATATTCAAAAGGCTTGCCACACCAGTGCTTTTTCTTTACTGACCCCCTGCTATTCTTTATAGTCCAGAGGGAATTTTACTTTAACATCCAAAGAGCTTTTTAAAACATATTTCACACATTTTCCACAAGCTCTTTGTTCAGATGTTGAAGTGCCAAACATAAGATTGTTGTCATTTTGACAACCACATTACGTTCTCAGACACACATGAATTCCTACTGCAGAGGTGAACAGGCAAGCAGTTATTCTGTGACAACAGTGCTGATAAGAGGAGGTGAACAGAATGTCTTTATGTCAGTATTTGCCTTTATACCATATATATGCCAGTGATTGGTGGCAGATTATGAAAAGAACCTGCTAGGCTGCCTTTACTACCCCTTATTTTATCTTTTTCCCTTCCCCTCCCCCCCTCATTTTACCTTGTTAATAGATGGGAAAGATGGGATTGGCCTCCATTCACTTAACAATCAAAACTCATAAAGCTGTTCGGGTTTTTTTTTGTAGGATCCATCCTTCTATTAATTTTTTATTTCTCTAGAGATATCTCAATACAATTATTTTAAGATGGCTGATGTTTTTTTCAGTTTTTATGTAAATGTTTTTTGTTACTGTACTATCACTTTGATTTTTCTGACAACAAATTAGGAGTTATCTCTCTATTTATAAATAATCATTTTCCTTCATATAAAGCAGCTGAACAAAGAAATATAAGATATGTAAGTAATGTTAATCTCAGAGTAATTAACTGCCTCTTTGGAAAAAAACTTTGGGTTGTTTTCCTTTAAAAAAGTTACAGTTCTGCCAAGGTGAAAAGCTCATCTTTCTCTTCAAAGGTTATATTTTTACTTCTCTCTTACCCCAGTGAGCATCTGGATAAAGGTGAAGCTTGACAAGGTGGCAAGGAAGGTGACTCTTTCTGCAGAAATTGATGATAGAATAGAGCTCTCTTTAGTCAGATTAATGGGTTGAATTACTGGCTCAGAGTTCTCCTTCTGTATCCAGAAATGCCAGTAATTTCTGATATCCTTTTTTCGACATCTTTCACCACAAAACTAAAACAATTTGAGATAATAAAACTTTCAGTTTGACAAATCAAATAAAGGAAGAAGACACCAAGCTGACTGTAGCTTCAACAAAATTGATGTAAAAAATAATTCCCTGTGGGAAATACTTTTAAGTGGATAAAATTTGGTGTCACCATTACAGTTGTGACCCTAAAGCTGTCTTGCATTGGCATAGTTCAGCAATGGCTTTTCAATGTATGTCTCAGTCTCTTGGCAACATTTGGTAAGATGCAAAAGAATCAAGTTATTTACTCTAAAATACATGTTAATAATATTTTGGTGGCATGACAATAATCCCAAATATTTTGTCAAAATTTCAGTGATAATGGCAATAGAAAATTCTTCAGAGACTAGGATGAAAAGGCAGTAAATTGTAATGCCCAAACAAAAGGTTTCCTCATAAACTATTTAGTGTTTGACTTTCTATGAATTTAGGTTTCAAAAACAAGAATTATATGTTCATAGTCAGTCCTTTAACTTAAACATTGAGATCATTAACAGAAGTGTCATATTGATGTTTTACTCATTCCCTTCATTAATTGTAAAGTTTAACAAAAAAATATAAATAATTTAATCATGTACTACTCACACTAGAAAACAGACTTAATGCAAATGTGTGTATTCAGTTCATTTCAAGGTAAAGTACCAGATTCTTAAAATATATTAAAACTGAAAGAAGGGTGAGAAATGAAAACAAGCAATATGATCAAAGACTAGATCTCAAAAAGGGACTTTGGAATAGGTGTCCTCTGGTGGAGTCTGTAACCCCACATAATACAGGGAGGTAAGCCTCTTACGAATGGGATTCACAAGAGCAATTTCTTCATTAACAGGAGTTGTCAAAGTAGTAAGCAGGAGGAGGTGGTAAGAGGAAGAACAAGATGCTTGTACCCTCATGGAAGAGTCTCTATCTTTTTGTCTCTGTGTCTCTGAATTGCTTCATTTGCTGAACAACATTTATAACTACCAAATCACAGAATTGCAAAATGGCAAAGTTTGTAAGGCATCTCTGGAGATCAGCATGGTCAACTCTCCTGCTTAAGCAGGATCACCTAGAGCCTGCTGCCTAGGACCATGTTCAGACAGCTTTTGAATGAAGAAAGGTGATGACTCTACAACCTCTACAGGCAACCTATGGCCTGTGCCACTGTTCATTTTACTGATACATTTTGTTTTACTGTTGCCAGTAAAAATGTGTCTCCTGTTGCTCAGCCCCAGCCTCCTGTATATCAGCTTCTGACTCTTGCCTCTTGCCCTGTCACTGGCTGTCTTCCTTACACCCTCCCGCCAGGTGAAGGTGTACATTGATGAGATCTCCCCTGTGCCTTCTCTTCTCTAGGCTAAAGAGTCCTGACTCTTTCAGCCTCTATTCATATAAAGGTGCTTTGGAACTTTGTTGTCTTTGTGGTCATTTGTTGGACTTTCTCCAGTATATCCATGTTTCTCTTGTACTGATCAGTCCATTCCAGGTGTCCAGTGCTGAGTAGAGAGGCAGGATCCCCTCTCTTGACCTGCTGGCAGCACTCCTACTACTGCAGCCACTGCTGGCTCATGTTCAACTTGGTGTCTACCACAGTCCCCAGGTTCTGTTTTGCCAAACTGCTTTCCAGCTGCTTGGCCCCCAGTATGTACTGGTGCATGGGGTTATTCCTCCTCAGGTACAGAACTTTGTATTTATCTTTGCTGAATGTCATAAAGTTTTTGTTAGCCCATTTCTCCAGCCTGTCGAGGTCCCTCTGGGTGGCAGCACAATTCCCAGGTGCATCAGCCATGCCTTGCAGTTTTGTGATTCAACCTTGGGATTCAACAAAGTTTATGATGAAAAACTACTTCATCTGCTTTCAATTGCTCAGCAGCATGAGTGCTGCAACCCCCACTATCCAAAATCTTAAAATATAAACAGCTGAAATGAAAGTAACTGGCAGTGAATACAGAAGAAAAAATGACTTTTTAACTTACTCAAAAGTCAGAAGATGGCATGTTCTGTAAAGACAGCTATTACTCTGAAGTCAGTTTATGGAAGACTAGAATAGTACATAAATATATATGCAATGAGAAATGAAATGAAAATATATATTAATAAAATATATCAAAAAGTATAGATTTTGACAGATCTGAGTTACTGTGAGAATGACTGACTGGAATAAGAATTACTGAATACATAAATAGGCTTCTGTGTGTGTGTCAGTCTCAAATTTTCTGTTTGATTTTATTTCACTGCACAGAATATCTTGAATGACCAAAATCATCTGAAGCAATCTTAAAGAGCTATTTAGGAAACAGTTTACAAGCTGGAGTGAAGTCTATGTTGAGCAAACTTGAAAGGCTTTGGAGGTTTGATTTAGATAAGCATACTGTGTGAATATTTATTTGAACCTATTTAACTTCTTGTAGCTTGTTTTTGTTTTGGATCCAAATGACCCTTTCAAAGCTGTATTGGATGTATGCTTGTAATAAAGAAGAAAATAGGAACAGCTTTTTAAGTGTTTGAGCTTGAGCTGGCAGGAAATTATTTTTTTTTGCCTGTAGAATTTGCAAGATTTCAACATTTTTCTTCTTCTGTATCTGTAAAATACTGATGATGTGTCATGAAGCTGGGTAAAAAAAAGAATGGAATGAAGAGGGAGACCAAGAGTATATCATAAAGTATTGAAAGGGTGAGGCTATAAATAGTGTGGGCCAAAGTGCCTGTGTTATTTTTGTAGGCTAGGAAAATTGCTGATTGACAATGGAGTGAATGCATAATAAAACATTGTATTCCTTAAAATCAATATTGGAAAAGCTTTAAAAGGAATTCTTGCAGGTATTCACTCATAGGAATGAGTTCTGAAGATTCCAGGAAGACCAACGTACAGAATGAACTAAAGATAGGACTTATATGAGCACTAGGCTATTTCTGTATGTTGTGTTGAACATAAGTGGGGGGTAGAGGTTTAGAAATGATTTTAAAACATCGAGTGAAAAAAATACTTTGAAGGACTCAGCACAAGTAGGAAGAGAAAATAGAGTTTCAGGAAAAAAAAATGCATTGTTGACTTTTTGTTTTTTTTTTTCCTTAAGGAAGCCACTGAGTTGGAGAGAGAAAAATGAAATTGTTCAGTTAGAAATTTTTTGCAACATTTTCTATGCAGGTGTAGTAGTTTTAAACAAATAAATACTTGAAACAATAAGATGATTCCTTGTGCTGAAGGATAATTAAGGGAGAAGCTTCCTACTGAGAATTTCAAGATAGGGGTGCTTGTCTGATTAGTGTAAAAGGGTGCATCTCGGGTCAACAGCATCAGAACTTCCCCTCAGATTTTTGTCCATGCAGTCACTTAAGTAGATTACATTCCTCTGAAACCAACTTGGTCTCAGCAGGACCAGAGAGAGGTACAAGGAGCAGACATGAGCTGTTGAGATAAGGGAATGAGACCTTTCATCACATTCCATCATTTGTAGAATGAGAAGACAGATTAACTTGAATGTGTTATCAGAAAATTATATTAAATCATAGGCAGAACTTCATCATCCATGCTCCTTCCTCATCTAGTATGGATATTTCTGTCACAGACAGTGGGAGAGACTAGTAAATCCATGGCAGGTGTACTTACATTACCAGGTTAGGAGTAATGCCCTGGAGGGGTTCTGCTTGGTGTGAATTGACCAGTGTCTGTAGCCAGTGCCTTGCAGTATGCCAGGTGATCACTGGCATCTCAAAGCAGTTTCTCTCCTCTGGGGACCAAGGCTGAAGTCCCACACAGGGTTGCAGGTGAGAACACCTTGCTTGCAATGTGTGTGCAGGGTGTCCTGTCTCAGAGTAGCCATCTCTTGGTGCATGCTGAGAGCTTGAAATGCTGTCAGGAACAAGCTTCACCATGAAGATAAATGGTCCTGGGGCCATAGTCTTTCATAGTAAATACAACACAGGGCCTTCCATGTTTGCTGTAGACCACTCATTAATTTAGATGCACTCTGTGAGTCTGGTTGTATGGGCCAGCCTCAGTGCAGTTCAGTTGCTGCCAGATGGTCACTTCTGTCCCTGTAATGCTGAAGCCACCAAATGGTGCTTGTACCCACCACTTCACTGCAGTACTGGAGCAATCTACTATGTTAGAGTTGTTTTTGTAGGCTGCCTGCAGATGGGCAGGTTATACTCTAGTGGTGCTTCTACACTGTTTTTTGAAGCTAAAAATGAAAGATGAGGCCCTTGTCCTATTCCATTATACTTACATGGGATAAGAGGGACAGAGAGGTTTGAAAACTCCAGGAAGCCCAGTCATCTACTTCAGTGAATATTTTCTGATTACAGGAACTGTTGGCAAATGATGCAGGCAGGTTCACAAGCTGGGTGTCAGGTATGTGCCAAGAACATAAAAACAATATCAGGACTGATGCTGAGGATAAGAGGGCCCTCTTAAAGTGGAAACAGCGTGAAAGTGCTGTTGAAATTTCCAGATACAGCAACTGGCCACCAAAACAACTCCATGTAGTATGATTCTATCCACAGGCTTTCATTATTAGAAAAGCTCAGAGGTAACTGAAAGCCATCAGTGTAAGAATTTTATAATATATCATAAAAGCTCACTAATATTTTGATTTTTTTGAAAGTTAAGGCAGAGGTTTTATGAAAATAGTATGTCCCTGGAAGCAGAGACCACAAACATGTTATTTTGCCCAAATTTTAGTCTACTTGAACCTTTAATGTGTCTTATGGAAGAGACATATGGAAGAGACATATTAACTCTGCATATCATGAATGGCACAAATCCTTGTATTCCTGAATGCCACATCCACACTTCTGTAACTGAAGTATACTGATTCAGTATACTGATAACATCAAGAGCAAACAGTAAGAACTCTCATGGGAGAGATGAAAGTTGTGGTCTGTTAGATCCTTGTGACGAATCATTACCAAGTATGGAACAGATTTTAATCACTGCATTAAATTTGCACACACACTGTGTTTTTAATTTAATAAACAACTATGTAAGAACATATAAAATATGTTAATTATTTTGGAAGAGAATGAAAACTACTCTTTCAGAAAATGGTTTTACAAGTTACATAACATCAATCATTTTTCTCCAGGTTTCTTGGTGCTGTGCTTTAAATTAAATTGCTACCAATGAACCCCTGCAAAGGATATGTTTACTTGTCTTTATAGTGTTGTTTACTATATTTTCTGTATGGCAAAAGAAACAATGACATGAAAACAGCCACTACATCTCCATTTTTGATCAGATATGTTGTTGATATTTAGAAGTAGGTGGGCATACTTCACAGTAGACGAATGATCACTTGGGTAATTTTAATGACAAATACAGCTCTGCGTGGTCTGCCACTTTCCAGGCAGAGCATTTATCCCCGTCAGCACTGCTGTGAATTTCTGCAGATCAGCTAGACAGAATTAAATTCAGTCTTTTATCTGCCTTAGGGAACATCCAAGACATTTTCAATTTTCTTCTGAAAAGCAGCTGAGTAGGAGGCAGTACACCTTAAATTAACGAGGATTCATCAAGGTATAATTGTTATCATTGTGACCCTGTGACTCTTTCCTATTGTATACACCTGGCTGCATGTGCTTGCCTTATATTTTCTTTAGAGCATGCAACAGCCACCTATGCCAAAAATTGCATGTGTGTGTGTGTGAGACAGGACAATCTGGCTGTCCTAACAGCTGAGGTTGGACGCAAACACTGGAACTCTATTGACGTGAAGCTGTTTGGAAGCACCTTTTGTATTGTTTTCCATATAAATTTGGCTTGTATTTCATTGTGCATAATAGGTACACATTTGTGGTTGTCTAATGTACGTTGGAACAAAATTTGTTAATATATCCTTGTTTATTTCACTTCTGGTTTGGAAAAAAAAAATAAAATGACAGGTGAGCTACACTTTAAAATATTCTCTCACAAATATAGAACCCCACCTTTAATAACTGCTGCTACCTATATAAACTACCTGCTACTGCTCCTACCTATATAAAGGCATATTCCATGTATCTCCTATAGCAGGTCTGGGTATAAGCCTGGCATATTTAAATACCAGACTGCAGTCTTGTGCTTTCTATTGGGTCTCATCTGAAGAGCTAAACATCATGAGTGCTATGACTGGCTGTTAGTGTTAGGAGTTCCATTCAGGGGAAGAGTTGTAGCTTGGAGAAAAATCATAAAATAATATTTCAGATGAAATGAAATTGTTAACTCCAAACCTGGATCCTTGCAATGTAATCACGTTATGGATCACTGCTCCTATGAACAGCAGAAAGAATGTTTGTAGGAGGTCTTTTTTCTCTCTGAACTACAGATATTGGAGGCTAGGAGCTAGAAGAACTGAGTTTCATTCAAGTTTTAATTCAACCTGAGCTCACTTTGTTCAAAATTAAGAACAAATTCTGTCCCTATACTCTTCAGTTTATACACTATAACACAGAAGAGGTGGCAAAAAGGTGTAGTGAAATGAGGCAACCAGGTGCCACTAATTACCAGGTAGTGGGCATGAGCTTGTGTTAAGCCCACCTGTGCCTGATTAGGGCGGGCCCCAACTGCGCATGAGCAGGACTGGGGGGCCAATAAAAGGTGAGCTTCCAAAGACAGGCTCAGCTCGTTCCTGATCAAGCCAGCAGAGAGGTCAGTCACTTCTGGAGCAGTAGCAGTGAGCTAGACTAATCAACCCTGAGGCAACAGACTCAGGGCCCTTTTTGTGCACTTCTGCTGCAACGCCTGTTGGACTTTGGAGTGCCGTGCCCTAAGAGAGGTTCGTCTTGCTACAAAAAGGTGGGAGGATATCCCTATGATTGTTTCAAGACAAAGGTTCTTCAAGTACTATCCTTAAGATGTAGCCTATTGGCCTTTCTCCTGAATAATAAAGCAAGGTTTCATTTTTGCCTGTAATCACAAATTCTTATATTTTGTTTTCTGATCTAAAATAGAAAAAAAAAAAAGCAGTTAGTCACTTGGATCCCACAAGTGGGATCTTAGAGTACAGAGTCAATTCTTGGCTTATCACCTTTCATTGGATGGGAGTTAAAAAAAGTACAAGTTGCTATGAGAAAATGGGGTAAGAAAAATGAAGGTAGTGTGGGCAGTCGTAGTTTCTCCTTTTGTTTTTTGGCTGCAGATACTTAGTATTCTGGCCATAATTCTAGTCTTTTATCCTGCCTGCCTCCTGTTTCTTGTTTTCCTGGCAGTCAGCCTTACTTTGGCTGAGCTGATATGAGGCAGCTGGTGCAAAGACTCATTTGCATCTTTCTGTAGCTCTGCAGTGACTCAGTGTGGTAGGTAACAGCTATGAAGGTAGGAAAATGTGGGATAAGATCCTGGAGGAAAGGAAAAGAAGGAGAGCACAAGTAATTAGGGAGATGGAAAGTAAAGGCAGCATTTGCTGAAGAGTTCAATCCTTCTGAAAGTACAGGGTGGGACACAAGGTGCTTGAAACCTTTGGAGGAGCAGACTCCTCTACAAAATTATTCCAAAGAATGTGAGAGTAGATGTGAAGGAGAAGAGATTTGCTTGGAAAAGGATTCTTGATTTTATCTTACTTGACCAGTATTCATGAAGCAACAGTACCATGATGCTGTTATTTTTCAGTTTTCAGTTCTGATCTGTAGTGCAGAGTATGTGTTGTTTTCATTTCTTTTGTTTTAGTTTCTCAAATAAAGAAAAAATATTTGAGTATGAACACATTAATCCTTTCCATGAGATACTGTATAAAAATGCATCTGTGGTTGTTATTTCAACTCTTAAATGCATAAAATCTACTAAACCAGCATAAACTACAGATGAGAATGTTTCAATAATAAACTCTAAATAAATATAAACCATATATATGTATAATTAAACAAAATACCAAGTGCCCGTACTAGAGTATTTATATCTTCATAGTCATAATGAGTTTACTTAGAAAATCATTGGATAAGTTAGAAACATTTCTGATTCCCAGATGTTGCTTGTGTCGTTAGTTTTGCCTGGTGATTCTTGTTTTGGGGATAAATGTCTGAAATTTATTTAAGAAGATTATGAAATTGATACCTTTGGCATAAGTAAGAATGAGCCATATACTTATATTAAGTAGTTTAAGAATATTAGAAATTCTCCTCTGGATCAGATCAAATAGTCCACCAAGTAGAGTGACAGTAACATACTGTTTAGGGAAGGCAATATCTGATACCCATTTTGCTCATACTTCTCCACAGTCATGGGATTAACGGTCCTGACTGTTCACCTCAGCATCTAGTGTGCAAGCCTATCATTTTCAAATTTGCCTAATCCCTGTTTGAATCAGTTGATACCATCTTACCTCTGCAATCCTCTGTAGAAAGTGATTCCAGAAAATTTCTGCCCACTGTGCAATGCAATATGTTATTTCACCTGCTTAAATTGATTTGGTTGTCTCAAAGGTTGTCTCTAATACTAGGGTCAGAGATTTAGGTACCAGTTCCATGTTCTTCCTCACTCTGCTAATGAATTTGAAACTATGATATAGCCTCATTCTTCTTCTTTGCAATGTGAAGGGTACACAGCAGTTTTTATTTCTTCATTTAAGAAGTTAAGATGTTATTCATCATGTCAGTTGCCCTCTTGGTGCGTATTCTACCTCCAAGATAACCTCGATACAGAGAGCAGTACATGTACAGCATATCCAACTGCCAAACCAAACAAAAAGCCAAGTCTTTACAGAGAAAATTGCTGAAGTTTCTCCCTCTCAGAAGAGGGGGGGGAAAAAAGAGAAAACAAAAACAAAAACAAAAAAACACTCAGACACGATAAGGAAAAAAAAAAAAGAGTAAGTAGGCAAGAACAAATAAAATTCATAATATTCACTGTACTTAAAGATGAAATTTGGCAGCACCTGGGATTTGAGGAAGGGAACAGAACAGAAATCATGTTTCAAGTTTTTAATTTGCCATAAAACCAGTACAAAGTATGATTATGTAGTGACTATTTAGCATTTCAATTGCACTTAAGAATTCTTTTCCATGGGCAGGCAATTTATGATTACTGGCACAGAAACAAATCTATGGACTTTGTGGTTAATCTGAGTACCCTCTTTCTTCTGTGACACCTGCAAGTTATTTTGCTTCAGAAAATTTTGGGATCACACTCCATCAGACAGCAACAGAAAGTATATCTTGCTCTACACTGCAGAGTAATAGTTCAGCAAGAGTCTAAATTGCTGGTATATCAAGAAAGGGTTTTAGAGTTAAGAAAGACTATTCTCAGAGACAGACGAGTGTTTCTGAGGCTCCAGTATCTTTACCTGGTAAGAGTCAGAAAAGGCTCATACACTCTTAGGTAATTGTTGCTATTATGGGACTGTCATGAGAGAGTCATTGACATTCTACTCCCCCACAACAAAAATGTAAGTTTCATTAGACAATAAATAATTTCTAGCATGAATAAAATATGTTATATGTAAGCATGTGATTTTATTTGTGCAGTCAGTGTGGGTTAAAGAAGTGAATTACTTTCCTTATAATTATGTGCGTTTTGATTTTGTTGAAAAAGAGAATAAAACTCCAAACCCCCCCCAAAAAAACTTCTCTGAGTTCTTTGACTTACTGTGACCCAAGACTGTAAGAAAGAAAACAAAAAAGACATTTCTGAGTGTTTCAGAAGGCTTTGATTTTATTTTTTTTGTTGTAGAAATGTGACATTTTAAAAGTATTTTGAAAAGGGTGCTTAATGTATGCAAAGTCTTCTCTGGACTTCATTATGGATCAGAAAAAAATGAAGGAGATTTGGGTAGCTCTTTTTTCATGACTGAATTTATCTGCAATACTTCTGCATGTTTGCATTTAGTGATATATTGACACACAGTGTGTTGCTGGCAACATACCTTAGTCTGGATGTTACAGGTGAGTGTGGAGGCTCTTGCTGGATGATAGACCATTGTTTCAGTTTGCTGAATGCATTTAGCTATTTTACTTCTAAGGCATGAGTACAAATCTTTTGGTTTAGGTAATCTATTCTCTGTCGTGCTTAGGGAGTTTTTATGTGCATAAACTGTACATGCTTTCTGACACATATTTTGCTCAGTCTGAAACATAATTTTGATGCTTACAGTTTTCATATTCATCTTCATTGGTATTAATAGAATAGGTCCTGATTCTCTTCTGTTCTGAGGAAAAGATGATACAGGGGATTTTTCTCCTATTTTTTTTCCTTAATTCCTGCAGAGCAGCCAGTTCTGAATCACAGAGGAGGCTGATGGGCAAGATCTGAATTGCTGATTTGCCTTACAGAAGGCTAAGGTAAGCTGTGCAAATAATCTGTGATGTGCAGATCCACTCTTGCGATGGTCAGTTAGTTTTATGTGCTTGGTAGAAAAGGTTGTCACTTCCAAAGTGAAGTGAAATAGACAGGGGAAGTAAAGAACTGCTTCTGAGCTATGGTATCCTTCATGTAAAGATGTTCAGAACAATAAAAAAGGAATAGATTTTTGTTGTTGTTGTTGTTGGTACTTTGTAACACAGTAAAAGATGGGCATACCAGAGATGGAATACAACTGATTGTTCACAGTCAGTGGATTCTTGGTGCAAAATATCTCTGAATATAAGACAGGTCTCACACTTGTATTTCATGCACATTGACAAGCAGATGGCGTAGTCACTGCTGTTATATTTTATTACAGATCTGGAGAAACATCATATCTTTGTAGTAGAGATAAGGAAAAAGAAGGTCTGAGTCTCTATATTCCCACTCTTTCTTTTTTTTCCCTTCAAATATACATTTTTCACAATTTTAAATTCTATTTGGTGACCTATAACCTCATCTGTTTTCAGAGGCACTTCAATTCAAGAGCAGCACTAACAGCAACAGGAACAGCAGAAGTAGCAGCAGCAGGGATTCTGCCTGTGTAGCTATGAGACGTATTTCAGTAATGAAAGGGATAATTGTGGCTCTGTGCCTCTGCTGTAATTGAAACTCTAGTGTGGTGGCTTTTCCATTTAACTTCATTGCTTCAGTTCAAATCATTTTACAGGATGGAAAGCAACACTAGAATGATGTCTCTAATGGTGCTTTCCTGTCCATTCACCAACTTGAACCCTAGCATTAAAGTTAAAATAAAGAGTGATTAGATATATTCAATTATTGTGGAAGGAAAGAACTGTAATTATAAATTTCAGTAACGAAAAAGTACTTCTCACCCAGTATTTACTCACTAGTTCTGTAAACAAGTTATGTCTGAGGAGCTGGAAAAAAAGTAACATTGTTAACACAGCAGTCCAGGTAATTTATGCTGAATTGCAGTGGAAAACCTTTCAAATATAGTAATTGCAATAATGTGTAAACAAAATGGCTAAAGCCATTCCATCCAGTGATAAAGCACAACCTTAAATCTGAGAAGTGTTGAATATTTTCACTTCCTGTGGTCTTAAGTGCCAATAAGGGTATGTAGTAGATTGCACAGTACTCTTATTTGATAATGGCTCTTCTTACACAACATGGATTTCAAACTTTCTTCTGGTAACCTGTAAACTGAGTTTCTACAACAGCATATGTATGAACAGAAACACAATGGGTTTAGGAATTCTAAAGCCATCTGAAATACATGCTAATTATTTAGTCACTTGTTTCACTGTGAAGACAGAGCAGTTTTGAAAATAGGTATTAATTGTGCAGTTGAGCAGTATATTTACTATCTTAGGAGAAACTCTAAACCCACAACACCCAGTCTTCCAGCCATTCTGACATGGCATCATTTGGCTTCTGATTTCAAAGTAAAACCCATGTGGATATTTAGCAGTGATGAATCCATGACATCCAGATTTGTCTTTATCAGTACCTCCTTTGCTGTATTTTTAGTAAAATTAATGGAGCTATTGTGGTCTTGTCTCCTTGAAAATTGGACAAAAAATTAGTTTAGTGTCTGTATGCATGGAGGTGAAGAGAGGTACCTGACGTTTTGCAGCAACATGCAAAATGAAAAATGCAGGGAAAGAATATACTAAAGCATGAAATAAAAAGGAGCCATCAAAAATCATACTCATCTTGTTCCACCCTAATGAAAAGTGAAAAAGCCCTGTTGGTTTTTTTGTGTGTGTGGGTATCTGTATGTTATTATTATTATGTGTGCATTCCTAGTATGTGTAAGAAGAGTGACTTTCATTTATACTTTGCATTGAAATTAAGTGACAGAAATAAGGGGAAAATGAGGAAATAAGGTATTTGAACATAGAAGCAGATTAAAAAATACTAAAGAAGAGCTGTCCTTCCAGATGTAGGTGCTGTACAGATGAAAAATTAACAGATAATAGACTACAAAGAAACACAAGTAACACTATGGTAAAAGTTACACACTCATTTTTTCTAAACTTGTCATAGAAAAAAATTTCCTCTTTTGTTTTTTGATACACTACCGATAAAAATTTCAAAACCTTGTATTTAATAGAATTCTAAAAAGGACATGAAAAAAAACCCCTATTTTGTTTAAAAAAATTAAAATTGAATAAGTAGTTCTAAAAATCTGGTATTTCAGAAATTATCATCTGACTTAAATTACCTGATAAATCAAAGGATGTTAAGTAAAAATAATGTCTGTACCAGTTTGTCAGGAAGCCAATGGGCTTAAGTGTTTGGTTATGTTTAAACATTTAGATATCTGCTACTTAAGTAACAAAAGGGTTGGTATTTTTACACACCATTTTGCCACTGTCCACAGCTTTCTGCAGCTGGTCACAGTTTCATGTCTATCTGGATTATGCTTTGGTGTGGGTCAGTTGCTGAAAGCATTCATGGGACAATACCTGACATCAAAGGCACCTGTTTCACAGCAACTACTTTATAAAATTACTCAGCAATGCACCGAGAATTTCCAATTACGGGACAAATAGTTGACCCCTTGTCAAGACTTTCTGTTACTGCTGGTAAAAGAATCTGTGATGGTCAGAAACTTGTATGGCTGTAGTTGCATTTTATATTTACTTAGTTTTACCAAGATAAGAAAGCTTGTGAAGAATGGCATTAAAAGTATTTGTGACTTAGAGACCTGGTGCTCTGTTGCTGCAGATCATAAAAGTGGAATTAAGTTTTTGACATATCTTTTGATTTCTATTTTAAACATTCTAGAGACCTCAGTAATTGAAATTCTTGAGCAATTTTACTACTGAAATGTCTTATGGATAAATATGTCAGTTCCTTCTGACAAGCCGTAGAAAATAATTTCATTGCCACCAGAAGCTAATGTCCTGCCTTTATTGTGCTGCATGGCAGAAAATATTTTCTGCATCCTTAAAGACAGATATGAGAAACTAAGTCTGAAGTTTCCTAGTTTTATTTGTAGTTTTCACTCCAGCACAATAAGTACAAGTGAAAAATATTTCAATTTTCTGCCCACTGTATTCTGTTCAGGTAAGATCTAGAGACTCCAAGTTGTTTGTCCAGTTGTATGACTAACTGGGAACTATACCGTTGAATATCGCTTAAGATTTTCTTTAAAAAAAAAAATCCACTTTCCCCATTACTCTGCCTTGGTGAGGCTGCATCTGGAGTACTATGTCCAGTTCTGAGCTCCCTGGTTCAAGAAGGAGAGGGAATGGGTGTGGAGCTATGAGGATGACTACGTGACTAGGACATCTCTCCTGTGAGCACAGGCTGAGGGACTGGGGTCTTTTTAGTCTGGAGAAGTCTGAAGGGTGGTCTCATCATTGCTTGTAAATACTTAAAGGGTGGGTGTGAGGAGGATGGGGCCTCCTTATTGCAGTGGTGTCCAGTGACAAGAAGTAACGGCTACAGATTTGAACATAGGAAGTGCCATCTAAACAAGAAGAAGAACTTCATTGCTCTGAGGGCGACAGAGCACTGGAACAGGCTGCCCAGAGAGGTGGTGAAGTCTCCATCTCTGGAGGCATTCAAAACCCCCCTGGACACCATCCTGTGTAGCCTGCCTATAGGTGAACTTGCTATGGCAGGGATTTGGACTAGATGATGTCCTTTCAAACCCCTAACATTCCCTGATTCTCTGGTGTTCCCAGTTTCCATTAAATATGCAAAAAAGTAGTAGTTGATGACTGTATAATTAAAAATATGGACCTGAAATATGGTTGCTTACAAGGTGAACAAAAATGTTCTTCATTCGAAGTGGCAGAGATGAGCAAATAGTAGAAATGTTTCCTGAGCATTCATGAGAATTTGAACTGTTGGCAGACTTGAGCTTTCCTTCCATGGAAATGCTAAATCTTTGGTGGTATGGAAAACAATTTGAAATTCAAACAATTAATGAAAATATGGAATTGTTTTTATTAAATAAGAAAGGAATTTCATAATCTAGATATTGATTGAAATGAAAATTTGTATGTGTGCTGAACACAACATTTGCATATCAGATTAGCTGAGGAGCTTGATGTTAAGCTATCTCTAAGGTACATAAAGACACTCCAGCCCCAAGAGGCAACCAGAAACTGGTTTGCCACCATCATAAGAGTCATAACTTTTTTTTAACTTCAAAGAATATATGTTCTAATATAGTAATCAGGTACTGCAAGGCTGCTCTAAGGTCTCACCAGAGCCTTTTCTTCTCCAGGCTGAACAACCCCAACTTTCTCAGCCTATCTGACTGTGTGTACACTCTACACATGGGGAAAAGGCAGGGTTGGACATATCCCTGCACTGTACAACATCTGGGTTTATTCCAAGATGTAGGTGGAATCGAAGCTTGGCATTCAGAAATGCATCACCCAGTATATGCCATATTTTTCATGGCAGGGTGTTTTATGATTGTGTACTGTAAATAACTCTGAAAAGACAGGTATAAAAATAGCAAACTTTTATGAATCTGGAGTAAATAATTATAGAATATTGTATTCATAAAATACAACAATATTTTATATAGGGGAAAAGTTGTAAAAAAATTAAATAAGGATTATACCTTGGGACTTATGTGTTAAAAAGAAAATTATTTTCATAAATAAAAATTAGTATTTCAACAGGCAACTCACAAATATTATAAGCATGAATAATATTAAAATTTCATTTCCAAAGAAGTGTATTGGCAGGGGCTTTTTTCTCTCCTGGTATAATCAAAATGAACCTTAGGGATACTTTACCTTCTTTCAGTTCAGAAAGGTTGTCTTCTGCTATGTGAGCTGTTGCAGCATAGTCTAGAATTATTGTACAGTGTTTGTCCATATGGAATAGTAGTTGCAGGCATGGGTAATTCTGCCAGGCACTCTCTGAGGTGATTAATTGTTACTCCTTATTTCAGTAAGTGACTAATTTATGTTGTCAAAGATTTACTGCCTGCTGTTTGGCATGTGACAAAATGATTCCAAACTGTACACTCTGAGTGACTTCATCTGCAGCATGGCTGGAGTAATTACAGTGTTGTGTAAGTGGAATTTAAATTGAAGCTGTAAAGATAAACCCAGAGAAGTACAGAAAGCTCTGCTCTTTTTTTTTATCTAGGGTTATGATGCTGCTGCCATAGCTGATGTCCATCTGCAAAGAAATCCTGATAAATTAAATATAGAGGCTTAACTTATTTTATTGTGCTTAAATGAAATAGTCCAAGGTTTTCCCTACAATTTTTACCATGCAATTGTCTGAATTGACAATTTTTCCTGATAGTAAGTACTTTTAAAAAGTAGGTATGTATCTTCCAAAGCAACCTAAGAGTTGCTACTCATCCCTGTTGAAGTGTAGAGTGGAACAATATGTCAGTTTTAGATACAAAGAACGATATTTTCCAATTATTTCCATATGTTCAGTTTTTCCTATTATGCTATTGAAAGAGATAAATACTAAACATGAATTTCTGTGCCTTAATTACAGTAATAAAGTCTTTCAGCCAATACGGAGTAGACCAACTTGATCATATACCTACTTCTGTGTTGTAGAAACTTGGCTTGTTCTTTGAATCAGTACTTAAGAAATCTAGGTAATACAACACAATTTTCTTAATTCATTCAAGTTACATTTCCAAGTGTCTGGGTTTTTTTTCTGTAGCCATAAGGAACAGACTTTTTTATTTCATGGATGGAAGGAGGAAAGGCCATGTCAGTGTGTGCTCTCAGCCCAAAAGGCCAACCATGTCCTGGGCTGCGGCAAAAGAAGTATGGCTAGGAGGGCCAGGGAGGTGATTCTGCCCCTCTGCTCTGTTCCTGGACCACACAGGAAAGATACAGACCTGTTGGAGAAGGTCCAGAGAAGGGCCACCTCTGCTATAAAGACAGGCTGAGAGAGTTGGGGTTGTTCAGCCTGGAGAAGAGAAGGCTCCAGTGAGACCTTATAGCAGTCTCCCAGTACCTGAAGGGTCTACAGGAAAGCTGGGGAGTGACTGTTCACCAGAGAGGGTAGTGACAGGAAAAGTGGTAATGGTTTTAGACTGAAAGAAGGTAGATATAGGTTATATACTAGGAAGAAATTCTTCACCATGAAGATAGTAAGATACTGGAACAGGTTGTCTAGAGAGGTTGTTGATGCCTCCTTCCTGAAGGTGTTCAAGGCCAGGTTGGAAGGTGCTTTGAGCAGCCTGGTGTAGTGGGAAGTGTCCCTGCCCATGCAGGGGTTTGGATCTTGATGATCTTTAAGGTTCCTTCCAAACCATAGCTAGTCTATGATTCTATTATTGTATTATTGTATATTCATTCTTTCACCTATTGCAGACGGCGCTGTGAAGAGAAAAAAACAAATACAAATCTTGAGCTAAATACTATGAGATTTGTGACAGAATCTCACACCAAGAAGCATGGTGTTCTATGGAAATTTCTTTTAGGGGAAAAAAAAAATCTTTTGGAAAGATGTTTTTTCCATAAATCTTGTAAGACAAATACATCAGATGCATCCAAAAAGTGAACTGACCTCCAGAGACCTTCAGAGAGAAGCTAGTTTTGACTGGTAGAAATATATATGAGATTTTTCCTCTATTTAAATTGTACAGTTCAACATTTATGGATATTGTCTGGAACCATGTATGAAAATATCCATTTTCTCTACTCGAAAGTGAAATAGATAATCTTTTCACAAACAAGTTTGAATCTAATCCTAAAGATTGCTACTGAAATAATGACTAAAGCAGTGTGGTTTTACTTTTGATGCCTCAAGAGATCTCTTTATTAGATTTCATAATAAATCAACCAAACTTATATAAGGATCAGATGAAGGATTTGTGTACTGTTAAAAGGATAAGTAAGTCTACATGTTGTTCATATTTTAATGTATATCTTTAACATTGCCAGAATTGCTGGTTGGCTTCCCTTGAATTGACTGCGTAGGTTTCTCCTTCTGATGTGCTCATATGTGCCTCATATGTGAAGAAATTGCTGAAGTCTGTGAATTTAGGGGTCAAAATCAGTTTCCCTGCTTACCACAAACAAATTTGCACACAGATTGGACATTTCCATGGACCAATCTAATGCAAGTAGATTATCACTGATCAGAACATGAGAATTTCTGTTAATTACAATTTTGTAAATTTAAGGGACTTCATGTTGACATACTGAAACTCTAAGCTAACAGGATAATGTTTATCTGTGCAAGCAGAAAGTGCTGAAAGTATTATGCATTACTTTTTATAACTCAAACACTGTTTTGTTGCTTCCTATTAATGATGATTATGTACAAAAGGGCTATTTTTGTATACTTTATCTGTATGAACATAAGTAGAATCTTCTTTGAATACAAGGCTGGTGTTTTCCAATGAAAATCCTGGTGAAAATCAATGCAAATATTTAGTGGGAAAATGCCTTTTATCATGTTTCTTTTAAAATCACTATAGATTAGAGAGGAAAATGTGTTATGAAAATGTGACTACTAGCAGATGTAGAGTGTTGATGAAGAATAGCAAACCAGAATAACAAACAATTTGAACTACAAATGGTGCTGTCTTAAATTACTAATTCAGCAGGACACTTTTACTTCCTTAATTTTAATGTAGGATTTGTATTTCCTACAGACAAATGTTTCATTTATTTAATTTCCCTTATGGTATCTATGGTCCTTTCAGGAAAATAACTTGGAAAAAGTAAGAATAAACTAATAATAACAAGAACAATAATAATAATAATAAATATTAAAAAAGATAATAAACTGATAAAAGATAATAAAATGTTAGGTAGAAATTAGTATCATGAGAGACTGGAAGAAAGCAGAGATAAAACTAAAGGAGAATACCAAAACGTCTTGTAAAGATAGTGTTGAAGTGCTGATAAATTGGTGTCTGTGTGATTACCAGCACCCTCACAATGTTCAGAGTTGTGTAAAGGGAGCAGGGTCTGGTTGACATTCAGTTGTTAAGGTGACTGTAACCCACCAATGTTATAAAGCTGTAACAAAAACAGATGTAGTCCTGTAGTGAACCTAACTGCAGCAGGCACAGAATATCAATACAAGTACAAACAATTTAGACTCTGACAAGAAACAAAAAATTTTTGGAAAATATTTTCCTCTTTACTCAGGCGTTGGGCTTTGATGCCCTGCAAGGTAGTTTTCTGACCTTCCTAGGTTTCCTATTTTCTAGCACATAATAGAGAATTGCAGTATCTGTAGCTACACTGTGTCTGAGTCAGGAGCTCTGGCCTTTAGTCTTCTTATTCACCAAAAAAAAGGAGAAAGTTTTACACGTAGTGACAATTTACATCCTTCATGGCTTTGATTAAAGACAATTTTTAGGACTTTTACAGGAATCAGGAATCTTCAAATCATTTGTTTTCACTACTTTATCTTTCAAGCACCCTCTCTGCTACTTGATGAAGAAGGTTACTTTTCTCTTTGATGTAATGCATAATGAAATAAGTGCAGTTTTTTAGTTTTCGGACTGATTATTGTACATATTTTACATTTCCTGGTATTTTTATTCTTTGTATTCAAACTTTCAGTATGGAACAGTATAATTTCATGATATTTGCTTATTATCAACATTTTTACTGAGCTATAATAGCTTTATTATTCACCTAAGTATGTCAGTCTTAATTTTTAAGCCAGTTAATGTTATGCTGCATCCTTTCATACATCTCTAATCTAGCTCCCACAGCAAAGCCTTACCTAACTTCATCTTTAGAAAGACAATTGAATCTGTTGTTGCTGGAGAAAGTAGTGCAGTCCATCGACAGCTTCACTCCTATAGGATGGGATGAATTATTCCCTGGAGGGATCTGTTGTTATTATCTACATGGGGATCTTGACAAAACCCATGTATTAGGCCAGTTTTCTTTTTCTTGAATATATTTCAAGGTACTTTTAGATGCTATCCCTTTCTGTGAGCTTATTCATAGATTTTCTCCACAAAGCATTGGATGATGAACAGGAAAAAACACACCAGGAAAGAAATTATGGGAAGCTTTTGTTCTGTGTGGTGTCACTCCACTGCACAGTCAAAGTTAAGCAAACACTGAAGTACCATTAAGAGTCTAACAACTCCTTTTCACTCTGACTGTGCTGAGTCTTCAAATATTTAAAAAAGGAGCCTAAACTGAAGCCTATACTCCTCATTACCTGTGAAAAATGTGCATGTTGCAACATAAAGCAGAATAGCATCAGCTCTGTCTTAGCTGTGTTCTATGTGAGAGAAACATAGCAGAGTTTGATGCATATTCCAGTTTGTTTAACGCATTTCTGTCTTTTGGTACTATTTGTATAATATTAGACATGGTGGTTATGTTTGCTATTGTGTTGCCTTCTGGTAATGGGCAGGTGTTATGACCTAAGAACACGTTGAAATTACTGAGCTTTGCCATCAGCAACCTCTGAGGACTCAAATGTTGCAGCCTCATGAAATGAAGCTGCCAGGGATTGAGATTTATGACACCCATTGTAGTGTATAGAGTGGATAAGCTAATATTTTAGGGTGTTATGTCTATAAAACTTGTATCTTGGTGTCCTTGTTGTAAAAGCAAAGGTAATAACTAAGGAAGAGCATTATTTCTTGGTCTGTTTGTTTATTCTGATAAATCCTTAGTAAATAAAAAGCTCTTGGTATTCCAAATTAGATAGGTTTTCTATAACTGCAATTCTTTTTGCCTGGTAATAGTAGCATACAACACTCTAAAAGTGAAAGCTTTTATGAAAGTGAATGAAGAACTCTGGCAGAGACCTTCTAGTATCTCACACTGAGAGAAAGAGAAAAGGGCCTTGTAACATATGGTGGCAGCTGACAAAGGGAAGGTGGGACTGACCCTTTATGATATCCCTGCTAGCTTCCTTCATGCTGTTTACAGAACTTTGCTTCTGCTTGGGACCCCTGGCTGGCCTGAGGTCTAGTGCAAGCCCTTCAGAAAAGGTCTTTAGCAGATGAAGGCTTAGATGTTAAGTCTCAAATATTCTTGGAGAAACCTAGCTTGATCTCAAAAATACCGGAGTACAGGTGCTCTGAGAAAAGACACTAATAAAGGGGCCACTAAAATTGGTGTAAGTTTCTTCTGTGTGTAAGATGTCCTTTAATATAGGGTGCATAGAAAAAAATTCTAATACAGAAATCATAGTGTATATACTTCATACTGTGTTTATTAATTGTGTTCCTAGCATTTCTATTTTCTTAGCAGTACTTAACATTTTTGCAGTGCATATATGTACCCCAACACACAGTAATGAAATTATACCAAGTATCTACTATTAAAAGTAAATAGGGAGAACAAAAGGTTAGCCACCAGATCACACTGAATCAGATTGCATTGCTGAGAGTGGTACTTTCAGAAATCTGAAGTTTCCCACCTCTCCTGAAATAACAGAGACACTGAAGGAAAAGAAGAAAACATTTTCTGCACACAGTACCGAGGTTTGCAAAAGCAATTCTGTCTCACTGATAGAATTGGGCTCGCTGAAAGAACCTGAAACTGGAGCTAGCAGGGGACTTTATACATGATGTCTCAGAGGCTGCTCCATGCTGGCAGAGTGGGAAGGAGGGTAGGAATCACAATTTGGATAGAGGAAAGGATTTTTGGTTACTGTAGAATAGAAACAGGGGCAAATTAGGTGGATTTTAGTGGACTCTGTCTTCCATACCATATGGTCTGGTGCAGCAGAAGGGAGATTGCTGACTTTGGGCATGAGACTAGAAACACTAAATAGTGGTGTTGGAAAACTGATAGGCATCAGCACAAGTTTCAGTCAGTGAGCCTCAGATCTCAGTAAAGCCAATCCCAGCAAGGGATTTTAAAACTGCCAGTGGCATTTTCAAATCAATCCATCAGTCTGCAAGTAGCAATGTAAAGAATGCACAGTCAGCACAATACCTGTTCCCACCAGTGACAATTCTGCATTCTGAGCAAGCCACAAACAATGCAAAATCCTGTGAGAAAAAAACCACAATAAATGAGTCTCTGTTTTGAAGAGGTTGAATCATGATTACAGGGATTGGGAAAAAAACAACAGTGGTGCTTGAACAATGAATAATGCCTTATAAAATTAGATGCATGGATAGAATTGGCTGGCATACAAATTATGCTAGCTTATGATTCCATCCATCTTTAGAAAAACTTGTTGCAATTATTATATTTTTTTAATCATGCGGAGAGAAAACCAAACATTTCAAGGCAAATGTAAATTAATTCTGTAAGATATGACCCATCACTGAAATCTCTTCCCTCTGTGGAAAGCAATGAATCTTAGTGCAGGTGAACAGGAAACTCATTCCTGTTGGGCTTATGGTAATGTGCTCTGGGAGAACACAGCAAGACAGGCGTTAGAGCCAGATTTAGTAACAGCATTAAAGCAACCAGCTGTCACCTGTAATGGTGCTTTCCCATTAAAAAATCTGTGTAAGTGAATACTAAAATGGGCTTTCTTCTCTGAAAGTTGATAACTCAGTCAAGAGTGCAAACCTACAGGTACTGAAAGGACAAGACTTCTTGCAGAAAGGATTCTGTATGTGTTAGAGGTTGAAAACAACGGCTCTGTATACCTACTCTTCCAGGAGTCCTTTGTGAGACATCTCATTTATTTCTGCTCTATGAGTGGATGTTTCATTAAATTTTTTCAAGGACATTTGGGATTTCTTGTTTCTCATCATGAAGTGGCCAAACAGCCAATTCAAAGGCAGAAACCTTTTGAAATGATAAATATTTATCTTGAAATTCTTCTTAAACGGAATGTTTCACTCAGTATATTTGTTCTTGATAGCCAGCTCCTACCTGTGTACAATGATTAGCACACTGATAAATAGACCTTTAAATTTAGAAATACCTTCCAATAAAATGCAATGATAAAGTATTTCCCCAGATGAGTTGCATATTAAAACAAATGTTCACAACTAAACAAGCCCTTGTTAGTCACACTCAGCAGAATTGGGTTTAATGAGATCTTCTAAATCAAGTATTAGTACCCATTTTTGCCCCATTGGCTTGTAATGTTTCTGAAACTGCAGAGTTCAGATTTGCAGAACTCAAGCTACAGGAAAATAGTTTTGCTTTATGGAATGCATTAGATTATTTGCTGACACTAGTGTTAAGGTCTATGTAAATAATCTATCCAGCCTGAGGTAAGAAGCAGCAGTTAGGTGTAAGTGGAATAGTGTCAATTACTCTCTTTGGCCTGACAGTTCTTGAAAACAACATCTGAAGAAATACCAGAAATTATCAGTGAATGGATTCTCATTAAAACTGCTGAAGGAAAAAATAGATCTTTTAGGAAAAAAGTGCTGGCACTAAATTCACCTGCAATTTTTCTTATCTTGGGCTGGAAGAAGAATGGGTTAAGACAGCAGAAAATAGAAAAACATGTTTGTTTTACCCTGTATGCATATGTATATCACCATTTTAATTTCTCTTGCTGATTTTTCATTTATGCTTTTGGTTCTGTGTGGTTTAAAAGAGTCCTGAGACTGTTTGGATACCTGCATGCTTAAAAGTCTGCTTGCATTTTACTGAGAACCTCTTTGCTTAGAAGTTTACATTGATGTTTAAAATTGGATTCCTTTTCAGGTGATGTATGTCTCCCTGGCCCTCATATTCTTCGTAAAATTTTTATATTATCTTATTCTACATCACCTGTAAACTGAGACTTTGAACAATCCCATCATATTTGGGTTTGTTTGGGTTTTTTGATGTTTCATTATGTTTCCTGTTTAGTTCCCTGCAATGTCTTTTATTTCCATATTGATACTGATAGCAGATTTTTTTTCAGTCCAGGGTGCTAGGACTTCATACCACTTTATCCTTAAAAGTCATCTTCTGTATCATGATGTGTTCAATAAATAGCTTTAGATAAATTCCCATGTGATTACTGAAACAAGAGATCTACCTACCCTAAATCAAAAGTAATAATGAGCAAGGACTTATGCCTGTTTTTCACAGCTTGGAATATGTTATTACTGTGTCAAATTCCATTATTGCCCTCTGTTCCAAAAGCAAATCTTCTGCTGCTCCTGAATATAGTTATTATTACAACACTCAGCATGTATTTTTTTTTTTTGCCAGAGCAGAAAATGAAAGGGAAAAATTAGAAAGAAGTTACAGAAGTAAAGAAGTGATATTGAAATTTAATGCTTTTGTCAAATCTAATTCCTCCTGTAATCTTTTCCATAAATCATTGCTCTATGAACTGCACAATTTTAAAGGAAATTGTATTTAGTTCCATAAAATCTAAAAAAAAAAAAAAAAAAAAATAGGAAAAATACTTATTTATTTTGTGCTGCCAAAGTAAAAAGTAGCAGCTGTACTTTATTAGTTTACAATGGTTAATTACAAACACAACCACATTTTCCTACTGGTGTAGAATTTTATTTTTGCTCTTTTACTAGGATGAACTGGTTTTGAATTTGGAAACTTCTGTTTGCACCAAATAAATTTTTTTTCATTTTAGTGATGTCTACTACAAGGTTCTGGTTGTCTAGATATCTGCATAAAAATAATTTAGACTTAGTTATGTGAAACATGTATTTTTTAAAAATCCATTTCTTGTAGTCATGGGTTACCAGTTCAGGAAAGCAAAGAGGGAAAAAAGGAGCTCAAGATAATAAAGGTGTATTGGGAAGAAGAGTAGTGAGAAAAACTATTACTAAGAGAATTTTAGATTTAAAGATGGGTGTAAACTAGAATTGTGACAGGAGTTATATTCCCTCCTGAATCCAAACTGAAAAACTGGATGATGGCATCTGTATCTGTCCAAGAAATAAACTGGAAACAGATCAGAGAAATCTACAGCTAAAAGAGAAAAATAAAAAATTTTAGGTACATTTTTTCCTGTATGCAGTTCTTCATGTTCTTAAATTCTTCTTGGTTTTTTTTTTTAAATAACATAATTTTTGAGTATTAACATGCAGATTATGATGAAGACTTCATGACTGTTTTGGCATCATCCAGAGTTTACACTAAGCCCTTGTACTGGAATCATCTGTTCAATACAGAAACAACTCATGCAGTTATTTTCAAGTGGATGTCTGGGCATCACTTGAATTGCCTACAATGGTGACTTGGCAGAGCTGGTAAAGAAGTTGGTTTCCATCCATGGAAAAACATCACTTCATGGATGACCAATTTCTGACTTGTCTGTGAAAAAGTTTAGTCTGAGACTTTGATACTTCCAAAATCTTGGCCATGGGTAACAAAGGGAATTGCTCTCAAAAGGCACACTCTCAAATAAATAGACATTTCAATGTTTTTAAAGCCATTATTGTTTAAGTGTCATATGTTTAATATAAAACTGGAGCTATGCACTTCCACACACAATGCAACAAGAACTGCTCCAGGTCTGCTCCTGACTCTTGACAGTGCTTAATCCAGTGATTTGAACAACCTGAATGGTCTATCACTGGAATGAAAAATAACAGTGTTCTGTAACAATCCATAGCTACATTGCCTTCGGAGATGTTTTTAGGAACAGCTCATGCAAAAAATACAGGATAATAGTTATCACTTATTGATCTGTTATCCTTTTCCTTTTCAAAGCACTTTGCAAACACTAACTAATTCATATGTATAACTCATCATTAGACAACATTTCAAGGATATTCAGTATATAATTCTCTAATCGCTGTTGCTAAGAAGTCTCTTTGAGAGGCACTCCGAAAGGTTAATGCAAATGTTGAGGGGATCATCAGCCCAACCTTTCTAGAACAATTCTCTTGTATATATTTAAGCTTTGCCACATAGTAATCATCTTATATGGATTTATGTCTTTGAAACTGGGTTTTTTCATACTTTTATTTTCTATACAGATTTCTAGAGAAAGGTATATTTTATGTAACTTTTCCTATAATTTTCTAGAGATTTATTTGCATTCTGCCTTGAACAGCCTGTAAAAAGACAAGCTCAGCAAAGAGCAGAAAGATAGGGGAGCTGCACAGTCTGCTTTGTGTGATTCTTTTGAGAATTAATCTGGTGTGAGTCAGAAAAGAGAAAATATCTGATTGTAATCTTGATGCTTTCTGACAGCTTTCTGAAGTACTTTTTAGAAACATGCTTCTTTCAATTAATTACAAAACCACAAGTTGCTTGCCTATGGTTCCCCAGATATGAGAGATTCTGAGTTACAGCTCTTTGATGGGTTGCAGTAGGAATTTTTGTTTGACTGAGGAAGACCTTAAAATTTCTACTTTCAACAATTTATTAGGGGGAAAAAATCTCTCTTCTGGGGGATCAGTTGAATCTAAGGAATAGGTTAATATGTTAGCCTTTAACATGCCACAGAGCAATAGTGTGCTGAAGCTGACATCTGTGACATTACAGCATCTTGTATATCAATCTTTTAATGGTATTTGATTTAGTTTATAAGAGAGACAGGTATATTTTGTTTATATTTAGAATTCTCTATTTTGTTTATATTTAGAATTCTCGTCACACCATTAGAGAGAAAAATGTGTAAAATATGTGACTATTATTCCAACTTAAAATGTTTTCATGTTGAGTTTTCACCCCAAAAAATATAAAACATATCTCTTGAACTATGACTAAACAACCTTTATTAAAAATCATGCCAAGAGGTTTTAAATCAGTGACACGTTTAGCTAGGGAGGCTGGATCTGTACCTCCTTTCAGTCTGAGCCAGTTTGAGCCCTTTTTCTCCTTCCAGGGTCTCAGTTTTCCTGCCTCAAGAAAGAGTTGGTTTCTCCAGACCTGAGCCAAAATGAGAACTGCAAGTTAGGCAGCATGAGTGATTAGGTACATAGGGAACCCAGCAGAGCTGACTTTGTAATCTCATATTATTTTAAGCTGTACTAAATCCTTCTGGAGAAGATTTTCTTTCTTATGCACATTAGGCTTTTCTCAGAACAAGACTGCTTACAATCTTTCATCTCACCAGAAAGTTTCCCTTCCCTCCAGAATGGTCACACATAAAACAATCCCAAGTGAGTGACCTGATAGGCATCTAAAAACACTATTTTTTACTTTAGGGAAAACCCCATACATTTTGTAAAGCCTATGCTAAAGATACAAAATCAAAATCTATACATGAGTTTCTGAAGTCTGGGGTTTTTTAACTTTCTATAAGAGAGAAAGAAGTAGTAGAAGGTCTGAAATTGACCCATATTTAATTGGTTAAAAACACTTAAAAGTTAACAGGTAGTTGTAGGGAGCAATAAAGTTTCTTCTCAGCCTCATTAGAGACCTTATTGCTGTCTACAATAACCTGAAAGTTGTCGGGAAGTGGGTGCTGGCCTCTTCTTTCGAAGATAGATAGGACCAGAGGGAATGGCCTCAGTTTGCACCAGGAGAAGTTTAGATGAGATCCGAGTAAGAATTTCTTTACTGAGAGAGTAAGCAGGCATTGGGATGGGCTGCCCAGGGAGATGGTGGAAGTATTGAAAGACCATGGAGATGAGGCACTTCGGGACATGCTCTAGTGGGCAGGGATCATGCAGATATAGATATATACTTTTATTTTATTGCGGGTGGAAGGGATATTGATGGTTCAACACAGTGATCTTAGAGGTCTTTTCCAACTGTGACAGTTCTGTGATTCTGTGAAATCAGATTTAAATGAAGTTAAAACACAGCTACTGACTACATTTTCTTCCTCAAAGGACTGTTGCTCGATACTCACCTTGCCATTCTTTTACCACACTTGAATGTACAGGAGGTATATGTTTCCATTAAGGCATTATGATGAATATCCCCTTCCTCCAAGTTTTTCCTTTGGAGAGTTCCATGCTTTGTAGCTAACTTAGTCTCAGTTCTGTCAGTACCAAAGATAAATATTGTACTCTGGAAATAGGCATTACTTTAGCATGATAGTCCATGACATTGAAAGATGAGCAGATTATTTAATCAATAGAACACATCATTTGGTCAGAAACAGCAAAAAAATAATGTCCTATTCATTAGTTCATGATATTTATTGTAGTAACATTCCTCGCAAAGTCCCAATTAGCTATTAATGTACATGTCACAAGTATTAATGTAAGATTTTCACTGTAATTCATCATTAATTAACTGGACCATCATTTTAAAGTGGTACAGGAATTATACAAAGTAGCTGTCTCTTGCTTTCAGCCATGTTTAATTTATGCTCATTACAGTTTCCAAAGTTTTTTTTTCTGCATATGCAAATCTTATTATAATCTGTTATTTAATAAATTGAAATAATCTTCTGACAATGACAGATTCAAATGAAACAAATAGGATTCATGCACAAGTAATGTAAAAGAAAATGTTTCTACTGTCCTGGTAATTTTTAAGAAAAAACAAAGACTTATTACTGCAGTCCTTGGAGGTAATCAAAAATGCAGTTAAAAGCAGAAAAAACAATCTAACAATTAAAAGAAAATAAAAATAACATTGAAAATATTCATGTGCAGAACTAGATAATTATCTTTCCTTTACAAAAAATCTCATCTTTCAAAAAGATTTTGGGACACTTATTTGTCAGTAAAATTTTCTAAACTTACATGTCACTCAAATAGCGATCAGTCTGCTTGGTATTGCACAGTATTTCTGGTATGGATTACATAACACAATTTTCTATGTTATAAAGAATTTAATAATATTTTGTCAAATGACATTCAGGTATTTCCCCTCTTGATTAATGTTCCTAGTTGGTCAGCATGCGAAGACATTGTTTTTTTCTCTGAAAGAAAAATATGGAAGTGGTCTGGAAGAGCACTCAATATGCTAGAATGACATAGAAAGGAAAAGGAGAGGGAAGAGGGAAAAAAGGAGAAGGAAAAAAGGAAAAGGAAAAGAAAAAGAAAAGAAAAGAGGAAAAAAAGAGAAAAAAAAAGAAAAAGAGGAGAAGGAAGAAAAAAAGGTTTTGATACTTCTCAGCTCCGTAGGATTTAGTGATTTCCACCTGGAACTGAAATCCAGTGAGCCAGAACCCTGGAATCTGAATCAATGAAGCAGGACAGATTATGTTTTAATATTACTCAGCTATGTAATTTAGAGGAATAATGAAGAGATTCCCTTGGATATGTTACCACAGCAGGTTGAGAAGACTTCTAGCTTTATTCAGAGCATATTTTCCAAGATTATTAAAAACAAACACAATGAACTGGAGGAATTTAGTTTCTGGGATGCAGCTATTAATATCATCAACATGTCAAAAAATATTTTTGATAGTAAATATTGAGGTATGCCTGAAATGGTCTTTAACAAGTAGAGGCATATAATTTGTAGGAAAAGTGAAGGTCTAAAGTTTCACATTAGTTTGTACTTTTTTTATCTTTTTATTTTCATATGATCTGATCCCTAACTCAGATTTTGTTATTCATTGAAATTATGAGTTTATGATCTGAGGGCATGAAACTAGCATCCAGGCAGTAGGCAGAAAGTGTTCTAGGGGACAACGTATTTTAATATCAATTTAGTTCCTGTAGCTGCTACTTGGGACTTCTACTTCATTTTTAGAAACAGGTGTAAAGCCACCATCTTTAGGAATTAATATTTTTCTTCTGAAGAAAGCATAGCTGACTTTGTGTTTTTTTAATGATATATGTTTTTGACATATAATACTTTGTCCATTAGGTAGCACCAGTAGCAGAAGAGGTAAAGTGAACCTCACAGTCTACCAGGATTTGAAACTTGTAGAAGTCTCATAAGACAAAAACTTCTTTAAATAGTTCATTTCACTGTTTAGACGAGGAGAAACATTGTATTTTGTATGACATTTCATTAATGAAAGAGGAAAGAAATGGGCTTCAGAGTTTCTGGGGTAAAGCTCAACCTGTATCAAAGTGATTAAAAAAAATCATAGAAAGAAGAAAGTATGCAAGGCACATTTGAGCTAATCTGCTTTTGAGGGCTGGATGGTGACTTAGCTGCAGTGTTAAGTCTGATTACTTTGGAATGCTTCTTCAGATATTTTAAATGGAACTGAAAGAATATGGATGGCTCTAAAATAACTTACAGTAGCAGCACAAGCTGCTGTTCAGTTATTTAAAAAGGAAATCTATGACAAATATATGGGAAAAATAATCCAGTTTTATGTGTACCGGAAAATGAGAGTGTTCTTTTATGAATTAATTTATGAAGAAAGCTCAAGAATCAGCTGTCTCAAAGTACCATACGCAAAGTAAGAATAAATTGAAATAAATCTAAGTATGTTAGAATACACCAGTTTAAAATGACACAAACTTAATACAAAACCATTTTTCAATTAATTAATTTATTGCAGATCAATAAATGAATTTTGAAAGAAATTCCAAACTGTGGTATAGTTATGATTAGCAAAATATCAGACCCAGAACCCTATGGGAAATACAGTTACTGAACATCTGCAATTATAATTACTCTGTGAGTGTTGCTGTTGCCACAAGTGCGCTGAAGTGCCTGAAAGTACAAAATTAAATAGATCATATTTTTTTAAATTTCTATAATTGAGTACTCTGGAAAGAGTAAATATTCCTTTAATAGGTTGCCTAAGAGGCAACTCAGTTTGCAATACATGCATATAGGAGTTTTTGAATGCTAAGGTGCTTACTGGACCCAGTAAGCCTTATGATAAAATATTTACATTACCAAGAACCATTAAACCCTAACTTCCATCATGAGGGAACTATGGACAGAGGTTTGAGTGGAAAGAAAGTTCAAAAGCTTGACAGGTGTTGTGTCAGAGTTCCTCTGTTTGTGTTTCCCGTGGTAACTCAGGGTGGTGCCTCAGCAGTGTTTCCTCCATCATCTGGATATTCACATATCCATTATTGTATCAGCACAGTCCTCATGCTTATTGTGTAAAATTTCCCTATCTTCAGGTTTGCAGGTGAGCTGAGTCTCATTCCTGTGTTCAATAAATGCGTGTAAGCTATGCCTCCTAATGTTCTTGCATTGATGGGGAAAATTGAAGGCCTTTGGTACAAATCTGATTGTTTGTATCTGCTAATGTAACATCTCAGTCGGTAGACTGTCCAGAAGATTCAAAATGGGATACATAATTTCTTCTACTTCCTGTAAATGTTCAAAATTATCTTGCTTCCTTTTAAAGGTTTTAGATTCTCTAGCTTTTGATGTATTTTTCTTTTTTCTTTTACCTCTTCCTTCTTTGTTCTGTTCAAAGGAGGATCCTAATAAACTCTCCTATCTTTCCCTTTACTCAGTCAGGCTACTGATGACATGATCTGTGGCAGAGTAAAACTCTCAAAAGTCTTTTACATTGCCACTTCCACATTCTTCTAACTGTGCAATTAGCTTTCTGCCTTGGAGGTTTGCTTTAATACATACAAAGTTATTGGTTATATTTCTTCTCCCAAAATCCTAAAATATTTTGTGTGAAGGTCCAGTGTAATGCTCAGAGTTTTACACAATAAAATTTTGGCTCCCAAAGCAAGGTACTGGGACTTGATTGTTTGTTCTAGTTAGCTGGATTGCTTAATTTATCTGATCAGAAGGAAAAGGTTATACTGTGCTTAAGGTAAGAACCTTTTTCATCTATCTTTTCAATAAAATAGCTGGTGCAGGGCTGATACGGCTGTAATGACAAAAAGGAGCAAAACTTCAGGTAGTAAAAGCATTCGCTTGATTTTGAGGAATTGAGCCAGTATTCAAAATAAAAAATATTTTAGAGAAATACATCAGCTTTGCTTGCATGCTTTAATTATTGAAAACTAGAAATTTTACTTTTCTTAACCTTTCCTTAGTTAAGTTTAGTTTACCTTAACCATCTTTTGAATTGCATCTTTTGCATTTTTAAAATTACATTTTTTTTAGCCATGAATGGTAATCCTCCATTTTCCGTTATTAGATTAGTTTCCAAAATGACAAGTAAATATTCTAAAAATGTACACTAGTCATGGAATTCAAAGACTTTTGAGGTTAGACTGATGTGCTGTGTAGATGTAAAATCACAGTCTTTTCTTTACAGAAAAGATAAGTAGTGTTTGTCTCCAGACTGAACACTTAAAATATAAAATAAAATTGTCCAGGCTTGAAAAGCATTGTGAGTAGTTTTTGAATGAATGTTTTAAATTAATCTTTGATAACATCTCATGTGAAATATCCTAACCTTATCTGGCAGTCTTCAATGAAGATAGTAATTTACTTTTATGTGTAAAACCCCTCTTGTATTAGTAAGAAGAGAACTGCAAGAGGTGTGTTTATTATAAGATAATAATACTCCTGAGGGAAAAGAGACACTTAAAGTAGCTGTATCTTGAAATGGTTCAGGAGTTTGATCTGTAATCAACAAGGTTTGGATAAAGTACGTATGAAAGTAATAAAACACCCACAGAGAGGAACTGTCTGGGAACATTACAAATTACATGCTTCTGGAGACATTTGCTGCATATGATACCTTAACATTTCTGAATTAATTAAAGTTTTTCATATCTGCTGTGAAGTTAGTGTCCAAAACTCTCAGCTCAAAGCACTATCATCAAAAAAAGAAAATTAAATTCTAGGTACAAATTAACAGTGTAGTCAACACTATATTCCCACTAACTCTGAATGCAAAAAAAGATAACTAAAGCCTTTCCAGAGTTTTCCAGAGGACCAAGCCTGGATCAGCAATGTATATAGATCAGGACTTTTTATGATTTCAAGGATACCACCTGTAAATACTGATACATTTTTTGAGTTACCATGATATAACATATGTATCTTGTAGAACTCTCATACTTGTTTATTGTCTAAGATTGAGATGCAAATGAAAAGCAGAAGAGCATTTTATGCGATATCATTATGTAAGTTATAGCACTCACATTTTGAGTATAAACACACATATTATTTCCTCAAAGTTCTTATTGAAAAAAAGGACTAAAGGAGGAAGATCTCTAGTGAAGGACCACAAAGCTGAGGTGGAATGTTTGTCATGGAAACTGAGAGGTCTGGAGCCATTTAGGCCAGAGAAAGTAAAGTCAGTGGGGAAATCTATCAATGAGTGTAAATGTCTCAAGGGAAAGTATTGCAAAGACAGAGCTGGGTCTGGAAGATTGTAGTAATTTGGTATTCGATACAGATTTGTGAACAGCATTTCTCTTGGATCAGTATATGTGGATACTTTATCTTTTTAAAGTAGATGTTTTTTTTAGTGTGATTTTTTTTTTTTAAGGCTCTCAAATATCAGTTCACATTCCTGCAAAAAATTTTGAAAAATTTTGAAAATTTGAAAATCTGATCAGGAGCAGTTTGAGTACAGCAGTACTGTGTTTGTCAGCTTGCTTAATACAAATAATTGCCTTGAATCGATATTTTTTAAAACAACAACTGGAACCCTGAAATTAATGGCAGCAGCAACAAAACCAACAGGTTTCCCATGTAGATGCCTGCAGGTAAAAGAAACAATGTCTGGCAAGGATCATAGTCAAGTATTACTGCTGACAGGGATTACCACTGAAAGTGTATTTTTTTCCAGTTGTTTTTTTTGTCAGTTACTGGCAAAGATCTGTGCCAGGAAGAACACTGTGAGAGAAAGTGAAGTACTCTGACAAAATTAGAGATGGGTGAATGCCAACATATGTCTGCTTTTTGAGGACTGAGGGAACTACTGTGCTGGCACATAACAGCATAGCTTCACACCAAAAACATTTACAGAGAGCAAGGAAAAAAGCCAAGATAGTAAAAATACCATAAAGGTTGTTTGCCAGTGATTTTAATATGATTTAATTTGCTAATTGATAAAAATGCTGGTTCAATTTACCCAATTGCACATGCAATTGAATCTTAACAATGCTGTAGAAAAAAAGAAATACCTTCTTGAGGCATGAGTGTTGTTAAATTGAAATCAAATTCTTATTTCTCCTTTTGATGAACACAGTGTAGACATTTAATGATTAACATTCAAGATATATTCCTTGTTTAACTACATTTGATAGCATTTTTGCCCAAGGTTGTTTCCTGTCTTCTTGGCATCCAAGATACTGGGTGAGATCCAGGCATTTTGAGATCAGTCAGGAATGAGTATATCATATGCTTCCAAGTTCAGCAAAGCAAACTCCTCCTGGATTGACATATGCTGGGAACAACTGGCTACAGACGATATTTGCAGGGAAAAAAAGCCATGGAGTTCTGTTTGAGAACATGTTGAATAAAAGGCAGCAGTGCACCATTGTGGCGATGAAGGTTGATCAGTTTTTGGTCTGCATTAGCAAGAATGAAGGCAAAAGGTTAAGGAAAGAGATATTTGTCCTCTATTCAGTATCTGTGAATACTGTGCTCTGTTTTGGTTCCTCTATTATGAGATATAGAAATAAAGTGAAACAGATCCAGAGTCACTAAGGTGGTTAGGGGGTGGAGACTGGAGGAGGTGAGGTTCTTTTTTAGACTACAGAAGGCAGTACTAAGGATAGAAGAGGAAAAAGATCCCTAATTTTACTGTACTGTTTTAGTTGCCAGGTATTGTTTTTGTTTCTTTGTTTTAATTCAGATATTAGTTTTCTCACTTTTTATTTTGATGGTATCAGCACAATTTTATAAATAGTGTTCTGGTTTGACTTTTTTGTTACTTAAACTTCCTTTGCTTTGCTGAATACATTCAAGAAGTTTGGATCATATAATCAGAGTAAGGCCTTTTGGAAGCAAATCCCTTGACTCACTGAGCCCTTAACCTCCCTTCTGACAATATACTTAGAGAAGCCTTTAGTGTTGCCCTTCACTTCCTTTGTTACTGCCAGCTCCCCACTAGTTTTGGCTTTCTTCCTTCTGTTCTTGCTTGAGTGGACAATGTCTCTCTATCTTTCCCATGTAGCCTGTCTTCCACCATCTGTATATTTCCTTTTCATGTCTAATCTCTGTAAGGAGTTCCATGGTCAGCACTCTCACCTTCTGCCATGCCTGCTTGATGTTTTGCCCACTGTAACGGACTACTTTTGTTCTTTAGAAAGCTGTACTTGGAGGGCAATAATTACACTAGGTTACAAACCACTATTTGCTTCCTTTTCTTATACAGTGATTACCCACATTTTCTAAAATTTGTTGTGGAATTTAAATTAATTTTTAACCTATTTCATGTTTTAGCGTTATGTTGTTTATTGATTGATATAATTTTTCTTAGAGACTTTGGAGTCTTCTGCAATGTAGTTTGAATGCATATACATTAATGTATTTATAAGCCTCTTGGATTAAATCTTAGTAAAGCAGAAGATACGATTTCCACTAGAATCATAAACAAGTATAAATTAATTCATTGGGACAACCCACAAGTTTATCTACCCCAACATGGTGCTTCTAAACATAGAAACTCAAACTGGTATATGCTTGACTTGTTTTGACCATAATCCAGTCATTCTTATTCCAATGTTTACCCTGCCTCCACAACTCCAGATCTTTAATTTTAGCTCATCCTTTTTTTGTTCTGTTCTAATAGACATGGAAAACCTTCCTTTCTGTGACAACTTTTAGAATATATTAATATTTTTATCTCTTCAAATTTCCTCGATTCAAAATAAAGAATATTTAATTAATTCAGTCTTTTCTTATGGGGAGTTTTTTTTCTAGATTGCTTATCACTTGCTGCTCTCTTCTGAACTCTCTAATTAGTGCCCATTTTTTCTAAAGCCTGGTGCTTAATGTTTAACATGGTATTGCAATTGAGGCCTTTGCATTACAGAGAGGAAGTTTTTTGTTGTTTTTGTTTGTCTTCTTTAGATACAGCATTTCTGTATAATAAACAGAATTATTCTTATTTTTCAAAGGGAGACTCCAAAGAATCTTGAAAAGAAAGTTTTGGGTTGTATTGAATATACTCATGCTGTTTCTTAAAATCAGTCTATTTTAGCCATTTGATTTCTGATTATAGTATGTGGATGATACAGAGTTTTATCAGTCTATCAAGATGTTGCACAGAAAGTGTTGAACAAGCTTGAGAAAATAAAAGGCTTGATATTTGGGATCACACAGCTAAAACCAAATTTTTAGAAAATGTATTTGCTGTGTTACAATACATGTAGGACAAGTACGTAACTGTCATGGTGAAGTGAAATGTTTTGACAGCTGCACTCAGCCAAGAGCCAGTGATGAGCTGCCTGCAGTAGAAGTCTGAACCAAATACATTTAGGAAGTTACCAAATAATACTAAGTTCACTGTAACAGTAGGTTCATGAAAGTTGACATTTTCTTTGGAACAAACACTGAGTCTGCAAAAGCAGTAAGAGAACATTTCTTTCTGAATGAGGCAAAGCATCAGTCACATACAGGAGCTTAATCTGATCTCTGAAAGTTATTTGCATCTTCAGGTAGTGATGCCACACTTAATATAATGAAAACTGCCTGCTGAAATACACTAATTTTGAGGGGAAAAGATTAAAATTTGTGCAGACTCAGAGGACTGCAGTGTGCAGACTGACTGTTCTACCAGGTGGATCAGTATGTTTAATGGCTGGTGGAGATACACACTGTTATCTATAGATTATTTAAAATGGAAATATCTGGGTAAAAGATAAACCTTTAATATTAAGTGGTGGCTTTTCATTGTTTTACTCACATACTTCATGGAGATTTTAACTTGTAACTTAGTTCAGATGCAGTAAATCCATCATTCTATTTGCGTTTTGCCTTAGCTTGAGCTAAGAGTGATTTAAAAGTAAATGACCAGCCAGCAAGTCTTCATCTATTAGCTAAGTAAGGAGTTGTTCTCCTCAGTTACTGGGGGTAGCTCAACAAGTGCTTAGTTCCTGGGAATATCACCAATGCTGAATTTGTCACCAAATAGGCTTTGCAGGCCAGGTGGGGAGCTGGTATTGCAGTCAAAATGGGAAGAAGTGATTTTTGAGTAGTATTCAGAAGATCTACTTGGATAAATGTGTTAGGGAACATGTTTTTATTTTGGTGGCTTCCAGGGAGTTCGTCACTAATTATCATGGAGGAAAAAAAAATAGGAGCTTAATGTGCTTCCTCATGGAATATTAGCTCAAGATGCCATATTATGGAGTGATAAAAAAGGAAACTGGGGTCTCATTGTAGCATCCAATGTGATGTTTCCTCCCTCTTTGGTGAGAACTTTTACAATTGCATACAGCTTCACAAAAAGTCTTTATTTGGACTCAAACATATAGCTCTGCAGTTCTGGTAAATGAGCATAGGACATGAGTGCAATGAAGAGCCACTGAAACAATAGAAGTAGCAGACGTGTTATATATTACAGTATTAGAGTCTCTGAAAAAAATTCCAGCAATTATAAACTCTGGGACAGGCAAAAATAGCTTCATAATTAAAGGTTGCTGTTTGTACAGCTTTAAGTGACAAATGAGGATATGTTGATCATTAATGTATTTATATTAAAAGAAAATTTATAGCCATTCGAGCAGGAAGAGTCTGGAATGCAGTCTTATAAGGTAAAAATTATTGTGACTAAAAGACCTTATTACTTCTAATATTGAGATTAATAAATTTAGGAAAACAGGAGATTATTTGGTTTCCCTGTATTATGGACTATGGCCGGTGATTCCCATAGTCTCTGTTACTATGTGGAGAGGCTGTTCTAGGACAGCCTCCCCCACTTTCTCCTCACTGTCATAGGGAAGCAGTTAACATTGTCAGGTTTATATTCCAGACACCACATGCTTCCTAAGAAGATTAATCCAAGAGTGTACTTCTGGCCAAGTCCGGTCTTCTTACACCACTATGGCCCATCTTTTTCTGGAAGATAAGAAAGTATAGCACAGGAGACAAATTTTCTTATGTGAAGGAGTGGTTCTGAGCACATCATACTTATTTGTATAATCATAGCCTATATTTCTTAATTTCTCAGATATCATTATTTGATAAAATCTAATCTTCTCATGCTACTTGTACCAGCAGTAATGTGTCATGTATTACTGTTGTTCTCTGGGGGGGACAGAAGTGTGCTTGAGCCTCTAGAGAAGGAGAGGTAACTTAACACTGACAAGCTGATGTGCAGTTAGCCAGGTACCCATTTACTATGCCCCAAGTCACAGTGCCATGAACCAGTTCTGCTCAGTCCAGTAGAGGACTGTTATAGAGTGATAGAACTTTTCACACACTTCAGAAAAGTTTTGAATATGTTATCATCCTACTATTGCTTGAAATTTCATAAATCCCTGATTGTTGATAGCTTTACTGACGTTTTATTCAATAGCTTTTTGTACCTGTAATTGTGGTGCAACTTTTTCATGCAGTCTCTCTCCCCCCCCCAGGGGGCAGTTGTAGAGCCCATTCTTGCTCTACAACAAAGTAGCAGAACTGGAAAGAGCCTGCTCTGGTGTAGAATGAATTTTCTTATCTTCATCTGTATCCATTGTCAACATTTTTGTGCTATCTTAAATTTACCCAGATTTTATCATGTGGCATTGGCTCTCTCAGTTAAATATAACTTAAGGAATTTTAATCTTCAGCATCATGTTGTGTGCATCCCAATTCATATAATTTACACAGATATACAAATTGTATATCATTTGTTATTCATGCTAGAGATGAAGCTATATATATATGCTAATACAATATTCCTGTATACATATTGTTATTCATAGCAGGATTAAGCATTCATATGCTTTGGGGTATACCAGGAGCCATCTCATCAAGCTAATAATTAGGCATTAGGGGATAAGCTCCTGTCTCCATGGCCTGAAGCTCCCATTTTTTATTCAAAATTATGCCAGAAATGGCTTACCTGCATGTAGTTCTTTCAAAAGTGAGACTAGCATGGCTATATTGTACATATTAGAGAAAAAGCAAGAGTACAAAGTATTGTTTCTTTCACTCACCACAGTTTTTGGCAGATGCTGAAAATGTTCTAAGTTGAAGGATATGGAGAAAAGGAATATTGATGCAGAAATCCAGACTGGTATGGGCACAAAGAACACATTTGTTTGACAAGCTCCAAAGCATTTATGGACTGAGTACAATATATTCAGTTCACACCTGACTTACAGAGTGCATACTTCTCAGAAAAAGTTTAATACTGTAATTAGCGGTAATGATGTTTTTATTTCTAATAAGGAAGTAATATACATTTTATTGTATTTTAAATATAAACCAATAACTTAAAAATTTAAAAGCCTACCCTGAGCTGAAAATAAAAAGTTATTAGTTTTCTCTTTCAATGATGTCTGGAGCAGGACAAGTAATAAATTAAATCTCTACAATAAATACAATGAATTTTTTACATGCAGTAGACAAGATAATGAAATAGAATGAAATAGTAGAAAAGATAATGTTTCATCAGCTAAATTAAAGCATCTAAAACTTATTCTTTATATTATTATTTGGCATGCTTTTGCCTTAAGTGGAAAATCTCAATTTTATCATTATTAGGTTATTGATTACTTGATTATTTCTTAATATAATTGCTTAGTTTTGAACACATAGATTTTGCAAAAATATGATCTATAGAGCATGCTCTCAATTTTTGTGTGTAATTGAATGAATAGATTTAAGTACAAGAAATAAACACATACACACATGTATATATACATATAGGCTTACCTGGGCTTTTAGACTTTCACATATGCACATGTTTGTGTATGTGTAGGTGTACATGAGAACACAGGTGTGAACAGTATCTAAAGCAATGGTATATATCTTCTACTGATTATACTAATGATTGAAAGAATCCAAACACTTCTATCTGGCAGAGAAGAAGATGTGGTGTACTGGACTCTGGAAATTCCCAAGTCTCAGATAAAATCAAGTTGTTCCACATGATCTCTTAGGTTTCTTGCTATGGACTCCACATACATGCATCAAGATACCCCAAATTTTGTCAGATTTTTACCCTCTGGGGATTTTTACTGATTACATATCAGATTCTGCCCATCAGTCATTCCCAATAATTAACATAGTTTGAAAACTTTCTAGGACTGGTCATTTACAATTTTGCATCTAACCTGTTGTAGAAGTAATACTTAAATCTAACAACTGAAGAAACTGAACAACCCTGTGAAAAAATCATCTTTGACTTACATATATTGAACTCTATTGTGCTCAACTTGATTGTCATGATGACAAGCAGACATAAAACTACTAAAGATTGAACTAAAAGCTGGAATGTATTACATGATGTGATGATTTTTTTCAAATGAGAAAAACCACTGGCAAAAATGAATGTTGAGTGTCTTTTCTCATTATTTGCTCTTTTTATTGTGCATCTGTCTTTCTGTAGAGGGACAAAATTAATCTTGGGTATCTACAATTAATGTGAACTGGAACAGTTGGCAAATACACTGTTAATTTTCATCCATCAGTTAGTGGAAGGTACTTAGAGAAATGGTCATAAAATAGATCTATGACTAAACAAACCATGTGAGGATGTTTTGGCTCAGGGCACTGCCTTCTGGCTACCCTCAGAATATAACCTTACCTATGCTAATATACTGTGCTAATATTAGAAGCTCTTATGCCCAAGATCCACATTTAGGTTTTCCTGAATTTGTTCATTTATAAATAATATATACACTTTGTCTCTTTCAGTCCATAGCAATCTCTCAGTGGAGATGCAGATCTCTGAAAAACAGAATTTTAAAAAACCTTCCTGTCTTCTCTAATGTATCTCAGTAAATTATTTTTTGCCATTTGTAGTTAAAAGTTCATAAGGACTGGATTGACATGAAATCACGGGATCTCAGCACTTGCTTAAGATCGGTTTCAGATTTTCAGGTTTCCACTGAGCTGAAGTTAGTTTGTTTTTATGACAGGCCAAGTGATCACTGCCTCACCTGTTATGTTTAGCTGAAGCTCTGCAAATGTCATCCACAACAAATGTCTGACTGCAAAACTCATGGAAAAGAAACAATTGCCCTTCCTGCCAGCTGAAGGTGGAGGAGGCTTCTGTGCAACTTTAGCAATTCAGATGGACATCAAAGAAAAGGAGGTGGACTGTAGTAAGAAAACTTAAAAATAAGCACTGGGCAGTCCCACGGCTGAGGAGACAATCAGCATTGAACTTAGAGCAGAGAGGGACAAGTGACACCCTCTGTGGCCACACTGTGTGCCTGCTTGAGTAAGATTGGTGCCACTGACCTTTGGACCCCCCCAAAGAGGTGAGCTTAGCAGCAAAGAGAAGAGGCAGTTATGCATAAGTTTTGCATAACAATTGTTATAACAATAATATGCAATAATTGTTATAACAATAATAGCTATGGGGATTTTTTGGGTTGCTATTTGTTTGGTTTTGGTTTTTGGTTTTTTTTTCCCCTTTGCTAAATATTGAAAAGTATAGTTTGCTTCCTTATATCTGGATAGTGGGTGTGCTTACAAAATGTGCTTACAAATGGGTGTGCTTACAAAAATGTGTTAAAGAGACTTTAGAGATTATTTGGTTATTTAACAACCAATTGACATCCTGAATTTCTGCTTTTAAACACTTCTCAGTGGGCAATTCTGTCAGAAATGGCAAAACTTCCAATAATCCCTGTAAAGAGGAAGCACACCCTGCACTTCAGAAGAATACTCCTGGTAGCCATTTCATAGACAGGCAACCTTTTACACATAATTTTTCTCTAATGTCCACACTTGATTTCAGTGCCTGTGAGTTATATTTTTGTCCAAATGTGTACTGGGACTGAGCCTTTTTCATGGAAAAAATACTCTCTGAATTCTTCTTTCTCCGCAAGAATAGCTCGAGACTTACCAAACATACACAACTGTCAAAGCTATAGCAAGGCAAGGTTAGCACTTAAGACCAAGAAGTTTACAGGTCTCCAGTGTGGAATGCACTATATAAACACAAAACATACTATCCTGGAACTTAGGGAGTTCCAAATTCAAAAGCCTTTTAAGCCTCCTATTGACAGCTTCCTCTAAGCAAGCAGGAGTTTTGCTGAACACTTGAATATGTCCCAATGTCCCAGCTCTGTTCAGAGTGCAGTGTGGTTCTCCAACTAAAGTCTTTAGTTGGTATGAAGACAATCCAGGAGGATTCCAAGACATACAGAACACATGGGGTGAGACAAGGCCAAAGAATGCATCTGGACTTAGTGGCCATCAAACACTTCTGCATCCTCTAATTTTTCAAAGCCACAGGTAAGAGCTGCTCTTAGAGCTGCTTTTGTGGAGTTTGCAAAAAGATTGCTAGTCCACATAGCTGTCCTTATTTTCTTCTATGCCATTTTTTCTCTTCTCAGCAATCCAGAATGATTTAAAATATAACTTGGCCTTTAATTTATTAAAATTATTATTTAATTTAATAAAATAATTGTGCATTTCATTATGGTTAAGAATAGACAATATTTTAAATATTCACTGGGGTTGCAGTTCTGCTTCCTATTTTGATTCAGGTAGCACTCTACCTGAGACAAACCAGATAAAAGGGTGTTCTTTCTTCTTAAATTATAATTATACAAATGCAGTCCACACTGTCTTTCTCTTTCTATTTTTGAGCAACTGAATCTCAAAATTGAGACTTCTTGAAGGAAAAACAGCAATAAACCATGAAAGAAAGACTTAAAAGTGTTGAATTTTGGTAAACCTTTTCATTCTCTATGTGATGTAGAATGAAATTTTGAAGTACACTTAAAAATCAATATTTTACACTCCCTTCAATGCAGTTACATCTGGGAAAGACTAATGTGATTTATGGGTCAAGTGCAGATTGTTTAAGTCATTTGCAGTCTAGTGATAAAATATAGTTCTTTTTATGGTCTTATTCTTGGATCCTTCTTAATAACTGCAGAAGAAGCTCAGTCTTCTGGTTTTATTTCTTCTGAAATTCAGGGAGAAATTAAAATTGCCAAATTAGTTTTAAGTTTTATTTTGTGATGGAAACTAGAAAAAAACAAACAAGTCTGAATACTTACCTGTAAATTTGTCAGGTCTTTTGGTCCACAGGCTAATGTGGAATAGAGTCAATGGCAAAAGAAAGAAACAGAAAAAAAACCATGGTAACAGGAAGATTAAGTTATGAGCCGGGTTAGTATCAGAGACTGTCAGCTGTTTCCTTAAAGGCATTTTTGTCCCTTTGTGTCCTCTATCTGGGAAGGCTGACTGAGGAGATCCAAGTTCTCAGATAGCAAACGTGGAATAAAAGAGAAAATATGCACAATTTTATTATTAATCTTGCTGTAATGGATTGTAAAAATGAGGGAGCCATGATATACTGTTCAAACTCATAAATTTATTCATAACTTATAGTTTGATTTTGTTGTTTGTTTGGTTGTTTTTTTCTGGGCAGGCTGTATAGCACGGCAACAATTTTCCAGGTCAAGAAACTTTTCATCACTCTACCAACATCCTTTCAGGGATCTGTTCAGTTTAATATTTTTGTAGTTATTCAACTTCAAGTAGGATTTTCTTTCCTTCGCTAAGTGATGAGAAGTGGCTCAGTCATTATTCCCCAAGGACAGAGTTTGTAGTTTACACTGATTTCACACACTTTGCCTTCTGCTTTGAGTTTTTTCTACTTTGAATTGTTTTATGTACACCTTCCCTCAACAGTTCATTCTGCTGTTAACACATAGAACTGTTTTGTTTTCACTCCAGTAATCTAGTCATGATGACCACTGTGTAGAGGAATTTATATGGAGAATTTCTTTTGAGAACTATTCTTTTGTTAAGTTAGGATGTTTTTATTGCCTTTTTAATAAAAAAAAATCCTGCTTATTTAATTTTCCAATTCTAACAATTAAAATTTCATTACTTAAGAACCTGTACATACATAATGTGCTATTAAATATTTGACAATTTGTGAGATAGCAAAAATATAATAATACTAAGAATAAGAAAAAGTTATATAAGAGACACATTTTTTTTAAAGTTATGTGTCATAGAATGTTACTTTATATATTGTTGAGCTGTTTCAACTCAGTAAAAAAAAATAGTTCTAAGGTTAATTCTGGAATCCTATATTTTCTGACTATCACTTACACAAGACTGTCAAAACTATTTGAGAAGCAGAACAATGGAAAAATCTACCTTTTCAGTAGAACATCAAAAGCATAGACATTTAAAAATTAGTCTGTTTTGTGACTTCTAAGAAAGAAAATTTTATTGTTTGGCATCCTTCTCTCCCTCTCCCTCTCCCTCTCCCTCTCCCTCTCCCTCTCCCTCTCCCTCTCCCTCTCCCTCTCCCTCTCCCTCTCCCTCTCCCTCTCCCTCTCCCTCTCCCTCTCCCTCTCCCTCTCCCTCTCCCTCTCCCTCTCCCTCTCCCTCTCCCTCTCCCTCTCCCTCTCCCTCTCCCTCTCCCTCTCCCTCTCCCTCTCCCTCTCCCTCTCCCTCTCCTTCCTTTGCTTTCCTTCCTTCCAGGAAGGAAAGGAGCAGCTAGGAAGGACCAGCTAGGTCATTCACTCAAATTTAGATGCAATATGTAAACTAGGGAATACCCTGAACTCCCTGTATTATCAATGGAAAGAGATGCACTCTTCCAGATCATGGTTCAGAACTTGCAAGGGTTGAATCATCCTCTGGATGGCTTCCAGCAGCAGTCAGTAATGGAACCAGTGCTGTGTAACATCTATGTTGATGTCAGGGGCAGTGGGGTTGAGTACAGTTTGCTCAGCCAGTTTGCCTATGACACCAAGCTGTGTGGTGTGGCCAACGTTCTGGAGGAAAAATATACCATCCAGAGGTTTCTTAACAGTCTTGAGAGGATGACCCATGAAAACTGCATTAAGTTCAACATGGTCAAGTGCTAAGTCATACAGATAGTTGGGGTTGTTCAGGCTGGAGAAGGCTCTGTGTAGACCTTATAGCAGCCTTCCAGTAATTGAAGGGGTCTTGCAGGAAAACTGGGGTGGGACTTTTTACAAGGCATGTAGTGATGGGATGAGGGATAATGGCTTTAAACTGGAGAAGTTGTGAGGGTGGTGAGACACTGGCACAGATTGCCCAGGGAAGTTGTGGATGTCTTATCCCTGGAAAAGCTCAAGGTCAGGTTGGGTGGATCTTTGGGCAGTTTGTTCTAGTTGGAAGTGTTCTTGCCCACAGAAGATGTTTGGAACAAGATAACTAGGTGATCTTTAAGGTCCCTTCCAACTTAAACCATTCTATGATTCTGTGGTGTCCAAAGTTATTGAATACATTTATTTTTATTGGTTTGTGAAAAAAGGCATTTTATCCAAAGAATGGAAATGTTTTGGAAGTCAAGTTTCAAGTACTAAACTTCTATTTAAAAATACTTTGGACAAAATTTAACCATATTACATGAAGTAGGAACTCCTGGGGTTTTTTGTATCATCTTTCTCACTTTCTACTGAGATGCAGAGAGTTTGTCAAATACACACTTAAGATACAGTGAATTTGAGAGGTTAATAGCAGTAAATGGGTATGTGGCTGGAAGGAAGAGAAGAGCAATTGAACAGTGAAAATAGTCATTCTGGTTATATCTGAAACTTTTCAAAATTCAAAAACAACTAATAAAGAAACTTATTCTTAGAAATTCCCTAGGGCTGTATTAGATCATTTGGAGCTTTCAGTTTTGTGACAGAGTATTATATTTTTAGCTTCTGATAGTCATTTTTTTTGTTTGGTTGGTTGGCTGGTTTTTGTTTTTTTGTTTTTAATAGACTATTAAGTTATTTTAAACTTGCAAATATCAAATTAAGGACTCCTCAAAGGTGACACTTAATTTTTTTTATTAGCTCAAGATTTCCTTCCAATTGCTTTTCTGTCTCTCCCTATTTAACAGAAAGGCTTCTCTGAAATTGAAGAAAGCACAGTTTGGTTGAACTTCTCACACACGTGTATCTAATATTCATTCACATCGGAAATAATTTCAAAAACCCTCACATAACCCTTATTCTTAAAAGAAAAAAACAAAACAAAACCAAAAGTAACAAAATAAACAAGCAAAAAACCTTACACCAGTCTACATCTGTAGCATGAGATTTAGCACACTGTGGGGTGGTGCATCCCTTCCCAGTCCTTTATACTCTGAAGCAGAAGCAACTTTGGATCTCATTTTGTGACTTTAGCTGAGTTTTATCAGTGCCATTTCTTTGCCGTTGCCAACAGATGAACCAGAAGGCTGAAACATTGTTAAAAAACGAAGGCAAATAGAATGCATATCCATTCTTCAGCAAAAAAGGAAACGCAGAACTGGAAAATTGCTCATAGGGTTAAATCTGATTAATCTTCTAAATTTAGAGTTGTATGGCTGTATTCTCCACTCCATAGTATTTTGCAAAGTTTTGGTCATTCCCAGGCACTAATTACCTGCGTGAGGGAGGAAGAAATTAAAAAAAGTAAAAAATAATCATTGGGAATTAAAATAAATATGTTGTGTAAAAGACAAAGTATATATCTCAGTAGAAAATAAAAAAAATTGAAACGCTTTCCCATAATAACTTTTATTTTATTTTTTACTGATTATGCACTCTTTGCACTTTTCATGAGGCCTCAGTTACAAAATAAAAGGGAAATGCAATCTGTGCAATTGCCAGCTGAAGAGAAAAAATGCACACCACAAAATGGGACTGCTGATAAGCAATTCAAAATTCCAGTTCTGCTGTGTTACTGGTGGAACCATGCTGTTCCAGAGAACTTTTTCATATCTATTATTTTGCATAGTTTATAAACTAAAAATCCTTATGGTTTCATTATTTTAAATTCAGCTGTCCTAGTTTATTCTTGATGCCTTGTCACTGTGAAGCCACAAAATTTTAATGAAACTCCTGTGTCATTGTTTAAAGACACAAGAAGGAAAGCCAGAGTTTATTTATAAGGGATGTTGATGAAGTATTTTGTACTTCAGTTGGTCATATACAATGCCAATAAACCTGTGGTTTCACATACCTATTCCTAGTCAAGTGGGCAGTGGTTTCCAGGGAGTTTAGCTCTCCTATGTTCTGAAATAATAAACTCAGTCAGAAAAAGAATATAAAATTCATAAACAACATTAGACACATAGTAGTGTAGGAAATGGACTTTCACCAATAAATTTCTTGACTGTAAGCAGGGAAACGCTATAAATCATAAATAATACAGGATTTTATGTTTTGCACTGTGTGAGTTTTATAGAGCTCGAATGGAGTATAATAAGGAAACAGCAAAGCTTTCCCATGGTACTTCATAAGTTGTGGGATGAATTTTCTTTGATTCCAAGTGTGTTTTTTTATCCCCCACTACACTATTCATGTAAATAGCAGGGATGCATTTAATTTCATAAAAGCTATATATAACAGCTAATTATAAGCAACAAGAAATTATTTATATATCTGACATAATGTAAATTCTGTTTAAAAATATAAACCCCCGTGGTCCAAATTCTAGGTTTTGAGAAGTCCTTTAATGCCTTGCAATTGCAGGTATCTTTTGCTGAAACATTTTCTAAAATTTAAATTATTTGTCTTCAAAAGCACGTGAGATAGAAAATGAAGTTATGTGGAGAAATGATTAAGAAAGTATTTAGTAAGAAAATCAAACAGTCTGTGGTGATCAAGCACAGGGTTCAGTCAGACAAATATATTGATCAACTCTATTTTACAAGCGATAGATCCCTTTTATACCCCTTGCTGTGTTTTCTTCTTTTGTGTCTCTCTAATCCTATTCTTCTGCACATTCCCTCATCAATTTGCAAAGCTCCAACAACCCTCTGCAGCATCCTGGAGCTTCAAGTTTGTGTCTTTATCATCTCCAAGCTCCTGGTTTGCCTATACTTTCTTGGTAGCCCACCAATTAGCATGACTGACCACATTTGTTTCTAATTCTTGTCTCCTTAGGTTTGTCTCTTAGCTATTAGCTTCCTCTCAAGCCATTTTGACAATGTCCTTGTCAATGAAGGGAGACATTTAAACAACAAATAGATTGAAGGTGCAAAATTTAAATTTTACAAAAACTAGGAGTGTCAAAAACTCCATGCTTCCTATAGTCAATGTATTATTATTCCCTCTTCTAGCAGACAAGACCATTTGAATAAATCACACATGAAGTTTCTAAAGCTTTTTTTTCCAGAGAAAACAAGTAACTTTGGTCCTTTTTTCCAAAAATAAAGTCTTAGAAGAATGATAAATGCAGAGGGAAACAGAAAAATACTTTTTTTTGTTTTGTTTTGTAAGTCATCAGTCGAATACATTTTATGAAACAGCAGGGTAGTGGTCTTAACTGTTATTCAGAAGATGTTCTGTTCTTTCAGGTTAAGTGTTTGGTCCTTGAGAAAAATTAACTTGACACCTGTTAAGACCATCTGTGCTCACAGTTCTCTGTGCTTTGAAAAGTCTTTGGATGTCAGCTTGTTGAATGCAGAAAAACTAGTTTAAAAATAGTTAAAATATAATAGCTCTATGTCCATCAAACATAACCTGCCAACCCAGTAAATGTAGTACTGTATTAAACTATCAACTGAGGCAACGAGGCTTATCAGATTGTTTTAAAACTTGCTTTGGCCTCTCTGGAGCTTTGTTTTATCTTCTGTAGCTGGAACAAAATTTATCTGATGTTCTGATGACTGTTATGTCCCTTATTTTAGCTGCTGCACTATTGTCACTTAATGCTCATTGCTGTACATTTTTTTTTCCACTCATAAGACAGTAATAACTGTTTCTTCTGTACAGGATGAAATATCTGTGATCCTTGAATAATAAGCAGCTTAGTGGAGTACTCTCCATGGTGTGGCAGCAGAAGCCTTGAAAATAAAGGCACATATAATAACTGGAGTTCGTGGGGTTGTAAACAGCTAACCACTGGTCTTTTATAGTTCATTAAAGTGATGCAACCTTGGGAACTGCAGTAAAACCAGTGTAAGAGGTAGTAAAAAACCCAAAGAGCAAGTATCCATAATGTATAAAACATGTGATATGGGGTAAATTTGCATGAAACTAGGAACCAGTGAAGAAAGTATAGGAATTTCTGGATGTTGTGATAAAATGCTGCAAGTGCACCTAAGTAAGAGTAAGAAAAAAGAATCCATGAATGCTATAGTCCTCCAGGGAAGGGATTTGGGGTACTGATGACCTTTCTGCAATCTTTGAATGAACCCATTTACTTTAGGACACAAAAAGGCAGTGGGAAGCTAAGCATAATACAGGAGAAAGATGAATAATTTATAACCAGTGGGGTGGGTATCTAATAAATGTTCTATTCTGTCATTGAAAATTACTTTTACCTATTAGAAGTTTGAGAACTGTGACCTCATGGCTAAATCCTTCAGTGAAAAACTGTCCATATCTTGAGTTTAAATTCCAGAGGTTTATGACTACATTGAGTTCCCAGGCGCAGTCTGAAAGAATCTTCTAATTATGAATTATATTAGGAAATTAATAGAATGCTCATTATCTGCTGCATTATGGGAGGATCAGAGGACAGCAAACAATTCTCTGTACAGTTATGTGCGTTGTCTTCTTGTGCTAAATTTAGATCTTGGCTCTACCTTTGAAGCTCCGGTAAGAGTTGCAGATCCAATTTTTCATGCAGTACAAAACTAACTTGAATAATTTGGTATTTGCCTGTTTTCTTTATTGTAACATGGAGTCCTTATGTCCTAGGACATGCCCTTTAGAAAAAACAAAACAAAAAAACCCCAAAAAACCACCCAACCCCCATTTTGGTCAAAGATGAAGTTGTGTTGCATATAGGGAAAAAACCCCAAAAGAACCCCACCACCTTCCAAACACAAATAAATGTAAACCAGTACATAATAAATCTCTTGAGTCCACAGCCCAACAATGGTAACTGTGCTGCCTCCAGAGAACAAACATGTTCTTTAGAGAACAGCTTTCATAAAGCTAAATTGTTATTCAAGGCAACAAAGTGTTTATATTGCCTGCCTTTAAAAATGGGTCTGCGCATCTTATATCCAAGCTCTTAGAAATTAGAGGGTGCAGGAGCTTCTAGGGGACTCCAGGTGCGAAAGGTGCTTATACCTTTCTGCTTCCCTGAGACCCAAGATTACCAGGTCTTTGGCTCTCCTGTATTGGACACGTCTCCCCCAAAAGAGAATCATTTAATCATATTTTTTCAGTAACTATAGTTTTTCAGTGATAATCATAGATTAGCTGTATAGGTGTGCCTGCTGTACTCTGATAATTATTTTTTATGAAGATGAGAAAGACTGTGGCCTTGTCACTGCCGACATTCCTCTGGAAAAAAAATAAATCATACTCTCTCGATATTTAATCAAGAAATGATATTTATCTCACTTTCAACCAAAGCCTTATCCATCCACTCCAGCACAGACTTCAAAACAGCAGGTAATTTGCTGAATTGCAGTACATGCTGTCTTTTTGTTCTATGAAAATCCATTAAGATTAATTAGTACTTCTATTTCCATAGAGCCTTTCATAACTATTTTCTCAAAGTACTTTGGAAAGATAATACTGCACATTTTTGTGTCACTTATAAATCATTAGTTTGTTATTATTGGTTACTAAGTAATCAGTAACAGTCTAATATTTAGCTTCTGAATTGTCTTCTAGAAAATAACATAGTATATTCTTTGATTAGATAACTTAGTAAGATAACTTCAGAAAACCATAGTTAAATTTTTTAATTCTTCCTCTTGCCAAGATAGAAGTTGCTGGTGGAAGCATCTGATTAAAGTCACATCGCCTGAGAGAGGGGTAAGAATGATTAACTAATTAAATGAATGAGTTCAAATAATTTTATTTTTTGTACCAAATACTTGAGTACATGGGGGGCTTTTCGATGGTTTTGGGGTGGTTTTGTTTTGCTTTTTTTATACGGTTATCCATGCTTAGGTACTATAATGCTTTAATATTTTGTGGGAGTTTCATTTGTTTGCCATACCTGACAAATGCAACAAAAACCCAAGACTGTCTTCACTTCTGGTAACTGTAAAAATTTGAATTATTGCGCTACTCTTGGTGAATATTCTCTTTCCAAAACTTGTGTACTTTACAAGCAAAATGCTGCAGAAAGTTTCTTGTGTATATAGAATCTCTACATTTCTTTTGCAATTGATTCCATTATAGCTCTCGGGTACTGTCAATGAATGTTTGTTATATGAAAGATAAAATATTGTTACTGCAAAACTCAGATACAGAGACAATGAAATTCCACTAGATGCATTAGAAAAATGAGAGTATATACAAGCAAAATCAGAGGGAAAAATGTCATTTTAGTCAGTAATCTCATAGAATACTGTGGCTTATCATACATTTTGTCTGAATTTTGAGCTCATTCCGGTGAATTCACAAAAATACACTCCTAATACATTTTCCATTTGATCCTTGACAGGCAATGTGCTCATATTTAGACAGTTCTGTGAAATATTCTATAGGTATGAAAAGATTAATTTGTCTCTGGCCTTCTGATTAGTTTAAGATTAACAGATGGGGGACAGAGATTCAATATATATATATATATATATTCAACTTGAATATTCTTCCATAAAACGGTCACTTCACATAAAATGCACTCCTGTTGCATGTATGACCTGCACAAGTATTTTTTGTTGCTCTGAAAAACTAAGATGACTTCTCTGTCTGTAAAAACAGTTATATGGATGGGCCTGTAACAACATGAACTTCATTAACCTCACTAAAATTCAGTTGTGCTGGCTGTCTCAATTTTAGTAGATTTTAGTTTAAAATTAGTGAAGAGAAAACTAAATTTAGAACCTGTTGCTTGTCTTATTTCTCCTAGAAGATTTTGCAGCTACTCTATTAATGTATAGGAGTCTAATCTCCTTTCTGCAATCTATATAACTCTTGAAAAGAAAACTCATGCAGGAATTTTGATACCAGTTAGGATTGCTCACAGTCTTCACCAGTTTAATGGTTAAGTAACTATTGACTTCAACAGGAGCATAATTTGCTAATACCCATTTTTCAGTACTTCTGTCCCAATAAATTCTGTATCATTTTACATAGTTGCTTCTGTAAAGTATGTGACTATAAGCTTTGTTCCTAAAATTTAAATGTAACTGCCATCTAGCCTACTTGTCTAAAAATCTACTGCAAGTGAAAGAGCCTTCTGTATCATAATTTAAAGGAGTCTTTAGAGGAAAGAATTCCATTTGTTTCTAAATGATCAGTGATAAGGAAGGGACAAATATTTTAGATTGCCTCTGGCAATGAAAAATGTAATATAAAGTACTGCAATCTTAAAGAAAGAAATTTTAAAAGCTACAATATTGTTACTATTTTAGTACTTAAATTTAGATGAAACTTTTGCAGGGACTGTAAAAAAATGTCTTTTTTCAGACAAGTCACTCAAAATGTGATGAGAAACAATGGCATGAAATGCATGAAAAAAACCCCCAAGTTTTGTTGTTCATTGAACAACTGTGGCTGATGAAAATGGTGTTCAAAAACATGTTAGCTGTTCCATGAATATTTTTCTGTTGCCTTGCAATTTCTATAATGAATCTCTTCTATGTAATTACATTGAATTTATTGATTTTAGTTTATAAAAATTACAAAAGCAGTGAAATATGTTGCTTATATCTTCCTTCAAAGACCACTCAATCTGCAGTTTCAGTAAGTTTCAGTGTCTTGAATCAGTTCTGGTTTTAATGTAAACAGAATCACTACTTTGAATCTTGAGATGAAATATTGTTATTTATAACTAAAATTTATCGAAGGGAGAGATCTTTCTAAAGATTTTGTCATATATCCTTGTGGGATTAAGTGGTACTGAAACAGAATCACTACTTAAAAGCTGTTTAAAATCTGCTTTTAAACTACTTATTAGTGTTTTGTTCCATATCTGGTCAGAGCACTGTCTCAAGTCTCCAGCTAAATAGGTATCTCTGAGGCAAGGAATTGCAAAGAGTGATAAAAAAAAAAAAAAAAAAAGAGAGAAAAAAATAGTTACATATCTTTTTTCATAATGTGAGTGGCTTTCACAGAAGGGTTTTATTCATAATGTTTCTGTGCCTTTGTATATTTGTGGAGATAATAGTTTTTAAATTAACATTTTCAATTAAATTTAAAATTTATTTTCTAACCGTTACAAAAGTGCTGCTTTTGATGACTCAAATTCTATGTTAGCACAACATATTTGTTTCTATGACTGTATCATGAAATTATTTGAAAGTACAAGTCTGTGCATTCTAAAAATTAAAATGTCAAAAAATCAGCATGAGGATATAATTTAAATAAATTAGCTTATTTTTGTTTCAGCTACTTTTTTGTCAGTTTCCTATTTGTAACGCTTCAGCTACAATATAAAGACTTAACAGAACTTTGTTATATAATATTTTTCAATATCCATTTGTAATTATTTCCACTCAGAAAATTACATAACCCCACAAATTGGTGCTATTTTTCTACAGAGACACACACACAGCTGCTATACCTAGCAATGCCTTAAAAGTAGTCTAAAAAAGAATTCATCAACTTAAAAAGGGGTTTGTCTACTAAACGAAGAAATTTGGCTTCCACAGGCCATGATGTAAATGAATACACAGAATTGTTTACTACAGAATAAATTGCTTACACAATTATGTTTTTGTTGATAAAATTTGAGTGCTATGCACAGCATAAAGACAAATTTAAGAGATAGGACTGGGAGTATTGAATTTCGCTGATTGCTGCATTATTTTTAAAAGCAAAAGGAAATGTTTAATTTCCAGAAAGTATAAAAATGAGATTTAAGGAAAAATATTCTGTGATATTTTACATAAAATAACTAGGTTTTTTTGTTGTTTTTTTCTTTGTAGTTTTTTTTTTTTCCCTGCCAAAAGAAAATAATTTTAAAAATGAGAGAAACACAACTCACTTGGAGACAAATCATCTTTTGAAAGTTGTTTGGAGCAACTAAAAATTCTAATTTCACGAACTTTAAAACAGTCTTAAGCTGTTTTGAGGGGTGACAGGTCCATGCTAGATTTTAGCTGAAATATACTCTCATAAGAACTATCCAAAAATCTTTTTGGTTGTTCATTTGTTTTCATAAACTGATTCAGGTTGGCTTCTTCATATTTACCATGACCAGAGAGCAGACTCTGTATAAGATCCCAGCCAGACTGGAGTTATTAAACCAGCTTTTATTGCTCCTACTGCTATGACCTTGATCAGACCCTGGAGGCTTCACTCAAGGCTCCTCACATCAAATGATGGAGGTGCTCAGAAACAGACAGGGAAGAATCTGATACTTATGAAAATAAATGTTTTCTTTCATGTGACTTAGGTGAAGTGAAATGACACCATTTGTTGAAAGTTGAATGCAATTCCTCCTTCATCATGCACCTCCCATTAGTGACCATTGCAGCCCGTGCAGCATAGTCTGATTTTCTCCCCATTTTGTACAAGGAGAGATAAACAAACAGTACTTTTACCTAAATCATCATTCTCATTTGGAATGGCTGGCAAAAGTCTAGAAATTCCCCATAATGCAACACTTAAGATATGTTCAAGTAGAGTTTTCGGGTTTTTTCCCTCGGTCCTTTGAAAGTTTTCCTGAGCAGCTGCTGTTTAAAGAACCTCATGTAGATTCATGCTTCCAATGTACAGGTTTTGACCATTGGTTTTCAGACTTGTTACTTTACCTTGCTGATGTCATTGCAACCCAGCCTTTGTGCCTTCTTTTCAGCTCCTTGTTGAAGATACCACCAAGTATCTGAACAGAAAAGAATAAAAATAAACAAACAAGCAAATTAAAGACTAAAAATTAATAAAAATATTTCTGCCATTATAGTCTAATGTGAATGGCTTGTCCTAAGTATCAAGTTCTGGTCACTTAGTAATAAAAGATTTTTTTCTATGGCCATTTTTATTAGTCTGTCTAAAAACAAGTCCTGAAAGGAAGCCAAAAGTTGCAGTCCAGATGAATAGAATTCATGGATATCTGAGTATCTGAGGTGCCACTTCCACAAGGGAAGACACCAGGAGAAAAATTATCATAGAATTTTTGTGGGATTTTTCATCTTTGTACTGACATCCTAACATGGATTAAGAAAATGACACTTGAAACTGCTTAATTGGACATTAGTGGTGCTTTTTGCCTAATATTAGACTTAAATATTAGAAATTCTTAGCTTTCTGTAAAATAAGCTGACAGCTTAAGCCATTTGAATATGCTCTAGATGAAAAAAAATAATCCCAAAAGCAATCAACAACCAAAAATAATTAAGCACATAGGGGAATAGACAGCAGAGTCTTGGCTACGTGATTGTCCTATTGTTTGTTCTTCCAAATAAATTCAGGCTTGAGAGCTTTTGGATTTGTATCAAATATTTGGAAACAATCCTGTCCATTTCCTTACTTCATCTGATTTTCCACATTACCAAATAGGCCATAAAATCTAAGAATTCCTCTCACACAGTGATATTTGTTAGGGCTTGCAAATTAGAAATGGTGAGAATGTGAACGATTTAGTTGCTTCTGAAAGCAATATAGCCTGAATCAAAAAGAATATTTAAATATACCTAGCAAAATTAATTTCATTTAAAAAGGTTTAATGTAAGTAGTCAGGTTTTTTTAAACAGTCTGGAGACCTTGGTATTAAAATGGAGAGCTGATGCTATGCATTTCTATTTAGAAGCTCATATATAGGTTGTACCCACAAAAGCAAGGTTACCAAAGAGATCTTTTGAGCTGTTTCCCAGAAGTAGTGTAGTCTTGAAATATTGAAATGTCACTTTTATCTTCTACACCCTCAGTATCAAAGTGTTGTGTGCTAAGCAAATAAATGGAGAAATGGAGGCTAGCACAGAATTCAGCTGTTTTCTGGATAAACAAGACAACTTGTCTAGGAGCTATTGCTGCTCTATTTTCATCTCCATTGTGTTTTTTAAGTAACGTCAAAGGCAGTAAACACACAGGGAATTAACTCGTATTGCTTTTGTTAAACTAAATAAAGTATTATTCCAGGTAAGAAAAAATTTAAATGCTGGAGGTTAAATCAATTTCTTACTTCTTTTCTTTCCTAGATTAAAACTATAGAATGTGATCCAAATGTATATTTTCATACTTTTATGAAGTTTTGCATTCATACAGAAGGTCAAATTCTGTATGAAGCTCAGAATTTCTGTGGCATTAAATTATTTTAAAGCTGTTATGTTGCAAGATAATTAGTGAGGAGCATGGTAGCAAAAGAGGAACAGAAATCTGAGTTGCCAAAAGCAAGTACAGCAAATGAAATTAAATCTCTGATGAGAATAGCAGTATTGTCTGTTAACCTGGTGAAGAAGTAAATAAATAGCTTTCCATTTTTGTGAAGAGGGAAAGATGAAGAATAGTTGCTGTCGAGTCAAATAAAGATTTTCAATTAAAGGAAGGGCTTCACACATTAAAATGTATTTCTACAGAGCAGGATATGAAATTACAAATAATTACAGCATAGATCAGGGGTTTTTACATGCTGTGTAACTCAGCCATTGATGCCAGAGGTGATTATAAATTCCATGCTAGACAGGACGATACCAGCCAGAGTTGTAAAAGTTTTTTTTTGCTCACAGGCTGATTTTTTGAATAATGAAAATATGTTTTTAAAACCTTTTTTTAATGTTCAAGTTCAACTATTTACTTGTCATATGAACTTTCACCCAAAGTGTGGAATAGAGGGCAATAGAATATAAAGTTAGAAAAATATAAGAACCACTTCAGTTATTCCATTGCAGAGCTAAAATCCAGTTGTGCCATTTAAAATTTTTACTGCTCTATACCACTAGGAGCAAGGAATTTTAGAAAGGAACTGCCACTGGAATAGCCAGTTTGAGGGGTACCTGAATGTTTCTATCTCTGCAGAAGTGAGGCTTTGGTGATCTCTATAAAATAAGCAAAATGAAGGAAAGTAAGCAAAAGGAAATGAACCACTCTTTTTTGATAGAATAGATCAGGATATTGATAATTGATAATATTGGTATTATTGGTAATTGGATATTGGTAATAGATTACCAGGATATTGGTAATTCAGTTCCAATAGCTTGCTCATAATCAATTATAAATTTTTTATGTCTCATATTTGTACTGGAATTCAAACCTATCAAAAAAGAGATAATATAGGAGCTGTATGAATGGATCCCTTAAACGTCATTATTCCTGTCCACTTGCTTTCAATATCTTTGCTTCCATTCTTGAAAGGAAGAAAACAAAGTCTTGTAACAGTTCTATCTCCTATAAAGCTCAGGCAGGGGTAGGAAACATCACGTGATTTTCAGTTACCTCTGAAACTGTAGCATAGATTCACTTCATCTCATTGCTGTGAGCTTTTGATTTAAGATTGCTTTATCTTGCCAGAAGTGTAAAAGGCAAATGAATAATGATAAATGGGATATGATGTCATACAGAACTAATGGCAGTTCAGCTGAAAAGTTTAATTAATATGGCACATAAACAGTTTTACCTGTCACAGCAGTTCTGACCTTGCAGATTCAGGTTTAGGCAAATAACTTAAGGAATAGCAACCTACAATCCATAAGTAAGTATATTTGTATCCTTGATATGTGACAGAGCAGCAGTAAGTGTAATTGAAATATATGATGCATTTGGCATTGATGTAGATACCTAATTTTCATGGTATAGGAGAATGACCGATGTGACATTTTGCTCATTTTCCTCAGCTAGAGCTTGTACCATTTCTCAAGAGTAAATGATCTTACAGTATTAAATAATATAGTCTTGACCCTGGCTCGAAGTGTGAACGTGAAGTCAGCAAAACAGCCGCACTAAAAGTTAGCTAGAACATACAGTGAGACAAAATCAACTGAAAGTTTCAATGATAATGTCTGGTAGCCTTGACATCCTACCTTAGTGTCCCCTCTACTGTTCCACACACTTTCCTTCCTATTCTCTCCACCTGCTGCTTTCTGTCCTTTCTTAAATACTCAAACAGAGGTGCCACCATCTTGGGTGGCAGGCTCAGCTGTGGTAGGTTCATTGGTGCCAGCTGGAGCCATCTTGAACTGGCTGTGTCCACCATAGGGCAGTCCTGGTCCTTCCTCACATAGGTCAGGTCCTCAGCCACCCACTGCCAGCATCTTATTGCTTGTTCTCAATACACAATTTTGGATTTTAGAAACACTAATGCAGGAAAGAAATGTCATTAAATAAATTCATCCCTTTTAATTAAATCTAAAGAAATTCTTACTTTTTTCAGCACAGAATTCTTAACTGAAAACTTATGCCCTATTACAGGCCAGTTGGTTTCAGTCAGACTTGGCTGGAGGTGAAATTTAAAAAAAATTCCTCCAGTGCTCCTTTTGACTATATTTGTTCTTGCTGCTTTCTTGGTGACCTGGTTTGGGCCAGGACAGAGCTAATTTTCTTTCAGCTAAGTCTCTCCTAAGCAGCTGCACTTGCTGAAATTAATAGCAAGTTTCTCAGTCAGTGTCTGCTTCTAGGACTGATAACACTCGATGTTATGGTTACTGCTGGAGAATGGACTGCAGAACCAAGGCCACTGCTCAGTTCTGAGGAACATCTTATGCTCCAGAAAGAGAAAGGGAGTAAAGAGGTCTCACCTACAACCCTCCTTTAGGGAGGAGTGAACAAGACAAATGACTAAAATTGACCAAATGGAGTATTCCATCCCATACACGTCATACTCAGGATAAATTTGATGGCTCATGAGGGTCAAGACCTTAATCCTTCTTTGCACTTTGCCTTCACCCTCCTTCACCTCTCCCTGTTTGCTTCAGCATCCTGGGAGGATTCCATCCATTCTTCTGCCTGTGGTCCTGATCCATTACAGCCTGAATCTGTGTGTTCCTGCCTCCAGCTCCCGACTGCTGCCGACTCCAGGATTCTAGCCTGGACTTTCTCAGGGCTGCCCTGCAGCCTCAGTGGTGATGTGAGTGTTACTGGGGAGAAGGAAGAAGGAATGTGGTATCATTTTTCAGTATATTTGTATATATTTAGTAATTCTTCCTTCTTGTCATTACTGTTTCATTAAAGCTGTGTAGTTTAGTTTCCAACCTGTAACCCTCTTTCCCTTATTCTCTCTCCTTCCTTTTATCAGGGAGGGGATTCACAGAGAACATCTGTCACTCGGTTTAATTGCCAGCCCAGCGTTAAACTGTGACACCTTGCTTGAGCCAGGAAAGAACAAATTTTCTTTCTAGTAATTTTATTTTTTCAGTTACATCTCTTTTAAGTAAGTGCACTTTCTGAAATGAACAGCCTAATAGTGTTATACACTCAGTCAATGTCTGCTTCGAGGATCAATGTGTATAGCTATTGCATTAATGATATGTAGGAAGGCTCTTGCTTATACTTACTTCTATGGAAACCGAAGTCACTGCTTGGTTCTGCTAATCTTCTTATGCACTGGAAATGTAAGGAAGGAAAAGGGGACACACCTGCAGCCCTTCTCCAGGTAGGACAAGACCAGGTAGGTGACCCAAACCTTACCAAAGTATTCCATCCAATATGCATCATGCTCAGTATAAATCAGAGGGATCACAAGGGTTAAACGCTCTTTATCCATGGCAGTGATGTGGAAGGACTCTGTCAGTTCTTTTGCCTCTTATCCCAATCCGTGCATTTTTGCATCCAGCTGCTGTCTGCAGCTGAGTCCAGGAGCTCAGTCTGGACTTTGAGCCTGCCCTGCAGTCTTGGTGGTGACCTGACTGTTACTGGCGGAGGAGAACTCAACATTGCTTTTGTATATATTTTTCCATAATTGTACACATTTCATTATTCTCTTTTTCATAATTACTGTTTTCTTAAAGCTGTGTAGTTTAGCTTACAGCCTGTAAGTCTCTCTCCCTTCTTTTTCCTTTCCCTTTCTTTAAAGGGAGAGGGGTTAATAGGGAGAATCTGTCATTTGTTTAATTTCCAGCCCAGCATTAAATCTTGACAGCTCCAAAAGTTAGACTTGCTGTTTACTTTTTCTATTCACTGTGCCTTAGTTGAGTCTGGAATTAGGACTTTGGCTTCTTTAGATAACTTAAAAATTTAATGTAAAAATAACTGGGCATCATAGAAGTAATCATCATGAAGACAGAATAGAAAGTCCCTCTGTGACACCAGTACCTCACCTTCAAGTGTTTCATGTGCTCCTTTTAAATACTTCTCTCTGAAAAAAATTCAAATAATTTAGTTAATTCTAGAATTGAAAAGGGAAAAAAAGAGTAGTCAGCTTACTCCTAAAAATCCATATATTCCAGGTATTACAGTCAAATATATATTTTTGCATGACCTTTTATTGTAACTACCAACGTAAGGTGAGAACACTGGCAAACGTCATCAGTCACTCTTGCCCTCTGTCAGAACAAGTGTTGTAGAATGACCAAATATACAACATGGAATTCTTTATTTATTTATTTATTTACCTCCTGATATTTAGCATCCTTACTAAACATCTACCAGGGAATATTTTTCAGTGTACCTTTTTTGGAGGCTGTGTTTTAGTAGAGACTTAATTTTGCACAGAGACAGCTGCAGCCCTTAAGTGTCCACTTGACAACAGTTGCATATAAAAACATGATTTCATTTACTTTAGCAAGTGCATTTACTTACTGCCATGTTTTCCCTTAGCATTTTTCCAAACAGGCACATTTCATCTTTTTTCTCATTACAGAATAATTGTTATCAACTGACTTTTTAAAATCTTGAGTCATTTGAAATATGTGACCTGCTCTTCTTAGTGTGCCACCACTGACATAATTGAAATTCCTATTACATTTTACCGTCAAGAATATATTTTCTCAGTTGTGCTTTTTGTTATTTTATATTCATAGTCCTTTAATATTTTCCTCTCAGTCTTCCTGTTTCCTACTTCACTGCATACTTACACATTCCCTTTTTTCTCTGAGTCCCTCATTAAGTACCTTGGGTTTCTTTTTGTTATGTTTTTCTTGGAACATCAAGCCTGCTAGCCAAGTGGAAGAAAACTTCAGAGCTGTGATTTTTGTACTGTCTGTTTACTTGAGCTTGCTATAGCCCGAACAGTTTACTCTACTTGTACTAGATAAATCACTGGGAAAAGACTGCTCTGGTTCTTAGATTTTAGATCAGCTAAGTTGTCTGCTCTGGTGTCTTAGTTTAATGAAAGAAATTAATTGATACAGAAACAGCTCAAAAAGTGCAGATAGCACTATTATTTGGAGTGTCTGAGACAGTCTCAAAGTATGGTTTATCTAACTTTTGAGTCTAATTGATTATAAACCTTGAATATGGTGAGACAGAATCACAGTCACAATTTTCTTCTAGTGTTAATTACTTTGGTTTGCATCCTCACAATTTTGGTTTGTGTCTTCATGAGGCCTCAGTTTCAGTTGCAGTCTTCACATTGTGATGCATGTTAACCAAAAATTCTGAAAAAATTGAGAAGAAATGCTTTTACATCATGCTGTGTATTTATGCCCTAATTTCTCTATTGTTCTTTGCCTTTGCTCTTTGAATGACATGGTCACTAACTTAGTTATCTTTTTAATCTGATTTTTTTTAGAATTCTTGTGGTTCTCACCCTAGGTGCCTGCATATGTCTGTAATTACTGTGCAATTGACTCTACTTTTCAGTGCAGTTATCTGACACTTTTGAAATTCAATTATGGACTAGCAGCTGGAAAACTGGACAAATTCTGGTACAGCAAGAATTCTTCTACTGTTCTGTCAGAACTGAAAGGCATCATTATTGTGATTTAGCAGGAAAATTATTTGCTCAAAATACCTGAATCAGGATGTTCCAGTTCATTGACTCTAAACTAAATCTATGCTCAAGTGAACCAAGTCTGGTGCATTTTGCAGGCATGTATGAGACAGCCTAAGTGAGGCCTTTTCTGCCTTCCACACATTACAGTTTTATATACATTCCTTTTTCATGCCTATTTAAAATACTAATTTAAAAAAAAATATATCTTTGACAATGTTTAATTTCTTTTTTTTTTCACATATCAGCACTTTTTTAGCAGTAAAATTATTTAGGATTTCATGTATAATGTTTAGCATTGAGACACTCTGAAGAATCCTGCCTGGCTGGTACTCAAAAAGAAAGTTTATATATTATATTTGGTTTTCTGTGGCCTTTACTGCAAATTCTGCAGTCTGCATAGAAGTAGCTAGTAGAGGTTGTTCTGGCGCTGGGAAGTCATTTTACTGATTCCTTCTTTCACAAAACAACTAAGGGGGGGAGGGAGGGCTGTTTGTGTGTGTAGAGAAATCACAAGATTATTCTGTAAATCAGTGTTTTGAGAACTTCCTTAGAAAGTAGCAGTCTTGAATTCCAGACACTGTTTCAAGATATCTCTCTCTGCTTTATTTGTTACTTAAAATTAGTAGCATTCAAAATTTTGCTTTTTGCATTTGGGAACCAAAGTTATCTCTTCATGGACCTGAGTAAAATCCAAAGGCTTCCCTTAGACTTTATGAACAGACTTAAGCAATGTCTTGGGAGGAGAGGAGATTAAAAATAAAGATCTTCAGACTCTCACCTAAAATAATATTTTCCTATTACTTAGGATCATTTGCATGATGAAGCTATTTGTATTGGCCTGGACTTATAACAACATTTTGCATCTGTGTCATGAACAATGGAAGATTTTAATCCTTCTTTAAATTTAAAAATAAATGGATGAAGTTTTTCTTTGTTCAGTTTTGGATTTCAGATGGGATTTTAACTGCATTTCTGCAGTTTGTTACTGTGTGTGCATATGAGGTCATCAGTCAGTGAAAAGATACACACTGAGGGAACTGCTGTCTCAAAATACATTTCCTTATTAGTCACATGCTGTGCCAGCCAGTGTAGTGAACACCAGTGTTAGGAACACTGCTGTAAAGTCAATGCTACAAATCAGAGTGTAATTATTCTTAAAATCCTAACACAGCTATTCTATCTCACTGTAAATTTAAAAGTTTAATTTCATAACTTTTCCATGAGGAAAAAAAATTACATACAAAGAGACAAAAATTCTATAATTTAAAAAGAAGCAGACACATGCTAGGACAGTTGGAGACTTGACTTAAATTTGCAAGTGCCCTATAAATCTTTCTTACTCTTTTCTTAAGTAAAAAGATGGTAAGAGTGAATATATCCAAAATATTTAGTAAGTTTATCTGTAGCAATGCATGAAGTAAGGACACGTTTTCCTCATCTCTGGGCCACTGTAGTTACAGGGGATGCTATTACCTCCTACCATGTTGCTTGTAGTCGTATTTTTCTACAGTACAAGTAGATGAATGCCCTTTAAAGAAAAAAATCTTCATAGTTTCAATAAGGTAATATTTATCATAACTCCTTACAGCTCATTTTAGCAAATGAGCCATGTGGATGACTTGGAGAAGCAATTTTTTGTGAATTCACCGCACAAAAATTAGTGACGTTTCAGTATCTTGAAAGTAATATTATCGTGGAACTAAGCACACATTCCTTACTGGTGGCAGGGGTTGTCCAAAATAGTTTATAAGGAATTTAAGGTAATTTGTTTTATGAAAGAATGTTCAACACTGATACGTATTTCCAAATAATCTACTCTGTCAGAATTAATGACCCTTATTGCGAATGACAAAGTAGTTCTTATAGATGTAAATACAAATTATGGGGGAAGCAAATATTCCCTTAAGCAGGCACATTCTTAAGGCAATTTACAACTTTTCACTATATAGGTGAATTTGTGTAGTTGTAATTGTGGTCAAACTTAGAATTAAATCAATAAATTTGAATTTCAAGTAAATATAATAGATAATCAGACCTACTTTGGAAGCTTTGTCATTGGAGGGCAACATCATTAAGTATTCTCACATCAGTGTTGGTATCCATAAGATCAAAAAATTAGGCACATATTGTTCTATTCAGTAATAAGCAAAACCAAACTCCATTTCATGTGAGGCTCAACCTGGAATCTGATTTCATGTCTTCATTGCTGTGATAAATGATTAAAATAAATTCAGAGAGCATTTACTTTCCGAAAAGAGATGACAGCATAAGCAGTAATGTATGTTTAAAAGGTCTTTCATATCATCGAACTCTCACAAAACAGAAACTATAAAACAAGTATTTTTTTTAATGCATATGATTCTGGTTTGATTTTTCCAGTTTTTCTATAGTACCTTCCAGTAGCAAAAAAGAAGTGAATATTCCTCCTAATACTCCATTCTTAAGAATCCCTTATTAAGTCTATTTCTTTTCTTTTGAGCTGCTTGTTATTCTTTGAAGTTATGTCACCTCAGGCTCTTCAGTATTTTTTATTGACTCTTCTCACTTTAATTTAATTACTTTTTTTGAGACTTTGCAGAAATGGAAAGTATTGTCTGTATATGCAGGCTGTACTGAATTACATTTCTTGCTTGACCTTTAAATATTAAAAGATGAGCAAAGTGTCTTGAAATAGATTTAAACATTGGGCCCATGGTTTTGTTTTTTTTTTTTTTAATCACATTAAAAATGTATATTCTTTTTGAAGTAAGGTTGCTGTTGCATGCAGGGCCTATGAATAAAATCAATAGTAAACAGCAGTTTTAGTTATAATATAATAAATGGGAATACTTGAATTGGTAAAGGTCCCTGAAAGTGAAACAAAACGAGGCAGAGGTGGGGGGCTTAAAAACATCATTTAGAAATAATACAGAAATTTGCAATGGGATCTTCTTCACAAAAGAGAGTACACTTCAGCCAGAATTTTTATTTCCATATGGTCAATGAAGCAAGTAGTTTCATTATGTTGTTAGGCTCATAGAGATAACAATTTTAAGTTGTAAAATTTTGGCATGATGTAGTAAAAAAAGAGAATTCCCCATTTAGAAGGCAAATTTTCTGTTTCTGTTCTTCATGGTTATTCAGTAAACATCATTCCAATTTTATTATTATACTAGTAAAATAATTTACTTAAATATGATCTATTAACTTCATTTGGTAACTTTAGGTGTCATTTATACACAGAGACATTTTAAATGCGAAGAAAAATTTATGTATGATTTTAGTAAAATCTAAAATAAAGTTTAGAGATTTGAAAAAAGTAACAATAGATCATTTTCTGATGAGGTAGACAGACCTAAATTGCTCTTACTCTTCGTTTTACTTGAAACAGTATTCAATTTTGACCATGAACTAATGCTTTATCTCCCTTGAAAATAATCCCAAAGGAACAGAGGTGTGCATTTACATGATTGACTCATAAGAGACTGTTGTGCAAAAGTTAGCAGTGAGAATACAAACCTCTACACTCTGAATACTAGTTTCTATAAAAGTGTGAGTTTCTGGCCCTGGTCAAAGTAGTTTCATGTAATGTAATTTGGTTATTTAATATGCAACATGGACTTTAAAAAAAGAATGGATATAAAGCAGCTATAGTAAGGTAACTGGATAGTGCCATTTTCCATGTCCTCTGATGGAGATAGTGAGGTAACATTTACTGGTAACATCTAAGGTTTAACATTTAAGGTAACATCTACTGTTTGCATCTCCAGTAGACAAATCATGCCTACCAGCCCCATTCAGATAATTCAGATAAAATAAGACATCTGTAATGTTTCCTCATGCTTAGGTTTGGCAAGTGATTCACTCCCCACATTATTCCAATACTGACATTTGTTTGCGGCTGAATTTGAACTCTGAGCAAGGGATTTTCCTCACAGAAAGAAGGCATTCTAACAACTGACATTCACATTACAGTTGCTCTTCTGGATTCACAGCTGAAGGATGCTGACACATCCCTTACTCAGAGGAAGGACTCCATCATAATTAAGGGCTTAAGAACCTTATGAATGCCATCATTTATATCCTTGGAAGATCTTATTCAGCTGACATCTAACTCTTAAATTGTAAAATATGTTTGTAACATGCTCCAAGAATCAAATCTTCTACTCAGATAATACTTGCTTCTGGAAACTGAACTTCTTGAACGGAAAGTCATGAAATCCTTTCTTTTTCCAGGCTCAGACAACCTGTGAGAGCACATCTTTGTGTCTGTTTAGAATTTCTAGGTAATTAGTTTTAGAAGGCTGTTTAGAAGACTGTAGGTGTTTATTAACAATTCATAAGCATCTCTTATTGCGGATTACCTCTGGCATTGCAGATATTGATCCCAAATAGATAGTTCATAGCCTGCCAGCTAATTATGTGTCATTAAAAAGTCAATAAAACACCCGAATCTTCATTTAGTTTAAAACTACATGAACTAAGCGTATTTCCCAAGTATATACCAAGTATACGGATAGTATATATCTACTCAAAAGCTAACTGGAGTGGATATCAAAAACTGATGAGGACATTTTAAAATTTCATTATTAAGGTCAATGTGCTTAATGTAGGTCTGTAAAATCCAGTATTGAGGAAGGTAGTAAGTGCATCAGTACCAAAAACTGTAACATCTACCTACTTTTGAACTTTGGACTTGCTCTGATTGGTAACTACATACAGTAAATTCCCTCTACAAGATCTTGTGACTCGTTAAAATCAATATGCATACCTTTAGTACTAATTTGGACTATATTGGTATTCAGATGATGTGTAGTTATCAAGAGGATCTTTAATCATTTATTTCTTATTAATCAAAACACAAGAAAACAGAATGCCCCAAATCTATTACCATTTACATTTTTGTTGTACTTGGGAGGCTTCAATTTACCAAATAATAATGAGACACATCAATTCAATCATTAGTTTATTTCACACACATTCTGTGTCCTGAATTTGAAGTATTTTCAGAAAGCTGCAATCACTGTAGAGCCAGATAAATGAACCTTTATGATTTCATCTATGTTCTTTACAAATCTTGTAATTATATGATAGTAGTATACCAATCAACAATAATGAAAGAAATAATTTAGAAATGTATATTCAGCTCAAGAAGTCTGTAGTCCAACACCCTGGTCAAAGCTGGGCCAGTTTTGAGGTTGAATTTGAGACTTCATTCAGTTGGATTTTGGAAACCTCCAAGAAAGAGACTAAAAAAACCTCTGCACTTCTCTGTCCAGTGCTTGACAGTCCTCATCATGCAACAGTTTTTAAAAATAAAAAAAAAAATTCTGCTTCTGAGTGAGACTGTCCTTATCACCTTTATGTTGAAATAGTGACATACTTAATATGAATACAGTAAAGGAGTCAATAAAATAATGGTCTAATTTAATTGGCATTGTACTCAACCAGTTCTTTATTTTAAGAGGCTGTTTTGCTAGAGTAAGTATTTGTGAACTTGAAGCATTGATTTCTTATAGTAAGCATAATACAAATTGTTTAAGACCTCATTTCTTATTGATCTAGGTTGGACTGGATTAGATAAACAACAGGCAAACCTAAGTGTTCACAGTACATTTTAGTGATCGACTTTTTGACTCAGTTTTCTATGAGAAAATCTTAGCCTCAAATAAACTGTCAGCACGTGTAAACATGCAAATACTTTTTGTTATTTAGAAAAAATCTGAAGAAATTCTCCCTTTTGGATTTTTAATTTTTGTTTTCATTAGCTAACTAATGGAGATGTTGAAACTTTTTTTTCCACTAAAGTACTATTTTTATTGTCAGCTGTTTATAGTGGATGTTTAAAAGGGTTTAATTCAGAAGTTTTTGACAATTACTGCAGTTTTCAAAATGTCCACTAATACAAATGCTGTCAAAAAAAAAAAAAATTCAGTCAAGAACATCTGCATTTCAAAATATGAAACAACAAGTGCTTTATGTAATTTTCAGTTATTTTTCACTGTCGCATCAGTAAGACACTTTCCCTGAAGACAGTTTATTTAGCTGTAAATTCAAAGTGTGAAATGCCAATAAGGAATGTGGAATGTCACCAGCTTACAGTGAGGAACCTTCTTTTATTTTAAAGGAAGCCTGAATTGAATTCTTGCTTTGTTTGGGTGAAGCATTGTTGATCACATTCTTTGATGAAAAGCTATTGGCTGTTTTGTTCCCCTTTACTTATAAAAAGAATGTAATGAGTACCAGAGATATTCCTGTGGGTGCTTTTCTTTTCTATCAAACCATAAACAATACATAGAAGTTGCAAGATGATAATGAGATATTAGAAATATTTATTCTCCTGCTAAAGACTAAAGAACAGATTCAGTTTCCAATTTAATTGGAAGAATATCCAATCAGAACAAACAAGTATCTTTCTGTGTGTCCCAGTTTTCTTAAAAACTGTGATGTCTTTGTTCAGTTTATTTATATAGGGTTGTGAGATATTAATGGCTGCCTTTTCTGGTACAAACTTTGTCTGAGCTTTTGTTTCGAGCTTCAGACAGATTTTGGTTAACTGAATTATATCAGTAGCTATTTCTAGACTCTTCGGTTTCATGGACACTAGACACTTCACAGCTCCCTTTCTTTTGTGAGTTCTTTTGATTATGTGGAAAAAAATCACTTGAAATTAAGCTGTTCTTTCATTTTAAAATAGGAAATAAATTGACATTCCTTGGGTGGTGTTTCTTTTCCTTTTCTTCTACGTGACCTTTCTGGTTTTTCCTTTTCTTTTTTCCTTTTTTTTTCTTTTTTTTTTTTTTCCTTTTTTTTTTTTTTTTTTTTTTCCTTTTTTTTTTTCCTTTTTTCCCCCTTTTTTTCTTTTTTTTTTCCTTTTTTTTTTTTTTCCATTTATGTATTTGTCTGGGTTAAGGAGTCTTTGGATGGATTTTCTCTTCCCCATCCTACAGTGGGGGTGGGGGGTGAGTGAGCAGAGGCCTGGTTGGTTACGGCTGGGCCTGAACCATGACAGATGTGTAAAGAAATCAAGACTAAAGTAGGCTAACTATGTCTACTAATGAACTGAAGTAAGCTTTGTTCAACCCAGAGAGCAAGGCTATTTACAGCTAGGTACTCATATCAGCTGAACCACAGTAGGCTTTAGACTGCCTACATATTGATATCAGAAATACCACATTAAGTGTGCAAATATTTATTCTATGATATTGATTAAAATTTTAGGGTTTTTTGTTTGGTTGGTTTTTATTTTGTTTTGTTCTGAAGTTGCATATATGTTTATAAGACTGTGTATGCATACATGTTGGTATTAATATATGTAGAACCATTATGTGACACATCTATTCTTGTAGGCCTTAACAGGCCATTACACAATGAACTGCAATACAACTCATTTCAGAGTTGCTTAACATTATCTTTTCTTTCTTCCCTTCCCTGCCAGAAAAATTCAGTGTAAAAAATACAAAACCTAGAGTTATGTTTTGTAGACTGCAATTTCATGTGGTTCTGGAATACTTGACTTTAATTATATGCAATAATTTCTCTAACAAGAAATGCACAGTAGACCCATTACTGTCTACATATTTGACAGTGTTCACTAAACTTAACAGTAATTTAGACTTCAGAACTGCTTTATAACCTTTCATTGTTTTAACTTCTGAAAACTTATAGCACAATATATTTTCACCATCTTCAGAAACCATGCTTTTTGTTAAATTAAAATTCTTTGTACTCTGGGTATTTGGTCCACCTATTGTTTTGTTTAAGAAATGCAATGTACTTCAGAAATGAAAAGAGCAATGTGGAAATATTTCTATGAAAATGTTTCTCGTGGTTACAGTGTGCTTTTGAGTAGGCACGATGTAGCATGAAAGCACTCAGCTGATCTGCTTGAATATGTTTTAACAGCCCACACTTTAGGAACATTTGGACAACTCTTTCTAGCTAACAGCTTATTCTGATTAGCATATCTAGTATAATATACAAGGAGGACTGCTACTCAGAATGGTCAGCTCAGAACAAGCACAGAAAAGCTTTAGCAGAATAGTTGGAATGAAGACTTGAATCAAGCATTATACATAAATCTATATATAAATTTATGTATAAGACTATGTTCTGCCATTGGATGACCTTAAGAGGGGTCTTGCAGGTTATACACTATGCTGTGAAGCATTCTGTGCTCCTAAGAATCAGTTATTTTGCAGTTTAGATTATTACCTCTGATCCTATCCGATCATTGATTCACAGAACAGTTTTGTGACTGACATTAAAACCACCCTGCTAGTCTATGAGAATATGCTAGTCTGAGAATAAAGATGATCATTCATCAGTTTAAATTATGCCTACGCTTTTGTTCACTCTAATTCACCCTAATTTCCTTTGGTATATGCTATATTCTTCTGAGATTAGGCAGTTCATTTTCAATTTGTATTGCTGCCTTTGATTTCACACATGATAATACTAAGCATTTCAGTTGTGTTTCTCATAGATTTTCAGTACTGAAAGTCATCACTCAGTGTAAACTAAATGCACACTTTCAACATACACACACATATCCTTACCTTGGTATTGGTGTATTGGAAGTAGTCAGGGTGTTTGCACTCTCCAACCATACTGTTAAATAAGACGGGCACACTTCAGATATTTTCAAAGAGCTGTTTTATGTTCTTAAGAGAAGTCTCAAGTCATACAATTTGTTATATAGAGATTCTTTTTCATAGTAGTTTATGCTCCATCTTCCATGTTCTCTTCAGAAATCTTTTCACAAACTTCCCTGGCATTTCTAATATTAGTTTACATTAGTACTGTTATTTATTTTATCTATAGGTTTATATCTTTTTTCAGGGCATAATAAATCAGTTTGTGTTAAAATATTAAAAGCTTGATTATTTCCTGTGGAGATTTTTAATATCACATGACTGCATGTTTTTCAGAGTAATTTACTTCATCTCAAAATGAGACAATAGTGCTAGGTAAAGCACAGACATTTAGTTTCTTAGCTCTGAACTGTGACTATCAGCAGACTTCAGATTACACTTCTTTCCATGAACTTGGATGCCTTTCTGTTTGTCACGGTTTAACACTGGCCCGGCAATTAAACCGAATAACAGACGCTCTCTATTAATCTCTCTCTCTCTCCTTGATAGAGAAAGGAGAGAGAATAAGGAAGAGAGACTTATGAGTTGGAAACTAAACTACACAACTTTAATGAAACAGTAATGGTAAATAGGGAAAAATTACTAAATATATACAAATATACAGGAAAATGGAAACCACATTCCTCCCCCCTTTCCCCCAATAACTCTCACGTCACCACCGAGGCTGTAGGGCAGCCGTGGGAAAGTCCAGGCTGGACTCCTGGAGTCGGCAGCAGTCGGGAACCGGAGGCAGGAACACACAGATATGGGCTGGCACGGATCAGGACCACAGGCAGATGAACAGACAGGATCCTTCCAGGATGCCGGGTGAAGGAAGGGAAGCAGGAAATCAGGAAAAGATCTGGCTCGGCCCACGTGATGCCTCAAATTTATACTGAGTGTGACGTATATGGGATGGAATACTCTGTTTGGTCAATTCTGGCATCTATCTTGTCCGTTCCTCCCTAAAGGAGGGTTCAGGTGGGGCCTCTGTGTCCTTGGCTCTGCATACCAGTCTCTAGCAGTAACTATAAACATCAAGTGTTATCAGTCCTGAAAGCACACACACTGTATGAGAAACTTGCTGTTAATTTCAGAGAGACTACTTACAAGGGACTTAGCTAAAAGCAAAAGTACAGAAACAGAAAACCACCTTTATCCTGGCCCAAACCAGGACACTGTTTGCCAGCTTGATCGATTATTGCAGGCAGTTTTAGCCACTCCATTTAATGTTTGGCATGTTGGGGTTTTTTTAAAGTTAGTTTTGGTTTGGTTGGGTTTGGTTTGGTTTTTTTCCTGTTTGTTTTGTACTTAGCAAAGAACTAGGCTGCACAGCAGTTTTTTGTTCTATATTCTACTGCTCTATTTTTCTTAGGCACAATCTTTTTTGTTTTTCAGCTTCTCTCTTAAGAAAATTAGTCTTATTAGCCATTCTGCTAGTAGTTTCTGACACTAATAAACACAACTTAGAAGGCAAGGCACTTGAAAAATTGTAGAGTCTTGGAAACATAGAATATTGGACAGGATCTTGGGGACCATCTGGTCCAATCTTTATTAGCAAGAGCACAGTCTAGACAAGATGCTCCCAGCACCCTGTCCAGCTAAGTCTTAAAAGTGTCCAGAGCTGGGGAAAAAAGTCTGAAAAGATGCTTGAAGTCTTCCAAACAAAGTCTTCAGTCAGAATTACAGCTGAAAGAAATTTAATCTCAGGACAAACATACACTTAAAAACACATGTAATGATCTTAACTTTTTTGTTTGGTTGGTTAAGGTTAAGCCCCTAAGTTTAACTTGCTTTTCCATTATCAGTTGATTATGCTAAGTTATGTTTTTTACCTTATATTGTTTAATGGAAGAGGATGAATTCAACAATTTGAACATTTTTTTTTTCCCTTTTTTCCTTCCATGGTGCTCTAGACAAGAGAGCAGGACATCCAAACAAATCCTGAATTCTGTGAAAATTCTTACTTCAGATGTGTCTGGATAGCCAAGACATGGTGTGGATGGGTTTGAAATTCAGCATTTGACATGAAACAGATTGATTTATTTTTTTTTCCTGAAAGGGAGGGGAGGTATATGAAGATCAATTTCGAATTTTAGTGGTGAGTATAACTAGTTGAGAATGTGGGTATATATAGATTTCTTTGAGCTCTTTTTCCAATTTTCAATCAATTTCAATCAATTTCCTCAAGTGATAGTGCTAAGAAAATGATTGTGTCTGAATGTCTATAACTCACAAGTTATCTGTTAGATCAAATACATTTATTCCATATTTCAACAGTTTTCTACTAATATTAGGGTACGTGAAAAACACCTTAAAGTACAAAGGGCAAAAGAATGTCTCATATTTTGGATGGCAGACTGGACTCTATGTATCCTTCTAGCATAGCAAATTATTATTATCTGATAAGAACACTGCCTCTTTCTGAGACAGGAAACCATCTCAGTTTTCTCTTTTTTCTCTCTGGGTCTGACTGGTCCAGAGTGTTTTCCAACACTAAGGCACAGTTGCACCCAGCATATCTAGTAGTTCTTTCATCAGAGAGCACACAGAGTGAAGAAAATATTGTATTTCCTCAGTGAGGAAAGAGCATCTCGCTATACAGTATTTGTAGTAATTTTATTTCAGACTTATTTATACGAATTAAAATGTGCAGTCATCCAAAATTAAGATGGGCAGTCATTAATCTGGTCATAAAATGAAATTCAGACCTTTAGAAATGCTTTGGCCAAATTGATTTCAGTTTTTCTAATACACACTTGTTTTCAGGCAGGTATTATAGAAACATTATATGAGTTCATTATTTTTAAGAAAAATTATTTGTATGTAACTGATGATGAAAGCAAATAAAGGTCTTCAAATGAGAAAGCATAATGCTATGCCTCTTTTACAAGTAAAATCAACTGCTGATTTAACAATTACCATGCAATTTTATCACTTTCAAATAAAGCCAAAGAAAGTGTAGCAGTTGTGCCCATAGCTTGATTATTGCTTGTACAAGCTCAGTGGATTCTCCTAGCTTTCCATCTGAAAAATTCATGTTGCTGTATTCATGTTAGCATTTAAAGAGTGCATTTTACTGTACCCAGTTCCCTAAGGAATAATTAATATCTCAACTTAGATCATCTTTGGCAGATGAAATCCTGTTTTTCACATGGCATCTTAAGTTATTACTTTGCACAGGTGTTAGAGTAGCAAAAGGTTCATCAGTTTTAATGTCTGGCACATGTGACTGATGCCCAGGGGACTTAAAAAACAACTTTGGAGAAACCTGCTCTCACTCACTGGTTACACACTTCCAAATCACTAATGGTCTCATTAGGCACACTACACAGAATGCATGACTTATTAATTGTGGCCTCTCCTACGTGAAATTGCCTGCATAGATTTGTTACTCCTTGACTGAGTTTCTTAGACATCAAATAATATTTTAAAGTCACGAAGTCATTAGAGATGTAGTATCACTATATTGTCACTAGAGACACTGCTGTAATGTAGGATCTAAGTTGGTGTTTTTAAAGATGTCTTCTTGAATAATATTGCAAATGTACTGTCTAACTTCTATTTTAAATATTCTTATTCAAAAAAATGGAACAACTTGCTCATCAAATTTGACTGTTAATCTCTAAAAAGTTGACAGTAAATGTAAAACAAAAATTATTTGCAGTAAACATTTTTTTTTTTTGGCTAGCAATAAGCTAAGTTTTCACTGATGCCTCTGTATTCCTCACAGTTCTATGAGAAAAGTTACATTCAAGGTTAGTAAACAACATCCTGGCTAAACGTCAAAGGTAATATATACCTCTTCTGATACTCATCTATTCAACATATCCATCTATTCAAGTATATGCAACTTTTTTTTTTTTATTCTGTTTCTGTTTTTTTTTAATTCTGTTTCGTAAGCCTAATGAGACCATTAGTGATTTGGAAGTGTGTAACAAATATTTTTTTCTTTTTTTAACTAATGATATTACCAAACTCAATCTGATTAATTTTTAACATTTGAAAATATCCCCATTAATCAAAAGGTAAGTATGGGAATTTTCTGCCTTGGTCAAAAGGTCTGAATTTCTTAAGCAGCTTTACCTGCTTCTGTCATGTATTCCAGATAAACAAGCATTTATATAAATAAATACATAGGTAAAAATGTGTTTATCAAAAGAAAATTAATTTGCATGAGCATTTCAAGTACCTGAGATACAGCCCCATTTGTTCTTACTCTTTTCATGTCTTTGGAATACTTGGTACAAATGTGTCAACGACTCGTACAAGAGTGGGAAGATCATAATTTAAGCTGTCAAAGGGTGAAATTATTTTGAGAGATTTCATCAGCAGGGGGTTGGAAACTGTTTAATATAAGAGTGTCTGCAATTAATAGAGTTGTATCTAGCTGCAGGGTTAATTTATTGTGCTTCTGGTGTGTGCTTTTCTCTTTAAACTGTCCCCACTCCTACCCCATCACACCCCATTTTGGAAAGTTCCTTTCATGAATCCCATATCTCGCCAGAAACATAAGATAAATTAACATTAAGAGTTTACAGCACAAAAAAATAGCTTCTTTATATTTTAATTTTCCATTCGTTAATAAATATTAAGGCTTTCAGGTCAAAAAGCTTTTAGTCTCAAGAGAGTACATTTGGCAATAAACTGAGGTTGTTAGTACTGGTTATTTTCTGATTAAAATTATTTTAAATTTGTTTTTCCATATGAAAGTTTATGTCTCAAAAAAACAAAACAAGTTTTTCCTATAAGAGGTGATAAATTTTTATAGACAACAAGATTGTTTTGGACTACAACAGATATATTTTTTTAATCAAATTAATCAAATTTGCAGAGAGACTCTCAATGGACTTCTCAATTAAGAGATTGTGCCAGTTAAGATTCTTATATGATGGATTTTTTAAAATATAAATTAGGTTCCCTCAACCTCTCAAGGATATTAATATCCTTCCTATTCCTTATGAAGTAGGGGTTCATTAGGATAATGAAGCCAGGTGAGCAGGTCTGGAAGAATTTGTATCTGGAACTTTAGATTTCTGGCATCCCCATTTTAAATCACTGCTCATTCAGTGGATTTTTTGCATCAAGATATTGGCTACTAAAACCACCTTCCTTTAACTTGATACCATTGAAGTAGTTACTCTATGTTAAAACAGGGAATACTAAAAGTAGATGTGTGACTACTGCTGTGTTATCTGCACACTTCACCATTCTCATCTCCTTTCTAAAGCCCTTACCAGAATTCTCTTCCTGAGAAGATTGTTTGTGTTTTCATCTCATGCAGAGTGATGAAAAATTCTGCCAGCATTCAGCTGCAACACAAGGAAGGGATACATCCTACACACTATCTACACACTTTAATTTATGCCAGTGGGAATAAGTAAATGTGATGAAAAAGTAATGTGGTTCTGGTAGGTAAAAGAAGCAGTCCAGTAGCAATGTTAAAAATACCATATTTCTATATAAAACTACCAAAAGTAAATCTTCTTAGCTGTGGATATTAAAGGCTATTTTCTAAGTTTTGAGTGATTTGTGGAATCACAATAGGGTATATTTTGAGATATCTAATAGGAGACAAAGTAGATGGAAAAAGGTGAAAAAATCTTGAATTTATTGTACATGCAGAAATATTCAACTGGAAATGGTTGGGGCTTTATTTGTTTGATTTTAATTTCTGCAGAACAACATAAAAAAGAAGTGATGAGGAAGTTCTAGATTGGTGTTGATCAATTTTTTAAAACAGGTATAGGAAAGGTCATATATTTGCACCGTTTATTGGTTAGTACTTCCTAAGCTGTCTTTTCAGACCACAAGATAATACAGTAGCTATCAACTAAGTTGATTCATCTCTTATTCCCCCCCCATCCCCCTTGTTTGTAAGTACTGAAAATGACTCTGCTTGTTTGTTTGTTTTCCCTTTTTGTCCTTTTTTTCATTTCAGTAGAGAAAAAAATCCTGAGCATAGAAGGCAGTCCTGAAGAACAAGGTATTCAAAACAGTATTTCAGCATTTTCTAGTTTTCTGCCAAGGGCTTATTCAAGGTGCATATCCTGTCTTCCTGCTGTTAGAATGGCTCTCGGTGTGTTTATATTGCTTCTTGTCTTTTGCCTTTTACACTTCATAAAGTAACAGTATAAAAATGCTGCCAATGCTTTTATTTGTCACTTTATTATCTTAATCATAGTTATTATCTAAATCTGTGAGGGTTCTTGAAAAGAATGCACTGTGGAACAAGGGCAAATAGATTAAGTAAACCAAGAGACATAAGTACTGATTTTAATAATAGGACCCAATTTTTTTTATGTCTTTATCTGGCACTAAGACTACTTACTATTTCTCTGTCATGCATTTAAACAGTTTCTCTTTTGAGTGTTTTCTTTAGTTAGCTCATCCCTTTGTTCACATGCATGAGTGAAATTCAGAATTTCAAAAATCACCTGATAATCTTGAAGTCTTTGTTTGATAGACCTCAGTCACTGAAAATTAGGTTGAACAATCAAAAAGGAAAGCCTGCCAATGAGATAATGCAAGCAATTTAATGACAATAATAGTAGCAACTATAAAAGTAACAACATTAATAGTAGCAACAAAAATAGTAGCAACAACTAACGATGTCCCAGGAAACTATGAAAATCATAATCCCTAAGAAAATCTATTAAAATTATTTATTTTAAAATGTTTATCTTTGGAGAAAGATAATTTAAGCGCAAATGAGAAGGAGGAAAGAAAAGGAGAAGACAAAAGTCAATAGAATGAAATGCAGAACAGGCCTTTGCAATGGAAGACAAAAGGTTTGATGTTGAAGCAAATATCTTAAAAAAGTAGAGTAGTCAAGCAGTTTTAGGAATGCATAGATTTACTGAGGCAGAGACTCTTGGTCTGTTATTACAATCATAACACTTTTTGTTTTCCAAATACAGTAAAATTTGGGACTTGTCTGAGTAATATGGAGCAATTAATTTTAAAAATCTTGGAGGTCCTAGGAAGATTGCTTTGTTTCTCTGCATTTAATGTAGACTTTTTACCACCTTACCAGAAAGGTCAGGTCATTTCATACCACAGGGCCTTTCTACTTATGCTGCTTTACTGTTCTGCCAGGCAGCAAGAAGGAACAAAACATCTTTTCAATGCAAGTGCAGATCAGACAAATGAAAGTGCTTTTATATGCATCACATCTGAATGAAGTGTGACAAAGGCTATCATCCTATGTTTTCTTTGGTTGGTTCTTTTTGGGTTTGGTTAGCATTTTGTAGGGATAGAAAGTGCAGATCTTTTATTGTGCTTCTTTTTATTCACTGCCAGTTAGTGGTGCAGAAGCAGAAAATCTCAGGCAGATTTAAAGCACTGCTTAAAATATCCTGTAAAGTGTGTTCTTAAGTACACTTATAGCCATAAGCCAATTTACTACAATATAGTAGGGTCTGTGTACTATGAAATTGCTATGTTTCCCAGATCCTCAGATAAGGAGGATTTTAATGTGCTTTGTGGTCAGAACTACCAGTGTTAGGGGGCTGCATTTTTCCCTCTCACCCATCCTCATCTGTGATAGAGAAGGTTTACTTTTCTGTTTTGCATAAAAAGCCATAGTTTTGAAAGGTTCAGCACCCAAAGGTTAGTTTAAAGCTCTTTTTTTCCCCCTGTATTACTGTCCAACAAATCACAATGACATTCTTGTGGTTTCTGTGCAAAAAAATTCAGTCTCAGTATCTCATACTGTGAATGCAAACTCTTGTTTATAGCAAGCACAAATTTGAAATTCCTCCACAATCTACTGTATTAATTAGTATTGTAGCATAGATTATTAAAACAAAAACATTCTTTGAAAGGTTGAGAAACATCGTGTAGCAAGTTATATAAATAGTTAGTAGATCCATAAATTATACTTCTTTTGTATTTCAGATATGACTAGTCTCATGTATTTAAAATCCTCTCTTTTAATGAAGAAAGTTCTTGACTTAGCATTTACAATATACCACCAACAGTAATAATAAATTATATCCAGTCACAGTGTTTTTAATGATATTTTTAGACACATACTGTTTAAATAAAATAAAGACTTAGGAATAATCTTTTAAAATACCTTCATAAAGCTAAAGAGAAGACTTTGTGTAATGAAATTATTTTTCAGTTTTTAAAAACTTCACTGTATAAGCTTAAAATCTTATATCTTTAGTAACTTTTTGATTAAGGCTGAAACTTGAATGATTGAGAAATTGCAGTTCTTTGTGTGAGAAATAGCATTTCAGTCTATAAAATCTAAATAGAACGTATGATAATTGTTCTTCTACTTTTAATTCCTGTTTTATTGTATCTGCAATTGTTTTTCTACTTTAATGATAATTTTTACAATGTATCAGTTAAAGTACTTTTTAATTTCAGTAGCTGTATTCCATACTGGTGATAATATTTTTTAAATAGGAGGAGGAATAATTGTTTTAAAAGAGAAGCTAGTATGGTTTTTAAGCATGTTCTTTTGACATCAATACCTGTATTTCTATCTATTTCTGAAGAAAACCTGTCGTGTTAACCATTGTTTTCTTCAAAGGTTTGCATGTTGCATAAAAAAGCAGTGCATTATTTAGTAGCTGTTACTGAATGTTAAAAACTTTGTGCAATTGTCTGTATCAATCTGGCTTATGTGACACTGACATCAAAACACTGCACACAGTCATTTGAATGCTGCCTGTATCATACACTGATTTTTGTTTAAGCTTGACCACCTCATAGCAGCATCTAACAGCAAGGGGAGCTCTAAGACAAGTTGGAGTAAATGGAAAAACTTGTGAGAGAAGATTAAAAATACTGTCAGGAAAAGATAAGAGTTTGGAGACAAGATTTGGACTGGGGGAAGGACATAGCTGTTATTCACCTTAAGTGAGGCAGCCAGAGGTGTTTACAAAGTACATGGAAAAATAAGAAAAAAAGTGAAATATAGTAAGAGAAGCAACCAAGTGACTAAATAGAAATAATCTGGGCATGTTTAGAAAATCAAGCTCACAATGTGAGATGTGCTATATAGTGAAAAAAACCTCCTAGATATGATATAGTGTGTAGAGAGTGGTTGCAATAAATAGTAAATCAGATCTAGTCTGATCTACCCAGCATATAATAGCACCTGTGAATTATAAATATAGTTCACTTTCAAGTAACCTGAGGAAAAGGTTATATTAAGGAATGTGATACTGATTTTAACTTAAAGACGTGAAAATTAGAAAATCTGGCTACATAGAGGTAGTTCTCCTTAAACATGCAGAACTAGTGCATTTTCACAGCATTCTTTGTATTTCAAGTTCAGCTTCTGATCCAAATCAGGAAAATTCTGCAATCTAGCAACCACTATATTTGTGACAGCCTGTTATCACTGACATCAAGGTTCTCACTGAAACATTTTAACACTTTCTGTTTTTTATACCTGTATCTAGCATATAGGAATTAAATATTAAAACACTGTAAAGTATTAGTCATGCAAAATTATTTGGCATTAATTAATTTTTAATTTGTATATTTCATCTAGCTAAAGAAGCTTTATTTCTAGCCATTGTAGGATTCAGCAAGCACATGGTTGCTAATCAAAGATCACAAAACATCCCTTCCCTGTGCATATGAAAATATATAAGTAGAAATATTTGGTGTATGACTGTAACAGAAGATAAGATTTGTTATTGCAAGAGGCAAGTGTTTTTCCAGCAAGCAAGACAGGAGATAGCTGCAGCAGGAGCAGAAAGGAACATATAGCTCAGTATCTGTCTCAGTACTTGGACCATCAATTAGTGGTGAGGATGTACATTGATGCTGGAGTATAAAGTACATTGGTGCTTTATTACTGCCTTGTAACAGATGATCCTTCTGAGCTTGATGCAGCATAAATGAACTGAATTGAATGTCTTAAGGTCCTTTTCATGAAGATTGGTGAAATTAATCAAAGACTGAGAAACCAATTAACATCCAGACTAGAACACAAGTTGTTAGACTATGAAGTCTTTAGAAAAGGTGTAGTACACCTTTTCCCACAGTTTTCCTAAAACTCCTGCACTCAGCACAGGGTAAATAAATGTCTTTGGTCTCAATCAGACCTCGTAGCACAAGCTGAACAGGTCACGAACCTCACTTTTTTTTTTAATGTACTTGAAACACTAAATCAATTACTTCTTCTCATAACACAGTATGTTAGTACTATTATCAAATTTATTAGAAATCATGTGAAATAGACCATATAATGCCACTGAGTTTAAATAGAAGTGTCAAGTTAATGAAAAGAGGTGTTCTGATAGAAATCACACTAAATTAATGTGATTTATTAAATATTTTTCCAATGTGTTTGATAGCCTTCCCTACTAAAGACTATTATATCATGAATTATTTCAGTGAAATTTTTTTAACCAAAGTGCATATTATTAGAATTCATACTTAGCTTGCCCCTGCAGCTAAAAAGATTATGATAAATGTACTGAAATTAGCTAAGCATACTACTATGTTAATGACCAAACTTGTCTTTCTTATACTACCTATCTGTATTTATGTTAAGGGAATTTTTTGCCCAGTAAAAGAATTCTTTTGATTTTATGTCTTTCTCTGTTATAAACCTTCAGTTTTGGATGAATGACAAAGCAAATTTGATTATAAAAGTAAGCCACTGTAATGAACAACAAATCCAAGGAAGAAATCCTAATCTAGTTTTTTCACATTTAAGTCAAATATTTATTTAAAGAAACCAAACATCCCCTGCAAAATATTCTGTACAGTGCTATTTAAATAAAAATGAAAGTCTTCCCAAAAGTCATGAATGACTTTACAGTGAAGATGAAAGTTTGTTTTAAGACTGTGTGAATTATTAAATAGCAATGTCTAACACTAATCTTACAGTTCAGAAGTGTGAGTGGTAGGTAGGATCAAAAGGTTTAATAAGGTGATTTTTTATTTTTCCAGGAAATGTGTTATAGATAAATATGCATTTATGTAGTAAAGTATACTAATTTCTTACAGCTAAGCAGGAATAGAACATTTGGGGCTAATACTTGTGGCTATTAGAAGCTGCTTGGGTGCTGGTAGTTTCTGAGAATTGGGGCAAAAAAGAAAATGCTTAGGGTGAGTTTCTTTGCAATTCAGTTATATATTTAGAGTTTATACTCCCCCCAAAGTAATTAGACCATTTTGTACCAGATGAGAATATTTCTTGGAGTCCCAAGTCAAAATGGTCAAATAGGTATGTGACACATCCATCAGCTCAACAGTGGTAGTGGGAGATTGCCCTAGTCACAATATATTGGTTTGGTACAGTAAATTAGTCAGGCATGCATTATATGAAAATTTGCTGTACTGTAAGTGGTCTGAGGTGTCTATTTATATAGATCCACTCTTCAAGTCTGACCTACCACAGGGCTAAATTTGTCCTCCATGAATCTGTGATGAATATATAAGAAACCATTATCTTAGGTCAAGGCTGTTTTGAATGATTGCCTTTGTTTGTTTGTTTGTTTTTTATCATCCGGGTGAGAATACAGAAATGATTAAAATTTGTAACTGTTACCAGGTGATATTTTGATTCAAATATCTTTCAGAATAGATGAGGATATAGTTGAGCACCTCTGTCTTCTGGATGCTTCCAAATAGGAACGGTATTCATCAACTTAATAAGGGACTCCCATCACTTCAGTGTGTTGATTTAAATTAATTTCCAAAAATCAAAACACTGAATATTGTTTTTACAAAATGCCAGCAGCTGATGACTTCATAATTTTTAAACTAATTTAATTTTTCATTGACTTCAATGAATCAGTATTAACCTGATGGGATTCTATTTCAGAAAGAATGCTTGGAAGAGAGGCTGGTATTTTGATTTTTTTTTTTTTTCCATAGAATAAACTGAAAAAATCTGAAGTAATCTTTCAGTCATAGTTATGTGCCCAATCTGACACATTTAAACTTAACATAGATACACTGAGCCACAGGAACACTAACTCCTTCATAGAGGCAGATAACGGCTATCAAAATGTTGACAAATATTTTAGTTAGAAAGAAGAAACTGAATGTGACAATGTGTGAATTCTATCAAAAGCAAGCAAGTTGAAGAGGAATATAGCTGTCCACAAGCTGTGTTACTGGGCTGAAACAAGTCTGGTTTTGAAAATAACTCTACTGGTGAGGGGGAAAGTTTGAAAGGCTATTTTCAGTTTTGAGACTTAAACTTTATTCAGGCTTAATTTGAGACATCTAGTTTCCAGAAGTATTGCTATGATAAGTTTACTGGCATATTGAAACATCCAGATTTCTCTATCAGGTCCTGGTTGTATTGTACACAACTGAGACAGAATGATTTGCTATCAATTTCATTCTAAGACTGTTTAGAAAATGAAAATACTTAAAAATATAAAACCCAAGAAGTAGAGATCAGTTTTTACCTAGTCATAGGCCCTGTTAAGGAAATAGTTGCTAGAAATGTAAGCAAACAGGATAGTATGGCCTGTGTAGGCAGGCAGCTAAAAGATAATATTATTTGTGGTGTTGCTAGAACTGGGCCATGCATAGAGAAGTCATGTCTGGAGGCAGTCTTCTTGGATAGGAATAATTTCTTAGAGCATCATTCCAGGGCACAATTTTCTTCCATGATGAAGCTGTCCTCATTCTCTGAAAAAGTATTCCTAATCTGGCATGGTTATTTGCCTCTCTCTTTGTGCTGGCTGCACGACTGCTTGCACAGCCACCCTGTGATGTTTCATAGGATGTAAATACTAGCTCTCCCATTCTTTATTTTTGAAATTGCATCAGTGCAGTAATTTTATTGATAGAGTGGTCTCAGGGAGGATTCTCTCAATGTATTTGTGTACCTGGTGAAAGGGAGTGAAGAAGAGGGAGCCAGACTCAGTAGGGCTCACTGACAGGACATGAGGAAATGGGTATCAATTAAAAAACAGTAGATTCCATCAGAGCACAAGAAAACACACTTTTTTTTTTTCCTTAAATACCAGGTCTTAATTGATCATTCTGTTCATTAAATGTTCCTTATCTCTGATGCGCAAAGGTGATTTTGAAATCTAAAAGCCTTTTGGGCAGGTGCAGAAGACCTTCTCATCTAGTTTGCTACTGAACTTCATGCTCTTTTATTAGAAAACTAAATCTATATTATATAAAGGTTTCAGAGTTGTTACTGAAGGTTTTGGCCTACAGCTTTTAGCTCTATATCATTGTAGCATTTTTTTGTTTGTTTTACAGGCATAAGTGCCAAGGAATTCAGTTTATGAAACATTTTAACCTTTCAAATTACAATCTAAACTTGGAAATAACTGGATTGTGAAATATTCCTCATGACTGCTCATTTTGAAGACTACAACCTTAAGTTGAACAAGGAAGAGGGAGGGACAAATTTAAAAGAAAAAAGCCAAAATTTGTTTTATGGGAAGGAGCAAGTACTAACTGTTACAGCAGGGAAAACGTTTGTTGTTCTATACAAAATTAGAATATAAATTGCTTATTTATATACCTATCTCAGCACTAGTCAATGAGACCACTTGAGAAAAAAAGCAAAGATTTAGATATCATAAAGGCTTTTCTAGCACTAGATTGAGTGGAACATTTTTCTACATGCAAAATCTGGGAATTATGAAAAATGTTCAGCTGCCACACATCAGTTAAGAACCTCTAAAAAAGACTGCAGTGAAAAAATACAACAAAGCTTCACCATCTCCAAGATTAAGCCTGAATTATTGCACAGTAAAGTATTATTTCTTAGCTACTGTAAAAAGGCTTATTTTCTCCAGCTTAAATTTTGGTTACATACAGGCAGCATTATTAGGCTATTCTCTCTCAATAGATTTGGTCTTATTTTCTTTTTCCTAAAAATGTATAAGTAGGCAAGGGAGAAGGTGAAATTTTGAAGACAATTTGAAAAATGGTTTTTGAATTGCAGGTGAAAAAAATGTAGCCTATTGTAAAAATCTAACCTTTGTTCAATGTTCTTTGTATCCTGAGTACTTAAAAACTGCTTATTATTAGTCCTTTAGATTTCTCCTGTAGTTAAATAGCTGTTTGAAGTCATTCAGAGGCTATTCTTGAGTAAAAGTATTTGAAATTAATAAAAGTAAAGTTTATGTTTTGTACCATTCTTGATGCCTTTTCTTGGATAGTTGCATGCTGGTAAATACTAATTTGAGAAATGTTTTGGAAAACAGAAAGAAAAATATTTGAGGGGTGTATTTATTGTTATTGTTAATGGCTCTAGTAAGAAGAATATCTGGAAAATTTCTGTTGTTTCTGTTCTCAAAAGAGAAGGAACACATGGCCCCAAGTAAAGTTAATGTGTTTTCTTAAAGCTTATGAAACAGAAGCCTGGGTTTCTGCAAAATGTGGCTAAAAATTTAGTTGTACCTTTACAAGGGTATGTTAAAATTGAAATAATATAATATTATTAAAGATTAATTTTTTAGTATAAATACCCTATGTACCAATGACTCTCACTTTGAGTATAATTTCTTTTTTTTCCTATAATTCAAAAAAATATTTTCAAATCACAAACCAGGGTTTGAAGAGTTTATTTTTGAGAAAATAAATAGATCTTAATAGAAAATTTGCTTTTTTGACGCTGTTTTGAAACAATGACAAATAGCCAAAGTTACTGAAATAGAAATTGTTAGAAAATTTTATTGTAAAGTATTCACTGAGACAATATTCTTCTCAAAGTCTTTATTCTACCAATTAAATAACTGAAATGTAACATGTTTGTCTCATTAGTTTATATCCTAGTGTAGCATCATGACATCTGTAGACTTTGCATGAAAGGAGAATCAGTTGTTGAATGCTATTAACTTGTGACTTACCTTAAAATATTTTCAGGTCTGTCAAAGCATTTCTTATTAATGCAAGTAAAAACGAACACAAAATCCTTTCTCTCCTCAGTTTCTTCCTTCTACCCTGTTTCTACATTTGTCTCTACATGTTTGTGCCTATATCTGAAATCAGTCATTGCTCCTGTTACCTTCTTGGCTGCACCATCTGTACAAAGCTTGTCTGTTCCTGCAGTGGTAGGGCTCAGAGAGTATGTATGAGAGACTACAAACAAAGGCAAGTGCAGCAAAGACTCACTGTGGAAAAAAATTAATAGTGCTCCTTCTCTGCATAAGAACTACACCAGAAAAGGAGATTATGTAAAATAATTCTTCACACAACTTTTACTAGATGTTTTGAAATATCTGAAGGTTGTTTATATATTGGCCTCTCAATTGGAAATCTATGGAATCAAAAGATGGATCACTTGGTGGTTAAGGAATTGGCTGAATGGTCACAAAGTTGTGGTCAATGGCTCAATATCCAAATGGAGGCCAGTGATGAGGAGCATTCCTCCAGGGCTGGTACTGTTTAATATCTTCTTCAGTGACATGAGCAGTGGAATTGAGTGCAGCCACAGGAAGTTTGCTGATGACATCAAGTGTGTGGTGTGGCTGATATGCTGAAGGGAAGGGATGCCATCCAGAGCGACCTTGAAAGTCTTGAGAGGTGGGTCTCTGCATGCTGCATGAAATTCAGTAAGGCCAAGTGCAAGATCCTGCACATGGGTCAGGGCAATCCCAAGCATAAAATACAGTGTGGTCAGAGAAGGGATTGAGAACAGCTCTGAGGAGAAGGACTTGGGAGTGTTGGTTGATGGAAAGTTCAGTATGAGCTGGCAATGTGCACTTGCATTCAAGAAAGCAAACCATATCCTGGACTACATCAAGAGAAGTGTGGCCAGGAGGTCAAAGGAGGTGATTCTCCTCCTTTATTCCACTCTTGTGACACCCCACCTGCTGTACCAGTTCTGGAGCCCCCAGCACAAGAAGGACATGGAGCTGTTTGAGTAAGTCCAGAGGAGGGCCACAAAGCTTACAAGGGTTTGAGCATCTCTGCAGTGAAGAGAGGCTGAGAGAGTTGGGGTTGTTCAGAAAAGGCTCTGTGGAGACCATATAGCAGCCTTCTGGGGCTTCCAGGAATACTGGAGAGAGATTTTTTTACAAGAACATGTAGTGACAGGATGAGGAGTAAAGGTTTTTAGCTGAAGGAGAGGAGATTTAGGTTAGACAATAGGAAGAAATTCTTTAGTGTGGGGGTGGTGAGACACTGAAACAGGCCTCCTGGAGAAGCTGGGGATGGAAGTGTTCAAGGCCAGGCTGGATGTGGCTTGAAAAACTTGGGCTAGTGAGAGGTGCCCCCACTCACAGAGGGGTTGGAACTAGAGGATCTTTAAGGTCCCTTCCAATCCAAGCCATTCAATGAATCTGTTTAAATCCTGAAGAACAATTTCATTACCAGTAGACAGACGAATCTAACCGTTTTTAATCTTGTTCTTTATTTGATGATTATAAAAGTGCCTCACTAAAAGCAGCAGACAGTTTGTGTGAAAAGAATATCCAAAACCGTCTGGAAAGGCATTTGGCTGAGACTAATGACTGAGAACTGAACATGATCATCAAATTTTCTGGAAGAAGGTGTGTGTTTGTGTGTGTGATTAAAACTTTTATGGTTAATTGTAGGAGACTTTTTAGAAGACTGCAGGCATTATTAAATCATAAGACTTGAAGTGAGAAATTTTTACTTGCAACAGTAGGTGAATTTTAACACTGGTTTATGTAAGAAGAGAATTAAACCCAACCACTAGAAAACCCAATTCATTATGTGCTTTCTACATACACAAATAAATGAAGTATGGTGAAGTTGATTTCAGTTTCCAGTTGTTTATGGAGTATATTTTTGTATATGGTATGTTTTTATGAAAGTTGAAGATATTTATCTACTCCAAAATTCAACTGTTTAGTATGTAGCAATATGAGCTTTTTCAGTGTTATGACTGGGAATTTAAAAGAATTTTACCTTATTTACCTGTATGCTTAATTCAAGTGTCTCATGAGGGAGCAATACATCAGTGTGTTTTATCCAGCAGAATGTGTAACCAAATAAGAATAAGAAGTTCTAGTACAGTTAAATGTCTAATAGCCTCAATTACTACTGTCTTCCTACAGTAATAGTGACATTATATGGTCTGACTATGTTCCTAACTTTTAGGTTGTAAAAAAGAACAATTAGAGTGAAGGAACATGTTTACTTTAATAATAGAATCTACCTCAGATACATTTGTGTTAAGCATTTTACACCTGAATCTAAGCCTTGTTAGCATAAATTTCATTAAGTGTTCTTCTGCTTTCATGCCAAAGAGGCACAGGACATATTTTAGATTAAGCAGTTACTTTGTTCTGCCAATTCATACTAGACAATAAAAATGCTGAAAATAAACAAGCCTGGAATCAACAACTGGGAAAAGAATGTAGCAGTGATGAAACAATTGAGCACAATGATGACAAGCTTTTTATATACCAGTCCATGCTTCAACATCAAAAAAGATCAAGAAATATTAAAGAAACAGGTCTTAACATCAGTGGAACAAAAGCAATCAAAAAGAATTACTTAGTAAGCTTATACCAGTGGGATTTTTTTTTCTTTTATTTTCTTTTAATTGTTTGGTTTTTTTGTTTTGTTTATCTTATAATAGCTGTGTTTTTTTTCTCCAGTCTCCTGAAAATTAATGACAAGTTGTTTCTCAGTTAGAGTTACTGACTGTGCCACTTTTTCCATGGACAGCTAACTCAATTTGACAATGTTTTGTTTGTAGTGCTTTCCAGTCCCTTGACACAGTGTTGGGTTTGTTTGTTTCATCTTTTTCTGTGAGCGGATACTTCAGTTTTCCTGAGGTTTGTGTTGTGACTGAAATTATGCAGGCATTTGAAGGCAATTACCTGAATTCAGTGGGTGGCAGGACAGCTGCAGGCATGAGTAGGAGCCCATGACTGCACAGAGATGTCCAAAGGAAACATACAAGAAGTGGAAAAAAGGGCAGGTGACCCAGGAGCAGTACAGAGATGCTGTCCAGTCCTGCAGGGGTAGGGTTGGAAAAACCAAGGCCAACCTGGAGTTAGGGAGTAATGAGAAAGGCAACAAACAGGATTCTACAAGTATGTAACATTCATATAACAAATTTTATAATAATAAAAACTCTGGAGGAGAAAAAACACTTGACAACAATATTATTCTGTTTGAGAGATCCTCATTGTATTATTTCTTTCCTTTTCTTTCTCTACTTGCCTTGAAAAAATTGCCTCTACTTGGTTTCTGAATTATACCTCATGCTTGCCAATGCTACTAAGAGTCTAAGAACTGAGTTGGGTTGTCAAGAGATTTTTGAAAGTGAAAAAGCAATGTTGTCCCACAAGGTAATCTCAGAGAGGATGGTTTTATTTGAAAGGTATAATCTAGAGATGTATCGAAGTGAGAAATTACTGTGTATTTGACACTGTATCATAAATACTCTGAGGAAAACAGTAGTCATTTGAAATTAAGAAAGCCTGATACTTTGAGAAGCAAAAAACAGTGTTCTGTAGTTGTGGCAAACTCCCTGTTTTTATTGAGTTCAGAGAAGTTCTAGATAAAAACTTGAAATAAGGCAAGCGGGTGGCCAAAAATAGAGGAGGAATATTAATTTTTCAAATGGAATCATTGGCTAATTTTTGTTTTCAGGGCTCTGTGAAGCCATCCAGTCCTTCCTTGGATTGCGTCTGACTGGAGAAGGTTGCTCAGGGCTTTGTGTGAATTCTGTGCACCTCCAAGAAAAGGAGAATCTGAAACCTCCCACAGATGTTTTGGGCTTCCTTTTTTATCACCATCAGGAAGAAAATGTTTCATCACAGAATTTCTTCTAGTGCCTGTTGACCTTTTTTTTAATGTGTTTCTGTCCTTGACTTCAAGAGGGCCAGGAATTACACATTCTAGTCTGATCTGGGTCTAATCTGGAGAATTTCCCATTAGTATGCACATGTGTAAGTGGGGGACAGAGTAGAAAGAAAGAGGCAGAAAAGAGTGATACCCTTAAAGAATAAATGATAGAATTTAGAAGGATTCAAATATATTTGAAGCATACAATGCTTCCTCTTGTACTCTTTATTCCTCTTGTACTCTGGTAAGTCTGCAAAAGTCTAACTATAGTTTTAAATAATCACTTTAGTCTTTCAAGAAACAAGAAATAAGGCTTTTGAACTGGCTTGCTTTTTTCTTTCTTTTTTTTCCTTCTCCTCACAATTATTTACTTAGTACAAAGCAACCTCTTTGCAGTCAATACACCAAAAATATTGCTTTGTAACTTTTTTTTAGTCACATATGCTTCTTGGTAAAAATCAGTACATTAAAGCAGAGAATAAGATATAGAACTGTCTTTTTTTCTTGATATTCCACTTCACGAGAAAGCAGCAAAACATATTTAGTGGCATTCCTCTACATCACTTTGTTTTATGAGAAAACTGGCATTGATTTTTCTGACAGATATGTCTATCTATCCAGTCTTCCATAAAAATTGGTATGGTACCAATAGTAGAAGAATTGAAGATGCAAAGCAGTGCATCCACTATTGTAAAATCAAGGTAGCTTCTCAATATTCTAGTTTGATTAAACTATGGATCCATGTACTTTCTCTGCCAAGTGACAGGATCTGTTTTTGAATGAAAAATGAAAAGTACATTATTTTGGTATCTCCTTGTCCCACAGCAGGGGTGGAGAGTGAGTAGCAGAAGTCTGGTGGGTACCAGCTGGGCCTAAATCAGAACATCACAATAGAATGTTTGGATATTTTTCATACTACTTCCATAATTACAAACAACTTTTCCCCCATAATTTTTTATGGATATTCAACATATATGAATACAAAGTGTAAAAGGCTTACTAAGTGATAGAAATACTTTTTTATTGAAATTTCTATTAAATATTTTTTAGTGGATTGCTTTGGAATGACGTTGATCTATAGCTTTTTATGTTTAAATATTTGTTGTTCTGTAAAGAAAAGGCTTTCTGTAGCAAAAGTGTTCCAGCCAATTCTTACAAAGCCCTCAGTAATCTGCAAGGTTTGCAGCATGGTCAAAATTCAGATTCGCTTGCTTGGGTCAGGGATCTGAAAACATTCTGTGTGCATATAGTCCTGTATGGCAGTGGGTGGAAGTTTTAATCAAGTATGTAAATTTGACAGTGTTGAAATAGTAAGGCACAAGTGTGATTTTGCTTTAGCTTCCTATCCATGTTGCCACTGAATCTAAGAGCAAATGAAAAAATAGACTGGAGTACTTAGAGAATGCCTGTATTTTTTCCAGTTGTGAATTATAGGCCATAATTTTGTATAGAATACATTCCTGCCTGTAGACTTAAAGCTATTCCCAATTAAATTAAGAGTCTGTAACCATCACAATGTGGATTTTTAAAATTTTTAGTTCTCTTGAACAAACATTAATTACATTTTTTTTAATCTTATGGCAGTTTTACACCTGCTTTTGATTAAATGACAATAAAATCTGCATATTTGATTGTACCTTGGGATGAGAGGAGTAAATTTTTTCATCTACATTAACGAGTATTCATTTGAAAATCTGCCAAATTTAAGACAGTTTTATTGTAGGTATTAATTACTGCCAGATAAGTATATTTAAATATAATGATCCTTATTTGATTATAAACTACAACTTAATATTTCGTCAATAATAGATCCTGCAAGTATAATTAACAACTCAATTATGCAGTATTTACTCAAGGTATTTAGTTGGACAAAAAGATTGTGCTTAGTACAGTGTCTTGAAGGCTAATTTGAAAACAAAGAGCAGTCATTAAGAGTAATTATGTCTGAGAAGGAGAACTGGAATAAGTACATATATATATATATATGTATCTTTATAAGTTTAGGAGGAAAGACCAGAAGAAGAATGTGATGATAGCCATTTGAAAAAGAAAGAAACATCCTTCCCCAAAAAAACCCTGCCATGATTTAACAATGGGCTGGCAATTAACCAAATGACAGATGCTCTCTGTGAATCCCCTCCCTAATAAAGAAAGGAGAGAGAATAAGGTAGAGAAATATACAGGTTGGAAGCTAAACTGCACAGTTTTAATGGACAGTAATGATAAAAAGGAAGAATTATTAAATATACACAAATATACAGAAGAACGATACCATGTTCTTCCCCCTTTAACCCCCAAAAACTCTCACGTCACCACTGAGGCTCCAGGGCAGCCCTGGAAAAGTCCAGGCTGGACTCCTGGAGTCAGCAGCAGTCGGGAACTGGAGGCAGGAACACACAGATATGGGCTGGCACGGATCAGGACCACAGGCAGAGGAACAGACAGAATCCTTCCAGGATGCTGAAGCAAACAGGAACAGGTGAAGGAAGGGCTGAAGGAAAGGGTGAAGAAGGACAAAGGTCTTGACCCTCAAATTTATACCAAGTGTGAGGCATATGGGATTCTTCCTTTGGTCAATTTTGGTCATTTGTCTTGTCTTCTCCTCCCTAAAGAAGGATTGCAGGTGTGACTTCTTTACTCCCTTTCCTTTTCTGGAGCATAAGATGTTCCTCAGAACTGAGCAGAGTCCTTGGTTCTGCAGTCCATTCTCCAGCAGTAGCTATAACATCGAGTGTTATCAGTCCTAGAAGCAGACACTGGCTGAGAAACTTGCTGTTAATTTCAGCAAGTTCAGCTGCTTAGGAGAGACTTAGCTGAAAGCAAAATTACAAGGCAGAAAATTAGCTCTATCCTCTAACAAAAAAAAGACGGGACTTTATAAAATTTAATTAATCAATCATGAACTAAAAGTGTATCAGAGCATTCTGTTCTGCCTGCGTGACAAAAAAGCAAAAAGGTTGTATTAAAACCCATGAAATTATACTTCTTCACACAACTTTTAGACTGTGGAACTTACTATAAAGGTAATTTTTTGTCAACAGGAATTAAGGCACAAAAAGGATAAGGTGTGTTTATGTCAATTATAGAATGGATATTTGTGTGTATGTATAAAATTCATATTAATTGTGATGCAATTCAGGCTGACTTTCACTTTTCTTTTAAGAAGAATAAGGTCTTTCCAATTAATGAAACGGAAAAGGAAAATACATAGAAGAACAATGAATATATTTGACTACATATAAAATGTCAGACAGAAATATTTTGCAGAAGCCATTCTCTCAGATGTCATCCACAGATGCTGCCATTCTCTGAATTTACCTCAGCTACAGGATTCTAGTACAGAAATAAAACATTTGCTCTGTTTCAGCATAAGAGTACAGTCAGTTTTGCCATATTGCTATGAAACCCAGGTCTTCGAGTTAATTGTTTTCTTCTTGTTTTATATGCAGACCAGGTTTTAGCATGATAGTGGCTTCACTGATTTCTAAAAGGGTTTTACTTCCTTAAAGTTGCCCAGTTATCCTTGACTCGAGTACATCTTTTTCTTATTTTGTATTTAGAAAGGCTATGTTTAAGGGTTAGTGTCTTCAATATTCTTGAGATTAAACCAACATATCATCAATATATAAATAAGTTTGTTTATATGTTTAATGTTTCATTGAAGGGACTTTTATATCTTTTTTAAATAAAGACATTTTGTATTGCTTGAGTGAATGACTATGAAGATTAAAGGAAATGAAGACTTTTTGAGCAGGTACAATAAAGCAGAAAGTAATTACACAGAAAAGTGTGAAATGAATTGGCAGGAAACAAACTCCTTAGAACATACTTAAATCTTTCCATGGTAAAGGCCTGTAGGCAGAAATCTTACTATGAAATGACGCAGTATAAGTGGATTTAACTTTTTTTATGTTTCAAAATAAGTACTTTTCTACTACTGAAGTTCAATACCAACAAAACCTGTTGGGTTTTATCTATAAATGTTTAGCAAAATTAAATCCTAAGGCAGTTAAGTTCTACCTTTTAAATTTGTTTCTTTCCCTTAAGCTCTGCAATCAGTAATTACTCTAGGAAGTTGTCTATTACATCAGCATACATGGCTGAAGCAGAAGGCCACCAGCACATGCTGTGTGTGCCACATCCATCAATCTAGGAGAACCATCAATCTAGGATGGCATCTGCAGTCCAATCATACCTATCTGTCATTCCTAACATTGTTTTAATTTCAGTTTTAAAATGACAATGTATGAGTAATTTTTGAGTTATTTTTGTTCATTTTGCTCCATTCTGCCTTCCCATACAGCTATGTAAAGGGATGGCATTAGGAATGGGCAGAGCTACCTTGGAGACATTTGAGCTTTGAAAGCTTTTTGGAATGAAAGATAGAACTAGGGTAAAAAGAAAAAAATGTGATGAAATCTCATTTGTAGTTCTTTTTGGGCCTCATTATTTCTCAACTATTTCCAACTACATCAGGCTTTATCTTTGGGAAATTATTTGATTCCCTCTGAAAAAAAAAAAAACAAGGATGAATAAAAATATGCATAGTTTGCTTGTTTGGAGACCTAGGACCAAGGTATGTATTAAGAGCTTAAGTTATTGGACTTCACGGATGAATTTCAGAAACTAAAATCTTATAAATAAAATAGTTTGATTAATTTCACATTTCAGTTTTCTCCCATGTTGATCCTCCAGTAATAAATTTATCATTTTATATACCAAGAAACAGAAATTAGAGCAAGAAAACCACCAAAATCATGACATAGTAGAAACTCATGAAAATGAGTTCTGCTTTTTGATGTCAAAGCAGGACGTGCAGTTAGGGGTGTTTTGTTTTTTTTTTAAAGCACATTTTCTTAAAATTGATTCTAGGCATCCTCAATATGTTTTTCTTTCAGACCATCAGAAACTATAATAAGAGTAGGCAAAAAACTACCACTTGCTTTGTTTGTTTTCTTGCTTTTTAAATTGTCAGTTTATAAGGCAATTAGAAAAACAACTTTGCAGCAAGGCTCAAACAGTATTAGCATTACTAGCTTAAAGTCAAAGAGAAGGTACAAAATACATTTCTCATAATTTTGGCATATAACTAATAGGCGTCTGTACCATCTGAGATGACTGCTGTAGATCTCTCCAAACTATATCTATTTACTAATTTCATTTATCACAAAATATGTCATATTATCTTTTCCTACATTCATTACACATCTGTGTATTTATAAAATCTAGTGATACAGTACAATATAAAGAATGTTATTTTTCATAGGTCTCTGAAATGTACAGCTACCTGGAGGGAGGTTGTAGTGAGGCTCTTCTCCCTGGTGATTCGTGAAATGGGTTCAGGATGGGCCAGGGGATGTTCAGATTGGATATTAAGAAAAATTTCTTCAGTGAGGAAATCTGAAGATTGGTGAAGCATTTGTGAAGCATTGGAACCACTTGCCCAGGGAGGTGGTGGAGTTGCCATCCCTGGGGTGCTCAAAAAATGGGTAGATGTGGTGCTTTGGGAGACGATTTAGAGGTTAAGGTGGTGTAGGGCTGATGAACGGACATGATGATCTGCAAGGTCCTTTCCAACCTTAATGATTCTGTTATTAAAACAGTATCTTTTAAATACATGAATGAAGTGTATATACGTTGTATGTAATTTCATTCCTAACTTCCAAGCAGCCTTTGATCTCACTGGTGTAATATTCTTGCAGTATATTAGGGATGTGATGAAACAGAATCTCCTAATTTAAAATAAGTGACTCCCAATGCACAGGTAATTGGGTCTGAATAATATTAGACCCACTTACAACTTGCAGCTACATCTATCAAAAAAACTCAGGAGACTTGCATATAGTACTGAATAAAACTAAACTCTTCTCGTGCACTAGTTAACAACGCTATCAGAAAAAGGTGACTGCTAAAATGCACCAGTTATGTCTCATTGATCAAAAATATACAGGTTTATTAATTAAATACCACACAAAGCATAATCCATTTAAGGAAGAAGCAAAGAAGTGAAGTCTGAGAATCATTAAGAAAAAATTATTCATCTCAAAGTAAAGTTCAACTTTGTTCTCTTTCATCTAATCAGACTAATCAGATCTTTCTTGTGTCATTAAAATAAATATAAGGTAAGCAAAACAAAATAAACCAACAAAACTTCTTACATCTGTACTTCTCATCTAGTTCAAGTCTGCCTTTCGCATTTGGAGTGCTGACAGAGTCATCTGAGTCAGCAGATGTTCATGTGATTGCATCCGTTTTTATCTTTTTTTGCTCCATCTTTCTACTGTATGTAATAACACCCCGCTCATTCCTCACCTGTCATATTATCTTTTGCCCTTTGTATCATCTTCTGACTGTCTCTGAATTGCAAACTCCTAATTGCTTCCTTGCCTATCATGCTGTCCTGATTTCTTATGCCTTACTCCTCCATTCCCCTTTTTTAAATGCACTCTTCCACCCCTCTGCGTTCATTTGAATACTTGTGTGATTGTGTTTGCTTGTTTGATGTTGTTTGGTTTTTTTTCCCCCATTAGCTTGGGATTGAAAATAGGCTGAAAAATTTACAAGACGTAGCCAGTGGAAGTTCTTGCTAAAATTAAACATGCTACGAAATGAGAGGTTTTTTGAAATATTTCTATTGTATTTAAAAAACTAAGAATTTGAAAGAACAAAACAAACCAAAAAACTATTGCATAGCAAATTCTAACAAGATACAAGCTTCCTTATGCTATTCAATTTCCCAGAGGACTATTCTATGAATGGAATACAATCAGCTTTCAAAACAGTTCATAAAATCAACCACACATGTTTTTTCAATTGGGCATGATTTATATAGTGTATGGCACACCAGGTAGCCTGTAATAAAATAAAATAATTAAAATATAGTAGAATACTAGAGTTAAAATGCTGTAAACCACTTTAGATATACAGAGCTCATATTTTTCTTAGATATGAAGGGCATTTGTGGCTCTAAAGTTCATGGCACTAAGCTTATGGTAGTAGCTTTAAGGCAGTAAAGTGAAAAAATTGGTAATAAACATGGTTTTTTGGGCCCTGAGTCAACAAAACACTTACACATGTGTTTAGCTCTAGTAATTTGAAAGATCTCATTGATATCAGAATTAAATTTAAGTGTAATCAGGCCTATATCTGAGAAAGGAGTTCATGAAAATTCAAGGTGGAAACTTGAAGCTTAGTGTTCTGACCAGGATATTAATAAACTGTGTATTTAAAGAGGAAAAGGAAAAGCATGTCAACTCTTCTTCAGTAAAGTTTTAACAAATTGCTTTACCAAAAAAGTGGTCACAAACTATCTGCCTTCATTTACTTGTGGTGCTAAGGCAAAGGCAATTTATTTAGTAGAGATCAAGGGCCATAAAATCTACTCAACTTATTTGTTTTTGTGGAGGAAGTAAGAAGGGGGAATAGCATCAGCCATAGCACCAAATTCTCCTTAAAAGCCACTTATTTTTTAGAGTCTTCCAATGGTTCTAGTTGCTGGCAAATGAAGATCAGTGAAGTCTTGCAAAGTGAAAAGTGATTTTTCAGTTGGAGATAGTGGTCTGAATTCATGTGCAGAATAAAGAATTGCCCTTGAATAAAACTAGAAAAAGAATATTTAAATGATTTTGCTTGCTCTGCAAAATTTGTCAGGACAATCAAATCAGTAGCTATACCTGGAAAATAGCCTTACAAAAACTGTTCAGGAGTACTCTGACAGGAATGCTTTGTTTTGAAAAAAGTAATTTCTGTGAAGGATGCTCAAAAGTTTTTGGTTTTGATTTCTGTTAATTTTCTTTAGGTGATTTTTAGAGACAGACGACAGTCAGATGTGCAAGCGGAAAACTCCAGAAGAATTTTGACTTTTGCTGTAAGATGGGGCTATATCATAGTGGTATTTAAAACAGCTGGTAAAATACAGGGAGTAAGGACAAAGTAGAATAGCACATGAAATATTTTTTATTTAACCTCGTAAGTTTAGGAAGTAAAATTAAATATATCAGTACAAGAGAGGTCTTCAATATTTCAGACTTGTTTTTTGATAAATGATTAAGATTTACCAGTGCTTTATAGTGTTAATATCTGTCTTACTCTGATGAAGTATGTTTACTCTTTGCCATAACTATACTGCTTTCCAGTAAAGTAAATCTCCCCTCTCTCTACAAGCCTTAAGAAACAAACAAATAGACAACAGAGTTTATCATCATTAACATATTCCTGTAACAAAAAATAGCTTAAGTTATATTTATTTATATATAAATACAAAAAAATACATATATCTTTAATAATAGCCATCAAGAGAACTTACACATCAGAAGTGTGGTGGTCTGTAGCTACTATAGATTTCTCCAGTCAGTCACTCTTAAATAATATTTTTTCTTGAGTTTTTTACATTTACCAAGTTTTGAGATTTATTTTCATCCAAAGGAATAAAGCTGTTATATAGATTCAGAGGTTAAAATCTGACCTTTACTGTAGTGCCAAAAGCCTAAAATTTCGGATCAGGTGCTTAAACCAAGATTAGCAATTGGATCAATTAAAGCTCTGGCTTGTGATGCCATTTCCCATTGCTAAACTGAGCCTGCATTTAAACAAGTTTGTTCTTTTTCCCAAGCTACCTATTATTCTAGGAACAATTGAAAACATCTTCCACTCTGTTTCTTAAACCTTCCTCCTCAAGATTTTTCTTTGACGTGCTGTGTTCAGAAGCTTTACATCTGTTCAGATTGATATGCTTTGACCTCCATCACAGGAAAGGTATTATTTAATCTTTTCTTTTTTCCTAGGCATACAGTAAAATATATTGTTTTATGATTAGACATTATACTCCTGGTGGCAGAGATTGGTTTTCTTTTGTGCTTGCACAGTATCTCTTCAGCAAAACTCCTAATAATAACCTATAGCTCAAGACAAATACAAATAGGGAGCAATAATATTGTCTGATGGATTTCATAGATAATTTTATATATCTGTAGCTGACATTTTTTTCTAGAGCAGAGATATCCCATTGTATTAAGCTCTCATAGTCTAGGACTTGTTTTCGCTGCTTATCTTTAATTAATTATTCTTTTAAACTCTCGTTGTATATATATTGTTTTGACATTCACAATCCCAGGAAAGTGAATTATTCAAATGTATGCATTTTTTTGCTGCTATATATAAAGCCATTGTACCATATCCCATAGTTTCTGTCAACATTACAACTGATATTATAGATCAATTATTGCAAAATAAGTCTGTTGAACAAGATGGGAAGAAAATATATTTCAATATGTTTCACTTTTATGCTTTGGTAGTAAATGAGTAACATATTTGCCTCTTGTATGGTCCACATTTGTTTATTAACACTCTGACTTTGTAGCTTTATAATTATCAAGTACCTCTTACAGGATACAAAAAATTTCTTCCAATTTTACATTTTCTCTTCTTAAGATTTTCTACAAGTCTATTCAATCATCAGTATTGATATTATCCTATTACTTGGGTAATATGACACTATATTCCACTATATTCAGAGTATTATGTCTCTTACATTTAGTAAAAGCAGTTTTCTAGTTATTTGAGTGCTGAAGAGTTTTTGTATTCCCACAGAAATTGCTGTATATCCCAGCACTTTAGGCTGTTATTGTGGGATTTTTTTGGTATGCATTAAAGGCTCTAGATGTGCAGCTGCTGAAGAGTAATATGGGAGATGCAGCTATCAAATTCTGTAAAAATTACTAAACTACCATGCATGGTGTGTTATAAGCATTACAAGAAATAGTCACAGCTGTGTAGTTTCCCTGTCTTCTCCCTTTCCCTAATCAGTTCAGGACATCATCAGCCTATGCAAGGTAAGTATTTGGTTATACCTACACTAGCAGAATGCTCAGAGTGTGCTTTTGATCAAATCTACTGATTATCCTCACTGGTTGGGCTTTAGCTGGCCACACAAAATGACCCCAGAGCACAGGGCCAGGATTCTTTTTAGATTAAACTGAGCTGGAAGGTGCGTTTTTCTTCACAGAATTTAAAGTAACCATCACAAAGAACAGATTGCCTGCATAGGTCCTGAAATATAATGTTTGCTCTGCTCTTATTATGCTGTATTATTTGGTAATGTTGATGTAGATGAACAGAGTTATGTACAGGTCTTTTCTCATTCATAAGTAGGTATGCATAAAATATAGTTGATGGAAATAACATTTAACAGCTGTATACTTCAGGTATAGCCAAACTGGGTAAATAAAACAAGCTGTTATAAAATTGTCTCTAGCCAGTATTAGGCAGAATCTTCAAGTTTTCAAGTTTCTCTTAAATGAGGCTATCACTTTTTTACTTTTTGTTAAATAGGAACTTAATGGTATAAAATAGCAAAATAAATCATATAAGTAAAATTGGAATAGCTATGATTTACATCTTCAAATAGTTTTATTCCATAATTTTGTCAACATTATATTTAATATTTTAAACTCATCCCAGAGTGCTTTGATTTACTATATATAGGGAAAGAAGAGATTTTAGCCTCACATTTTTTCTCCTAATATTGGTCTAAGCTGGCTCCTTCCTCTTTGCAATTCATCAATATAGTGGCTAGAACAAAACTTTGTGCAGGATACTCTGGACACATCTCTCCACTTGGAATCATATCTACTTATTAATTAGAATTACACTTTTGTAACTGTGCAAAGGAGAGGTAAAAATGTTTGTTGATTTGACTTAGAAAAAACAGGATTAGATTTGCTCATAATTACAGCTTAACAAAAAAACTCTTCATTATTCCTATGGAATAAGGAAGAAAGCATGTACAATTTTATCTAAGGAAATAGCAATTACTGCCTCAGGGAATGTATACATTTGTATTCATTGATTAAAAGGATACAAAAGACAAATCTTACTGACTGGAATACAAATCAAGTCTTTCAGATCTATCAAAGACACATAATATGATAAAGTTTCTTCAGGGCAAATATGATTTCATATATTTCCAAACTGTTCACAAATCTAATAAAGTGATCCTTCTCAATTTTTTTAAGGACTATATTAATTCTTTTCAGACTCTAGGAAGATCTTCACATGCATATTTAATGAAGATGTAAGACCCCCTTTAGAACAAAGCAGATATTTCACTGCTTTTTTTTAATAAGGGCAATTACAGTTAATTCCACTCTCTGCTTTCTGTATCTCTCGTATAGTATACAACTCTCTCTAGTTGTGAACACGTGAAATTCTGGAGCTTTTTAGTCTAAAATTTTCACTGAAGACTTACTGTGTTCTTACACTTAGCAAAGCAAAATCTTGTACTTTTCAAAATTACAGACAGAACATGAAAACTCTGACTTTAAATTTTGGGGATTCCTTTGTAGCTTTCAAAGCTCCTCATCACCAAGTGGGAAGGGTCCTAAGATGACAGTCAAATTTATTTCTATACTGCTGGCATCGTACATGTTATTACCCTTGCATGTTAAATTTTCAGTACAACTTCTGGGTTTTATGTTTGTTTGTTTTATTTTTAATGTAGTACTTCTGCAATATTTGTGCAGTAGTTGCAATAGTATTGAAGAATCTAGTAGTATTAAAGCACAATTGCTATCTTGAAGATTTTGACACGTTTTCTTCTGAACAGGAAAATCTTTTACAGCAATTTCATTAAAAGTTCCTGAACTAAAGATGCATTAAAGCCACAGCTTTCCACATTTTAAAAATGTGATTTATCTCTTGGTTTTGCAGTATTATATCAATGTAAAACTTTTTTTCTAATTCTGTCCTTTATGTGTTCTGATGTGTTGTTGAGAATACAGAATTACAGAATATAACTCCATAATAACACTCCTATCAGCAGGCTATAGGATGCTGAAAGTGCCTTATCAGCTCATAATGTAACATTATGAAGCAATAATTTGTGGAAAGCAAATCATAGTGATGTGTCTCAACATAGATTCTTATGATGTCTCAAGCAGAATACTGAAAATATTTTTCTATAAGATTGAAGCGTAGTGCATTTAGTTAAATCTCTGGTGTATCTTAACAGTATGATGTCAGTTTCAGCTTAGAAAGAATTGCTTTTTATTAAAAGAACAAAGTTTATTAGTGCTGCTTGATAAACTGTAAGCCCGTGCAAGGAAGCCTTCGAAAACAAGCAACTAAAATTAGTAGAGAAAACAACTATATAAAAAGGCTAAAGTACATTAAGTTTGAAGAAAAACACTAAGGATTTAGTGCTTTTAGGTCAATGCTTTTAGGTCAACGAGTACCTTCGTTGAAGTAGTGATTCTGATAACAAGAGTATCTTCAGTGTATTTTGCATAATTTTAGTATTTCTGTAAGCCAAAGGACTAAAAGTCAAGTGAAAGTTACATTTAAATGACTTCAACTTTCTATCACTATATGGCAGAATAATAAGATCCACTTGTTCTCTTACAATGCTTTGGTATAGTTTTATGATAATATATTTACCTTCTGCTTCCAGTGATTTAAATAGATTTATGTAATTTCTGGCTATACACAGAATGTGAGTTTAGATCTAGAACTTTACTCAGGCTTTATTCAGCTTCATTAAGAACTTGAAGTTTGCTATTCTTCATATAGTTCCTTCCTTTACGCTATAGTACAAATTTTAATAAAGGTTATTTCTATCTGGAATCATTAATAATCTGAAGATTAATTGCCAAGTCCTTTTAAGGAAATGGATACCAGAAACAGTTATAAATTAAGCCTTAATGATGGAAGAGGAAAGTGCTTATCCAGAAAAAGAAGGAAACAAAGCAGAAGTGCATGAAAAAAGAAATGCTAGTTTACAATGAACAAAATGCAGGAAACAGAGAACCTTGTGATTAACTGAGGAAAAAAAGAATTATAAGGACTTTGGAACTTTTTAATTTGCTATCCAAGGATGTGTAATGATTTTCAGCAGCTGTTCACTTACACTGCGCACTTTATTGTTATCTCTTCATGCAAGAGATAAACATAGGTGTCATTGCAGCTCTTGCCCTCAGATAGGGAAAGTCTGAAACAAACAGAAAAATCCCCCTGTAAAAGGATGTTCTAGAGATCCATTAGGATGAACCTGATCCACTCAATAATTTTTACCAAAGCAATGGATGTCTGTGCTCTTTTCTTTAATCATGACATAACACATGGAGATGCCACAGGGTATTCTGTTGTCTGAATACAGGACAAAGTTCAAAGCTAGGCAAAATTTTTTGCCAGTGCCTATTAGAATTCAGTTCATTAATGAACTAAAGGCATTTCACTATAATTAATAGCAAAGGTTTCAACTACAGGAAATATATTTTCTTATTTTATAGCAGTTTATAAAAACATAATCTAAACATTGTATAATTTTTATGTGCATACAATTAACATGAACAGTCTTCACTATTTTTCCAGGTCTACTGAGTTTTAGTTTATATTGTCTGTTCTATTTTTTAAACAAGTGTTTTAGCTTTCCAGGTAGTGCTTCAATTTCTTTAACAAGTTTCTTTATAACTTTTTGACTATATTTTTTGCCACCCCAAACCTTTATTTGAGTTTAAATTTCCACACAAGATGACCCAACCCGTTTAAAGAGATGGGTAACAAAAACATTTTGTTTCACCATTCTACATCTTTAACTTCTAAGCAACATTATTAATAATTATTACTATTCGTGTTGCAGGAAAACACCTGCTGAGTTATGACATTATGTCTTTCTACTCCTGTTTTGTGACAGAAGTAGAATTCAGCTAATTCAAATAAAAATTTGAGCATCAAAATCATCCTACTGCTTGGCTCCAGATGTTGTATTTTCTATAACTGTAGGTTGTAAAACCCTGAGGCTGGTTTCTCTTGCAGGAATTTCTAAACCACTTGGCATTGCTATAGATCTGTTTGTTAGTTAACAGTGAAAGCTTCATTGACTTTAAAAAGAGCTGTGTAAAGTCAAACATTTCTTAAATATTCCAGTGAACGTAAAATTGGCATTGACCTGGTACAGTCTTTGGTGCAGATATATCATTAATAATGATGAAAATTATATAGTGACTTTCAATTTACAGTTCATTCTTCTGTATTTATTATATATATTTCTAAGATTTTCTGAATATATAAAAAGAATATTTCTTTCTCCTACTTGTAAAAATAGTGGGACTTCATTTTGGTGATTTGCATCACCTGACACTGTGTTTGTTACATCTTAGAAATAGAAGTCCCTAGTACACATGAAATTTGCCATAGTGCTATCCATACACAATGGAAAAAAGATGGGCAGTTAATTAACCTTACTCCAGAAGTACTACACTTTTAAATATGTGTGATAAGGTAAAGTTATTTTTCAGTAATATCATTGGAAGAACACTGTGGTTCCTGTGGTTCAGGGAGCGGCACCTACCACTCACTGCTGCTCTCTCTGCTATGTTTTTGCTTTTCATCCAGCTCTTTCCCTGCCTTTCCCATTTCACTGCTCCAAAGCATGCCTTCAGGGAGCACAGATGACTATTTTTCACTTTGAAGAATAACCATAAATAAGAACAAACTGTGTGGTGGTGTAACTAGATTAAGTAGTTCTTACCAGCATAAAAGATGAGACTCATACCAACAGCAGTGAGTCTTAAAAGAATCAGCTGAGGCAACTGATCAGAAAAATGCTTAAATACTAATGGCTTCTTACAATGGTAATACTACATGACCACTGATTGCATCTTTTTTATGCATTCTAATAAAATTCATTTTTTTGTGTTTCGACAAAGTTCATTAATACCTATACAATATTTTTTAAGCTGTATTCCATATTAGTTATTTCTGTCTTGAAAGAAATCCCGGTTTTATTTTGCAGTATTATTTTATCGTTTATTATTTTATAGTTGATCGATTGTATAACCACAAAAGGTTATGTAATTAAAAACTAAATTAAAAAAACAATAAAGGCTATAGAGACGTAATCGAAGTCTAGGAAATACCAGTGGTTTATGTTCCTTGGCCAATTTTAATTATGTCCTCTTTAAATTAATACTATGATATATTTTTTTTTTATTACGTGATCAAAAATATTTCTTTCTCCTGGGATAAAGACAAATTTGTAGCAGAATTTCAAGAAAAGATGAATAAGATTGTGGACTGATTTCATAGATGTAAAATAATACCCTGAGAACTGGATGCTGTACTGGCACTTTTGTCAAAGTTCTTGTACAATGCTTAGTAAATCACATATGACAATAATTTCACAGGTTGCCACGAGGATTCTCATTTTTCTAAATACTGAGCTTGAAAATCAGTGTGACTTGATTTTAGAATTATTGTGTACTTACAATTTCCTCTACTCATAGATAAGAGCTTACTCCACAGTAGTGTCATAAAGATAAATCAAGTGATGTTTGGAAAACACTAAGGTATTAGAAGAATAACATAGGAAATCCAAAATGAAATTAATAGTTCTCCAAACGGCTGAGGATTTCAGTGGCATGCAATCAGTAAAGCCCAAGATCACACAAAGACAAGCATAATAATAGAATCTCCCTGAGTATATTCAGAGCAGTAAGAGAGATTTTCTGCAGAGATATAATTGAGGAAACAAAAACTGAACCTGACCACATGTATTGTGGCACATTGTAGAAGTGGTGAAGGACATGAAAATAAGAGGAGATAATTGTAATCAGAGATATTTTTTTTTGTTTAATTCTGCAAATACGTCTATTGATTTATGAAACCATTTGCATGAAAATTAACTCAATTTTCCTGTTTAGATTATAAGAAATGTTCAGGAGTAACTCGATGTCTTGTATTCTGGTTAAGAATGTTATATTTTAAATGTAGTCAATGGTAGTATAAAAATTATAAAATAAGAAGTATAAAAAATTATAAATGGCCTGGCATTGCTGTGTTGAAACCAGCAGCATTCTGAAATAAGCGTGATATTTAAAAGAAGGTGTAAAATAATTTTACTTTTCTGTAACAATGCACAAAAAAGCACTGACTAATGTTTAGGCCACTCATTAACAAGTGATAGAACATTAGTCTTTTTTTCCATGTTTTTGGTTCTTTTTTTAATAAAAAGTCTGTTAAATGTACAAAAACAGCCACAAGGTTATAAAATTTCCTATCACCTTGGGCTAAAGAAGACAGCTAAATTTGTAGGTACCACATCCTGGAAGAGTTAAAGCAATAGGCTCATGAATAAAAAATGATTTTGGGGAAAAAGTTTATGGCAGAGCAGTATCATCATTATGAGCAGTCTGGAAGAAGCAGTAGGTACTGATGGTTTGCAGAAAGGTCAGTCCATGCTCTCAGGTACATCAGAACTGCATATACTTACCAGTACTCATCAGTACTTCGGAGTAAAAATAACTAGTCAGCATGAGATAACCTTTTAACCTTGGTAAGACTGAGGCCTGCAATGCATGGAGCAGAATTTTTGTTGCTTAGAGTCCTTTAAGATTATAGCATGAAGTACCTGTGATGTTTGGATATGTCCAAGTTTAAACATCAGCTGAAAAGGTACTTCCAGGGTCTCAGTCTTGCATTTGTGTGGTTGTCCTTTCTAATTTCATAATTTTTACATGTGTCCTCTAGCATGCAAGTGTACTGTATAGTTGAATTATACATAATGGCTTTCACAGTGGAGTAATAGGTGGTCTCAATCTAATGAGCAGCATTAATGTTGTGGCTGTTGAAATAATAGAAATATTAATGATCCTGCAGTCTTCTGCCAGAGGCAGAGATCACTCAATATGCAGAGAATCAGAGCCAATTATGTGAAGTAGTGGTTGTGTGGTAGTCTGTTGCAAATCAGCTTTCAAGTTTCAACACTCAAGATGTAGCTGAAAATTAATATATTTATAATATAACAACTTAAATCTTGTTGTCATTAATTCATATCTGCTGAAACCAATCTAGTTTTATACTTTCCTGTATGGGTTTGAACTTCTATGTTGATTTTAGAGGTGTTCTTAAACAGATTTATATTTGAATTGAATTTTCTCTGCCAATATTATCTGTGAAAAACAATGAAATTAATTAAAAAATCACTCTGAATTTTAAGAAATAAAGTTAAACCAGTAAATATCAGGTTGAAAATGACCAGTAGCTTTTTTCTTCAATCTGTCATTACTTCGATGTTGGCAGGAGCAGACAGAGAGGGACCTTGTAGTTTGGATTGACAGGAAGGTGAACATGAGCCAGCAGTGTGCCCAGGTAGCCAAGAAGGCCAATGGCATCCTGGCCTGGATCAGGAACAGCGTGGCCAGCAGGCCCAAGGAAGTGATTCTGCCCCTGTACTCAGCGCTGGTGAGGCCACACCTCGAGTACTGTGTCCAGTTCTGGGCTCCTCAGTTCAGGAAGGATATCGAGGTCCTGGAGCGGGTCCAAAGGAGGGCAACCAGGCTGGTGAAAGGACTCGAGCACAGATCCTATGAGGAGAGGCTGAGGGAACTGGGGCTGTTCAGCCTGGAGAAGAGGAGGCTCAGAGGAGACCTCATCACTCTCTACAACTCCCTGAAAGGAGGTTGTAGCTAGGGGGGGGTTGGTCTCTTTTCCCAGGCAACTTTCAACAAGACAAGAGGGCATGGTCTCAAGTTGTGCCAGGGGAGGTTTAGGTTGGACATTAGAAAGAATTTCTTTACGGAGAGGGTGATCAGACATTGGAATGGGATGCCCAGGGAAGTAGTGGATTCTCCATCCCTGGAGATATTTAAAAAGAGACTGGATGTGGCACTCAGTGCCATGGTCTGGTAACTGCAGCAGCAGTGGATCAAGGGTTGGATTTGATGATCTCTGAGGTCCCTTCTAACCCAGCCAATTCTATGATGCTATGATTCTATGATGAGTGTAAATATCTATTTAACAAAGGCTGAAGTCTTCAATCCTGCTTCTTTACTATGAGAAATCTAAAAAATTATCCTGTATTACATTTGATACTCATCATTGTAGTCACAGATCTAGTTAGAGCTACTGGGCTTTTTTAATGTACTACTGTATATGAATAATACTGTCACTAGAACATGTCTTGAGATATTTTAAACCAATCTATTATTGGTATCTGTATGTAACATTAAAATAGGGTATAACTGCCATAGCACGTTTTCATATTCTCTGCATATTAATGAATTATTATCACTGCCCTCAGAGTTTTCAGATTGCTTTATTTGGTAAACTCTTGTATTCCAACCTTACATGCCTAGATCAAAGCAGACAAAAGTAGGAACCAGGGTGTTTTTATATATATATTTTAGGGGTGAGACCACTGTAAATTCTGCAGCTTATCAATATGAACACAAAAAGTATTAGGGTGAGTGGAGATAAACGTTAACTGTCTTCTGACTTAATAGTGGGTGCTGTTTTCTAGATGTGTGCTGTCACAGGATGATTGAGAAAAATAGTCTTATTTTTAAGAGAATAAATGCTTTTTACAGTTAACTCATGGATGTTATAAAAAAAGCCCACACTACAACTAAGACCACATTGTAAGAGCCTGAAAACTGATGTCTAGGGGTTGTATCCATGGATATGTGTATCCATGAGTTATATGTCAACCACTCAGTGAGATCAATGTGACTAAAAGTGTTGACAACAGTAGTTATGAAAGTTGTCTCAAAATCTCAGGGCTGCCTGGGCCCAGGATGCTGGGACCTGCAGGGACAGCTCCAGGAGTGGCAAGGCAGGGTCTCAGTCCTGTCCCACCACCCCAACCAGGAGCCCATCAGGCCAGAGGCATCAGGGGCAGCCTCAGCCCCAGGCATTGGGGTGTGGATGGTCTGAGCCTGGGCTGCTTTGTGGGCAGGATGGGGCTGGAGCAAGCTGGAAATTGGCCTTGCTGTAGAGTCACTGGGCAGGGACTCTAGAAATGGGGTCACGAATTCTGAGCAGAGCAGAGCAGAGACATGGTGGTGGGACAGGTCTTCAGAGCCCTAATAAAAAACCTTTGGAAAGGCAGGTGAACACAGTGAAACATGCTAACTGTCTAGCACAGTATCAGGGAAAAAATATAAAAACATCTGTAGAGAAGCTATGGTCCCTTCTAGACATTGTTCATAGCAATGCTGATACTGTAGGCTTTTTTTTCTTTTTCATCTTTTCTTTTTCTAATCCAAATATAGGATTCTTTTTTCCACATCCCTAAACCAGTATTCTTTTACAATTCACACAGGTTTCTCAGGCTTTGCATTTATTTTCCTTTATTTATAACAAGATTAGGTCCTCATGGAGTAGAGATGAATGTCTGTGGATTAAGGGCTGGACTTGATGATCTCAGAGGTCCTTTCCAACCTGGATGATTCTGTGATTCTGTGTGATTCTCTTTTGTGATTCTGTCTTAAAAAAAGAGCAAGAAGGGGTCAGACTGAAGACAGATTGCATTTGTTCTGGGTTTGTTTAATTTTTTCCAATCATTATGTTTATTTTTCAAAGTGTCTTCTGATTTTCCTCTTATTATAGGTTCATAATCTATGACAGGATCAAATGTCTTAGGTCTCAAAGGTAGAAAAGGGTTTGATTAGATGATTCTATCTTGTGACAAATGCATTTTGCCACATGACCAAATTAAAGCAATAATTGTATGACAAGATGTAACAGCTGTTGCAGAGATAATTCTCAACCATGTACTGAGCCTGGAGTTTGAGACTGAAGGAGTTTATCTACCCCAGACTACTATGTTAACAAGTAAACATCCTATAGATCAGAGATGGCTTTTTTTAATTGTTGTTGCAAAAATTACCTTTAAGATATCACAACATTTAGTTATTTCAATAAAATAATTGAAATGATAAGTGTATTGAAATAAATTTAGAGAACCACAATAATAATAAATAGCTGTCTAATGGGAAATTATTTTTTAATACATGTACTGATGAGTACATATATTTAAAGTATAAATACTTTATGAGCTATAAAATATTTTGTCACAGTTAATGATATTTCAGAAATGAGATACTTCAGATGAGTGCTTTATTTTGTGTACTGAAATTGACTCTAAAGTCTGATCAAAAATGTTTTCAGTATTACATAGACACTAAAAAAAGTACCAGAGTGAATTTTATTATCAGAGATATTGTTCATGATGCCAGGAAACCTATTAGAATATGAGTATCCATCAAACCTGCCCTATACTCATTTCTAGTATACAGAGACAGCTGCATGGTAAATTAACTTCTAGTTTTAGATATTCCAACTTCAGATGAAATTGTTTGGATTACTTATATTGTATTCTGACCTTAACTTTATTTGGGCATAGATTTCAACACTCAGCTATTGAAAAAAACATACTGTTTGTGTCTATGTTAGTAAGATTTGCCCAGAGTATTATATTTCTACAGTTCCAGCAAAAAGTGAGAAAGTGAAAGAATATTGAGTTATTTTTTTATTTTATAAACAGTAAATACATAGTGTTTTGTATTATTTTGATATTACTCGAGGTCTGTAGTTCAGAATTTTTCATCAGTGAAAGACTAAAGAAAAAGATAATGGGTAATAAATGGAATTTCTGACTATCAATATAAAATCTTTCATTTTAAAAGAATACATAAATAAAACCTTATTCTTTACCTACCTCAGAAAGACATCCATAGTGTGGCTGATGTTTCTTTGTTCCAGATTTTTTTCCTTAATTAACAGACAGTAGTATGTTACTCAGTACACAGGCCTAGTGAAGAAATTTAAAGAAGAAACATTCCTTGGGCTTTGAATCAAACTTCATATTCATAGCTTGTCAAGTTTTAATCCTTTTCCATCCTCTTATTCACTGGGTGATTGGGTTTGAGTACCTCAGGCATTTCCAGATATTCTGTGGAATACAAGAACTCACTGTTAGAAACCAATATTTGCTGTTATAAAAAACACTTGCACACATTCATGACCCAGTCTGCAAGATTTATTTTTAGTGTATTTAGAAACTATTTCAGAAAGATTCATTATTATTTTTAATTTTTGTCCATTTCTGAGATTTAAATGATAAGACTGTGCTTTGTTTCTGACAGAACCTGTAGAGTCAGATCACATAATGGCAATTCATGGATGGCTAGGAAAGAAACACTTCTTTTGTATAAAACACACATAAATACAAGGGTTGAAATGTATAATGAGGTAAGCTTTTGAAAAGCTTTAGTTATGAGGATCAGCACTTTGATATACTTCATCTGACAGTGTAAATGTCAGAAACTTAGCACTTAAAACTAAACTGTATGTGGTTTTACTCTACAGTTTAAATTTCTGTGTGTTGTCTTGGTTTCTATACAGCAAATGAAGGGGAAATAGACCTGAGATAGCACGGGTTTTAACTGCTCTTACAGTTATCAAAATAACAGTGAAAGGACATGTTAGGCTTTATTGACTTTACTCAGTTTTAAAGGAATTCATTCTTTTTCATCTGAGACCATTGTCCATGAGCCAGTGATGTGTCCTTATTCCAAAGAAGGCCGACGGAATCCTGGGCTGCATAAAGAAGAGTGGGGCCAGTAGGTCGAAGGAGGTCATTCTGCCCCTCTACTCTGCCGTGGTGGGGCCACAGCTGGAATATTGCATCTGGTTTTGGGGCTGCCCAGCTCACCAGAGATGAGAAAACTGCTTGAGAGAGTCCAGTGGAGGGCAACAAATATTGCTGGCAGATTGGAAATCTCTTTTATGAGGAAAGGCTGAGAGAGCTGAGACTCCTCAGTCTCTTCCGGAGAAGAGAAGGCTGAGGAGAGACCTTACCGATGTCTACAACTATCTGACCAAAATCAGCCAATTGCAGACTGGAAATCCTGTCTGTGTAGTTAGTGTAGGAAATATTTTGTTTAATGCTACCTTAGCAGGAAAGCACAGGGAGAGCAAAATGTACGAAGTGTTGGAACATTTCCTGGTGAATTAAAGGTCTGAAAGAAATCTCTTTATGACAATATGTTCTTTGCTCAGCTGTTAGGGAAGAACCACATGCACCATTCATTACACAAGGAAGACATCATGAAGTTCACAGGACTGAATCACACAAGCTGGAGTCAACCTAGACTTTTTTGAGCAAACTATTTAAAAGGAAGAAAAAAATTTTTTTTTTAGGTATGTGTTGGATCCTAGATTTACCTAAAGAGAAACTTAGAAAAAGAAACGCCAGGCCCTTTCAGAAAAGAACTTGGCAATAAAAGAACTACTGTCATACCCATGTATCAATAAAGAGAAAATTCATTTTCTTATCACTTGAGTTTTGAGTACCATTCCTTATGGTAGCAACTGTCATGAATTGAAAAATGTGGTGGTATCCTTCCTTTCAAGCTGCATTTACAGTGGAGACTGGTGACAGACACTGGCTCAGCATCATGAAAAAATTTCATTTTGAAGGACTATCAGACTTCTAGGAAACTCAATTTATATGTAAGTCTACTGATCAGGTTTCATTCAAATGTGTCTGACAACCTGTGTCTGTACATTGTTGTGATACCTCAGACAGAAGGGGAAAGTATGGAGTCATGCAGTGAAGAAATAATCCTAAACTACTGTTCATCAGAACAATAACAGAGTTAGTGCAAAAAAATGCAGTGATGGTGTTTGTGTTTCCTTTAGCTTATTTTTTTTTAAGTTATTAAATGGATTCCATGGGAAAATTCAGTCTTTCTTTTTGGTACTAGTGAATAGAAAGTGAAGTGTTAGTTCCCTGCTATATTGTTTTCTTCTTTTCACTGTATCCAACTACAAACACTTATATCTCCTTAAGCCATAAATTCTTTTATGACATATTTTATCTCAGTCTTATTAAAATCTGGTGTTGCTACATAGTCACATGTCTAGAACACTGGTGTGTGATCATAATGGTTTCATTTATGTATCATACTGTTTTTTATATCTGTTTGTACATAAAAGCAGGTTAGATAACCTGCATCCTTGAGAAATGATACAATTTCTATTATAAATAGATTGGTGGAAAGAATGCAGACAGTGTATCCTGTCTTCTCCAGGAACAGCTTATTTGATTCTCCAGGGTTCTTTCCTTGCTTCCCCAATATTTTCTTAACGAAAAACAGAAATCTGAAGTCTGCAAAGCTGCTTCTAATTCTTCTCTCATGTCTGTGGCATACTTTTAATGAAATCATAGTTAGATAGGCATTCCAAATTTGAAACTGGATTCAAACACTGTAGAATGATAAAGCTGACAGCCTTTCCACTAATCAGAGAGTGTATGGTTGTGTCTTTTCAGTTAAATGATGGTTGAATATCAATTAGAAGCTGACATCTAGAGCTGACCAGGAGAAGAGAACATGTTTCAAAATACAGTATTTCCACAAAGAATAGAAATAACAAGTTTGTAGAATTTTTTGAAAAAGTAGGAAGTGGTGAAATAATCAAAGACATGTTTAGTACAAAATATAAGATGGTTTTATTGCATGACCTAAATGATGAAAGTTTAGCAAAATAGCCTGTGATATGAGGTGCAGTGTATATATACATATATATATATATATATATAGTACTCTAACCATTATGCTAGTTATTTTCTCTTAAACCCATGTCTGGTTAACAAAAAAACATTTCCATGATAAATTTTAGCTTTAACTGCCTTCATAGGGGATGAGTACATCTTTAAAAGCACACTAGCTGTGCTGCTGCAGAAATTCTCAAAAATAATGTGTCTCTCTATCCCTCACTTCTTTCCTCCAGGAAGATGTCTTAAGAACAAATTTATTCACTGAAGGAGACTGGACTGGAAAGGTGTAAAACATGTTCATTACCCCTAATAATAATCATAAAATAGTACAAAAAATTATCACACATAGTGCTGGCACTGCAAGTGAATGTAAAAAGAGCATTAGTTTTAAAATACTGCACTGCACATGTCCTGTATAGTCAATATGGTTTCTTAGATGAAAGTTGCTTTGCTATCATAATGCAATATTAATACCTGGTATAGGATGTTCATCAATTCTATATTGTAAAAGAGGTAATATCATGGATGATAATACTTCAGTTCCCCTATTAAGCCTGAACAATGGCACTGTTTTGTTTGATTCTCTGCTCTAAATCTCCATCTAGGGTGAGTGCACAGGAAGCAATGTAACCCTTTTTTTAGCCTTATGTAAAATAGCAACATTTTTCTAATTTTATACAGTTTCTGAAGACTTCACATGGACAAAATCTCTGCCAATATCAAAGGTGAATAAGGACGCCAGAACTTTATATGTGATAAGCAACTTCTGGATGCTGTTTCTTAATTCCATGCATGTGTGTGTCTGTGTGTGAACATATCCTGCAGGTAAGGCAAAGTTATGTATTACTATCATCAAGAAAATTAAACATTTTATTGTAATCTTCAGAAAGCCCTACAATTAAAAGATACTGAAAGTGTCAGGGGCTTTTATAGAATAACATAATACTTATTACTGAAGACCCTGGGAAAGCTGAATACCAAAATAATTGGGTAAACCAAGTAATATGCTGTAGCTGAATAAGCATGGTAATAAGAGCCAAGTAAGGCTTCATTTGGAAAAGACATGTATTAGCTGACTTAATTTCCAACTTTAACTGAAGCACTGAAAATAGTAATTTATCATCCATATCAATGAATTACCAAAACTGGGTCACAAATGAACTTGGCATTAGTTTTTTATTCTCATTAATTTCAGACACAGGTTATTAAGATGTTCAAGATCAGAAAAAATGTTAGGTAAAGTATCTAATTATATATTAATTAGATATTATGGACTGGTATTCTGTGATCTATTATTTTTTTAATATGTTAAGTAACAGAAAAATTCTATTGAACATTGTTGGTTTGAGATAGAGAAAATTTTAAAAATAATTTTTTTTTCCAAACAAATGCTTAAACTGCGATCCGCCCATTCAATTGTAAATTTGTCTTCTTTTTTTACTTCAAAAGAGAGTGGAATGTATTGTAGTTTCACATACAAATACTTGGAATAACATGTTGAAAATAAAATACAGATTCTTCTGTAAGCAATTTAGAATTTTACTTGACACCTCAAGCTCAGTGGATGCATTTGGTAGGTAGGAAGATATGAAGACAGAATGAATGATAAAGAGAAAAGATCTGAAAAGATAAAGCTAGAAGTGAACAGAAGAGTGAGAAGAAAATACAGTCTTATGAGCAGTGGCAATCAAGAGTTGATTAACTGAGGAATGGTTAGAAATAAGTAAATTGGCCTTTTTCATTCCTTGAGGTGACTGAAAAGTTCTTCATTCATACCTCTGTCAGACAGCTGGCAGCTGGTCGACAGCCTGAAAGGAAGGAAAATACCCAACAATTATACAGGGTTCTCCCCTGGCTGCAGGTTCCCTCTTCCACCACAGAAGGATCTGCCTGAATGAATCAATCCCTGGCAGGTTGCTGGCAGGTGACCACATCTGCTCATCTGCTGCTGGTCCATGGACCTTGCTCTGTGCAGTTGCATTGTCTGATCTTGTTGGCATAGTGTGAGTCAAGAGTTAGTGGGACTGACACAGATTTACAAGAGGAAAAGACCAAATCATAACAGCCCCAAATACTCCCAGGAAACAAGGAACATGAAAACTCTGAAATAATACATGTCATAGTCTGTTCTCAGGACAAAGTAAATCTCATAAAGGCCAACCAGAGAACCTAGATTTGTCATTCAGAGTTTAATGTGATATGAGTATGAATAACTCAGTGTGAATAATTTTATTCAGCACTATGCTTGCAATTTTGTAATGTTAGTGTGATGTGCCATGATCTGTTCAGCACAATAGCAGAACATCAGCAAGTTTAATTCATCCTTTAAAAAAATTGCTTAAAAGAGTCACTTAAAATCAAGGATATTTCACAAAAATAAGAAACTGGAATGTAGATTATAATAATTAAAATAGTAATGTTTATTTTTATACCTTTAGAGGTAAAAAAAAGTGTGATTAAATAGTAGATGCTGTATGCATTAGAAGCAAACATCAATAACATTGATCTGGATTGATCTGCTGTGTGTAGTTTCATGTAAATGTTTATCTTCAGGGCTAATCTTTAGAAAACAAAAAACAGAACAACCAAACAGAAGACTGAAGAAGACCAGCAATATTATTGTACCCCTAAATAGTTCTGAAAAATATTTTGAAAACCCACTAAAAAAGTAAAAATGAGAGCATTACATGTTGTATTTTTAGGAAAAAAAAAAAGTCCCAATCTCTTGCTGGTTTCATAACTCATTTCATAGTTTCAAAACCACAATCTACACATGACTATCAATTTACTATGTTAATCAGGAAACACAAAAGTAACTGTATTCTCTAGACAAGATCTGAAGTTTTTCTAGGACATTACTGTGCTTTTGTAAGTGCCACTAGCTATAGAAAAATGCTGTCCTTTATGAAAGCTGAATTTTTTAACATACATATTACCATCTGTATTTTGTTTTAAACAAGATTTTTATTGTCTCAATTATTACTTATGTTAGAAATGCATAGAAATAGCCATATATTCAACTTGTATTTTTAGGATTTACATAAGTTAAATGCCTCTTTTTTTTACAGAGTTTTGAAAATACTTTTAATCATTATGCACAAAAGGCAAAAGTAATCCTCTGGACCAATACAAAGGAATGCATATAAAAGGTAAACATTGAACAACATTATTTTAATTTATGATTGATGATTGTTCACTTTTTTTATTGTTTTTTATTACTGATACTGACAAGGAAAGACTTAATCTGATTGAGGTTGTTAGACTATGATGCTGAGGTTATTAAGGCATTTCCAGCAAGACTTTGAATTATGTGTTTTTCATTATATTCATATGAACCCAATATGTTACTCATTTGTGAGTGTCCAATACTCTTTGACTAGGTTCTTTTGGATATTCTGCACATAGAGGATGTAATATTTAAAAAAATACTGCTTATTGGAAGTAGTTGATGTTACACAGGATTTGTGGCCTAGCAGAATGATGCAATATCTATAACAGCATAATACAAATGTAAATTAGGCTCCACAAAATACACAGCAATTTCAGTGCAAAGTTGGGTCATGTTACCACTATGACTCCCCTTATCTCTCTTTGATATGCTCCCCATCACAGTGCTGGGCATCCCCAGTCACCAGGAAGGAACAGGTGGGTTGAAGCCAGTTTTTATATTGTATTTTTGGCTGAGCCATGTATTCACTCCTTCCTCTCCTTGCCTCTCATGCTTGTCTGATTAACCCCAAGACACATTCACACCCCTTTAATGAAGTAAGAGAGAAACATTTACAACACCTGTTGATCCACCCTGGTCCCCTTTGTGTTGAAATACAGCAGCCTCCTTGCAGCAGCTGTGGGTGATCACAGTCATTATTCTTTGAGTTTCATGGGCTCACCCTCCTTGTCCATCTCCTCTGGACATTCTTAGATTGTAGGGGCTTAATGGTAAGTCACATCTTCCTTCTGAAAATATTTTAGAGTCATGAGCTTTATTTGTTTCTAATAGGCAAAGATTGAAGAAACTCTCTTTGTACTTGAAATAAAAAGTGATGAGATTTGAAGTAGCTGCTAATTCATTTTAATTTGGAATGATAAGTGAGAAGAAACTGTAAAACAGCTTAGTATAGTTCTTATTGCCACCTTGGTTTTATAAGTATTTATGTTTTGAGAATAAGTAGTATGAGCATATCAAATAGACCTTGAATTTAGATCTCTGAAACTGTCCTGATATCCACTTGTTCAGGTTGTGACTGAGGAGTGAGTGCCTCTTGAATGTCCAGCATCATTAGTGCCAGCATGCTGGGCAGGATGTGATGTTAAGTGTTGTTTACCCAGGCAAAGCAACTGAAGTTGCTGTGGCTAAAGAGAACTTACAGACATTAAATCTGTTCCTTAAGAAGAGCTGGACATATGCAAAGGTTGTGTACTATGTCTTTGAGGAGACTATACTCCACATGAGTAAATTTATGAGATATGAAATGATAAATTCTTCCATCAAACTTATTATAAGTATGCATATTCCAATTTCCCCCCGAACTTGGAATATTATGAGCATTTCCAGGTGGAAAATATTTAAAAGACATTCAGATACACGGGACTGGAAGATTTTATTGCATGTTTCTCTATTTCACTGACAACTTCTCTTGGAAATATTTCAGTCCCCTTTTCTTTTGTATCTGTTCAACTAACATCCACTGTATACTCTGTTATTACTGTATTATATACATGCACAGTATTTTAAATTTATTTTGAAATGCCTGTAACATACATACAGTGTATGCATGCATAATTTTCCCTGTTTCATTAGAATGCTTGGCACTATAAAAATTGAATGAACAAACACAAAACTCCTATTTTGTCATGATATTTTGTGGATACTTCATTTTGTGCTCTATTAAGAGTATTCCTTAGGTTCAGTTATTTGCAGTGAATTAAAAGCTGTATTATCCCTACATTCTACATTCTTTCTCTAAATAATCACCAAAACATTCCAACCAGAAGTGATAAAGAGTAATTGCGTGCAGAAATAGAATAGCAAAACCAAATCATGCAAAGACTATAGTATGAAATAATTATACCAGCCTGAAATAGATATAGAAACTGAAACAGAGGAGATTCCAGCTGAACAAGTGGAAAAACTTTTTTTACTGTGAAGATGACTGAGCACTGGTGCAGGCTGCCCACAGAGCTTGTAGATTAGTAGATGGTAGAGAGGTTGTAGAGGATGGAGAGATACTCAGAAGCCATTTGGACATGGTTCTGGGCAAACTACTGTGCAGTCTGAGCAGAGGGATTTCCAGGTGTCCCTTGTTTCAGCCATTCTCTGATTCTGTGAATATCACTTTACAAAAGACATTCAATTCTATTTCTTTATCCAAGACTTCATATTGTGATGTGTGTGGTCCCTTTTTCAGTGCCTAGCTGAAATCTCTGTTTATGGAGAGGAATGAATATATAAAGATGGAAATAATACAAGCAGGAATGTCAGAGTCAGTATGCATATACAAAATTGTAGGTTTTCAGTGTGTGCTGTCAACCTCTGGGCTGGGTTTCTCTGACATCCCACATAGCCACAGACCACGTTACGTTTTTGTCTAGAGCACTTTTTAGTTTATTGAAGCAAAAATCTGTTATGCCTCCATTTATCTATCTCTCAGTTAGCTAAGTTATGTCTACAGTTGCTCTAGAGGTATTTCTCAGAGCTTTACACTCCAGGTAGATGGAATGTACTCTGTGTGAGCAGTGAAATGCTGCTGTTGGCAAGGAGAGCTGGAGTTATGGTGGCAGCTATTTCTTTGTGGTAGGAGAGGTAGATTTACATACAAATTAAACCTGTGATACCTATTTGTACATGACATGTCATGCCACCTTTTTTTAAAGTAAATTAAATGCTGCCTTTTTTTTTTTCATGTTAATGTAATTCTGAATCATGTCATAAGACAAAGAATCTATAGCATCCAAACTTCTAAGAGACTTTATAGCAAAGTAGCTTTTCAGAATATGCTAATATATTTTGTAACGAGTAAAACAGAATACAAGCTGTAAGCTGAATTTATAGAAATTTTTTGTTAGTATTAAACTGAAGGTAAACTTTACCACATTTTACCTTGATCTAGCAAACCCTTTATACTCACAAAAAACCAAACCAAACCAATAAAAAACCCCACCAAAAAGCCCCAATAAAACAACAAAAAAACCCCAATACAACAGTTGAGGGTAATTGTGACTCAAATATAAAACCACACCTGCAAGCATTAGAGCAGTTCATTCAAATGCTTGTGGTGTTCACAAACTTTTCAAGTGTTCTGAGGAAAGCTGATCAATTTACCACTACTGAAATGAAACAATTCTTCAACAAATCACATCAGTCCTGCCTTAGGCAAGTAATAAAGATAAATAACTTCTCCAACTGAAACTGCAAGAAGGATTTAAGAGTTCAAAAGGTAGCTGTCCCAGCATGAATTTGGCCAGAAGACTAAAGCTGATAATCTATTTTTCAGTATCCTGGTATCTTTAAAGAGGTTTCTTGTTATACTTGAAAAATATCACCACCAGCAAGAATTACTCAGATCAAAACTATCAGTTGGAATTTTGTAGAAAATAATAATAAGTGAAAAAAAATGGATGACAAATAGACAGAACTCTCTGAAAATATGAAAGACAAGTAGAAGGGACATAATAAGCATTCAGAATGTATCTGAAAGTGTCATAGAAAGAGGAATCGCATAATAGGCACCATTTTTGTAATATCAGGTTCTAACATTAAAAAATACTATCTATGCAAATATTATATCAACCTGGCTTATTCAACCGGTTGACAGATACCTAAATTCAAATACCATCTCTTTCAAATGTTGTAGGTGATTAACATAATCCTTTTAATCAAAATATTTTATTCCAAATTTATAACAGAATTTGACTATTACTATTTCTGTTTCAGTCTTGAAATTACTATTTCTGTTTCAGTCTTGAAGAACCCATAAACCAGATAGCATTTTTTTCGCACACAAATGACATCAGTTATTTTACTAGAAGAAATTACCTTTCCCAACTTACTTTGCATGAACCAGAGACATTTTAACCTGAATTTACAAAGAAATTAAATAATTATTTAAAACTTTTTTTTTTAAGTGAATGTAGGTGGTCAAATGCCACTTCCTTAATGAGACAAAAGAGGGAAGGAAAATAAAAAAAAGCAAAGCCATTTCAACAATATTTCATAGAGGAATAAAAAAAATTTCAAAAATAATATTTCATAATATGTTTAATTTTTTTCAACTTTGAAAAAAACCGCATTAAAATTGAATAACGTTCTTATAACATATAAAACCACCCAAATTAAAAAGCAAATGGAGAAAGAGGAAAAAAATATAGTGGTATGCTAGAGAAGAAAGAAGCCTAGCATTCAGGTTTGCATATATGGGAAAAGAAATAAGAAATTGAATCAATTACTTCAGTTTTTAAATTTGGTAGCATAGCTAGAGACTGTTGGTAAATAGTGTTAACCACACATATAAGATTTTCAGTTAAATAGTCAAGATAATTACAAAATAAGGAATAAAGCATGCCTAAACTTAACAGAACATGTAATCATGTCATACAAGGTAGTTTACACAAACCTAATATCTGCTAGAGACAAAGGTATGGTTTCTAACAGGAAAAACCTCAAAAAAGAATGCTAATCAGGTAACTCTGTTAGACATTGCTCTCTGCTAAACCTGCTGTCTGGCTAAATAAAACTCCCACTGATTTGGATTTATCTTTGATATCACTGATTCCAGTTGTATTTTAAAAGTAAAGAATGTGCTGGCCTTTCGCAACCTGGAAAACAGATTTTTTATGTTTCTTAGCACAACTTAATTTGCAAGTAAACCATTTACCAGGAATTGGTGTTCCACCATCACTCCCTAGTGGTGATAAAAGTCAGTATCACACGTCTTAGGTGCCAAAATAGCAAGACCAGGTACTGGGAAAAAAAAAAAAAGCAACCCACCTAATTGATTTGGATATTGTGAGCTGCCTCAAAAGCAGTGCACACCTGTGATAGCAATTCACAGAATCACAGAATAAAATTACATGGATCAGAGCCAAGGCAAAATTATCACAAAACAATTACAATAGGATTATATCATAATCAAAGTTACAAGGAAGCTAAAGAATTTGCTCCAGTGGATCATGTCTAAAGTGCTACTTTTCTCCTCTCACTATTCCTGAAATACATCACAAATTATATATCTGTGTGCCTGCTAAGGCCAAGAAAAAAAATGCTTATGTGCTTAGTCCTGGATTGTTATCTTTCTGTATATACTGCCTGACTCTTAGAGCAGTTAATTGTCAAATAAGTTTCTTTGTGCAAGTATTTCTTATATCTGTCATCAGAAATACCTCCTCAGAATAGGACTCTGCTTATTCAGAGCTACTGACTGTTTCCTAATTTCCAGACTTTGTGTTCCTGATCAAGTACAATGAAAACCCCCAACTGCAGATGATATCCATGCTTTGGTATGGTTGCCCAAGGTTGTGAGGGTAACAGCAATTGAGATACTGGGTAAAGACACTGCCACAGCAGCTTCAGGCTGCAAGGGTATGAATGAGAGGCTGGTTATACAACTGGAAAAGGAAGGCTCTCAGTATTAAGAAAATTAAAGTGTCTAAAACGCCATGCAATGTAGTAGAAATTTTATTGGGACAGAAAATTCTCTACTTTTGATGATTCTGCTCATGTACTCTATCACTCAGTTTTCTCTCTGTGTTGGTTGCTTCACATTATCAGTAAATCTTGGAACATTCTGTGCTTGTGAGAGCTGCTTCAGATTTTGCAAAATGTGCTAAGTAGTTTAATCTTCCTTAGATATACTGGACCAGTTCAGCATTAACACTGTTGGCCTTTTCTGCATGCAAAGTGCTTATGTATGGTGTATTAGCAGTAAGCAGAGTTATTTTCAGGATATTAGCATTGCTGGGGATCTGACAGAGAAGAAAATGTGTATAGAAATATGAGATTCCTGACCTTTATTAACTCACAAAATTTAATAATGGTTAAAAAAAGCCAATGAATACTAAACAGACTATTTTTGTTTCCTTTAAAGTAGAAGGTAGTGGTAGTATTTAAAAACATAGAAGATAAATTTTGTGTAGCAATCTGTTTATGGTGTAAAGAGAAGTTACAAGATGGAGTTTACCAGAAAGCATAATAGTTGTAGATGAGAAACTGTTTCAGTCATTGCATCTTTTGATTCATAGCAGGAACTCATCCTGCATTTATATACAATTTTATTATTCTAATATTGGATAATATTGTGACTTCAGATAACGTATGATATTTCAGAAGTTAATATTAAAATTATTTTAAAATAATCGAAATAGGATGTTAGGAAGAACTGTACCTACACAGACAGACAGCAATTCTGCTTTAATTGCTTTACAAAATTGCTTTAAATTCTTTCTGTAAGTGTGTGAATTTTAAATAGAGAATCACCACATATCCACATTGAATCCCTTTGTAATTATTTAAAATTTAATAAATTTAAATATAACAATAAAAAACTAATTTCTTTTCAAAATTACAAATCAAACAATAAATAATAAAAATAAAACCAATAAATATTAAATAAAATTTAGTGTTGCTCATCTTTAGGGATAATGATGTGAATTAACCATTTTGGGTATAATGGCAAGGTTTTGGTAGTGGGGGCTGGTGCAGGAGAGACTTCTATATGAGGAGACCAGGGACTGGACACACCATTTCTAGCTGCTCTCCAACAGACTCACCACAGGATGGGCCCAGCAGGCAGATCTGTGACACTTGTAAAGCAGTCAGAGGAGTTTGTGCCACCAATGTGAAAACTTTTTCAAGAAAGGGCAGTGAGTGGTGAGAAATGGGAACACTGGAGGTAGAGGAGCAGGACTCTCTCCATGGCAGAGCCAGCAACACCCCTGAAGGGGCTGCAGGCTGTAGATGGAGCCAGGATGTGGGTATGTCCTCTGGGTGAATGCAGCCCGGGGATAACCAAGAAAACAATTAAAAAGAAAAGAGAGAAACACTCTATCTCTCTGGAGTGACAGAAAGAAATCACTGCTCTGTTTTGCAAGACCCCAGCCTTCTGCACAGCCTGTTGCCTTCTCACAGGGACTGAGTATAGCCCCTGGTGATAATAAAAGAGGAGACTAGAGAGGAGAAGATGTGTCCACAGTGAAGTTGAGCCTGGGAAAGGAGGAGGAAAGGCATTTTCCCTGAGTGTCTGAATGTTTGTCATCTTTGTTTCCCACAATGTGAATAAGTAATTAAATGCTTTAAATTAAATTAAATTTCCCAAGTCACATTTGTTTTGCCTACAGCAGTAACTGTTGATTGCTCTTGTTCTGTGTCTTTTCCCTCTTATCTCACTGGCTCTGTGGCTCTGTGGTTGCTTGGCTGTTAGCTAGGGACAGCCCACTATATCAGGAAAACATATATGTTACTAGCTAGCCAGTGTATATTTTAATCTAAAACATTTACATTTCACAATTTGTATTTATTTTTATTTAATTTTTCCATAGATATTTTACATTTCTTAATTATTTTTTTGTTGTTGTTCTTTCTTGAGCATCCAGTGGTTACCTTCAATTAACAGGTAAAAATACCAAGCAAAAACTGTGAATCTACACCTAGAATTTTTTTCCTTTCCTTGCTGCTGTGATTTCTTTAAAACAATATAAATGTATCTGCCAAAGCTCACAAAACTAAATAAACCTAGAAGCTAAGTTACATTGCAATCAGAATGCAGATTTATGGCAAATTAACAAAAAAGAAAGAAACATTTTTCTAAGCCAAAATATTATATTGTTTTCTACAAGCAGAGAGGGGCAAAAGTCTGCTTTCCATTACTTCTACACCCTCATGGGTCTTTAAACCTTGCTGTTAATACTTGAAATTTCATATTTTGCTGATGCATGATTTACTTAGGTTAAGGGAGTCTAGTTTGAAAATATTTAATCTTTCTGAGCAGGTTCAGTATGTGCAATCTGATGCCATTTATATTTATTAGTTGTTTTAAAAAGGAATTGTTTTCATATATTCAAACCTATTGGGTTATATGAATTACCAGATTACCGTTTGCTATTCAAGAACAAAAGAGAACATAACACAGCCAGAGACAAATAGAATAGAACATTATGTGCTTGTATCATAAAAGAATATTAAAAATCCAAATAGAGAATTCTATGTTATTTTCTACATTGTATTTATAAGGCATTCTCAAGTTGCAAAGAAGTCAGACACAAAGGCCTTACATTCATTATATGGTACAGGTCTTTCATCACATTTGTAGGTTTCATTTCCCTCTTAATTATTGGAAAAATTCTTAAAACTTTTAGGTTGAAAAAGCATTGCAGAATCTGTGTAAAAGGATATTAAGGGCTTACAAAGGCCAAAACTTAAAAAGTTAGGAAAATCTATGATTAGCATAATCTAGGCACCTTAATAAGACCCCTTTATGTGCACACCTTTGGTTACTGTTTTACTTTTGATATAAATTTATACCATGGAATCCCTTATCCATTATATTTACAAAACATACCATTCTGAGAATAGTTGTTAGAGGAAAATATTTCATGCCAGATTCAACAGCCTGAGAGGTGAGGCTTCTAGAGCTCTTTGCTTCCATATCCATACTGTAGTGAGGCTGAAAATATGTTCCCAGCAGACACATACAGAGAATACCTATATGTCTAATATATACATATGTGCATGGCTGGACACAGAGGTCACAGGCAGACAGAGAGAGCATTCACATGAACACAGCCCCAACAGCCTCGTTCTGCTGCCCTTCCTGGCTGAGCAGGGCAGAGGTTTGTTACTGGAAATAAATAAATGTAGGTGGAATGCTGATCTCTGAAGCAGCTGGACTTAGTCACCCAGTAACTTCCTCTGGATCCCAGTCTCCCCAGTTGTTGGCATCTGGATTTACGAGTCCCTGAGGCCACAGGGCATTCTCTGAGATGTGATAGGGAGCTGCCAGCCAGGGTAGTTTTTGTCCAGTCCTCCTGGCATCCTGCCATTGTCTCTCTGTATTCCTCTGGGGTGTGCAGATGAGCTTTTACCATATAACCTAAAAAGAGTAATAGAAGGGAGACTGCTCTCTGCAGGACTCCTGCTTCAATTGTTGCAAAGATTGGAAGTCATTAAGTAAATGAGGCAGAGAGCTGCAGGAAAATAAAAAAGGACAGAATCATGGAGAAACTGAGAAATGCCCAGGGAAATGATCTGGATCCAGATCTCTGCTTCACCATCCCGGTGTAATTCTGGATAAGTCACTTAAAGCCCATTTTCACAGGTGGACAACGATTGTGTGTTCTTCATTTTCTGGGTGACTGACTTTATTCCCTATTGTCTGATTTGCAAAACAACTGGGTACTCATAACTGCACCATAAGCTAGTTAGAGCTGTGCTTTGAATACACAAAGTGTAATATGTTGTTATATTCTCTAAAAAATCAGGTACGGGTTATGTGAAATTGGGCATATAAAATTAGTGGCTCTTTTGACCTTATTATCTCTGTGTTTTAGTTCTGAACCTGTGTTTTTTTAATGCTATTAAGACATAAATAATAACGATATCCTTCATTACACAATGGTGCTACAAAAATCCATTTATGCTTGGGAAGCTGAGGTAACTAATAGTATTGATGTTACTATTGATGATTTTAAGACTCCTATGTCAACTGATACAAAAACAAAGCATTTTGTGATATAATCAGATTCCATAGGGTATAATAGGATCATTCTTCAAATCTACTTTCTCACCCTTCATTTTCTAATTAAAAAGATATTAATTAACCTATCATTAACTTGCATTTGTGGGATTCTTTTTTCTAAAGATCCCAAGAAACTGAGTTCCTTTCCACCTGACCTTGCCCCCACAGCTGTTTGAGTGTATGGCCTCTCACACTTAGGTTCTACTCTGATGAGGCTTTTTGCTAAGGTGATGGAGGCATGTAATTATCTTTTAACTACACTGTTGACCCAATGCCAAATATGAATGTGTATCTGCAATGGCAAGAAAGAGAAAGTGGGAAACAGTGGAGAAAAACCCAGACCAAACTATACTGATCATTTCTATACTGTCAGTACACAACATTAGACAACCAGTAGGAACAGTTGATCACAGAGGTGTCTAATCAGTGTGTTAAAATTTGGTAACACAATAGCATCATGTTGTGACATCACATAACAGTAAATGCTGCTATTAATGGGAGTTGGTGAACAGTAGTTTGGTTCTGCTGGTACTCAGGTTTAGAATATTGTAGAAATATATATATATATATATATACACATATATGTAACATATATAGAGAGGAAACAAAGTATGAAGTAAGATGTCCGGTCTGCAAGCACTATGTAGCCCACAGTATTTATTTCTAATGTTAATGTAAAACAGAAGACTGTTTCAACATGTAACACAGTAAGATTATTCTTGTTATGTTATTTCTTCTGATATTAAGCTTTAACTTCATATAAAATTTTCCTAGTGTTAGTAAATAAAGATGCATAAAATTCCCATTAAGACTCAGAACTGAATATATCTTAATCTGCTTTTGAAAAGAAGTCAGCTGTAAGTAAAAGAGACAAATGCTAAGGAAATTATCTGTGCTAGGTTAACACTGACTTAACTATGTGAATTATGTGAATGAATATTCAGCTGAATTTTATGTATTTGAGACATGATAACAATGAAGACAAATGTGTCATGTAATAACAAGGGGAATACAATAAGTTTAAAATTGAAAATGTGCTCCTACAGTTTTATTTAAGCAGACATTCTTTTGTATACAATCTATGTAGAATGTGATTTTCCTGTTTTCTTGGAGCTATATTACTAAATGTTTTTGTTCAGATTGAAATCACTTACCAGGATCAGCATTGAAAGCTGGAAGCACTATGCCCATTTTTAAGCTTAAATACATTATTTTATATCCATTCTATCCTTCTTTTTTTCAAACATATCCAAGAATACATGTATTTACTTGCATTTGTAATGTGTTTCCAAGGAATAAGAAAACCAGAATCTTGTTCAGCTATGATCCTCCAGAAACATCAGCAAAATAGGAGAAAACAATATATATAAAAAAATAACTCCTCCACACATCTAACATACAGTGAATGCCAGTTTTGAGGTACACCATAGAGGTATTGATGCCACAAAGTGTATGGTACTGAGTGGTCTTTTAGGATCATGGCAGTGAGAAGACCCAGAGATGTCTCATGGAGTGGCAGCTGAACAGACTTTTATGTAAGAGTTTGTAAAAGGCTTTTTGCAAAGTAAAAAGTGTAAAAGGCTTTTTCAAGGAGCAATTCCATTTTTTGAATTTTTACTCATTCTCAGGAGGGAAAAGAATTGTTTTACAGCTCATTTGATAATGGTTATTTTATATTCAATTAAGAGAAGTAAAAGCTTTTTGACATCTACTTTACAAAGCGTTTCTGCCCACAAGCAACAGTGATACTTGTATCTTTTTTTCTTTTTTTTTTTTTTTTTTTTTTTCTTTTGATAAAGTTTTTATATTCTTTTAAAGCATGTCTGTAAGGTCATCAGGGCACCCTGGATTTTGTGAGCCATCCTTGTAGCCAGTGAACTTGGAACCTTTTCTTCTGATGTAACCAAAGATGATGAGTAAGGTGGGCAAATTGTGCTTATGTGCTGGTCACAAAATTCTATGTAAATACAATGTTTTCATACTACTGAAATTCCTGGAAAACAAAATTTGTTCAGTTTCCCAAGTCTTTCCCGTTTAGAAGAGTGAAAAGAAATAAGTGGAAACCCAGAGATAATCCAAATGAAAGGTGCTGTGGTCAGGGACTATCAATTCAGTTCTGTAGCCATTGAGCAAACTGGAGCAGGTGGATACTTTTGTTTAATCTTGCGTTAAAAATCTGCCCTTCTTTGACCTAAATTAGTCCTGTAGAAGCATAATGGTGCTGAAACTTGCTTTGAATTTATCCCTAGATGTTTGCTACAGTAAATGTTGTGCTGTCACAGCTGGCTAGAAAAACAATTTAATGGCTCAGAGATGTCTTGATCAGGAGGAAGGCCCAACACTTAGCTTAAGGAACAGTTATCTGCCAGCTTTTCCTCTGTCTCACTCTGTGGGCCATCTCAACTTCAAAACGTCAGGCATTGCCTATGTGGAGAAAAGCCCTGAACAAGAAACAAGGACTGAATTTTGAAAAGAAAAAATCTAAAACCTTTGACTTAAGACAATCTGCAAGAAAGCCAGCATATTAAAAGAAAGTCTTGGTTGCTATGGAGTTAGCATTAACAACTGATGCAGAAAACAAGTTTCTTCAGGGACTGAAGTGCAAGGTGAAAATAAATTAATAGTGGAAGTAGATTTAAATTAATCTATGAAAATATTGAAAGATGAAAACTTCAGAATATCTTTTCCCTGTACTAAAAAAGAGGCTTAAATATAAAGTGTTTGAAATTTCACCTTTTTTTTTGGTTTTTTTTTTTCAGTTTTAATTATAGGTTACTGTAAATGAGGAAGATGGTGCTATACCTTGAAGTCAGAGGACTATGAATTTAGATGAATTGTTATCAAAAAGAATCCATGCTTAACCAGTGAACTACAGTAAGATTTCTAGGACTGTAGAGGTGCTACATAAATTGGATTTCAAATAATCAAGACTAGTAGTACTTTTCTCTGTACATCTCTATTCGTGTCGAGATGACTCCATGTACATTAAGTGCAGCTTACTTCTGGTGTAGGTACTTTCTGTGAAAAAAAATATAATTCTGAGTATTCTAATACATGTTTTACAGCTGTTTATTGACAGCATTTTGGGTCAAGAGCTATGTATGTGATACTCCCTTTCATGATTTTTCTTCTGGAAATGTAAATGTATAATTTTCTCCGTCTGGAAAAACAAAAATGGGAAAAGAAGGAACTGGAAGAAAGGGAAGTGGATTTGTCAGCTCTTCCCTCTCTGAAGTTACTTTGAAACAGAGAAATGGAACAAAACATGAGGCATGCATTTCATTTCAGTGTGAGCACTCAGACTGCATAGCTTGGGCAGCCTGACTTCACATTCTCTCATTTGGGAAGAGTGACCAGAGTGCTTGCTGGTGAAGACTGGAGTCATTGAGTTCTTCAGCTTTCTCCATATTCCAGATAACCAGCTGCCCCATTTCCTTCTGGAGAGGGCCCACACTCCCCAGTCTGCCTCATGCCACTGACATATTTACAGAAGCATTTTTTGTTGCTCTTGATGTTCCTGTCCAGATTTAATTCCACTAGGGCTTTACCTTTCCTAGCCTCTCCAGGTGCTTCAGCAGTTTCCCTCTATTCCTCCCAGGCAACCTGTCCTTGCTTCCTATGTAGGCTTACATTTTGTGTGAGTTTTTCCAGGAACAATTTGATCATCCATGCAGGCTTCATGACTTTTTTTCCTGAATTCATCTTTGTTGGGATGCATCACTCCTGAACTTGGAGGATGTGATCATTGAATATTTCTGGGGGTCCTTTTACTCCCAGGGCTTTATCCCATGGTACTCTGGCATGAGTCCCTGAAGTGGCCAAAGTCTGTTGTCCTGAAATCCTGGGTAGAAAGCTTGCTGTGCAGCCTATTTGCTGCTCTAAGGATCTTGAACTCCACTATCTCATGGTCATAGCAGCCAAGGCTGCCCGTGAGTTTCACATTGTCCACATCTTACTCTTGTTGGTGAGAACATAGTCCAGCATAGCACCTCTCCTTGTTGGCTTCTCTATCACTTGGAAAGGGGAATTATCATGAATGCATTCCAGGAACCTCCTGGTTTGCTTATGCCCCAACTGATATTGGGGTGAGTGAAATACCCCATGGGGACCAGAGTTTGTGAACATGAGGATATTCCTGTCTTTCTTAAGAGGTCCTTATCTACTCTTTCTTCATGGTTGGGTAGCCTGTAGCAGAACCTCACTTTGATCTCCCCTGTCCCTGCTCTCCTTTTCATCCTGACCCATGAGCTCCAAGTCACCTCCTCATCCATACCCAGGCAGAGCTCCATGCACTCCAGGTGGCCTTCTCCAATCTTTTCTTTCTTTCTCCCCCCATATCTTTTAATTTTTCATACTACCTAACCATCAGAGGCATGTTTCTTAGTTGTTCTTATAGATTAATACCCTCAGTAAGGCTGAGGTTCTCTACTGATAGTAATGAATTTCAAGTAATGTCATATGAATACTGTGTGATAAGATTTACTTCACTTAAAATTTGGCAACAAATATTGTTTGCCTTTGAAAATGATGTTTTATATTTCTAGTTTTATAATTATGAACCTTCAGTTCAGGTAGGCACTTCAAATTGATTGTTGTTGAGCAAAAATAAAAAGAAAAAATATGTATACTAATGATCCACAGTGCAGTAAGTTGGCCTTAAATGATTGTTTCAGGGTGACCTCTGATTTTTCACACACAATTAGCTAGCAAACAGAAAATGTAATGAAATAACTTACGGGAATCCTAATTTGTAAGCCCATTATTTTTCTTTCTGTTGTCACAAGATCATCAGTATTTGCAAAACAATGAATCAGGAAACAAGTTGGTACTTTTTGAGCATAAACATTTTTAATGCATTCAATTAATTTTTTTCTTAATATCTTTAGCAGAAAACATTTATACTGCTCTACTGAAAAGTAGTATTTTTTCCTAAATGAATCTCTATCTAATAAGCAGAGACAAACAGTTATAAATGAGTAATTATGCTAACAAGTTCAAAGAATTTTTTATATTGGTGCTAGTTCATTCATAAGGATGACTTAGATAATTATGTAGTTCAGATTAATAAAATGAATTTATTTTTTGCTAGAGATGTGGTTACATATTTAAATATCACATTTTATGTTAAACTCCTTTAATTGTGCAGCTATCCTGGAGTTTAAGAATCACAGAATAGCTATGCTTGAAGGGACCATAAAGATCATCCAGTTCCAACCCCCCTGCATGTGCAGGGACACCTCCCACCAGACCAAGCTGCCCAAAGTCCCATCCAACCTGGCCTTGAACACTTCCAGGGAAGGGGCAACCTGTGCCAGTGTCTCATCACCCTCACAGGAAAGAATTTCTACCTAATATCTAACCTGAATCTCCCGTCTTCAAGTTTGAAACCATTTCCCCTTGTTGTCCTTTACACACCCATGTAAAAAGCCTTAAGAAATATAAGCTCCTATATAGGAAATATAGCATTAGTGTTTTAATCCATTAACTTTTACAGAACTACAGCCATTAACACTGAGAATTGTCTCCTTTTTACTTCTGTCTCAGGAAGTGCATCTAAAAACTACAATAAACAGGCAGCTAAAATTTGGCCCAGTTTGGAAGGGTTTGTAATTACATGTACAAACATCCATCAATGGGATGCACTTTGTTTATTTTATTTTTATGTAACTATAGGTTATTTTGTTGTTAAAGGAAGCCTTAACACAGTCTTAAAGGTAACTTTCCTTTTACCCATGTGTGAAGAAAGTCACTAATTTTAATACTAAGAAGCCTTTTAATTTCTATTAGTGCTTGCACTGGGTTAGCAGAGCAGAAATATTTTTGCATGAACGAATATTTACTTTTCATGCTAACGTGTTGTCTGTTAGAAAGTGAAAAAAGCAATGATTATCTAGTGATTCTGAGTGATGGTGGTATGGTAGCCTGCAAAGTTTCCTCTGTAGTATACATGATATATTCCAATTTAACATCAGTCTAGCAATGTAGGGGAAATAAACACATTAAAAACCCAGCTATTTATTTATTATTAATTTGACCCAGAAATTATATACATATCCATAATAAAGCAGAAAGTTTAAAACATCAAGGAAAAATGTATAAAAAGGTATTAATATGAAGTAAAGATAAATAGCAATGAATAATAATTTTAAAAATGTCTTGAAACAAGTGTCTTCCACTTGGCAACGGAGAGAAAGATAATTGCAGTCTATTTGCATGTCAAAGTATTACTGAGAAAAGACAAGATGATAGCAGAAAAATGAATTTAATTCTTTGTGCTGATATAGACTGTGGAGAAGTTAAGGAAGATTCTTGCATCATAATCTTCATGACATCTGTCTGAGGAAGTAGCAGAAAAAAAGGATTGTTCTAAAGCTTTAGAACAATTTGATATCTTAAGCAATTATAAGCTGCTAGAATTCAGATTTGAAACTCTTGAAGTAGTACTGTGTGTAGTATATTGTCTGAATCAGCCTCCATATCAGAAAAAAAAATTACAACAGTGATAATAAAATAAAAAGGAACATTTAAGCAAGCCAAGGATATGTATATTGGGCCTTACAGGTCTCTTGCAATTCTTCACAGGTGTCAGTGAGCTGATACAGGTATCTAGGGATTCAGTCCCTCAATCATGGAATTAGGATCACTCTAGAAATTAATAGAAACTCACCTCAGTGTCCAGGTGGAGTCAAGCATAAGTAGAATTTATGAAATTAACAGGAAAGTACTACTGGAGGAATGTCAATGTGAGGATTAAGTGTTTCAATTAAGAATTTTCGTTGCACTTTACAAGTATTTAACCCCCTCTATTGCAGAAGGCAACAGTGTAAAATGTGATTTATTCCAATTTATTTATTCTTACGGAAAATTGTTTGTGTTGGTTCAGACATCCAATGCCTTTCACATTACGTCAAATCATAGCAACCAAAGCCAAAATCTTGTCCATCTAATCTGGAAAAACTGCTTTCAAAGCATGCATATAATTATCTGATTTACTAATTTTCATTCATAGTCTCCCTTGTGCATTTTTTCAGGTCCATACCAAGATTCTTCTTCAAACTTCACAAATAAGAAGCTTTTCTCAAATTGTTAAGTGGCGTAGAAAAAGCAGGTAGAGGAATTGGAGAATCCTTTCAAGACTTTTAAAAATCTTTCCTTAGGTAGAAATCTCATATGTTACTTTTTTCTCTGCAGGGAGTCAGGGAGAGGTGGTAGGATCCCAGACATGCTCACATAAGCTATGCCATTTAGTTGCGTACCTAAGGCAAAAAAGTGCATTTTGGATTCTCTCACGCATCAGCATTATTTTCATACATGTAATGAATTACATCATTTATCATGAGCAGATACCAGGTGACAGCTGTTTTCTTGTACAGTCTTGCACCACACAGTTATATATGCTGCAAGTTGTTGCTGTGTGTCACAAATCTCTTTCCAGTGATGTACTCAGTTTGGAGATTTAACATACTGGAACTTCTACATTTCCTTCCTTTCTTGAAGAAATGGAAAGAAAAACATGCAAGTGATAAACGTGTCAGACTTGAATAAATTGTTTTTAGTAGTTCTTCACCATATGTAAAGCTAATCTCAGCCTTTTCCAGTTTTGGACTACCACTGTCACTGACAGTGCAGTTGTCATCCCTCCTCCTACATGTCATTATATATGCATCAGATACCACATTGTGCTTCATGCCTAATCCACAAGGAAATTAAAAAAAATGAAAACAGGTTTAATTTCAGAATTGCTAAAATTCCCAGACTTTGCTAGTCCACGCAATTTACATCAATATAATTTCACCCACTCAAAAATGCTAAACAGTTAAAACAGTTGCATTTCTCAGTCTCTGATACTGGTTTTATTTTAGAAAAAGACACTATAAGTGTATTCAGCCTGGAGAAGAGAAGGCTTTGAGGTGACCTGATGGTGGCTTTGTAGTACCTGAAGGGGGCCTAGCAGAAAGCTGGGGTAGGATTTTTCATGGGTGTGTGGCGAGAGAACAAGGGGCAATGGTTTCAAAATTGGAGAGGGGAGATTTAGATATTAGGATGAAATTCTTTACTATGAGGGTGGTGAGACACTGACACAGGTTGTCCAGGGAAGTTGTGGATGATCCCTCCCTGGAAGTGTAACTTGATCTAATGGGAGGTGTCCATGCACACTGCAGCATGGTTGGAACCAGATGATCTTAAAGATCCCTTCCAGTTCTGCCCATTCCATGATTCTATTTTTAAACTGTATCACATAATATAGTCCTCAGATTCCACTGTAGGTCTTATGACATTAGTTTTCCAACACTAGGCTCAGACAGCCCACTCTATCACTACAGCAAACATCTATTTCCGTGACTTGGATAGATGTTTAGTCAGAAGATCAGGATCAGAAGATCTAAAAGTGCATTAAATAGTTCTTGTAGATGACCTCTTACAGGTATTGACATTCCTGAATGCAGGAGGGTATTCTTTTCATTAGATCATGCGGTCTAATCCATCAGTAAGAATTCATGCTCTCAACAAGTAACACACCATATATGTTACTCAGTTGCTGAGTATTTCATTTCATCATTTCATGGTTTAATAGTCTATAAATAATTTGAAATAATACAGAAGATACCATTATCATACGTGATATTTACATTTCTAGACACACAATTTATTTAGGTTTAATGATCTCCATTGGATTTCTATTTCAATTTTTTTTTTTTTTTTTTAATGATGGAACCATAAAGAATGGAAAAGATCTACCTATTATTTAATATTCCATGGCTGTGAATTAACAGAATATTCGTAGTGGCCAAACTGGACACAAATTAAGGAGCTGACATGCAAGTTACAAATCTTGCTCTGAGTCCTTTATGTGGCCATTATGAATCATTGTCATTTCATATCATCATTAAGCTAAACAGTCATCCACTCTGATATATTCTTAACCAAGAAAAAAATAATTACAAGTTTTGAAATATACTTGTGGTATTTCGTTTGCTGACAAATTAGTTTTGGACATGTGTGCAAAAAAGCATCGAATTTGAGTGTAAATTCCCTTTGAATACCATGGGAAATTTGCCCATATCTGTCTTGCTCCCCTCTGTACCAAGGATATTTCTCATTGTTATCAAGCAAGAAATTCTACTGATAAAAAAAAAGACACAAAAGAGCAACTTCAAAGTGTAGCAAGGAGACCAGTACTGAAGTGCAAAAAGGGAATAACCAAAGGCAGCAAGTATAATCTGATCAGAAGCCTGTAAATAGCTTAATAACATGACTGAATTGCACAGGAAACACAGGAGAAGCACAGGAAAAGACTGAGTGAACTGATAATACTTTAGGAAATCATGGGTAGCAGAGCAAGATGCTTTATCTCCATTTTAATTGTTTTAATCTTTGCATTAACACTTACATAAGAGCTATTAACTGAGTTGGGAATTTTGGAATTGAAACCATACTTAAAAATAGTATTAAAAAATCAAGGCTTTTAACAGCTTACGTGTCTGAAGAGCTTGGTAAAACCCCGAGAGCCCCAGCAAACTGTCCTGTCAGATCACTGAGTCTGAGGCAAACACATGCAGCTCTACACTTCCACCAGTTTAAAACCAGGAAATAAATAAATAAATAAGTATCAGAAGCACATTGAAATCTATTCCATTTTCTTTCACATTCATTTTTGACCTAATACAGTTCAGAAGAAAATGTCTTTCCAGAGGGCATATACCAAAGTGTCTCAGTAGTACAAAAGACCTCGCATTCTCCTTTGCTTTCCATTTTGGACAACACTTAATGTATTGCTGCTGTTTGTGCTAGGTTTTTGGTTATTACTTGACTCTAGGGTAACATACTGAATGTGCTTTCCCCTTATTCTGTTTTTCTTTTGTTTATAAAAGGCCAACTGCTGTAAGTGGCTATTACATATGTTATTTGAGTTGAATTCAACATTGCTAATGAAAACTTGAATTACAGTGGTTTTGACATTTATGGCAAACCACATCAAACAAAATGTGCTTTTAATCAACTAATACAAGCCTAACATTTTTTTTCTTCAAATGTATGTAATGAATTTTTTTTTTTAATCTTAGGTTTAACTAATGAGGGGTTTACTAAGGTTTATTCTACATTGTAATTTATCAGTTGTATTAAATTCCCAGGTTTTAAACAGTACATCTATTTTTTTGCAAGTGTTTAAAATTACTTTGAGACTGGTATATGTTAGTTGTATTCATTGATGCAAATAAGAAGCCAAATTCATTAAGCATTAAGTTACAGATAATGGACTGAATTTTCCCTACAGATGGATTAGATGCCATCAGTATTTTGTAGATGTGGCTCATGAAGTCCAGCATCTAACTACCTCAATATTTTTTTTCGTTCAGACAGGAGTAATAAGAGTTCTTATTGTCTTAACATTCATGCAGTAGCCACAGTGTGAAAGCTGGAAATGTGACAGCTTCCAGCATTGTCACTGGTTTAATGCTGGTATTTGACAGCTCTGGCCCTTAGCTGTTGAATGAGGTGTACCAGTAAAGAGATCACACAAAACCTAGTGCAATGACTATTAATGAATATGCAGCTCAGTTACTGTTAAGACAAAGTTTTTGTGATTCTAAAAATAGGGAATTTTGGAATATTAATTATGGGATTTACTATGCAAAGAGTTTGCTGCAAAAAGTGAACTCTTTCTATATCTGTTGAGCTGAGTGCAAGGGGCAACCTTTGGGGCAAAATGTCATTTAATTCATTGTGACAAAGCAGAAAGAGAACTTTTAACCAACAAAAGGCCAGGCCACAGGTTTGCCATTTCAAGGTAAGAAGCAAAGAATAACATTTCCACATCAAAACTTTGCCCTTTAGATTATAAAGGGCTTTTTTTTTTTTTTTTTTTTTTTTTGGCATCTCACTGGTGAAAGCTCAGTGTAAGCAAGGGGAAGATGTTACCACTTTTCATGTGTTAATATAATCATACACCTACATGACTAGAAATCCAGCAAAGATTAGTTTCAGTAAAATCCTTTCAAAGCTCAGTTTCGAGTAATTTTCTCTCTTTATTGCTACCTAAATAAATGTTTCTGGCCCAATGAGAACTTGCTACCTGAAAATTAGGTTTTCTTGTCCACCTTTATGCTCACACATTCAACAGTGCTTTAGCAACATTCTAATTTTATAAATCAGTACAAAGTTATTTAATGATCCCTGTTTTAATTCATCTTCTGTATACCTATCAGTATAAACAAGGCTACAGTAAAATGTAGACTTTTTTTTAAAAAAGACACTTTTAAATAGAATAATAGGGAATCTAACCACTACCCTGAAAGTCTTATAGATACAGAAATAACCCTACAGGCTTATAGGTATAGAAAGGCATCTGAGATTGAGATCCAAGTTGCTTACAGGCTCTTGTGTGGTCTTACATTTTGTCTAAGTACACCATGGAATAGAGAGCAACAACACAAAAAATCCTTGCTCAAAGCTATGTTCTCTCTAGCAGGGTCATTCACACTAAGAAAAAAAAAATACAACAAAAAACCCACCACCTTTTATTTTCAAAAACATTGAACATTCTATCTCCTGCTGTCTAAATTCTTTGTTGACTTACTTGTTGTATTTTCAAGCTTCATGTCTACATTTCTTCCCTTCATGTTTGCCCAGCAGGCATATGCCCACACCCCCACCCCTCTTGGCAGGAGATAGCTTGTCTTGTGTATTGAGCAGTTTTGGTGAGCTTTGGGAATAGCTCTTGTGGAAATACCTATGATAAACAGGACTTTTGGGGGATTTTATGCAGTTCTATACACCCTCTTTTTTTCTTGACAGTTAGACTTCAACAACTGCAGACAGTGCTGCATTTCATTAAATGTTCTTTTCCTTATACAGTGTTTGTGGGATGTGATGAGTAATTTAGGATGCACATAAAGTGTTCTTTATCATTTTAATAAAAGTCTGGCTACCACTGTAGTTGATTTTTTAATTGAAAAAATCAGACACAGAAATAGATTTTTTTCTTATCTTACAGATAAGACAATGTGTTCCTACATACCTAGGGAGATGTGCATAATTACACTGAAAATCAGTTTAATGAAGCCAACAAACTATGTATTCACAGATTATGTCAATTCTCTCATTTGTTTCTTATATGTTCAGTGTTATTTAACATACTTTTACTATTTAGTAAGGTTTTGGTCAAGTAACTGAGCTATAATAAGAATGGTGACTGAAGCTATTGGTAAAAATAAAAAAAAAATCTCAGTTTTTATCTGAGACTTGCATATCAGAAAAATAATCAGATAATAATTCACAGTCTTGGCATTATATTTAGTTCTTCTGCTTGTCCTGTATGCAGTGGTGTTATCATTTTATGAAAAGCATTCAGTGGGCTTGAGCTCCCTTCCAACCCCCTAACACTCTGTGATTCTGTGACTTGGTGTCTGCAGGCATCCCTATTGTTTCCATTAAAAAGCTTCAGTAGATATTTAGCATGCAATTCATCTTTCTACTCCAATCTGCTCCAGTCCCTCCTAACTGCTGATGCCAATAGTGTCAGAGCCAGAATAAATAGGTCATCCTAATTAAATGTCCATTAACAACTTCCATGCATGTTTATACATGGTTGCTGCTTGTCAGGTGGAGAAAAGTTGGTCTGTGTTTGGTTCACAATTACAGGTAGTTTGAGAGTTTCATGCAAGCATTTCTGAGTTGAAACAAAAAAACACTTACTAAAAAACAGTGAGGAACAAAGGGTTAAAGAAGTATATTGGACACAATGGGCAGGCTTTTGTCTCAAGGCATATTATTAGACAGACATACACACAGATGATTTGATGGAAATGGGATGAATTAACAAAACCAGTCATCTTTAGTCTTTTAGGGGAAATAACAGAACAACCCTAACTCATATGCATACACATACTAAATAATATTCTATAAAAAAAAATCTCAGTTATTGTTAAATTGCTGAATTTGTGACTATTTTTTTTCCTGTGCTCAGCTATTCAAATAATATGATATTCTAATGTTTTGCCATGCAGCACTAATGTTGGATGAGAATACCAATTTAGAACTGAATGCAAATCTATCCACTGGACCAGTGGTAATCACATGACTGAACATCATATTATCACCTCAGTTCTTTCCCCCTTCTGTCTTTCTTGACAAGGATTCAAAACACAGTATCCTATAAAAAGGAAAGATGTGAAAAACATTTCCAATCACAATTTTTAAAAATCTCCTTAAAAATAAAAAGACTAAACAAAAATATTGTAACAATGTGGCATTTTCATATCCTTTTTTCACATTTTTCAGAGTTGGGTTTGTTTTTTTCCCTTTTTTTTTGTTCCTGGTGCATGAGGGTTTTGGTTTTAGTTTTTTTTTTTTTTCTGGCTCTACAAAGACATTTATGCTAAAGGTTCAGGGGTTTAACTGTCTATTTTCCTTTTCTCTTCAATTTACATTCTTATACTTTTCAACTTTCAAAATGGATTATTCTCACAAAATGTTAAATTACATGTGCTTTTAGTAGTACAGATAATTTAATACCATTTCCATTTTTGCTTTTTTGAAAGTACTTAGTGGACTTAGTGGACAATATTTTAAATTGATATGCATGGAAAGAAACTACAAGATTTTAAATTTACATTCTTCTACCAACAAATGTGATTTTAACTATTAGTCTGCTATTCTGCCTAAATTAATATCCTTTTATATTAGCTTGAAAGGAAGTGACAGCTCAAAAATTGAAAGAAAAGGCAAAGTAATGCACAGGTGGACAGCAGCAGATCTGTAGATCATACATAGCTGACTTCAGAAAGGGATGGGGAATGTAGCTGTGATTATGTTATATTTAAATATAGTATTTAAGAGCATTTTTGCAAAGACATTTGTGACTGTCATTTGCAGAGACACACAAATTTGTGTTCTCTGAGCAGCAACCTTGCCTGAATACAGTCAGGGAAAAAAAATGTAGAAAGCACAAACACAGGCTGGGCAGAGAACAGATTTATAACAGCCCTGCAGAGAAGGACTTGGGGATGACGGCTGATGAGAAGCTCAGCATGAGCCAGCAATGTTCACTTGCAGCCCAGATAGTCAACCCTACCCTCCTGTCACAGCTTTAGCCAATAACCCAGTGACAGATGCTCTCTGTTATCTCCCCACTACGCTCCCTGGGGAAGATAAAAGGGAAATAAGGTAGAGAGACCTTGAGGTTGGAAAAAAGCCTGTAATAGGTTTAATGAAACAGCAAATAATAATGATGATGAATTACATACAAACATATGAAGATATTCAAAGATATAAATGAATATGCAAATACAGGACTCACATTTTTTTAGTTGAGAGTTACTTCCCAACTGGAAAAAGTCCCAAACTGGACTCTGCAGGAGGTGGGGGTACCACAGTTTAGAGTCCCAGAGACAACCTGCAGAAAACCTTGGAGCAGCTGAGCCATTCCTACTCAGGGAGGCAGGAGAAAGCAATCTATCACAGTCAATATTCTTGAACAAGAATAGAGGAACAACACAAACAAACCCCATTCCAGCCAACAGGGCAGCCAGAGAGAATAGGAGGGTGTTTTCTTAGGAGCCATTTTATACTGAACACCATGGGAAGAACTTCTATGAGTGGTCCCTTTAGGCCACCTGGCCCAACCTCTCCTTATCACAGGCACAGCTGCTGCCCCCTGACCCACACTGTAAGTGCCCCATAAACAGACTGGCAGCTGCTGGTGGGGACCCAGGAGATCTCTGGTTAGTATGGCTATGGAAAACTTTTATCCTGGTACTCTCAAACAAGGACAGCTGAGCTGCATCAGCAGGTTGAGGGAGGTGATTTTTTACTCTACTCTACTCTACTCTACTCTACTCTACTCTACTCTACTCTACTCTACTCTACTCTACTCTACTCTACTCTTGTCAGATCCCACCTGGAGTACAGTGTCCCATTCTGGAGTCAAAAAAATAAGAATCTTTTGGGGTGAGTACAGAGGAGGGCCATGAAGATGATGAGAGTTCTGGAGCACCCCTGCTATGGAGAGAGGCTGAAGGAGGTGGGGTTGTTCAGTGTGGTGAAGAGAAGCCTTCAGGTACTAGGAAAGCTTGAAAGGGACATTTCCAGGGAGTGGTAGGGTGGAGAAATAATTGTTTTAAGCTGAAAGAGGATAGACTTAGGTTAGACATTGAGAAGTAATTCTTTAGTGTGTGAGTGGTGAGACACTGGCACAGGTTACCTAGAGAAGCAGTGGATGCTCCCTCCCTGTGTTCAAGGCCAGATTGGAGGAGGCTTTGAGCAACCTGATCTAGTGGAAGGTGCCCTTGTCTTTAAGGCCCCTTCTAACCTAAACCACTCTGTGATGATTCTGTGATAAGTTGAATTATTGTTGGAGGGTATTTAAAAAAAACACAGCCATGCATGTTCAGATGCAGTTGTGGATAGCTATTGACAGGGCAAGCAATTGCAATTATAAAAATAAGGAGGCAAAATGGCTTGCAATTGTTACAGTAAAATCAGGCTTTGCTTTTAAATTTGTATGTTGTTTGTTTTCTTGTTTGTTTTTTTTTTTTAATACTCTTAGCAAATAGAATTTCTTCTGTTGCGTTACATTTGACTTGCTACAACACCATGAGCTAATGAAAAATATGACTTTGAATATCAGCATATATTGTTATTGTTTTTCCACACATTTACATCCATTCAGGACATGAGCCCATAATATAGCTATCCCAAAAGAAGCCTGAAAGTTGATGTTATAAAGATGTGTTTAATCATGAAGGGTAAATACTGCCTCTGAAAGAGCAGACTTTTTCCTCTTAAATGAACATCTGATAGTAAGTTCTATAAAATTATGTGTTTTTGCAGACTACTGGAAAATACTTAAATTAATAAATTTCATAGATAAGTTGACTAATGTAAACGTTTGTGGTACCCTATTGAAAATCAAGGCACAAAATGAATTACAAAAGAAGGAACATAACTGGTTTGTAGAAGTTTAAAATCCTTTAAAATCCTACTGCAAAACAGCGAAGCTCATTGTAGTGATCTCAGTCCACTCAGAGGCAAAAATACATGACTGAGTTAGTTTCATATCTGGTGAAAGGCCAAAATGTGCCTTATTCATACTTTGTCTGCAGGGCAAAGAGAATCTTTTGTAACTACAAATCCTTTTCTCAGTTTCACTTAAGTGCACTGAGACTGCCTATATGGAACCAGAGGAATTGAAACCTTCAGTTTATTTTTTCCAAGTCAGCAACTTTAAATTGCCTATACTGTTATATCTGCAAATTCAAATACACCTATTTCTATCTCTTTACTATGCCAGTCTTTCTACCTAGTTTACCAAATACTGAGAACAGTGATTTAAGTCATTATTAGCAAGGATACAGCCAGTTGGTGTCCAAGGGTGCTGTGCTGTACCTGCCAAAGGTGCCAAACTCTCCCTGAGCAGATGCAGTCCACAAGCTTATTTTAATGCTTATTAATATATTACTGAACAGAAATGGATCACAATATATTTAATAGATCTTTGAAAATGTGAAAAATATTTCATTACTATTTGAATACATGAATGGGATAACTGAATAAAAATGATCCTTCTGTTTTTCTGTTGACATCACACATAATGATTGGAGGAAAAGAAGCAACCTTGTGAGTGCAAATAAAGACTTCTCTCTAAAATACACAGCTCATAGAGATGAATCACTGAGGTAAATACAGAGAGGTATGTAGCCCTAAGTTTAAGGTATGAACAATTAATAGAATAATGGTAAAAGTTTAAAAGCAGCATCATTATGCAAACTGTTCCAGGGTGAATTTATCTGAAACTTTTTTTAAGACAAGAGTTATTGACCTGATTCCTCAATACCCCATAGACTCTTCTCTAAAGCTTAGTTTCTATATTACCTTTTGAAGTTGCTGCAATATAGGTGAGCAGTTTCCACTACCAACAGCCTAATTAGGAAGAATAATGTCTCTTGTGACAACAAAACCTTCTTCATATTCAATCATCCAGTCCAAAAATATGCAGGGTGGGGTAATGAATCTTAAAAATGCCAATTTTGTGAGTTTCTAATCACAGATACTTCATCAGCTGACAAAAGAAAAACCTCAGTAGGTGTAGCACTTCAAAATCTGGGACAATTTCCATGTAATATCAGGAATCAGCAGGGATACACAGCTGGATAAAAATAAAAAGCTTGCTGTAATTGAAAATTGCTTCGCATCTTGTTTGTGATTGAAATGAAGTTCAGTTCCTTGAAATCTTGTTTAGCAATTAAATCTGTTTTACTTAGGCAATGAAATATTGTCTGTTGTCCTTGAATGATAAAACCAGTACTGAGGTGCTTTAACATTTTATGCTAATTGAACATGTGAACATACAAAAATGTGGCAAAATCTGTTTTCAAAAACTTGATTGCTTTCATCTGAGCATGTTCAAGAAATGCTCTCTTTCACGAGAAGAGCCTTTGGTCATCTATATTACTTACAAAGAATCTTGGTGACAGCCTTCTTTTGAAAAAAATTTGCTACCCCTAAATAGAGCAATTGTCTCCAGAAGCCAGTGTGATAACTTTGCGTAAAACCTGACTGAGTTTAAAGTTCAGATGCAATGTAAAATTAGCCTCTAATAGAGTTCTTGTCTACTCTGCTTTTCAATTTTGTATCTGTTTGTTTTGTGGGTTGAATAGATTAAGAAGTGGGAGAGCTGATACTCAAAATAAAACAGGCATTAGTAACTTAAACAGCTGCAAATAAAACTTGTGATCATACAATTCTTAAAGCCATTTTTCAGGATAATATTTCAGCTGTTTTGTTTGTTTATTTTATCTTATTTTTTACATTCAAATCTTATGAGTCCCCAGCCCTCACTAAGTTTTCTTAGGAGAGATGAAACTTAATAAGTTAAAACATTAAATAATTATTATCAATATTGAATCAGAGGGAAAATGTGTATAAGTAAGAAAAATAAATAATCCACCTCTAAACCCAAGAGACACAGGCAAATTTTTAATGTAACTTCTAAACCTCAGTAGATAAATCACCTTTCATATGTATACCCCATCCTAAAATATGAATGCAGACCTACCCATACTCCAACACTCATCTCATTCTTTTCCTTGTGCACATTTCTTTAGTATACATTCCCTAATTATGACTTCAAATAATGTTAAAATTTAATAACGTATTTATTCAGAAGATAGAGATAATATTGAAACAATTTCAAGTTTTAAAATTTGTAACTCAATTATTAACTATAAATATAATTTTTAAATCTTTTGTTTGAACCTGTTCCTAGGATCTATTCAGTTCCAGGTAACTGATATACCATTCTCATAATTCTTTAGAGTAGTTAACTCAAAGCTACCAAGCAATAAAGGGAAGTTTCCTGGCAAAGAGCTGAGGAACTGCAATACTGGCAGAATACAGGCTTGGAGGCTCAGAGCATGTAATTGGAGAGCAGCTATTTAAATAGGACAGGAAAAGAATTGGGACCTAGGCACTTCACTGTGCAGATTCACAGTATGAAGCTAGAGATACGGTGTCTTGAACATCTCAAAGTCATAATCAGAAGGGTAAAAAACATGAGGGAGGCTGTAGCAGACCATCTGAGCAAAGGAGATAGGATGAAATAGTGGATGAGCCTTTCTACAAACAGCTAGCAGAAGATTTCCACTCACAGGAATTCATTTTTGTGGGATATTTTGGCTACACGTGTGAGGGTAACTGCAACAAAACTGTAGTGCTCTGGACAGTGCTACAGAGGTTGACCAGGCAAAAAGACTCTGCTCACAGTGATGTGACTGTAGGTGTGGCCATAAATGGCTCTTTGAATGTCAATTGCAAGATGATTGAGTCCAAGATCCATAGGAAATCTGGAAAGTTAAACTGGAGAGTCAGAACTTTGGACCTTGCAGGAGGATAGACCAGTTTATTCAGGAATTTGTTTTTTTTTTTTCAGGAAGATTGAGATGTTTGGCAAAGCAAACTTGTTTTGTCTAAGCTTGAAACTTCCTGATGAAATATACTGTAAAAATGGAGGACTTTTACAAGGACTAGAAACAGTACCAGGCAAGGAAATGTAGTATGAAAACTTCTTGAGTGCTGAATTAGAAAATCTGAAAAGTCAAAGCCCAGTTCTAGCTAAATCTAGCAAGGGATATTAAGAGATGTTATTTTGCTTTGAACTCTTTTATGGAAAAAGATAATTGCAGAAGCACTGAAATAACATTTTCTTAATTATACATTATTCTGAGTATGCCATGTTTGTAGGCATCTTGTAGGGTGAGTAGGTTTTCTACCCTGTCATAAAGAATTGCAGCACTACATTTCTAGATAGATTATTGAATATCAAGCAATGGGAGAAAATAGGATTATAACAATTATGCAGTCTTAATTAATTCCTGTGAGGAATTAATGAGCCTGTCCACAAGTCTCATCCCATTTGAAATTGAGTAACACTAATCTTAAGGATAGATGATCCCATGGACCCCATTCCTACTGTTTTCACAGTATCTATTAAGCAAAGCTGAGTGAGAGGGCTCAGCACGAGAATAGTTGCCATTATGCTGGAATGATTGGTTTGGCATTGTAAAAGAAAATGTGAGTTTTATCCCATCTGCAGTGAGTTTTAAGACTTACTTAGGCACTCAGCAAATCATGAGTGCTAGTTTTGAGCTAAAAATAATGCCATAGGATGGCAGGTTAAATCTGAATATTTAAGTTCTTAGAAAAGCTAGTTGAAAAATACAGGTCTCTGAAAAGCAAGTATATTTGTGACAGGCTCAAGAAAATTGCTGTTCTCAGCTGTAAAATGGAGTACTTGGCTAAAGCAAAAGATAGAGCATTTCTCCTGTAATATTAGTACACTACCCAGAAAATGAAACCCTGATTATTTCTGATAGAGTTCATGAGCTTTACTTTCTTTGTCTGCTCTCATGTAAGGAGCTATGGACTCTATTGGAGAACAGCCTTCCCAGTATCTTCTTCAATTCCATTTGCATAAATAAATAAATATCCATTGGACCAATTTTTAAACTGCTCTTAGGGAAATTTTCTAAAAAGGCAAATTAAAACCAAAACTCCCCATTATAGCATGGGTGACTACAACTCAATCCAAGGTGACATGAAGTAAAGTACCACTATATAAGCTAAACTAGACAAAGGAAGAATGTTAACAGGATTATGAAGTTTTCAGAAGTTTATGAATAATCTCCTGTAATAGTTCGGGAATGAAACATAGGTATTGCCAAGTAGATCTAAGTTACCAATAATTGTTAATACCAGTGAGGAAAATAGTGGTCATTATTTCAGAGGATTAATTTCCCTAGAGAAATATGTGCTCTGCATCTTACCTTCAAGTAATTTGGTGCTTACCAAAGACAGAGAAAGACATAAGTAGTGCTTTTCCAAAAGTATGTTTAAGTCCAAATTTATTTACTATGTGGCTACTTGATATGGCATAAAAGAATCTGAAGGAAAAAAAAAACCAAGGGAGAGGAATCTTACTGTTTTTAAAATATTGAGCTCTTTTAGAATCTACATGTTTTATAAATGAAATTGTAAAAAAAACAAGCCAAACAAACAAACAAAAAAGCAAACCCCTCATATTTGTAGTATTATACTTATTAAATGTAAAATGCATAACGTAGAATACAACTTCCATGAAGGGACACCACACAGTGCTGAAACATACTGATAGAAACAGAGATTTTTATGTGAATGACTAAAGGAACATTTTCATCACTTTTCTATGTATTCACCAGCTATCCTGTATATTCCTCTAACAGTTTGTTGTTGTAAGTGGATAAAATTCAATTGCATTAAAACATATACTTTCCTTTAATTTTTAGGAAAAGAATAGGGCTATTTTGAAGTCTTTTTCCTGAAATAATTTCTTGGCTGATTCAAGGTCCTCTGATACTCTTTTGGAAGTGGTAGCAACTTCAGATACAAGAGTTCATCCATAGCGTAGTGTTTTGTATGTGATTACTTTTTTTTTTTTAAGTAACAGAAAATGTGAGGACTCCCTTTCAGGCACCTGTAGCATTTCCTCATTTCTGGAGACACTTATACAAAGGATGTTTTGTGGGAGGTCTGACCCATTGCTTCCTCATTACACTTCTTAAGAGAAACCTCCCTGTGTGACCTTGCATTCTGCTCTTCCTCTCTGTACGAGTGATTCAGTCACCCTTCTTTGCTTTCATTAGTGCATTTTTTAAAATTCTGTTTATGCCTATTAGTGTTGCAAGTTTTAAATTGGATGTACTGGATGTCTGTGCTGGCCTTCAGCTAGAACAACCTCCTTAGTGTAAGCCAGTAAGAGTCAAAACCAAGTTATTACTGTTGATCTGTATTTGTGCAGTTGAGAAGTGCTGGCCCCTTTTCACTGAGTAGCTTTTGGTCATAGCGTTTTAGAAAGCAAATGAAAGACTGATTTTGTAGTGTATTCATTACATTAAGTGAAGAATGTTTTGTACACAGTTTGTAAGTACAATATTCCACTACATTATTCTCATATTTTAATCTTAGTTCAGCTTTTATTTCTATCCAAACATAATGAGAGTTGCATTTTTTCTGTACAGTTAGAAACTTCTGGTGTGTAATTCTGCTTCATTCCCTACCATATAAAATATGCTGTAGACAATATGACTTTTGTGGATACAGTTATTTAATTAGATGATCATGAAATTAATGATTTTGGAATAACTCTTACATTAATGTTAATTTTTCACAAGTGAATATTAAAGTTAAAGCAATTTAGAATTATCCAGGGGATTGACTTCGTGTATGTACGCACTTATTTTGAGTATGTTCAATGATTCTACATTAGAAACACATTAAGAATGTTGAGTAACCAAACAGAACTATTAAACAAGAAAATTATTCTTAGTTTATGTCAATTATACTGCCTTGAGCAGCTCAGGATAAAGTTTTTTACATTTAATTTAATCATATTATTTTGTTTCTGTGCTTTCCAATCTGTTTTATTTGATTGATTGATTGATTGACTTTGTTCCATTACTGGGCTTTCTGAGTTTGAATGAAATCTTTTGCATTTCCTTTTGTTAAAAATCAGTAAAATAAGAATAGGAAAGATCCAGGAGTCCATAAAAGCAAACAGAAAGATAGACAATGTCTACTACATTCCAGATATGTGTGTCCATCTTACTCTTTTTTTTTTCCCTCAGATTTATTAATTACCTTAATTAATACTTAGTTATTCACATATATATTATATATATATGTATGTAGATATAAGCATATTTATAAAATATGTATTTATATATATTCATATATAGAAACTTGGGCAACCTTAAGAAACCAAGTGCTTAAGGTAATCATCTTTGATTTAGTTCAGATTAGTTCAGATTAGTTCAGAATTCTTCAATCACCACCTACATGCTCTTCTGGAAGTTTGTTTTCCTTGTGCAAAAAGAAATTCTTTAATAGACTTTGGAAGAAGATACATATTCATTTCATGGAAAGAAATGCAATAAATTGATCCTGAAAGCTTTCCCAAATGGTGTTAAATTGCTCCAGGCAAGTATGAATTTGGACCTGCTACTGGAGGAAATATCTGTATTTCTGGAAAGGAATGATTAAGAAACATCAGCAAAACATTAGAAACTTTGATGGAGGCTACACCTTTTGTCATTTGTACAGCATATATTAATTAACAATCAAAAGACTTTGTGGAGGGACTGAGGTGAGGATTACGGGTAGCGAGTGGTCCAACATATACATAGAGTTTGTTGAATCAGACAGATAAGGCTATTTTTAAAAAAAATCTTCTTTCTGAAAGATGAAAAGCAGAATAGATAGTCTGTTAAAAGCTGAAAAAAAGCCCATGATGCTACAGCAGTTAATGCAGAACAGAGATCCTATTTTATATGTAGGTATTTTGAAAATCATTGTGTCAAAACTAAAAGCACAAGACTCTTTACTAGTAATTATTTTTTCATAGGCTATTATTCAAAAATATATTTTGTATCTTTGGTCTTGGCTGAGAATGGAAATGTTTAAGAATGAGAGGAAGAAAAGAAAGGCCTTAACTGTAATTCTTAAAAATACTGCATGATACTGACAATGTGTTCATCTTCCAAAAAACCTTACACAAGTTGTATTGCTTTGAGAAATTCTGATGTATGGAAACAGATGTAATTTGTCATGATGCAGGTGCAGAGTGTATTTGGTTGTACAGTTTGCTTTGTGCTAGAAAGGACTGGTGTGCTGTTGTAGTATTCTGGTTTGTATAGCTATTGAGGTTTTCAGAAGACTGTCAATTATTTCTCACAGTATGATATTTCTACTGAATTTCTAAAAGGAAAGGTGATTCTCTAAGAAGCATAGTAAACAACTGCATTCTGTGATTCTATGATATTGCAATGATTTTTATAGATTGAAATGTCTTATTTTACCTAAAAGTTTTCAAATCTTATGAAATCTTTAGAGCAGTTAATGTCTCAAAAAATGTCTCCTATAATTTTGCATATTTTTCAGAGAGAAAGACAGTAAGCTCAATTATTTTTGCCATATTCCATAAGTTTTGTTGCTCAGAACTCTAAAATAATAGCTTACCATGATGACAACTGCCTGGCTAATTAGATTTTTTTCAAAATATTCCTAACACCTTCAGAGGTTGAAATGATTTTTATTCATAAGGTTTGGAAAAATGGTAACCCGTGCAAAGTTTTTAATTGGTTGAATTTCAGCCCAATTGAGTTAACAGCAAACATGACAAGCTTTTGAAAAGGAAACTATGCCACAACAGGTATTAACAATATTCTACTTTCTCAGTACTTTGCACTGTGTTTTCAAACTTGATTATGGCCTATTTTCTGCCTTTATGGTCTGGAAGTTAATTGACAGCCATCATCCCTATGACATTTACAGTTTCTGCATTTCTGAATACATGAATTATGTAGAGTTCTCCAAAATCTATACATACAGGTTTTTCTAAACATTCAGTGCAAGTACCAATTACATTTCTTATTGCCAATGTAAATATTTAGAGCTTTGCTAAAAAATCCTGTAAAGATTTAGTTTAAAGCACATTAAAAAAAATAAAAAGGAATATTTAGTTCGTTCTTTTCAAACTCTGTATCAGAATAACTTGGAAATTTTATCCATAGTTCAATACACTATAAATGATCCTGCTGATCCTTTTATTTCTTCAACATAAATAACATCAGAACATCATAGAAGCTTGATTGTAAATTCATATATTTTACAATTGTGAACATACTTGAAGTCACATAGCTGTAAGTGTCTCTAGGATTTTCCCTTTGCTATGAAAATTAACTCAGACTGACACTTCAGAGAAATCAGAGACTCAGCAGTTATCAAAATTAAATTACAAGTGGACCATTGATGTACTGCAAGGATTCAGTGAAAGAAAGTTTGCTTACTACACCTGTGATGATTTCTGCTGTTTAATTAAAATTATCAAGCATGAATGTAATTACTTAATAAATTCATGAATATTAACTGAGATTTCAAAACAATCATTCTATGCTTCTGTGATTCTCTGATTTATGATGATGTCTGTAATTTCTGTTGAATGTTTACAGAATGATGCCTTTAAATTAATTTTATGCGTTATCTGTCAATATATTGAATAGGTAGCTATTTTTTAAAATTACTTTTAAGTTGTATGTTGTACAATATTTAATGACTTTTTAGGTTTCTCTCACTTACTAGACATTTGCAAAGAAAATATTATTCCAGCAATCCAATTCCCTTTCAAAAACAAGCACTTGGCTGCTCATCTGAGTTTTAAATAAGTTTTTGATAAAGGGGGCTTAGTAAATATTTACACTTTAGATTAAGTACCTTAAAAGGCATTTGATTAACACATTAAAGAGATATTGCAATTCATCTGTAATGATTATCAGTAAGTACATCATAAAATGTAATTTTATGAAATGAATATGAATAGGGAATTCATTAAAAAAAAACCCCACTATGCTTGCTTTGCTAACTTTGGGTTCCAAAATGATTGAATTTTTTCAAAAGCATACTAATATATCTAGCTATAGGTTCTTCTGTAAACCCTCTATGATTCATTCAAACTCACAACCAAGTGAACAATTAGACTCATGAATGAAGACTAATGAAGGCTAATCCTATTAAAATATTATAAAATGTTCATAATTTTTGCATAATCATTGCATTATGGACACAGCTTCTCTGATGTGCACTTTGCTAATGTTAAATAGAGGGTGTGGAATATAAGGAGAAATACTACTTAAATTAATTTACATTAATTTTGTACTACTGTTTTCTGTAATTACATTTAGTAAATGTAGGTAAATAAAGGTACCAGATACTGTTAATGTGATCAAGTACGTGTTTGTATGTACATACTCACTGTTGTGGTCCGAGGTAGCATTAAAATTTATTTTTGTTTTGGATACGTGAAACTAAGTCCAACCATAGAAAATGGTCAAATGCAAGCAGATTTTATTTGACAATTGACACAGGCAAAAATGTAGAAAAGAGGTAGAGAGGAAAAGAAGATCTAAGAAAGAGAGAGGAAAAGTGGTAAGAAATGGTAAGAAAGAGAGTGAAGAGAGGAGAAATAAAGGGTAAGAAGGTGGGAAAAATGAGAGAGAGAGCGAGAGAGAGAGAGAGAGTCACCACCAGGGGTCCAGCTGTCCAGCAAGGTTCTTCAGGATGGTGTGCTGATCCTGGACAGGGTCCGGTGCAGTAATGGTGGTGGGTCAAAAGACCACAGTCAGAGCATGGACAGCAATATATACCCCTGTGTCCTTTTGTTCTGAAGGGGCAGCTGTCAGTCAGGCAGGGTCGTTAGCAGGCAGGCTGCCTGGAGGGGAGCAGAAGGGTGTAGTCCCCCACCGGTCATCAATTCTTATCTTCATCCAGAAGCCATCCCTCCTCTCTTCCAGCCACTTAACCAGGTACATCGTGCCTCCAGGGCCATGCCAGCATTGAAGGCTGGCCCTCAGGAAAGGGGCTTCTTCCTGATGCCATCCTTGCTCTGCTCCAGCCCCATTAGCATGCCTGGAGGGATGTCCCAGCATTGAAGGCTGGTGCTCAGAAGAGGAATACCCTCCACCCAGTAGCTCTTATCACATCCCGAGGGGTCACTCCTGCTCAGCTCTGGCCAGCCAGCTCCTCCACCCTAGCCAGGGCTATTAATTTTAAAATTGCTCTTTTGAGACAGTTGCAAATCAGTGAGGTCAGACTCACACACTCACATTTTCCAAAAATGTGGTTTCCGAGGCAGACAGGATCATGCATAATACTCAGAAAACCAGCCTTATCTCTGGCCAGATATGCTTTTTTGGTGGAAGTATGGATTTTTGCATATACATATTAGATATATAAAGCTATATTTGTACACACATGTTCTTTGCAATTGCAGTCTCTTTTAGAGTTTTAATTATTTTTATGGTTAAAATTGTAAAATAATGAATGATGTGTCTTGCTTTGACTTTTCCTTATACTAAACAAGACTGTAGAAAATACAGTATAATTTTTTATCATGTGCTTTTAAGCAAAATTGTTGAGAAGCTCATATCACTTCAGTTGCTCTTGTTGTCAGTCACTAAGAGCCACTACAGAAGTTTGCAAAATAATGGATCTAAAATTAATAGAGTAGTTGTTTACAGCTTTTTGCTAAACAGGACAGTATATTCAATAGAAGGAACTGTTCCAATTGTAAGTGCATAATGACATTTTTTAGAAAGGGGATATGAGTTCTCATTATTCCTGCTGTAATTAGCATTGATCTAATCTCACTTCTAGCACAATGGGATTAGAATAAATTTCATCAAAGTCCCATAAGTCATTTGGGTTTCTGTTTCTCTGTATTTATTTATTATTATAGTATTTATTATTATAGTGTTGATGGATTGAATCAATCTTCATCCTTTTTGTAGTTATCTGATATTATTCACAGAAATGAAAGATTCCAGCATAATTCCACTGAGAAAGGACCTCAGGACTATTACCAAATTGCTCAGGGTTTGGTTCAATCAGATCTCAAAAACTCCCAAGGATGGAGGCTGTGCAGCCTTTCTGAAGCAACCTCTACTAGAGCCTGACTGTTTCATAAGGAAAAATATTTTCCTTACATGCAGATGAGACATCCCTCATTTAAACTTGTGGTCACTGTCTGCTATGCATCACTGTGATGGCTCTATCTTTTCTCTGCTTCCTCTGTGGAAGGTCTGAAAACTCTCAGCCTAATGACTGATGAGGAGAGAGGGATGATCATTGCTCTGCACCGTGCTCACCGTGCTAGTAGAGCCCTTATTGCTTTCCATCTTAAGCATTCCCTCAGATATGTGGTCTCAATCTGTGTCATTCCTGGGGGTCTTTATTCCCAAGAGCAAGATCTTGCTGAATTTCATGAGGTTCCTGGAAGCCCATTCTTTCAGCCTGTTCAGTTCCCTCTGGGTGGCAGCTGTTAACACAGTAAGTGTCAACAGTTCTGTGTAATTTGGTGTCATTTGTTGTCACCTTTTCAATTTATGCTTTTTTTAAAAACCAACATTCAGAGGAGAAAGGTCATTATTTGTAATAATAGAAGTGAAGATTAGATTATACAGCTAAATTTATGCTTTTCTCTGTATCTCTGTTAGGGATTTAGAAATTACTGTGACAGGAGTGTTCAGAAGACTGATAACACAGTCCAGTCTTTGCTTTCATAATTTCATTCATTAGCAACACGCTTCATGATAATGTTTAATTTTATGTATTATTAATCCCTATCACTACATACTCACTATAAAGATAAAGCTGTCAGACTTTTAAAAAAAATTAAAAATTAAGCCTACACTGTGAGTATATAAAATCATGCTTAAACCACAGTTAGTATTGATGGATGTGATCCTTGATAGTGCTCATTACAGAGGTCAAGTTGATTAGGTTTGATGGATCCTTGACCAGAGTGGTTTGATCTAAAGTAGGCTTATCTTCTGTCTTTGCTATTTCAGCCTGTTGTTTGACATGTTCCTCTCGCTCTCAAAAGGGAGATTTCAGCTGTTCCTCATACTGCTTCTCTTTGTTTCAGGTCACTTGATGGTTGCTTGACAAATAACAATGAAATAAAACAATATATTATGTCATGAAATTACATGCCATTTATGTCTATTAATTCTCATTTAGTGAATTATTAATTTTATTATAACTTTACTTATTAAAAGAAAGTTATAGGTTTTAATATAGCATACATAAACATCGTTATTTGGTCTGAATATATAATTCACAGACTAAAGTGGATAGAAAAAGAAGTATTTTTAATTTTGTATGACACAGGTCACAGTGCCTTACAGTGTGGATTTATGATGTTAGAGAGTACTATTTCTTTCTTGTCACAATTGTGCTGCTAGATTTACAAAGAAGTGTATGGCATTAACATATTCTTCAGAGATACTGATGAATACAATTTTTTTTCAGCTACTTCAAAAGTTAAGAAGTCTTAGAATGCTGAGTCAAGATGTGGTATGATGTCGTTGACAAATTATAAACTGTGAGGAGGAATTTATTAATCTTATTTCTGCTACTTTTTTTTTTTTTTTTTTTTGATTACTAGCTGGTGTAACAATGCTAGAATAAAAGTAAAATATTTTACATATTTCTGCAGTATCCAGAATAATCCACAAAATTTTTAGTAGGTTTTCCACAGAGCTAAACACAAATGTAAAGTACTCTAGCAAACTAATTTCCTTTCTTGTCACACTTAGGAGTAAGAATGATATTTCTGTCAGTGTAGATGTGTATTATTTTCCAGCACTCTCAATCCAGAATTCATATTATCATAAATAATATTATGTAGTGTTATCTATACTATTTGTAAATAAAATTATCAAATGTATATAAAACAGATTTAGAGCTGTTGCTAAAAGTATACATCATTAATGGGTTTTGAAGGTCAAACTACTTGATTGCTTAACTGCTCAATAACCCCATATATGTATTTAATCCCATAAATATACCCCATAATATATCCCATAAATTGTATTTATATATGCATATATTCCATGCATACATATGTTACTTATGTGGAGCATGTTCTTGAAACAAACTTAATGATAATGATGAGAAGTATAAAGCTTCTGCTTCTTCAAGACTGTGCATGTGGACAAGACCTCCCCAAAACAACTGTTCTTCTAAACCAGATAGGTAAAAAAATTTATAAATGGAAGTATAGCCCTAGGCTTCTAAACATTTACTTAACCTCAGTGTAAATGTCCTGACTTTCAGGCATCTTGGCTGTCTATAAATCCCATTGAAATCAACTTGAGTGGTAGAGCTGCAGAACAAAGTTTAATTTTAGTCTTTTAACCTCTTCTTTCCTTCCTGTTGGTATTCCCAGTTTGAATTCAGGTCTGCATTGTCCTGCTGAGATAGCTGATAAACACTGGATGACATATTAATACACTTCTGGAATACTATTTCTTCTAAACCTTTTTCATGATAAATCTGCATGATTTTATTTTGCATTTATAAAAACAATTATGTCTAGTTCATAACATTACCACTACATAATGACTTCCTATTTGAAATTATCTATAGCTAGACAAGTCACTCTTTTAACATTATCCCAATACTGGTACAAAACACATCTTTAGAGCAGAAGTGTCCTGTTTGTTAGCTTGTGCTGTTAATTAGATGAAATAAGAAGTCTCTAAGCAACCAAAGCTCAGTCACTCATAACTTTATTCATTAATGAGAGCAAGGTATTTCCTAACTCAGCTCATGTGGCTTTATCAGTGCTAATCTACTATTCCTTCTTTTAAGCTTGAAGTATACTGAGAAATTTTAATGTGGTTTAATTAATCTCTTGAGAATTGCAATTTCTAGGTAACCAGATTCAATCACCCAACATATCTATCAGAACTCTACTATGCAATACATTTTTTACTTTTTTATAGGTTTTGGGCTAATAGAAACATAAAAACATTCATGATATTATGATATTCAGTAAAAATGAGGTTGCTGGAATTATCTCAGGTATATAGTCACACAAAATTATGAAAAGTATTTTCATTTAACTAAAAATATATGAAAAAAAGTATTCCCACATTATACCTCCACAAGCCTGCATGTTTAATAATAGATATTATTTCAGAAGCAGAAAAGATTGGCTGTAGATGATACTTATTCTATAGGATCCAAAAGTTTGCTGGTGGAAATTCATTAGCATAAAGACAACAGGCCCTAAGTTTCTGATTTTTATATGGAGGAAAATCTTCACAGAGGTAACAATCCCTGAACACAAAGTAGGTTGTAATGTTTCAATTAGTATCAGCTTTGAATTAAGGACAAGGGGACCAAAGGAACGCAGAGATAAGAATGAAGGTAAGGTGCCTTACAGATAATTAAAACACAAAATAGAATTGTTAAAGAAGAAAAAGAAAAATGCACCTTATAAAACCCTAATATGTTAACTGAATCATAGATAAGAATTAGACTATTATTAAGAAACATATGTAATTTTTTCAGAAAAAAACATATAACTTCTCGATAAGTAAATTACTTATACAGTAGTTTTTAAATACCATAGCTTGATTAGAAACACTTTATACTGTAGGAGTATGGATGAATATTTTTATTGAAATTTCAGTCTCTCCTTGAATCCAGACTGTAAGATAATATAAATACAGGTAGTATTTGTGATTTGTTATCCAGCATAGTTACAATACTGTTGGTTTTAATAGTAATAATGAAAACTAATTGAAAAAGAAATTTTCAACTATCTTTTTAGACAATTTCTTCGGAGAAATTGTTAGCCATATTCCAGTGTTTAAATTAAAAGCTATTTCTTAAAGTTGTAAATTAATTATTCATTTTTTTTCTTACTATATTGTAGAAATACTGCATCTAAGATTAATAAATGGGATGTGCTAACAAAATATTGCATCACTTTTTGATGTTTAGATGTTTAGAAAATGTCATCAAGGAGAATTGTACTACCTGTGAGTACCACAAGAATACTTGCAATATGACAAATCATTTGTCATATTCAGAAGCTCTTCTATACTATTTGGAAACCTCTGCAATTTTTCAAACTGATTAAGTGCTGCCATTTGCAGCACTGATAAAGTTCTTATGTACCAAAATAATTCCTATTGCCTCTTTGCCTCTTGGGATATATTTGCCTAAAGATAATACTGAGTCAAATTGCATTTTCCTAAACAGTCCATATAAGTTTCTATTTATATAAATCATATTTCATTGGATTTTGTAGTTGTAGATTTTATTAAATGTAATTCTGTTCTCAGTAGAACTTTCTCACATAATTTAAAAAAAAAAAAAAAAAGCTGCTGATCCTGTGTAAGCACAGAGCACCTGATAATGATAATAATCATTATAAATGAAAATGTTAAAAATCTGTGGACTTACATACTTACACTCAAATGAAGAGCTTGTAGAAGTATCTTTCATCTATGGAGAAATACTACATTAAAAAAAAACACAATCTCTTTACAAAATAGCCAAGTATTGATTACAGCTTTATTAGCCTTTCCTCCCATTTTTATCTAAATATCTCTATGTATGTTTGTATTAAAATCATGTCTTTCTACAGATGACATAACTTTCCTGAGTTGTAAGGTAAATAAACAGCTTTCTTTGAAGGCTGTCTGCTATTGAAAGGTTTTACTGCCAGTGTCACATTCTCCTCTGGTGGTATCTGTTACCATTCTTAAGCAACCCTTAATCACCCTGCTGGTTAATCCATAAAACATGCAGCTTCCTGGGGTAAAGAAAGAAAATAAGGATAGTGGGGTTCTATTTAATTATGCTCACCAACACATTGTGCACATTTTCACATTATCTTTGTGTTTAAAATGAAGACACTTCAGGATTGTGAGTAATGAGGCACACACGTACACACAAGCATATTAAAAAGTGGTCTGTCACATTATTTTTATACTTAAAATGAAGACACTTCTGGACTGTGAGTAATGAGACACACACAAACATATTAAAATGTGGTCTATGATTACTTCTTAATATCAATTAAGTGCTTTACCTACCCAGTGTGAGACAGCATGCTGTCAGCCTGGGAGAGACCTAGTATTACATGGAAAGTACTGCAAACTGGTGGGGTTTTTTTACAATAAACACTGAAAGAGATAGAAACATCAGTGAAAGTACTGCCACTCATGTCTTTGCTGGATGCTGCCTATTGCAGGCATCTGGGGAGAGAGACACGAAGTACACGTGTTTTTTGAGTGCTAAGCTTGCACCTAGAGTAGAATGAATATAAATACATACACAGTGCTTCTGGAAAGAAGCCAAAGTATTTAATATCAGTTGAACCATGTGGAGGAAACTATTGCTTTTTCAGTTTAAAAATTTCCTTGTTTTTTGCTGCTGCTTATCAGTCTACTGCTGCAGTGTTTCTCTAGAGTTATGTTACAGATGGGGTGCTCATCTTGCTAGTCCCATTACCAAACACTAACACAGTAGGTCCTTGCCAGCAAGAGGTACAAGTCACATCTAAATATAGTAATTTTTGTATTTGTTCATATCTTATAGGCTTTACTCAGTTACATCAGTGTGGTTTTGTTTGGATTGGTTGAGAGGGCAAGGGCTTTTTTTGGTTGTTTGTTGGGTTTTTTTTCTTTCTTAAATTAAAATTAAAAAACAAATGCCAAAATGAAGCATAGATTAGCAGCTTTCTGAAGGCTGGGAGTCCAAGAATCTCCAGGGTAGTCAGAGAAGTTCCTGTTCCACCACTCCAGCCAGGAGCAGGGCAGCCAAGGGCACCAGGTGGGGCCGCAGCTTTAGTGACCAGGTGCCTCCCTGGGGACAGGAATGGGCCAAGGCCAGACTGTGATGTGGACCTGTATGTGCAGGGCTGGGCCATGGGCAGATGGAGACTGGACCCTGCTGCAGCATCACTGGGCAGGGGCTGATGGTTCTGGAGTCCTGGTCCCTGAGCAGCCTGGGTTCTGGCCAGAGTCAGTCAGGCCCAATTGATGCACAGTTATGGAAAAATTGATTTGTTTAGATAACTATTTAAATTTATAATATTTATCATTCATTCAAAATGTGTTTGTATGTCCTTTTGTATTTCTTCCTGACTGAAGGATCACAGATAGTAAGTTACAAGCTGTTGGTGAAATAGTGTGTGGTACTGTGGGAGAAAGCTGTGGTCTTTTTCCCTTCCAGGCCTCCCACCATTCCCCCCAAGATCCCCACCCAATTTGTAAAAAATTGACACTAACTGCTTCAATATAGTTCTGTTAAAAATTAAGTATTTTGATATTTTTACTAGAAATCTGGAATTTTTCTTTGGAGCTAATGGTTTCTGGTTGGGTTGGAGTTTCAATTAAGGTTCTTTTGTAATTCAATCACCCATGTGAACCAATTGCTGTAATTTACTTTGGCATCTTCTTTGCAGAGGACAGAGTTATTTCTATTTTATTACTTGGAAGTCAGTCAGAAAGGTTGGTTACAAGATAGTAAGACCATAGGGAATCTAAATTATTTCTTTTTCTTGCCCTCTTATGACCATCCAAATAAAATCTAATAATATTCCTGTAATCAAAATACAGGAAGAAGTTTGCTGCTGACAAATAGTTTTTTAGTCTATATCTATAACAGTTGCTGTAAAAAAGGATAATTTTTTGATAAATACTCTACACGAGATCTGAGATATCTTGCTATTATTCTTATAAAAACTTTAAACTAGCCTAAATTAAGAAAAAAAATAATTTTTGGTATATACTGGAGTATTTTCTTCTTTTGAAAGGTACACTCAATTTTTGAAAGATTTAAAAAGTACAGTCTTTTTAAAGCTGCAGAGATCTGTTATTTCATTTCATCTTATTGTTTCTTCACTCTGTCTACTTTTTTTTTCTGTATTCTCTATCCTCTGCAGTGGTGTTGTAACAATGATATTCAGATTTCTCATAATACTTCTAAATATATATTTTCTTTATCCTTCTTGATACTGTATTTTCTATTTGTGCATAATTTCTCTGATTCTTTTCCTTGCCTGCATATCATATTTTCTGGTGGTTTTTTGTTTTGGTTTTTTTTTTGGTCTCTCATTGTTGGCAAGACCTCTAATTTTCTATAGAAGTTTGGGAAATTTATCTGTTTTTAGATTTTGAAGCTACAGTACAGAAAACAGATTTTTGATAGAGAGCTTAAATTTTTCAGTACTCAAACCCAATAATACAAGGCCTTTATCAAACCTTTACCCTTTGCATTAATAAACTCCCTGGTCCATTAATGTATTTTAAGCCATTTTCACTACTAAAAATTTCAAAATTATGATTGTTATAATGCAAAATTCTGCTGGTTCTGAACATCCAGGCTCCATCTACTGCAAAAGCACCAATTTTAGTGCTTTTCACAAATTTTAAATAACAAGCTACTTTCTTTTGCACTTGCTTGATGTTATTATTTGAATTGATTTTACAAGCTTATCCTTCTTTTGAGTTTGTTTACCCACTATGTTAATAATTATGCATGTTGCTCTGCTTCCACCCAAAATAGCAGAGAAAGGAACATTATTCTTAATTTTGAGGACGTTCCCTTTAATCCTGTTGCATACCATGCTATGTTGAAAGATTATGTGGTTCCCAATGATTCCGTGGCTTTTATCCTTTGAATCCTTATTACGTACACTGTAGTTTAAGTTTACATTGTTTCTTGATATGGATCTGATCATAAACTTTTCCTTACCTCAGCTGCAGAATTTTTGTGGCCTCCTGTTCTCAAAGGAATCCTAAAATTATGCCCATACCATCTATTCTATTAGATATTTAGTGATTTTCTACCCCATCAGTTTAATTATACTCTTCACTTCTCAGGAATGAGAGATGGAAAGGTACCATCCTCCTGGAAAAAGATAAGAACTGATAGACCAGGATTCTAGCTGGGATATTCAGAAGAATTGTACTATCTTTCTTTGTCTTTCGAGCCAGATATTTGTACGAACAATTGATTTCCTTGGGAATTGTGGTATTTGCTCAGATGTTGTCATGACCCATGACCGAACCCAGGCAACAACCAAAGGAAATTTGGACTGGAAATTTGGCCCCTTTGCTTTCTAGTCTCCTTCTCATCGAGGAGCTTAGGTGTTGCTGTATCCAATCCTTCACATCAGTTTTCCCTGTGAAGGAATGGTTTCCCTTTGAGGGTAGTCAAATGACGGCCCCCTTCGCTGTCCAAATCCCCCTTGATCAGATTAAGGTGAAAATGTCACACGGGGTCTGTTTTTCTACAAACAAAATAGCAATTTTATCACTCTAAAAATTAAAGGTTATTTGGTAGCAATTCTTAGGGAAAAAGAATCACTCACAAGTATTTCTGTATATGTATGTAAACGGGAAACAAAGATTAGAATGGTGGAGGTGTGAGGGGGAGGTAAGAAAATAGAGAGAGAGAGAGAGAAAATCACCAGTCCTGGGTCCAAGTGTTGAGCCAGCCAATGGGGGAGGGTTGATGTTGATGAGACTCCCAGAGCCCACCAATGCAGCTCCTCATGTTAAAGGCCTGTCTCCTTCCTTTCTTGAGTAAATGCGGTTGATTCATCACAACTGGGCAGCTAGAATGGATTTCTTTGGGAATGCTTTCCCTTTGGGAATGCTGATGAGGATTTACTCAGGGGGCTGCTACCTGCAGCCCAAAGCCATTGGAGTGCTAAGCGAGCCTGATGACAAGAACTGGTTCCCCCATCTGGTCCCTTACAGATATCTCAAGAACAGACTTACCTAAGGACAGGATGAAACATCCTCAAAGTCATGAAGTTTTTTTCACATTTGTTCCCCTTGATACAGGAATTTCCTATGAGACTATTTACACTAAAAATGTTCGTTCTTCGTGGTGTATATCTGTGTGTGTTTTGGTTTGTTTTTTTTTTTTTCCCTTTTGCCCTGTGGCAAATACAGTTACCTAGCGACCAAACTATTTCTTTTTTTGGTGCTTCATTGTCATGCAAGGCATTTATGGGGCTAGGGGCTTAATTTATATAGAATCACCATCATACCAATTTATATTGTGGAAACTATTAGCATTTCCATTTTCCTTAATTTTCTTCATTTAATTACAGGTCAGTGGAGTTAGTTTATAAGAAACTTCAAAAAAAGAGCAATAATCATAACTATTTTTACACAGATTTAGAGCTCTAAAGTAGAAAAAAGGAATTTATAAATGTATAATTCTATAATTTATAAATTTATTTTCCATACTCTGTGCTTTCTAGATCAGTTTATATCTTGTAAAATTATGTGCATTTGATATAAAAAAGAAATATGCATACAATACATGAGAAATCCTGGCTCACACAATTTATTTCTTTTCAGCCTCAAGAAAAAATTCAGTTTGTCAGTTACTGTAGAACTATAAATTGCATTGTTATAATTTGTTTTAATATACAGTGAATCACACAGCCATGTTTCTTCCCTTAAAATTTCTTTGGATGAACTTGTGTCTCCAGTTCTCTTCAGGATTGTTCAGCAATTCTGAATGTTGTCTTGCTCTACGTTTCCTAGGAAACCAAAATAATGTAAAAAAGAAAAAAATATTAATAATATAATTCTAACATTGAATGGAAAATGTAAATACATGTTATGTTGGAGCAACCCTTGCATTCGCTTTATAGATTATAAAGTTATAGTAAAAGACTACCAGTGAAGAATGCAATTAAGATAATCTGATTTCTGGTTGAGACAATTTTCTTTTAGAAAATATTGCTTTATATCTTTTACATTATAGATAGAATATAAGCAGTACAGAATATCACAAGCATATCTAAATACTCATATCAACTCTGCCTCTGTATGTATCAAAATTTTTCTTATTATAAAAATGATATTTTCTCTCATGATGGTTTCTCACTTGAGGGGCACAAAATTAGGAAAAATGGCAATTTAGTACTGCTGCAAGCTGCTGCCACATGATCCTTTTTTTAAAATTGTCTGACTTCTTCCTGAAAATCAGTAACATTTCTAGACATTTTTTCAGAGATTTGTAACCTGTAAAGATGATTTCCAATCTTTAGTTGCGTGGTATCTAGGACATTTTCACAATTATATCTTAAAGAAATGAACTTTCATTTTATGCTCACTTTTCTTTCTGCTACCATTCTGCTTCAGTTTAAATACCTTTGTCTGTCTCAAGAGGAATGGATTCCTACAGTAAGCACATCCTTGTTACAGTGTGCGTGCTTTCCTTTTACCTTCAGACCTTTAGCACTTATAACTATTTCTTGTGTCAAAATTTGTTTACAAGTTCTGTCATAGGTGATCCAGTCTGTCTGGTCTTTTTCAGATGATGTCTTTCTTCCTTTATATGCACTATAGTGTTATGTAGAATCATCCATAATCATGCAAAATTAAAAAAAACAACAAAACAACACAAATTTTTAGATTTACATTTATGCCTTAGTATGGAAAAACCTACGATATTTGCTGAAAGTGTTAATCTCTGTGAACTGCTTGCTTCTGCAATATATTAGTTACCATTTCTTCAACAAGCAAAGAAGATCATACTTATCATTGAAGTAATAATTTTGTTTAGTTTAGGATTTTTTCTCCTAGAGTCAGTCAGTACTCCTCAGTACTGGCTTCTCAGCTTGGTGTGAAAAATTCAGGTCTTTGTGCTTTTTTCTTTCAGAATAGGCTAAGATATTACCAGTTAAAATCTTATTTAATTATTTAACCAGTCCTTTTGATTTTGCCTGCTTGCCATTTGGAAAGTAAAGCCTTATTTGCAGCAGAAATGTAGCAATGTTGATGACGGATTTGCATCACTGCTGCACCATTTGTATTGCATGACAATCCTTATATGTCAATGACATATAATGACAAAGACAATGGATTGTCTTCTGTTAGCCAAATGTCTGCTAAAATTACTAATTAATGTGTTCTTATAATATTACTGTGTGTAGTCATTTTTACTTGAAGCAGTTCATCTGGATTTGCTTCAGATTTGCTGTTCTCTATACCTGGCTTATTAATTTTGTTCAGACAATGCCTTCTTGACTTTTCCTAATTTGAAATCTAAACATTAAGCTGTCTTCAAGGACTTGATGAACTGGCTCTAAAAGCTCAAGTTATTGGATTAATACAGTCTAGAAAGCAGAGATCAGTTCTGACAATTTTCTTTAAGCTATCTTCCCAGATGTATTCATAAAATATGGTTGACTAGATGAGATGAAAGGAAATGTCTTAAGGTGAAAAAATTGGTGAGTGAACCATTACCTTTCTTTGTGCTTTACTTATTCTAGTTTAAGTCATGGGTAATGGCTTGTAGAATACTGTAATACTCCAAAATGTAGAATAATCCTTTTGACACACTATCAAGTGCCTTTTAAAAATCAATAAAAACTTTATGTAGTTCCCTTGTCTTAATGCTCAAGGAATTTCTCAGTTTGTTGTCATAGAATAAACATCTGCTTGATTGTTCCTTCTTGGCAAAAAACTCTTGCTTGTTATTCTGCCAGTTCACTCCTGATGTGTGGTTTGAGTCCACATCATGTCACTCTCAGGAATAATCTTACTGCTATAGCTCAACAGATGCACAATATTTAATGCAATTTTTTTATTAGTAGATATTTCATGAATAATAGAGTTCTCCAAATTCCGTAGCTGTGCCACACATCACTTACTGCTGATGTATTTTATCTTAATGAGTGTTGTCTTCCAGGATCCTTGTATTACCAGACTATAATTTTAAGGAGGAATTACATTGTACATCATATTCTAAAAATACAGTTATACTTTTATTCTTGGATTTATACTATTGCATTTGAGGAAAACTGAATATTTTATTCTTAATATTTCTCACCATGTAAGCTCCTACTCTCCAAAATTTTACGAATCTTTATTAGAACGGTTTTTATATCAGTAAATCTCTTGCAGCAATTCTCTGTTTACTCATAGTGTTAAAGCCACAATATTTAAAAATTGTGAAATCAAAGAATTACATGTGTATATTAACAACAGAGAAAATCAGTTACCTGTGGCTTGTAAGAAAATGTCTGCTTAGTTACAAGGAAATAAAACAACACCGTGGATGCAAAAACTATTCATTATAACAGAATGAAAAAATATTCATCATATTTCAGTTCACTGCATATGTGCAATATGTACATAAATTTCAAGCTACTGAAAATAATAGGCATGTCAGCATTTGTGGACAACATTAACGTGCACACCAAATGCACAAAAATCTTGTTTTATTTCATTAAAGTGTTTTTAGGAGTCTCCACTCAAATCCACAATTATATTAAAAATTGCCTTTGTCCCTTATTATTATCGCTCTTACTTCAGATTCATGTGGCATCTCATAAAAAAATTTCAACAGATTTTAAGAGGGGAACACATTAACACCTCAGTGTCATACTGGTCCACTACTAGAGAAGCAGAAACTTCAAAATCAATATACGGATTGTGATAGTTTCCAGAACTATGTTGCTCATTTAATGAGCAACATTAGTTTCAAATTCTATAGAATAATGATTTTTATTATATTAATTAGTAGTTTAGGAAAGTGATCCCTTTCACTTGAATTTGAACTGCTGTTCCAAGTGTCAACTTTCCTCAGCAAAAAATTAGATTATGTCAAACAATTACAGTCAACAGGCCCTTTGGAGGCAATATGTGTAACTGTACAACAGAGACTGCATTTATCTGACTGAAGCTGGAAAAGTACCCAGGTACTGTTTTCTATTTATGTTTGTATGCAAATTGTTTAACAGTAGGTGTGAATAGGACTGAAATTTATCTTCATCAGTTTAAAATCCTTAGAATGTTAGACTACTAAATGTCACCTCACAGGCAAGATGGTTTGGGGAAATATCACTTATATAAGAGAAATAGTGCTGAGATTACACTTTTACAAAGTTCCTCTATCAGTTACTCCACTTTCAAGAATAAATGTATTTTATTCAGTAGCAGAATATATGTTTTTTACTTTGAAAAAATTCATAGCTATGGTTTAAAATTCTGGGCACTATGATACAAGTTTCTTGGGCTTGGGTTATGCTACGTATTGGAACTCTACTGTATTTGCAAACCTTTGAATGTATGTTACATCACTGACTGAGTTAAGAACATAACATTTTTGAATTGCTATAGCTAACACAATAGAAACTAATTGTTGTGTAGCTCAAAAATATACATAGGCATAATTATGAAAGTTAAATGAGACTAAGATTGCCATGTTATTACTAATGATCCCTTCTTATAGAAGGGGATTTTTCAGCACATGCATATTTATTATTGGAATTAAGTATATTCTGATATCACTTGAAATCAAGGTGAAGGTGGAAAGCTGTAAACAGTACTTAATCTGCCACATTGAATTTACTTTACAGATTAATTAATATTTCCTGTTTTTTTCCCAGATATATGGATTCTCATTGTGTAAGAAAAGGAATAAAAGTACTTGCAATAATTGCACAGAATATATTGTTTATCTTGTTAACATGAAAATCCTCAGTGAGGCTGCATTTCAGAACTGTAATGTTTGATATCTGACTCAAAATCACTCACTCCAGAGGTAATCTTGAAAGACTTGAAGATTTTCTGAGTACCATAACTTTCATATCAGGGTGACAGTGTTGTTATAAAAAGGACTATGGATATGCATGTATAGATGCATATACATACATATTAACATTTGCAAAATTAGGGCTGAATGGAAAACATGTCATTATAGCTTAAGAAATTTGATGTTGAGTTTGCTCCTGGGAGAAATACGGACATTTTTTAGATCACTCTAAATACTATTACTCACTTTGTAGTGGAAAAAACACCTCGCTGAGGATGAGTAATATTAAGTATGGGATTGTTAGAAAATTTAACAGACTGGTTTATTAGCTTATTCTGCAGATTTTGTAGTCCAGAAATCTGTTAAAAAACCTGTGAAACATGGTCTAATGATTTCAGCTGCAACATCACTTGCACACAAATTTGTTAGCTGTTTTTAAAAACTCAGTTTTTCAGTACCTAACAAACCTGAATGGTTTTGTCCCTCAAAGAATCTCGATTCATCATCATTATGGTCATCAAATGACCACTTGAAAGCAAAATCAAATACTTTTAGTTAAATTAATTTTTATTTAATAATTTTTCCTTTCATGCTAGTGATTAATTGTCTGTTATATTCTAATAGTAGTAACTATTGAAAAAGAATAACTGGGTTAAAAGAGTTACTTGTATGTTTATAACTTTCTAGAATAAGATTTTTTTATTCCCTGCTTTTTCCATTTGCAATTTTCTCTTTTATTTCAAGTGATATACATGCAGTTATACATAGCAATTTATTACACTGTACATATACCCTGAAATAATGTGTATGCACATGTTTTATTTGCATTTGCAAATGTAAAAGTGGCATCAAAGACTGGCCATATTTTTAGAAATAAGAAGAAAGTTTGCCAGTTTTTTTTTACCTCACCATTCAATAAATTTATTCTAGCATCAAAATTCTGAACAAAGTTTTATGCTCAGCTCTATCATTTAAATGGAACGGTAAATCAAATAGACCATTCAAAAATTATAGTCATTAAGCTAAATAATTCATAACCAATCAACTACAAACCTAAAGTAAATTATTGTTGTTATTACATTTTTTTGTTGTTGCTGCTGAATTTATTTTAGTAATGTTTCCGCAGGTAAACTATATTCATATTGCTTTTTGATTCATTTTACTCTTTTAATCTAAAAACACTGAGTCTGTCAACTTTATGTTAAAAAAAAATCTAGAAAGTCAGGAAACAATTCTGACTAGCTGTAGATCTTATCAGAGCAATATTTTTCATTTACATATTTTTATTGAGTTTACATGCATAGATTTCTAATTGAATGCTTATCAAATGATTTAAACATATCCACTATGACAGGCAGACTTTTTAGAAGGTCACAGCTCTGAGTCTGCCATTATGGGAAACACAATTTTTTAAACTGGTTTTGAGGTGTTTTAGAACCTGCAGGTAGCCTAAGCCAATGGAATGATATCATGGATTATGATGATGCCCATAAACTATGAGACGTTTGTTTATGTTTTTACTATTTACTTTAAAATTTACAATTACTCACAAAAATGGTTGCAGATCATGGAATGTTTGTTGATTTCACCTTTATCATTTGAGCACTTAAAAGCACTAAACAATTTTCATCTAGAAAAGAAAAAATTGCTGATGACTTTATTCAGTCAGTTTTAAAAGACTTAGTTGACCTGTGTGGGGAAGAACCTTGTCTTTTAGTTATTGTCTTATAAGCCTTTATGACATTTTTTTCCCCATTTGTTCATATTTTATCTTTTGGAAAAATAGTAAGTACAGCCATAGTACAAAATCTCTTTATACCATGTTACTTTCTTTTCACGGGGTAAGAGACCTGCCAGTAACAAGTATGATAGTAACAGAACTTGTGAAATGCTAAATATATGAAGATGATAATTATTAATTAAATGAAAGTTAAATGCACAATAGAAAATTGTAATGGGGTTTCATAAGGTAAAAGCCTAAATATCGTAGAACCATAGATTCATAGAATGATTTAGGGTTGAAGGGACCTTAAAGACCATCTAGATTCAACCCTCCTGCCGTGGATAGGGACACCTACCATGAGATCAGGTTGTTCAAAGATCCACGGTTTTGCGTTGATTCACTGAACATCTTGAACTCCATTTTATATTATTTGATTTTTAATATGTTTTATTAAGCTTTCTGAATATTGTGTCATTGCATTGAACTTGAAGAACAAGTCCCATAATTAGTCATGTTTTGACCAAGTCTGAATCCTTTGAGGTCTATTGAGGAGAGACTGACTGAAATGATAACCAAGTGGCACTGAGATGCCAAAAAAGAACATTATAAGTCTTAAGGTTTTTATGAGTTCAGTGTGAGAAACAAATCCTGGAAGAAATAAACAACTGTGGCCATTACTATTCTGTAATGTTTGGAATTTCCTGCTTTATTTTCCAAGCAAATGTTACTTCACTTTATTTTCTGTGGTGCACAATTTAATCTAAGTATGCTGGACATGAGAACATACACAAAGGAAAGCATTTACAGTGTTCACAATTTGACAATGCACTTAAATATGAAATTTCAGTTGCTGGTTTCACTGCTGCATAAAAATAATTCTGATTTGTGAAAAAAAAACAAACTCCATTATAACTTTGGAAATGTTTAGTTCAGTTCAGTCCAGGCAGAAAGCTCTGACCAGCAGCTACACCAGAATATGTTGAGGAATTGTTAGAACAGCTGATCCTTTGCTTGCTGAACAGTGCATCGGGAAGGACACAGCCTTTCTGTTACTGGTGTGTAGAAGACTTTATAGAGCAGCAGGGAGGCACTCCTGAGATTATGTAGATCTCAAATTAACCTCATAAGGCTGCTAGAAATGCAAAACTCTTGTAGGTTTTTCTGTAGTGGGTATCTGCTAACAGAGCTAAGGCTATATATAGTCAATGAATGCTGCTGTTAAGAGGTGTATGGATGAATCTTAGATAAAAGATAGTTAAATATGGTGTCATTTGAAGATTTTTTTATTTGAAAAGTCCAAGTGTACCATATAACAAAATTTATTTGGCTGGAGCCTAACAAGGTAGCTATGTGAGAAGAATTTTTTTAGGACAGAAGAAACAGCTACTAATCTTGAACTGCTTTGACAAGAAAGATAAAGTTGTCTTGCAAGACACTTTGGTGCAGTATTGCTGTGAATATGACTGGTTTGATGAAATGTTGGCCTTTGAAATGTAAGTATAGCCAAGATTTCACCCTTGCAAAAAATAATTCTGCTTAACTTTGAGGTCAAACAATTTTTGTGTTTTTGTGTGTCATCTAATGAGAGTGGAGCAGAAGGAAAGACTGACTTCCCTAGACCTGCTGGCCACACTTCTGGTGTAGCCCAGAATATGGTTGGCTTCCTGGGCTGCAAGCAGACACTGCCAGCTCATGTGGAGCTTCTCATCAAATAACACCTGTAAGTCCTTCTCCTCAGGGCTGTTCTCAGTCTCTAACTGTACTTGGGATTGCCCTGAACAATGTACAGGACCTTGCACTTGGCCTTATTGAACTTCATGCACAAGCCCACCTCTCAAGCCTGTCAAGGTCCCTTCCCTCCAGCATGTCTACTGCACCACACACTTTGGTGTCATCAGAAAACTTGATGAGAGTGCCCTTAATTCCACTGTCCATGTCACCGTAAAATTTAAATCTATTTTTCCTTCAGATGGTGAGAACTTTGCTGTTGTACAGCTTTGGATGAACAAAACCAGATAGGTTTTCCACTAGGACACTGTGAAGATCCAGTCCATGGGCAGAAGTTACTTTTTCCTGATCATGCCATCTATTATATAATTGTCTTACAAGAAAACAACTGTGTTCCTACAGGATGGTCTCATTAGAACTTCTGACTGGACTTACAGATAAGGGCAGAGCCATAATCACAGAAACTTCCTGTAGGCTTCTCCTTCTCAATGACTTGGCTGAAGTACTGAAGTTATCCTGTGGCCAAGGACTTTGTGCAGCAAAAGGCCATATTGGATGAGCACCATAGTACAGCACAGTACAGGGCTGGGACTAATCATTCATGTTAAATATTAAAGGGATCGACAACTTTTTGATGTACAATCCTGTCTTAGTCAGAATCGATGCATTAAACCACTTGATCCACATGCAGTTTATTTCTTTCCTAAATCTGCATCTTTCACAAAAAGTCACAGTTTATAATCTTTCAAAGAAATTGATATTATAAGTTATCAATTATATTAGTAACATACAGCCTTTCATGCCCTAAGTACAACCCAAATAGAGAATATGTAGTCTAATCAAGATCACAGCCTCCTCAAATATCCTCTGTATTTTCTGTCTGGGTCCTGGTGAAACACCATTGACATAAAACACTACATTAATTATAGTTTCTAAAACACCTTATCACTGAACCAATCTGACCACAGAACACGATGCAATAAGTAAATATTCTGTTATGTTCTATATTGCTATATTAATTAAGGTGAGGAATTGATACTGACATCAGGCAGGAAGTTTATTGGACCAAGATTTAAAATCGTAAACAAATACCATAATAGGCTTTTTCCATCCCAAACTATGGTTCAGAATGTACTCTTCTACATAATTATATTTATTTAATGAGATATGCAGATTTAGCCCTATGCTACATATGCTGATTTAAAACTAACTTCTGAAGTTTTCAGAATGAATGTTTATTGGTTTTATATGAATACAATTAAAAGATACTAATACTGTTTCTGTAAAACCTGATTTTTTTACAGCTCCTACCCAATCTTTTTGACATTTGTTGCTAAAGCAACACTAGTCTCTTGTACTAACGTTTCTTGTTCTTACAGATCATTACACTTTCTACTGTTTCCTTATCTCAATTTCTTGCTCCAAATCACTCATCTTTCTTCAGTTTAGGAAGTGCTGCAGTGTTTTAAAATTCTTCCTGCTATCAATGTTTCTGAGGCACTGATGTTCATCTGTGCTGAACTGGCCTCAAAGAGGCAGAACAAGCTGCCTGTGATGAATGGGAATGGTTACTTTCAGTAATCTTGATGACCACACCAATTGATTCAGACAGAATATCTGCAAATGAATTTAGAAGCCCAGGTAAGGACTTTCTGATTTAACTAAATCTGTTTAGATATTCACCAACTTTTTTTTGTTTGTTTGTTTGGTTGGTTGGTTTTTGGTTTTTTTTTTGTTAAATGTGTTTCAGGTTTTATAATCTCAACATCTCGGGTCTGTCTTTATGAGTTATATACTCAATTTCGACTGCTGTCTTTCAAAATCCAGAATTAAGCCATATGACAGATCTGTTCTTTTGAACTGATCTTTAAGAGATTATTTTTCTCCCAGTCTCTTAACAACAAAATTTATTGGATGTAAATTCTGAAAGAAATAAGAACAAGTCTCTTTCACTCTAATTTGTATTGTCTCTCTGAAAACATGCACAATTCCTGATAAATTAAACTCTTATTGGACCTTGTTGACACAAAATGGTCTTTCTCTGCCTTATTTATTACTGCAGTTTCCCATCACTAAGTAGCCTTCGTTGGTCTCTTTATGAAAGTACCCAATGTCTTGACACAGTAATGCAATATTTCCATTTTAAAATCATTGTTATTATTCCCATAGCTTTTAGAAAGAACAGATGTTATATGTACCAAATCTTCCTATTTACTAGGATACCAGGATTGATCTTGAGAGCATTTAGAGAAAGTTGTGACTGAAATATTCAAATGATGAGCTAAACTTTTATTTTATGATATCTGGTATCCAAAAATCTTAAGAAAAGCACATTTTTCAATCCAGCAGTTTCAATATTTAAAGATATTCAGAAGAAAAAGTATACTGCTTTAATATTTATAAAGGTTAATTAATTTTCTTTATTTTTTCTCCGGGAAAAAAAAGCAAGCAAGCATATCAAAGCATATTTATTGCAGTTTGTTATTAGAACATTGAAAGCTAACCTGTGAGACCTTAAAGTATGCAGGAATACAAAAACTATGACATCGGTTTCTCAAAGACTGAAAAAGATTTTGCATCCATTTCTATTTGTCTGCATTTTCAGGTTGTTTTTTTTTTTTTTTTTGAAGACTGGGGATTAAAAGCAACTAAGTATTGTAGATAAAAACCTTCAAAAAATGTCTGAATTTCATTTCTGTGCTTGTTTTTCCTTTGGCTTAATGCCAATGGAATTATATTCTTAAAAGAAATTTAAAGCTACAGATACAAAAGGTGATTAATATATTTTAGGTGTTAAAGCACTCAGCAGCCAGTATATTCATAATGTGATATAATCCTTCAGGTTTGAAAATCCTAGTAGAGGAAACTTGAGAACTCTTTGCAGTATGCATGTTGTTTAGGTTTTCACTTCTATGTAAACTAGAAAATATAGTAAAATCCATCCTGCAACAAGATATGCACTATTTCTTAGAAGAAAGCAATTTCTAAAAAATTTTTGTGTGCCTAGGTCACATATTCTATTTTAAAAAATCGTATTAGATAACTAACTCCATGTTTTGGGAAAGACTTGAATGACAGGAAGTCCTCAAATTCTAATGACTGGGGTGAATTTAACCTGGTGATAGTTACCACATAACAAACCAGAGTAAGTTTTTACATGAGGAAAAATATAGATGTGGATATATGGATTTTTTAAAATAACACTAAGGACTGTAATGTCACCACTGGAAAGATCCTGAGCTTGTTATATTAAGCCCAAAGATAATACTTGTCTCTTTCTTCACAGAAAAAAAGGCAGTTTCAGAACATAATATTGGAAAATATCACACTGAAAACATAAATAGTCACTACTCAATTACTGCCAGATAAACCATTAATATTAATATTGATTTCTTTGGAAAGATGCTGTAAGAATGGCACATGAGGGTGATGTTCAATCAAAATGCAGTAACAACAATTTGTATTTGCAACTCACCTCAAAGGTCTTCATACACTGCTAGAGGTTTCCCCTCAAGATGGTTTAGTGGGTTCTAAAATGTAGATAGAAAGAATTCTGTGAGGGAGCACAAAAATGTCAAAGAATTGAATGTGGCAAATACTGGGTAGAACAACATGTTTGTTCTGTGCTTTTGTTTAAGCAAGTGGCATTTAGGTATTGTCAGGGGTAGGATATTGCTGATGTATGTGATCTTTATCCTAGTTCTTTATTGCTGTCATAGTCTCAGATTCTTATGGCATTTGCAATATGGATATTTTTTACATTGCCAGTACTTAGGGTTTTATTCCGAATGAAACAAGGTAGGAATCTCATCGTGCAACCCAGAGAAACTAAAATCCTCTCCCTTCATTATCCTCTAAATCCCCAGTGATTTTAGAGGAAGAATAATACATACACATTTGATAATCTAATATGTTTTTTCTCTTAAATCCTGTAATACAAACCTTCATTAAAATACAGAAGTAAAATCCTCAATGTGCTGAAGATAAAAAGATTTTTAAAAGCTGAAAGAATAAGGATATAAAAGTTATTCTATGTAAAGCACATTATGGTCCTGATACTTCTTTCGTTTTACTCAATGATATATTCTACACACTTCAACAGGAGCAGGATCAAACCTCTCATGAGCAGTGGCATTTTGATGTATTACACCAATACATCACCCTATTCAGCTCCTTGATGATGTATTGCACTAGTGCTTTATCAAAGTGTCATTGCTCTGATGAAGGCATAGCACCTTCTGGCAAAGCCCTGTAATGAAAACTGTTATGTTGCAGAAGAGAATCACAGCATTGTCATGGTTGGAAAAGACCTCTAAGATCACTGAGTCCAACTGTCTACCCAGAAAAAAAACCCAAAACAATAACTCCCCCCCCCCAGGCTGTGCACAACCCCCCCCATCAAAAAAAACAACCAAACAACTAAACCTAACCAAAATAACCCCCCCACCCCTCCAAAAAAAACCCACCAAAAAACAAAAAACCAAACCACAACCAAGAGAACAACCGAAAACAAACAAAAAAAAACAATCACAAAACAAAAAAAACCCATGCCATGCCTGCTACTGTATGTCCTGAAATGCCATGGCTACCTGGTTTTTTAAGAACTCCAGGGATGGTGACATCCCTGGGCAGCCCATTCCAGAACCAGACTATTCTTTAGATAATGAAATTCTTCTTGATATCTCGTCTAAACCTTCCCTGCTGCAACTTCAGGCCATATCCTCTGGTCCTCATGTCCTCATATCCTTGCTCATCATGTAGCAATTCTTTCTGAAAAAGTTATTTGGTAATAGAAAATTTGGAAATTCAATATTGAAGTCTGCAACTGCCAGAAGAGCTGTTTTTGGCAGGTAAAAAGCAGATTATATCCTGTTATGTTTAATACCCTTGTTGACCGGAAGGGTGAAACTGGCTGCAAGCACAAAATAGTTTTATGAGATTGTTAAATGTTTACCTCCTTTCTAAATATTTTAAGACTTTTCTCAAATTTTCTTATTGATACTGTACATAACAATCTAAAAGAAAAGGCCACATTAAGATCATTATCAAAGGTAGCAAAATCATTCAGCATAGCTTTCAGCATAGTTCTATTGCAATTCAGGTGTAAAAAATCTAAATGAATATATAACTACAAAAAAAACAAAAAACCCACAAACACAATCTGGTGTAATGAAAAAAAATTTGTTGACAAACATAGTTTAAATGTACAACTATCTCTGTTGACACAATTCGGAATACAAAAGAAGAATGCACAATAGTAAACATTTCTTTCAAATTTCTAGTCTCTCTCAAAGGTCATGTAAGGTCTGGTTCTGCCATCCTTAAGCACAATGATTTTTGTTTTCTTTGAGCAGTACAAATTTATTCATCCTTTTTTAATTATTATTGTTTGAAAATAATGCTACAATTCAGGAAGGCTATAACCAACACTAAAAATAATTGAAAACTAGGTAATACCTTGGCTCAATTTGGATTAGATGTTTGTGAGCTCTGTTTGTGTAAGTATCGTAACAATCACGTTTTCCCATAGTGTATTTTTGCTGCTCATTTTCAGGACACCTCAATTATGCTGCTTTACACTATATGCATGTGACTGATTTTTTGTATTCTAGCTGCTTTTCCTCAGGTAGAGTATTTTACAATGAAAGAAAGATAAAAACTGGATAAACTGTTCCTGGTTAGGCCTTGATGAAAGTTTTATGGTTGCAGCTTACTTAGCTGCACTCCAGGATTTTCTTTATCATTGAATCATGGAATCATTTTGCTCAGAAAAGACCTTCAAGATCAACTGTTAACCTAGATCACTGCTAATATCTCATTTCAACCTCCCCTTGAACAACTTGACACCATTTCCTTAGTCTATGACTTGTTACTTGATAGAAGAGACCACCACCACCTTGCTACAACCTCTTTTCAGGTAGTTGTAAGGAGTTATAAGGTCTCCCCTCATCCTTCTTTTCTCATGGCTAAACACCCACAGATCCCTCGGATACTCCACACAAGACCTGTGCTCTAGACACTACAGCAGCTTGGTTGACCTCCTTTGGATATGGTCCAGGATCTTTCAGTAGTGTCAGGGGGAATAAAAATACAAAAATGCATGATTTATGATTTGTTTCTATTTACTTATAAAGATTTTAATTCAGATTTTCTTGGGAAAAGTTAATGTCTCCAAATTTTTATTTTTTTTTTTTCATCTATCAAGCATAAGAAGCTCGAGCTTCTTTAATTATTTACACACTACTTTAAAAATATTTTTAACATGAGCTCTCTCATTTATTTACCATGTGTAATCTGCAGCTAACCTACCTTTTTTACATTTGTGGGATTTTCTTAAGTACTGTTTTAACGGCATCTGTCAGAGTGTACTTTGGGTGTTATCCTGATTTGTGTAGGCTGATGAAATATTGATTTATCCCAATTTTTCAGATTTCATAGAAGCAATTAATGATTTTTTTTTTAATAACATATGTCTTATATTCTTGCACTTAATGGTAAATGAGCTCTTATTAGTAGCGAGGTAGGTGAAACACCTAGAATGAGGCTTGTAACAGTATTTAACATACAGATACAGAGGAACACCATGATTATGCAGAAAATTATTGTTATTTTTACTCTACCTTGACAGACATTCATGAAAATACAGATTTGTGAACATTCCCAACTCTCTTTGAAACAGTAGAACTTTAGAGAATATATTACAGTGACATACAAATAATAATATTATGATCTGCAAAATAATTTTAGCAACTGTGGATGAATACAAGGTTCCTTTGTTTGTTCCATTAGTTCTTTGGTATAGTTATAAATATCAGAAAGTGATGAAAAAATAATTAAGTAGCATTTATCATGGGATCAGTCAAGTTCAAATGTGTGCTACCACATTTCACTGTAATTTCTTACTTATGGAAAATCAATTCCCTCTTCTAATAAAAAGTATCTGGTAGGTACATTATGGTGCAGCAACTGTTGCATTTATTAATTTTTACTTGACATTACCAGCAAACCTATATTGTATAGGTATAGTTAATTTTTTTCGTTTTGCCATATATCCACTACATTAATGTTAGTCATTATTTGTTAGCAAGTGTTCTAAAACAGCCTGAAAGATATTCCTGCAGCAGCATAGCTACAGTAGCTCCTTTTGTCAGTATTGTACAATAAATAACAGGTAAGTTTTTAGTGTATGTAAACTGTATACAATAATAAAAATTAATTTTTAAGTTTCTTTATTTTAGTACTGGATAACAGGAAAAATGCCTATTATTTTTCTTGTCCTTTCCCCAGACTTCTCTTTCTTGTTCATTCTCTGGATGGTAAAAAGCTTCTACTTCTGCATGATGTTATATATTCTGTTTTACCCCAGGCCTTTCATTGCCACAAAACAGAAATTAAGATTACATCTTGCCCATTTTACCCTTTTTCCTCTTCTTGCCTGTATCATTTTTCTTCTGATTATAAACCTGAGGAGAAAATAATGGAAGACTTTCCTCTGATAAATGTCTTTCAACTTACTATGTATTGTGCGAGTTAAAAGTAACTTTTGCAGTAAATGTTTTTCTTGGTGGAAAAAACTATTGTTAAGTTTTAAAATAAAACAAAATTTATGTTAAGCTCAAATAATTATATGGAAACAACCGTTTATCTCTGAAAACCTGTGGGTTAGGTACAGTAAATTTGTTTTCATGTTTTTGCAAAGATTGCATTGGATTGGGCTGTTGACACACAATGATAAATTGAATAAAAGACAACTGTTTTGACACTGATAATAACTTAATTACACGAGATTCTGCAATTCCTGTATATTCTTTATTTCACGGGCTTAAATTCCTGCTTGTATCAGGAAGAACATGCCCAGGCTGTAACCTGGCTGGAGGCAGGCAGTGTGATGGACACAGCACAGTCAGGGACTGGGACCCTGGGCAAGGCTACCTACCCAGCTGCCCAGGGTAAGGCTGGTCATGGCCATCAAGGCATTAATGAAAGAATAAATGCAGACCTGACATTTCCTGAAGTGTTATCTATAAGAAGCGATGCTTTAAAAGTTTGCTTCTACAACAATCCCCTGCTATTGTTCAGTCATCTGCAAAGAGACACCCCATTGCTTTCAGCTATCCCAGGGTGAGAACTGATTTACACAGACCAAGTAAGGACAAAATTATTTCCTGTAAATATTTCCTCTACAAGTGTAAGCTATAATGGATCGGCAGCAACCTCCCCTTTCCCACTGAGCTGGTAGGTATTTACATATTTTCACTCAGCCTACTTTTCACTTGAAAAAAAGAGTTGACAGAGAAATTCAGTAGTTTAGGTTGTCTCTGTCAGAGTGTGAAATGTGACAGTTGTCTAATATCCTTGTAGAAGAAGAGCAAATAGGTATTTGTGCTATATAAAATCACTTAATTGCTTGGATTTTGTGTACTCAGACTGACAGACAGCAGTGGTTATAGATACCTGTGTTTGTGTGTGCATGCATAGATCTCCTTTCTAATTAAGGTCCTCTAAGGTTAATATCAGAATAACAATCATCATTCCAAGTTATTCAAAATGTCTTTTTATTTATTGTAGAATCAGAGACTTTAAAAAACATAGGCATTCACACCAGTAACTTGAATAATGCAGATGATTGTACTTTGAGGTAATTTCTGAATTAGAACTAGGTCTTTTGGCAAAATCCATAATCTCTTTTCTCATTTCACCCCTTCAAAATATTTTAAAAGCTTATCTTACCTTTTCAATTCATTACAAGTAGATACTGCTAGTGAAGCTGTTAATATCACAGTATTTTCTTCTAAGAGTTTGAAACTTTGTTTTCTTTATATTACTTTTACAATTTGTTAATTTCTTGCTAATTAATAGGACTGGTGAAACTTCAGTTGCAAATTTATTCTACTTTGCGTAAAGTTCTACATAATATGAAATCATGCCACATGAATGTTTGATATAAGATGATCCACTTATTGATCACTTTATGTTGTTATCAGTTAAAACTGTCATTTAAAAACATGTCAGTCATGACTCCCTGGGCACAGAAGCATTTTGAAATATATTTGTATTTGTTTGGAGGGCAAACTGAGATAGGAAAAATTTTCCGAGCTTCAAAAAAACCAAACAAAAACCAACAAAAACAGATTAGTAGAGATTTATTCAACCCAACCTGACACATCTTGTTTTTTCCAAAAATTGACTGTCTGTATTCAGCTCTTATTACTTTTGAATTGCTATGGAACTGTATTTTCTCTATTTTTCTGTATTTTTACTCATATGCCAGTGTCATCCCAAGTGCTGACAGATTATGTCTGAAATGGGATGTATAATTATTATTCCTTGAAACTTTTCATTATAATTTTTGAGATTTCTTGAGAATTTTGGGGGATTTCTTTAGGTCAGCTGTGTGACATCAGGTTCAATAGCCACTTGGCAGTAGTCAGAATAATGACGGACACAAAGTCTCCATGATTATCCTCACAGGTTCATGCCATATTCATTACTACAAGGGGAATACATCAGTGCTTCTCAAGAAATGAAGATCCCAATGATGTTAATGCAAGCTTTGGAAGAGATGAGATGCAGAAAAATCCTAATTGCACTTCTTGTGTGAAATACTTGGAATCACTGCTTTAATACCTTCCAAAGGTGACTTATTTATTTTCATAAATAGAAATTAAGGTGATCAGTACCCTATAGGAGGTAGTTCAGATAGTAATAGCTCATTACTTATCCCGAGAAGGCATTTAATTAAAAACAGTGGGATTCATGACATGTTTTCTACTGGTGTACGGTGGTGTGTAAACTCAAGGCAAATTTTGAGCCTTAAAAATGACTTTTTTTTTTCTTTAATTTTTTTCTTTTTTCATTTCTTGTTCTGAAACAAAGTGCTCCTTCTTTCATCTCCTGAGGTTTTATTTGTCTGATTGGTTTCCCTCCCTTCTCCCTTGTGAAACCTGTAGGATCAGTGTATTATACCAGTTTTATTTCCATAGCTGATCACAATACCAACCACTTAGTGAATTTCCACAGCAATTCAAACTGAGCAGATTACTGCAATGTAATGAGTTATCTATCAGAGTCTGAATAGTTCTCAGTTCATAAACAAATAGTACATAAAAAACAATCAGTAATTAATCTCTTATATGGAGAGAAATTAGATAAACATGCAACTAATTAATGAAATGCCTGTTACCTTTTCAAAATGTAAGTGACAACAATCATAATTCAGGAAATAGTTTTCTGTGATGGCTGTTATTGGATTAAAAAAAAACCAAACAAACACCCACAAACCCAAACATGGAATAAAGCTGTAAAATTCAGTGTCTAATTTATATACTGATCAAGTGACTGAGTCATCAAAATGGCTAATTAGTATGATGTGCTCAGAATGGCTGTGTTCATCTTTCAGGTAGGGATTTGGTTCTGGGACAGGAAAGAATATTTACATGAAGTGTATGAATATCCTTTATGAAAATACAACTTCTAGGCTGACATTAATGAGACAAGAAGTTAAATCGTAAAAAGTAGTGGGGTACAACATCTAAAAATCTCTGAGAAATCATTATTTAGGTTTCCGCCCCGATTCTCTCCACTCAATCAGGTCAGAGATGAGCAGTAGCTATTCCAGATTTTCAAAGATTCTTGAATAGTCCTGTAAAGGTATTTTAAGAAATACTGTGTTACCTAAAAAGAGGAAAAGAACATAATTGTAATTTTATATCACACATTAATTTCATATCAGAATGTCTACGAGATGATCTTAACTCTCACATTAAACTCTTGCCTTTAAAATAGATCTAGATAGCACTTTAGATTTTTATAAAGTGGTTTTCTTTAAACTAAAAGTTCTAATAACCCTTTAAGTAAACTAAAAATAATTTTATGATATTTTATCTCAATTCAGCAGTACAGCCAGATCTTAATTAGACTTATTGTTAGCCTAAGTATAACGTTGATTTTTCCCTTCTGTATTTCCATATACTTAGGGATCAATTGTATCATTTTGATCACCTTACATTTTAGATAGACATCATCAGTGAGTGTTCTTTTCCCCTAGATTTTATTTGCAAGTCTCTTATTCATAGGGAAACACCACAAACACTTTCTGCTAATTCTATGAAACACAAGTACATTACAATATAGTAAATGAAAGACCATAACATTTCAGATTGGTCTGTACACTCAAGCTCCCAAAAGAAATGGGTTTCTGAACAGATTATAATTTGTGTTGAATTGACTTTACATGCACGTTAAGCAATTTTCTACAAAATTACACAAAATTGGAACATTACCACAGGAATATCCTGTTGCATGCAATTGTAACTAAATTTTATAACCTTAAATAGAAACTTGTTTGATATGTACCATGCTCTGTAAAATTCTGTATTACTGAAATGAATTTTTAGAAACAGTACAGATGCATATGCTAAAAAAAATCTGTTTTCAGGAATGGAGAAAAAGTCCATGGATGTTCAAGTGAATGTTTAGTGAAGACACTTCAAGTCTGTGTTTGAGGGCAGTAGCAGAGATGTGTTGACTTGGTTGTTCTCTTCCAGAAGCATGGTATCTTTTCACTGCATCTCCAAAGAACCTAGCAGTCCTCTAAAGAACCATGCAGATGCACCCAGCTTTTCATGGCCAGCTGCAGGATCTCAGCCACACATTTCAAGTAAGACTTATGAAGAGGTTCATTCATCTTTCACAATCTAGCATACTGAGGACTTTTTAAAGTTAGTATTTTGCTTCTTTCCGTTAAAATAAATTCCTTAAATAGGAGCTCTTCCTTTTTTCCTAAAATAGTAATTCAACAATACTTCAGCTCACTCCAAACCATCTGTTTACACTCATTTCTATCACAATCTCCTCAGTGATTTGCATTTAGCCCAAGCTGTGATTTCTGCCTTTGCCAACATTAAATACCATTCAACAGTTGTGGTATTCTTTTCAGTCATAGTGCTAGAATAAATTTTGGGCAACATGAGGAAAAACTCAGTATAGATTTGTGTGCATGTGAAAGCTAACATTATGTGAAAAGCAAGCAGTGAAGAGAGATTATGCTGTTCAATACACATTTTTTTAATTAGTGCCATTAACAATATAGAAGTTATCAAATGCAAATACAGATATTGCTTTAATACAAGTATGCTATATAAGTAAGGCTAGGTGTAGCCTCCACACAACCTGGATTTATAGAGCTTGTGAGGAAAGGAGCTCCATTTCAATCATTAGATACATATGACTCCAAGATCAGTACCATCTAAAAATGAATTGTAATGTATTACCTTGTGTTATATAGGCCTCAGTAGTTTTTCCCTATTTTTCCAAAGGGAAAAAAAAATTCAAACAATAAAACCCTGCATATCAAAAGATCTCACATTCTATTTCCTATGTGTTTTCAAAAACATCTCCTCTTTTTTGACTTCAGGAATACTGAAGTATGTTGCACCAATTTTCAGTGTCATTAATGTATGCTTATTCAAAATGTGGAATGAAAACAGGACTTAAAAGAAAGAAAGAAAAACAGAAAAAGATGACCCAATATACATGGAAAATACTTTGCTGGTCACTTAAAATGAATTGGTCTCTAAATTATTGTTTAAAAAGAGCTGGTCATTGCCCAGGTTTTATGCTGTAGATCTCTGAAACCTGAGAGTGGTAGTTTCAGGGCTTGAAGCTGAGAAATACAGTAAGTTGTACCCAGGAATATTTAACATATAAATAAATTTAAAAATTTACAAACTTGAGTGGATTTATAATGTAATTAAGTATGTTCTCCCATTCATGTTCCATCTGCCATCTGTTGTCTACTATCTGTAGTTTAAGGATTACAGAATTAGATTGACACATTTGGCTGTGTTAATTTAAATACCCAAATGATTGAGAAACAAGAAATAAATTCTTCATTCTTTCCTCTTTCAGAGTACCCTTAGTATTAAAGAAACCCAACCAACCAGAAACAAACCATATCCCCCAAATAATCCTTTTTCATAAGAAATTCTACACTCTTACCTGAAGCAAGTGGATTTATTTCTTATGCAGAGTAACAGATTAGCAGAGACATCCATAGTTCACAGTTTCTTAACATTGCTTTAGTGCTGTGTGTCTGATCTCAAAAGCATCTCCTCTGGGGAAAGAGCTCATTCCATTTCTATAGATGATAGATTTTGTCTGTTCTATAGATGGTTTGGGCTGCGACTCAAAAAACAGGGAGAAGAGAAAGAAATCAACAATCAGAAGTTGCTCTTGACTCAATGAGAAATCAGTAAAAAATTCCACTGTCATGAGTTGTAACTTGCAGTCATAAATTGCTTCTTTTGCAGTTCTTGTGTGCTCAGCTTCTGCTTTATCAATTAAACTGGCTTTATCTCAACAGATGATCTTTCTCACTTGTGTTCTTCTGATTTTATCTTCTACCCCACTGCAGCTGTGAGCAAGTGGTTGTGTGAGGCTGAGCTGCCTGCTCAGGTTAAACCACAACACCAACACTGTTCATCTCTAGAACCTGAGATAGTGAAATACATTTACTATATCTAGAAAACTTGCTTTGGGAAGTAAATGGTCTCACAGAAATATACTGAAAATTCCCCAGATGCCATCAGAGTTTAAAGTACAGATTGTTAAACTCCAGTAAAGGTTTTGTTCTGCCAATCTTATTTATTCTTCCACATGGAAAACTGTTGTGAGGTGAAACTATAAAAAGTGTTGGAAGATCCATCCATGCCAGAACACTCAGAAGAAGCAAGTAAACTGTGGGGAAATGCTGAAACTTTGTCTCTTTCTGCTGGTTTCTACATTGATTGCAATAATGTCTGTTATCAGTTTCATGAAATGATCACTAAATAAAAAATGAAATGAGAAATAACACTATATATGAGAAGCATAACAAACTCTGAAGGTGAAGGCTACTTTTTTTCCCCTTAGAGGGGGGGGAAAAAAAAATAAGGAAAATGATTATCAGGAGAATGAGGATTTGATTATTATTATGAATAAGATTTTGGTGAAAAATAAATACATTTACAGTAATCTTCCAGAAAGCTATGGTAAAACCACATTTTTTACAGAGTAAATTACAATCCAAATGTCTTCTCAGAACACTTACACAACATATACATCTGGGTGGTAAAAGTGAAATTAGAAATACCTGAAAATAAGTGAGAATACTTTTTTTGTTTTGTTTTGTTTGTTGTTTGGTTGGTTTTGGTTGGGGTTGGGTTGGGTTGAGTTGAGGGTTTTTTGCATAGTCCTATTTTTCTGGTACTCAGATCTCAAAACATAGTTTTTAGAAACAAACTCAGAATCTGGCCATTAAACTCAGGTGTCAAGCACTGCTGGGCCCATTTTGAATGGTTATTTTTGTCACTTATATTGCATTTTTCCTATGTTTCATTAAATAGAAATGTGAAATCTTATTGCAAAAAACAATATAAACTTTCGTTTTCAGCTGAACTTTTTTAAAGAGTTGGTGATCTATAGAGATAATTAGATAAGAATCAAGTTAAAGTCTTCATTAAGCTTTATTCTTGGCCAATGTAAACATTTTCTCATTTTCCAATGACCATTCAAGGTTAGGAATTTTTTCCTTTTGGTCAGTTTGTGTAGCCAGATTTGATTCTAATGTTATGCATAATGAAACACTGTGGAAATAGCCTCAAGAACATCCAGTGGTAATGAAAGCAACAGAGAATTGTTTCCAGCAGGATGTTTAACAGGAACTCTTAAGCCTATCATGTCTGTCAGAGCTTTTCTGCAATCATTTTACCTTGATAAAGCTGGACCGTTTAGCTTTTTAATTTTATTGCTTAATTAAAACCATCCATTATTATTGCTTAAGGGATGAAAAATTTCTTAAGGCCAACAGTGAAGGCACAGAACTGTTGGAATATTTTGCCTGCTATCATAGAGAGTTATATTCATTCAATATGTGTAGCATGTGAGATTGTCAAACTGCTGAGACCAATTACTGTAGAATGTTAAAGGAAAAGCCTAGCAGTATAAAAAGGTGCTATATGTTCTTCCCACAATACACTGAATTTATTATATATATTAAAGAAAATGTATTATGGACATTCAGAATATGAATTATTGTTTTCTAGTTCATATCCCTCTTGATGTATGATTAGACAGCTACACAGATCAAGATTGCAATGACATGAATAGACAACATGAAATATATATTATGCTTTGTTTCTTAGAATAGTGTTTTGAGCATGGCTTAAACAGAATTTGGAATTAGGGACTTAAATTACAGTGGCCTTAGTGTTATGGGCTTTGAAAACTCTTCTGAAGACAGCTGTTACCAGCCTCTGTCAGAAACTGATTTCTGGCACTTCTTATGATCTTAAATAGAATATAAGTAAAAGATAAATATATGGAAATAACTAATATACTAAAATTTGACACTTTGGAAAGAAATATTTAGTATATATGGGCTTCCTTCTTTAAGCATATTCTTAATTTTATACAAATTACAATGTTCTTCCTAATTTCTAAATTGAATACTGAGCTTTTTTTTTTTTCCATTTTTTCTATTTAATTTTTTATTTATAAATCTTAGGTTGTCTTTTTTCAGGGTACCTTTTCTTTTTCTTCTCTTCCCCTTTTTTTTTTTCTAACTGTCCTCTAGCTTCCTATATCTTCAGATAGTATTTAAGTTTGTCATCATGACCATTTGTGCTAAAATTGAAAATTGGAAGATGTTGTTAAGTTTTCTTAATAATAATAATTTTAAAATAACAATAATCTAATATCTTTATTATTCTGCAAAAGGATGGTCTGAACTGAGAAAAAAAAAACATCACTTGAGAAACCTGACATAACCTAAAATGTATGATAGATTGAAGAAAGCAGTTACATATGAGCAGAAGTGTAAGAATGGATGGGCACTCTGTTTGATTAATAGAAAGGTGGAGAGAGAATGAAGATTAATGGAAGGAAAATAACAGAGGAAACATGAGTAGAGAGTAAAATAATGTATTAATTTTCCTTGATTATGATTAAGCCTGGAAGTATTAGTCCACTTTATTTAATAAGAAAGCCAGTAGTTCCTCACTAAATGGTTTAAAAGATGCCTGTTATTCAGGTTGAGTAAGACTGATGACAGACTCCGTAGCAGATGGAGATATTATTAAGTTTTTTTACAGCATATCTTTGGATAATTTTTTTTTTTTTTTACAGACTCGGTAGCAATTAGTTCTGTGAAGACAGGATTGGATCTCCAAAATCCACTCAGCTAAAACACTGGTCACCTATTTATAAAAAACCATTTTGCCCTTGAGCTGCTGATGTAGCAGATCTTTTTACATTCTGTGCCTACCATTCAGGAGCAGACTTAAAAACAGTAGTCACTGTGTCACTCTACATATTATGCACAAAAAACCCTGAATTAAAAAAGTCCATTGTATTTATTTTTAAATCCCTCTAGATCATGGTTAAAAGAATAAACTCATAATTTTGATGAGAAATCAACATAGATCAACACTGTTCAAGGCAAATATCAATTTTAATTTGGTTTCCATTTTATCAGTTTGATAAAGTTCGAGGGCTTATGATACCTTCTGCCTTACTGAAACATTAGATTTAGCAGAAACCAGTAAGGGTCACAAAAATAAGAACTTCTTTTTTGCATGAATACTCTACTTCAGAGTAAAACCCAAAGGAAAAAAAAAAACCTTATATTTAATGTGGTAAAATGCTAGATGGATGAGGGATGAGACAGAACAAAGGAGACCTCTTGAATAACTATCAAGCCATCTTTTTGCCACTCAATTCAGGGAAGTAAAAGCAGTAAAGCAAAATCTACTGAGTGTACCCAAATCCATATAGTATTTTTAATTTGTCAAGCCAAAGTACAATGAAACCTTATCTTAAAGTTTGCGTTTATTGTCCTTGAAAGATTAACATCTATTTATTAAGGCATACATTTTAAAGATATCTCCAGAAGTCTTATATCCAATAATGAGCTATTTTTAGTAATATTTATCCTAAAGGTATTTCCTGTATCACAGAATATTCAGACAGCTTGCATATGGATATGTGAAGTTAACCCCATGTGATTTTAAAAGTGAGTAAATAAAACAATAGTTGCTGATAATCCTAGAAGAAAACATAATCCAAACCTGTGAGTCATACTGTAAAAACTCCAGGAAATTTATTATATTTTAAAAGTTGTTGAAGATACCAAGCATTTAGGAAACTGGGTCTGTGTTTCTTTTCTGTTGCTGCAGTGAGAAGCTGAGCTCTGTAACCTTATTCAGTGAAGAAGATCTGACAGGTTTTCAGAATTGTAATGTCTTCTCTCTCAACTATGTACTCAATGTATCTAAGCACACATTTTTAACAGGAAGTGCTGATAATGATTCTGTGTTGTCAGACTGTGTTGCCATCTAATCATCAGAATGGTCTTCAAACAACTAAAGACAGCTAATCAAATAAGAAAATAAAAATACTAATTTCTGTTAATGAAATTGAAGGAGGAAGGAAAAGGCATCATTATTGCTAATGTTTTACTGAGTTTTTCTTTGTTTCATTTTCTGTCAGCTGTGATGTCAATGACCTGTCCTGCAAAATTTCACACATAAGAATAGTTCCCGTTGTTTTAAAATAAATTATTTGCATGATAAAACTAACAACAGCATAAATGATATATGGGATCAATTTTATACCCGTGGCTTTATTTTGGTTTCAAAGTAAGCCAGGAAATGTAAACTCCAGCTGGCTATGTGAAATGGAACAGAGCAGACTATTTGTTTGGAATTTCTTAAATATTATCACTATATTCTTGTTTATTTATGTTTCCTCTTATTTCTAAATGATTTGCATATCAGTTGGACATTCAAATTTTTTTGTCCTGAGAGTGGAGAAAAATTACATAAAACTGTAAGGAAAAAGGCTAACAGCTGAAAAACATTCTTTAGAAATTACGATAAATTGCAAAGCAGATAGCAGTGTTCTTGGACGTCAAAATTTAGGAAGTAAATTTCTCTCATCCTATCCTGTTCTCATACATATGAGTTCAATTTATCTTAGTAAGGAAGAAACAATTTTCCACAGGTATTTCACACAAGCTCAGGCTGTCTGCATACATAAAGCTCCCCCTGTTCTGATACTGTATATTCAACTATGAGATAGAAAGCAGTTTGGAAAACAAACTTTGAGATTTCTTTAATTATTATTTTATTTTTCTAAACATACATAATGCAAATTATATAGATGCATAAACTGTTAATTTCTATTATATTTGGCATCAGCAGATCTAGGCTGATTTACGGCATGTTCAGGGTTTAAGTTTGGCACTTCTATATTCTTCTTGCTCAGGAAAAAACTTCTAAACTTTTCTTCCCTCTCTGCAGTAGTTTGAATAGGATGATGTACATTCATGAATGCATGGATATATTTTTGAGTAATTTATATAATTTCTTTTCAAATCCCTCAAAATTAAAAAGCTGTGCAGTCATGCGACTACTTATGCCTTTGAAAGGGATTTATTTTCTTCCTGCTTTAAATGAAGGAGATGAAACTCAAGAAAGTGAATAACAAGCTCTGATCTGATATCATTCCTCTCAGCATAATTCCGGGTTGGTTATGCTCAGCACAAGAAAAAAATGCAAGTGAATACTTTGTTGTTGGTTGTTTTTGTTGTTGATGTTGTGTTGTTTTGGTTTTTTTAAACTCTGAATGCAAAAAGGATTTGTGATGCAATATTATTCACTGGTAAAAGATTTCTAAAACAGATTAAGGGAATATAAATAATTTCAAATAAAATGCCTTTGTCTGTTGTGAGTTCAATGAGATTTTTGAATGTTTTATGTACACATTACTTACAATGACCTTTATTCTTTCTCAGACTGCTTGATGAGTTGGACATAGTTAATTTATTTCTAATGTTTGGTTTGACAAAAATATCTTGCAAAATCATCATTTGTCTCTGAGAGAAGCAAACCAGTACCACCCTTCTTTTCTTCATATCATCATGACAATTAATCCATCTGATTAAAACAAATATCTAAAAATTTAATCTTAATCTCCTCCTATTCTCATTTCTTGTTTACAGGACTTCTAGGGGGCAATCTGTATCTGAGGATTGACTGTAGGAAAAGCCCTATTCATTTAGGACTTGTGAATTTCTTTTCCTTTCAAGGAAACATAAGAGCATTTTACCAGTTGTTCTGTCTATCTGGCTTGATGGATCTACTAGAACAAGGTTCCTGCTTTTCTCCCCTTGGTCTTCTCACTCTCTTCAATTCGCCGCTCTCAATTCTTTTCCTTTTTTCTATTTTTTTCTTTTCTTTCTTTCTTTTTGTTCTCTTTTCTTTTCCTTTCTCTTCTTTTTACCTCTCTTTTTCTTCTTTCCTCTTTTTTCTTTTTCTTAATGATTGAGGTTCAGTCTGTTGTCTTGGTCTGATTGTCACTGCTTGGTTCCATCTTCCAGTTTTGATTTCCTTACAGATTGCTTTACAGGTAGTGTTTTTGTAGTTGTGCAGGCATAAACAATAAAGGTTAAATGCTCCTTGAAATATATTGAAGTTCATTGTCACTAGTGAGAACCACAGGCAAAGAATAATATATTTATTTTCTGACCACTGTAATACATAGGGATTTTGGATAGGAGAAGAAACTTCATAAAATGAGAGCTTGCTGAAACAGAGCAAACTGGTTAAGAATAATTTTCAGAATGAATTGCCCAAGAATTCTGCATATGTAGCATGTTCATATTCTAGTAGTCGGTAGGTGGGAAGTATTTTGTTTCTGATAAACATAGTAATAATTACAAATCTAATAACACATGCCTGACTTTGGTTACATTTAATTAAAAAAGATAAGGCAGAAAATAAAATATTTTTCTAACTGAGGATGAGGACTGTTGTTAATTTCAGGTGATTAAGACATAATCTAAAGTTTGTAAATTCTGGAAATTGCATAAAGGAATATGGGATGAAGAACAAGGAGTTCTTTGTCTCAAGAAAGCTTATGTCTTTTTTGTTAAGTAAAATTAATCCAAACTTCATTGTGAATAGCTATTAGTAGAAAATGAAATTGGTTGTGATATCACCAATGTCACTCTCTCTGACTAAAATAGAATCTAGTAACAGTCAACGATTCAATAAATATGTTAAGGAAAACAGTTAAAAATACCTTCAGCAGAGAATTTAAGGATTATGGAGTGTCACTGTTTCACTTTAAATGACTTTCTTGGTAGTGAAACAGAGAAGAGACTACTGTGGAGTTATCACACCCTTAAACTAGAAAAATCTGTGTGAAAATCCTAAGGATTCACTTAAACCACACCAGGCAGCTCAGAGAACTGTTATTCCTCATGTATGAGAGCAATCATTACAGACATTACTGGGGTGGGTGGGGAAGGGGAAAAACTGAATTATTCATGTTCTGTTTAGAAGAAGAGTAGTGATTTAAATCTGGATCCCTGTTTATAGAGATTTTCTCACTGCAGAGGAATTTAAATGCAAACACAAGTAGTATGGAATTTTTCAAAAGTTTTTCTGTTCACATTTAATAATGGTTTGTGTTCTGTCAGTCTAATCAACCCATAGATTCCAAGAATATGCAGGTTTGTGAGTGTCCAGAAATCATTGTTATCTGTATCCTTCAGATCTCCACTAACAAGCAAAACAATGTGACATATAAGGAAGGAATGTAAGAATATACATATCAGCACAGCAGTGACGATGTGAAGATTTTTAATCTGCTTGGAAAGTTACTCAACAATTAAGGTCAAGGAGAGGTAAGATGACCTGCTATTCTGCTTGAATATCTGAAGTAGATATTTCTGGGCTCCTTTTGATGTGACAACCTGAAAAAGAAGGATGTGTTTAAAGAATAACAAGCACAGAAATTAAAAAGGAAGCAGACACTGTTTATAAAAGGTATCTTAATATGGAGGGTGGCTACTTATGTTCTGTGTTCCATTTTGCCTTATGAAAATTATATAATATTATTATATTCTGCAAATTATTTTTTAAGTGAGTTCACAAATGTAATGCAATATAAGAGTTCAAGGAAAAAAATATATGACAGAGAACTAGTAAATCCTTATCTATTGACCTGACAAGTGCTATGTATTTTGAAAGAGCTAGAGAGGGGATCTATTTGTGATTTCTTTTTCTGACATCACACAGTCACAGAATTGTCAAAGTTGGAAAAGATGCCTAAGATCACCATGTGAAACTGTCAACATCCCCCTCCTCCCCCAATGGTACCAAATATAGGTACCAATATCTGTATCTCCTACTGGAATATGTTCTGAAGGGCCTTATCTACATGGTTTTTAAATATTTCCAGGAATGGTGATTGCCACCATCTCCCTGGGCAGCCCATTCCAACTCCTAACTACTCTCAGTAATGAGAGTCTTTCTCAGACCTTGTCTAAACCTCCCCTGGTGCAACTTCAGGCCATTTCCTCTGGTCCTACCATTGCTACTTGAAGAGGCCATCACCCACTTCCCTTACAACCCTTCCTTTCTGGCAGCTGTTAGAGAGCGATAAGATCTCCTCTCAGCCTCCTCGAAACTAAATGTTCCAAATTCTCTCAGCATTACCCTCATAGGACTTGTTCTCCAGACCCTTTACCAGCTTGCCTGCCCTTCTCTGAACCCACTCCATCAGCAAGATCATTCTTGTAGTGAGAGGCCTAGAACTGAAGACAGTACTGGAGGTGCAGCCTCACCAGTCCTACTGGCCACACTATTCCTGATACAAGCCAGGATGCTGTTGTCCCTCTTGGCTCCTTTTATGCTTGTCACTCTTCCAAAGCCTGTAGCACTGCATGGGGTTGTTATGACCACAGTGCAGGACCCATCACTTGGTCTTGTTGAACCTCATTTAATTGACCTTGACCCACTGGTCCCACCTGTCAAGGTCCCTCTGCAGAGCCTTCCTACCCTCGAGCAGATCAGCACTTCCACCCAACTTGATGTTTTCTGCAAACTTACTGAGGAAGTCCTCAGCTTAATTGCAGTTTTTCCAAACTGAAGCAATTTGCTTTGCCAAAAAAGGAACAACAAGAAATGAGGCAGTTTCTGTTCGCCAGATATCTTCTATATAGAAGAGAGTAACAAGTACTGTATATACTTCACATCTTTGTAAGAATTTTCACTTGAAGTTCATTATTTGGAAATTAAAGAGTTTCAGACTCTGGACATCCCTAAATGCTATATAAAATGTTACTAATTTTATGAAACAAAAAACTGATTTTATAATGAGACAAAAAACCCAGGAGATGATAGTGACAGAGCAAGGGGTATGGTTTTAAACTCAAAGAGGGTAGATTTAAGTTCAATATTAGGAAAAAATTATTTGCTATGAAAGTATTAGGACACTGGAATAGGTTTCCTAGGGAGATTACTGATGCCCCTTCCCTGGAGGTGTTTAAAGCCAGGCTGATGAATTCTTGTGCAAACTGGTCTAGTGGGAGGTGTCCTACTCATGCAGAGGGGTTGGATCTTGATGATATTTAAGGTCCTTTCCAGACCTAAACTTTCTATGGTTCTATGATTCTATGTTCCATTACAGCCTGGAAACTGGTGTAGTGGTTTTTTCTTCATGATTATTGTAGAAATACAATTCCTGTAGATACAAGAATGACCACTTTTATATTTGTTATCTGACAGAAGGGGAATTTACACTTGTACTTCTTGCATGTAGAAATACTTTATAATTTTTTAACCTATCTATGATTACCTGAGTCAATCTATTGCTGGTAATAGAAACAGATGCAGAAATATTCTTGGATTAGTATGTCAAAGTTACCTCTCTAAAAGCCTGATAATTTTCAGTTAAAGGTTGTCAGAGAGCAGAAGTGTTATGGTCCCACTTCTTGTCTATGCAAAGATAGCACTGCATTTTTTCACAGGCTGATGTCTGCAGAGTTGAAAGTTAGAAAGGTCACAGAGAACTACTTTTCTAAGAAACTCCATCTCTTTTCTGAACAGGATATCAGGCTGTCAGTTTTGTACCTCATTTCTAAGATATACTCTACAGCTTCCCTGTCTTTTCAGGCAGCTATTTTTTACTAGGGAAGGTAAAAATCTCTACGTACATGCTGTACCTCTTTCTAATGCATTTTGGCAACTTTCAAAATATTTCTTTCAAGGATTGGAATTACATTAATGGTATTGTGATTTCAGTCTCATTTCCCTGCAGAATCCTGAACCCTTCATGCTCACAAATGTGTTTCTTCCACCTCTCAATTCCTTCTTTTGTGAAAGCTCTTTTTTGCTGTCTTGTTGAAAATAATTTGATTTCTTGTGACTGCTAAAACATCTGCAGAGGCAAATCAGCTGCCACAATGCTTCCACAAGCAGAAAGCTAAAAATCCCCTAACCCCTGGAAACTGTATTGCTTGAATGAGCCTACTACCTATATCTGATTCTCTGTCTGTCTCTCCCTCCTTGAATTCTCCTTGAAAAAACTGCCTGAGAACTTATCTTGATTTGGATGAAGAATTCTGCAACAAGGGATTTGCTAATCTGTTCTTTTCCTCGGTCTTGTCATTAGTTAATGTAGCCCTGCCAGGTCTAGAGCAAGTTTCTGTAGTTTTGTTCTGAATAACTTAAAACTGTTCTCCTATTCAGTTCCTCTCTTCATTTTCTTTAAAAGAAGCTGAATATTAAACCAAGTGAGCACTGTGCCATAATTTACATGCAGGTGGTATTCACAGGAAACTGCTGAACAGAACATATAAGACATGATACAGTACATTTTTCCAGTAAGCCTATCATGAATAACTATCAATTAAGTAGCAGAAGTAACTTCCTTTAAAGTTGCTATCCCTTCTTGCCTTTCCAAAATGTGTTATCAAAGCCCAATGGCTTCTGCTCAAGAAAAGATCGAGCGTGTTTGAGAGCCAGGAAGTGCCACTATAGCCAAACCTCAAAAGATGTAAATAAGTTTTCTAGTAGTGGTACTTTTGCAATATTAACACCCAGGGAGAGCAAACGAAAAGCAGGTATCACGTAGCCACTGTCTGACTAAAAGTCAGCCTTGTTTCAGGAGTATTTTTTCCATCTGTTTTTCCATAGGTTTAAACACTTTAAATACTTGTGCAAGACGGTCAGAAAAGATCCTTAAAGATCCTTTGAGTTGGCTATGGTTTTAACACAGTTAGGAAAACTATATACCCTGAACAGTTAATTGAAAAAAAAACATAGGTTTGACTCTAAGGGAACATCGTAGTCTGTTTTATGTTTTGTTTTTCTTTTTGTCTTTTTTGTCTTCTTTTTTTTTTCTTTTCCGTTCAGTTGCAAAATTTCTTCCTTCCTTCCCTCCTCCCCTCCTTCTTCCCCTCCCTCCTTCCCTCCCTCAATAGTTTTAATGTCTACCAGTTCTGTCTGTGTTCAATAAAATTGTGTAGTTGTATCTGATACTGTGTTATCTTTATTGTGTCCTTGTGGGATGAAACAAGAATCTCCATGTTTCCAGCCTTTGTAATGTGCAAATAATAGAATACTGTAAAATTCTACATAGTAAAAATGACCATGCAATACTACATTAATTTTTTACTGACTACAATTTGTTTAAATCATCTGTTGTTAAAACGTACAGGGCATGTATTTGCCTGTTTTTCTGATGAACAAAAGTGACCAGAAGATCTAGAATAAGTGTAACACCTGTTCATACATACTTAGTAGATTGAAGAACACCACAAGTCTGGTATCAGTCAAATACTCCAGGATGAGCAGAGCTCAGGGCATGAATGCAAGTATATATAAGAAATGCAAGAAATAGCCGCACTTTCTCTTTAGATGTTGAAACAGAAAGGGCTTATGTATGCTTTAAAAAGTTTTTTTACAAGTGTATATTTTGGCAAAGATTTTACTGGCTTCAGTGTTTTATGTTATTACAACTTTAGACAATAATATTTTTTTGTTGTTATTTTTATCCCACAGGATCTCAGCTGTATTTTATGATCTGAGAGCACAGTTATTTTAATACCTTGTACTTTGTCCCCAGTAGGAGTTTTGGATCAAAATTTATGTATTATCATACAGCTCTTTGACAGATCTGTGCATAATTCGATAGGGATTCTCTAATACACTTTTATCCCACTGAAAAAGTTGTATAATAGTTCTTGCTACTTTCATGTGAACTTCATTGAATTTTCTTAGCATTCCTACTGATATCAAACATGAGCAATTATTTTATTATTTTCATTGACACTATCACAGCATCATGCAATTCTAAGCTTTTAAAACTGTTTGTTTTTTCTTCAATTTTTTTTCTTGTTATCTACAAACTTATCACAGTTTTAGTCACTGCAGACCTTATTGTATATATTTAAGACAGACTTCCTACCAATCAAATTTTCCCTCCCTTAAAGGAATATTTGAATTATTTTTTGGATCTTGCCAGAAAATTTCTGTAAGAGTTTGACATGGTCTGATCAAAATAACCAAGATTTGAATTTATTTTGTCATAAGCCACAGGTTAGTGAAGGTATAATTATGTGATATGTCTTATTACATGAAATTCTGAAGTTTCTGGTTTGGTAAAAATGTGTATTCTGTTAGGTAGGTGAGACCTTCAATAGTTCTAGAGGCTTTGCAACGTAGTGTCTAATGGTTTCATAAAATCACAAACAAGAGCACTTGGGAGACATTCGTCCTCTATGTGCTCACTTCATGTTCCTAATGGTGCCAAATACATTTTAAAATATCATGGATTTCTGAAAGATTCAATATTATACCTGGTGTAATAAAAATTATATCTCACACATACTTTATCCAGAAATCATCAGAAAGTATTAAAATACATAGCAATATAGAATGAAAATGTAGTAAAAGAGGTTTCCAATAAACATGAAGATAATGTTCATGAAAAAAGGTTGAATTTTATTTGTTGAATGTATACAGCAGAACCCCAGGGGAATATAATCACAGTGTTCCAGTAATTGAATTCCACGTGCACTGTGTTTTTAAATTTTGTCACCATTTATACTATTCTATTTCCCAGTAGGTGTAGACAAGACAGCTAAACATGGTAGCCTCCAGACTTGCAACCACCAGTTCATGCTGTCTTTAAATACTTTTTTGCTCTACCCTTACAGCTTTTAAAGGACATCTTTGTAGTGCAGTTTCCTAACTCTCACATCCAATATGTGGATGGCCAGTCCTCAGTAATAAAGCCCCTTTTAAAATCAATCTTTGAATTTCTCTGTCATTTCTAATAAAAGTTTACTTGTTGATGTTTTGGATTTAAAAAGCCCAAGAGTCTTGCTGTATAATGAATTCAGAGAAACATGATTTCTATGTGTGTGGACATAATCTAAGAAAAACAACTTCTCTTTAACTCTTCAGAAAAGGAAGCATAATATCTACATATATATATATATATGTAGGATAATCAGTAGGATCTCTAAGGCTGCAATTCTAAATTAAGTCCAGAAAGCTAATGGTTAATATTATAATGGTTAGCTAAAATTATATCATATATTATAACAGAGGAACACTTTTTTCCATTTTTCTGTTGAACATTCACAGCATTAATCAACATGGATTTTAGACATACAAATTCAAATGCAAAAAAGAAATTATGTGAAAAAATAAACCAGAAATACTGCTGGAATATTTTCAATAGCTTCTAATTGTTCATCAACATTTAAAATGCATTTTGTTTCAGAATGAAACAGTTCATTTCCTAGGAAAAGGTAGTGACTTTTTTTTTCCAGAAATTAACGTTCAGCCAACATTATGCCTTTTATAACCTTTGAAAGATATGAATATGCTGATTAATTCACAAGACACAGATCTTGAACCTTCCCTTCTAAACATCAAGAGCTTTCATTGAAAGCCAACCCACAGCAGCTTATTCCAAAGAGACAGGCTTTGAGTTTTAGATTTTCATAAGGTCTTTTAGTTATCATTTATGCTCATGCTGCATTTAGCTTATCCCATCTGCTTCCAATTACTGTGACTGCATGTGTTTTGGTTTTATTTTTATTTTACTGTGGTTCTGGTTTTGATAGGCCTGTTCTTTCAGATGAAGGAGAATTGATTCCCCTGGAATTAAGCATTTTCCAAGACAGAGCACAAAAACTAAATGTATAATTTTTTACAGCATGTTAATATGGGTCACATCTCAGGTGTTAGTGTCTATACAGGAGGCTAAATTCTAGATACAGTGAATGTTACTAGAAAGCTTACTGTGTAAAAGAACTTTTAACTAAGCTTTCAACATCTGTTCCTGACTGCTTAGGAGAACAAAATAGTTGTTGATTATCTCAGTAGAAAGGAGCATGTAGGTACATAAAATCCATATTCTTCTGATATTTTTTAATGCACTACAGCTATATTAAAAAAGGTACTTTTTGCCTTTTTGCTAACATTAAAGAATCTTTGAGCTCACCGGAGCTAGTTACAAAACAAAAAATACTTTTATTCAGGGAAGGTTAGGATTATCAGCAATAAAAACTAAGTAGGCCACAGATTTAGAAAGCTGTCTCTTTAATAATGTAATTTGTTACACTGGGGCCCCATATTGTCTGTTTACTGAAGCAGGTGGATGTGCTGAAGCAGAGAAATGCTGATGATGCAATGTGCTGACCCACATATCAGTTCCCATCAGACTGCACCAGTTGGTATAGTTTATGCTTGTATCTTAAACAAAAGACAAACACTTTTCCCTTTCCATTACCTCGTACTGATGTAATACAGAACAATATAAATAAAGTAAATTTATGTTATATGAGAAGATGTGCTTTGTCGTTTGGGTTTTTTTCTTAATCTGTATTAATTCTTGGGTGAGTATCAAATAAAAGTTTAGATCTGGGAAAATTCCACTTAAGTGCTTTCTTATCTACCATGCTCATATATCTTAATGGCAAATGTTAATCCTTGAATCTTTGTCTACCTTGAAAAATAATTTATTACTTTTTTTGTTTTGTGTTGTTTCATTTTAATAAATACCAAAAACAGTATGAGTGTAGTAATGAGATATCTTAAACTTTACCTCAAAATTATAGCTGTACACCTTGGCAGCTATAATTTCTGTGGCTTTTGAAAACACAGCAAAACAGAGTACTAGGATTAATGCAGTCAGAAGGATAATTTCTGTCACATCTTAGATGCTTTAAATCTTAGATTCTAATTATGATGGTTGTTTAACTAAGAGTAACCTTTTGTCCACTCAGATCTCTGGTAAACAGAATATGAAGAAAAATGTGTCTTTATTAAGCAAAGCTGTTGAAAAAGAATGCTTTATTTTCTTTAACTTCTTTAATTTTAATTCCTGTCAAAATGTTCTTAACATCCAGGAATATCCAAGGTCAATACTTCCTCATAAGAGAGATTTTTTGTTTAAAAATAAAATATAGTCTCTGAGTTCCTAATAACGGAGTATGCTGAGGTTATTGTGTTTGTGGTTCAAGCATAGTTTTTTGCTTTACCCAAATATATCTGCTGACTCCTTTCATATTATATCAGAAATTGATCATGACTGACCCTAATGTGTGCACTTTACACCCATGAATCATCTCTGTATACATTTATACAGTTGTAAGTAATTGAATATTAAATTAGATGCAAGATGTATCACTTACTGCAGGGATATCACCACTTTATGTAGACATAGTTGAAGTGGTTTTAAATTGCTGTCTCCACATCTGTGGAGAAGAATTCTGTCATGGAATTGCATGCAGGCCAGGAGCCCCATGACATGAAGGTTCTGGAACCTCCACCTGATATTACAACTCAGTTCATAAATAGAATCTTACTTATCTTTGTGAGAGTTGTAATAATTTGATTGATTAATAATAAAAGTATTAATGAGAATACAGATGTCTCCTTGATGCAAATATGGACCTGGTGTTGCTCATAAACCAATAGTAGGAGAAAGCAAAGTGCTAATGCATGAAGTTCAGCATATGAGTAGCTATCACTTAATCTTTGATGCTGGAAGTCAGGCTTTTGACGAGTTTTCAGGATTATGGTAGAACAGTATTGCCTCAATGCTTTTGCAAGTTGTGAAGTGTCAGTGAAATTTCCACTTTGTTTTTTTTTTATTCAGACAAGTTTGTGACATCAATAATGGCTTTTAAAAATCAAAACAAAGCACTGTTTGAACTTATAGGAAATACTAGTCTTTAGAAAGAATGTTTTTATATAAAATTCTTTGTTTGGAAGAAGCAATTTAAATATTATCAGATAAAATCCCTTTATTTTCTATTTTTCACTAACATATTCAAATAAAAATGGTCTTTAATCTCTTAGATAATGTTTATTTTTATTGTGCCTAGGAAAAATGACAATACAAAGAGATGTTTCATATTACATTATATTTCATATAACCAGTAAAATAAGGATAAGAGCTCTTGCATAGTTTTAGAGGGAGTAAAAATGATTTACTCTAACAGTGATTTATAATTTATTAAGATGATTTCTTTTGGAATATGGTTGCATAGAAAGAAAATATTAGAGCCATTGTAAATAGTTTTAGAGTACCTGTCCAAACCAAGAAACCATTGATAGGAATGACAACTACACCTTTTCTCACATGCCCAAATTAAATATTTGGAATAGGTTTACCAAGGTTTGGGTAGCCAATTTATTTAGAGGACACAAAAGTTTCTAAGAGAAACAGGTATTTAAAATAGGTTTTCTCAGAAAAAATAAATGGAAATCTCTGCTTTTCACTATCTCTGATAGTATAATAATGCACCTTCCTAGAGAAGGCACTGCATATACTGTACATTTTTCAGAAGCTGATCTATACATGACCTGTTCACCACATCCTAATCTTTCCACATATTTTTTTCCTTGTCAAGTAGTATTTTCTGTATTTTCAAGTTTTATTGTTTGTCTATAAATTTTAACTGCTCAATAAAATATCTATATTTGGATCATGACTCATCAGTATTGCTTATTTGTCATATCTAGTTTTCTTTCTCCACAGAAACCCTCTCACAGCCTAAAAATGCTGAAGTAGCTTTTCTGGCATTCATTTTGGCTCTTTCAGTAAGTAGTGCAGCTAAGCAAGAGAGAGTAAATTGCTGCTGTATATAATTAATCATCCATTTTCAAATGTTTCCTTAGATTACAGCAGCCATTAGACTACGCTGAATAAATGCCTTCATAATTACAGCAATCAAAAAATACAGTGGCATAAGAATAAAAGAAAATTTACAAAGGTAAGAATCCTATATCTCTCATTGTTTTCTATAGCAATCACAATTGTCCTAGACTAGAAAGAACTAATTATGCATTTAGTCTCTATATTTTCAACTTAGATTTCTAGTTTTCAATTCCATGTAAATTTGATCAGTGGAAAACTAAATTAGTGGACATCTTATCACTGTAATGAACATTATACTAAACATTGTCAAGCTCCATATTAAGAACTTACTGGAATTATAAGTTACTATACTTTCACAAAAAATACTTGCTCCCTTTCAATAGTAACTTGAGCTCTGTATCTTTGGAATAAAGAAGATTCCAAATTTTTGCAGGCCCTTTTCAAGTCTCTAACAGCTCCCTGACTGGCCCCTCTCCATTTTCCATGGTCATTATATTATTATAGACACATTAACAGCATTCGCCTCCCTCAATACAAGGTAATCAAGAATGCTGAAAAAAAGTCACTTTAAAAACACTAAAGAAATAGAAAAGACTTAGTGCTGTACCATACTAAGAGTGTTCTTAAGTGTACCTTTAGAAGAGCTATCTTACTTTCTGCCTAACAAAGAGACTGCTTAACAGCAGAGCTGTGTGGCAGACGTGAATGCATAACAGCAAGAACTCTAGAGTTAGTGGAAGAATTTCACATAAAATAATTATTTTTACTAGCTCTGCAAAAGTTTCAGTAAATGCTGAAGAGGAGAAAATTGCAGGTGCTCACTTCAGAGAGCTTTAAAAAAATCCCTGTAGAAAATATCCTAAACTATACATTTTCAGTTTCTGATTGTTTGTCTCCAATATTGCCTCCTGCTGCTGGAAGCCCACGTGGTCTCTGTTACATCCCCTATTCAGCATATTTAAAGTTTGCTAGAACTGCTCCAGGGTTGAATAGAATAATGTTAATACGGCAGATTTTGACATTCAATTGTTCAAACGGCAGTTTTTAAATAATTTTTATTTATAGGTTGAAATGCAGACTCCCTTTAGAGCAGAAGATGTTGAACTCTCAACTAAAAGAACTTGCAGAACAACAGTTTAATTTTTTTCCCAGTTGCATCAAGCAGCAGAAGACTTTCCTATTTAAATCATCCGAAACACATGAAAGAAAGAGCAACATCTGGCCAAACCCCTACAAAAATTAAGTTTATTAAATATTGCCACACTACAAAGATGTTACACTATAGAGATAAACGTTTAAATTCTAACAGCTACCTTTCTCAGAGGTGCTCTTATAGGCAGTAAGTGAATGGTATGAGTCTCTGAGGTGTTGAGCATGTCTCAACTGGCTTTATATTTCATTCTCTATTCAAGATCAAAATACAATTTAGATTGGCTGCAAGCTGCATACTCACTTAGAAGTTAATCTTCAGACATTTGTGTTTTAAAATCTTTGGCATAGAGAAGAAACTTCTCTACAATACAAAAATAGCAAGGGAAAAATATATTCAAGATGATTGATTCTCATATGGAAGAAACAACCTTTTAAATTTGCCCTTACAAGATTTATTTTAATGGGAAATAGGAAGAGAAATTGAATTTAAATAGAATACGTATTTTAAAAATCTTCAGAGGTAATTTGCTTTAAAGAAGTCATTCTTAAATATGGGTTTTGTGTAGATAGATCAACAGATGCAAATGATTTCTAAGCATCCATTTTGTCTTTGGAAATACAGTAGGAACACTAGCAACATTCTGCAAACTCCAGAAATATTGCTGAAAAAGAGAGCATATAACTATTGACCTAGTGATAAACAGAGTAAGATATGTTCTGCTATCAAAGCTTCATAGATACTTTGAAGGTCATTAACAGCAAAGGTCATAAACAGTCAAAGTTATCTGGTTTTATGATTTTTTGTATAACTGAAAATGGCAAAATCACCCTTTACTTAGATATGAAAAAAAATTGAAAAAACCCTCCTAATTCACTAAGTAGGACATTTTGCTCTCACGGGAGCAATGTCATTTCTGTTAACATTTTTGTGAATCTTGAACTAAAAATAATATTTACTTATTAAAGAATATTCAATAAAATTATCAAATTAACGATTAAATTTTGGTTAACAACTAAAAACTGGTTACCACACCTTTTTGTTTAATTGTTAGAAATGTTTCCTGCCATGGTTTAAATATGGTAATTCTATGCTTGTCCTGCTATCTTTGAAATTATTCTTCTAAAGAAAATTTCATTGAACAGGAATTAAGTGAAATGTTCAGTTTCACAGAAAATATTTTCAGCCAACTCTATTTGTTATCTTCCTAGTTTCAAACAGATGACTTTAAATCATGCATTTAGCTCAGAGCTGTATGAAACACCTAAAAGCAGAGTGGAAGTAGACAATAAGAAATTGGGGTTATAAAAAAACTTGTGAACGCCACATGAAAACAAAATAGTTCATGAAACCATTGAATGAGATGTGCTATTTCTTTTCATCTTTGTGGTGCTATAGTACTACAGAAATAATGGAGCTTAAAATCATAATGTTGTCTTGATGTGTAATCTTGCAAGGCATTATTATTGAAAAAAAATCAGTTAATTTAAGAACAGCTGAACTTCTGAACTGCATTCTTCAATTAAATGCTTGAGAATATAATGTAGATTAGCAGGCCAAATTGTTGACTGTTTCTTAGTAGATGACAGTATAATTACTTTCAAGAGAATTCTTGAGACATTTGAACCATTGTTGATCTTATCGCAGAAATATTCTTTTCATACACTGAAATGTAGAGTGTTTCCTTAAAAATAAATAGTTATGTTCATGAATGACTTTATAAAGCTGATTTATTTCTTTTAAGACAACTGAGCTATGTAAATTTAAGTGATTTTAGGATCCTGTCTGTTGATTCCACATCAGTGTATATATATGCAGCACATCAAAAAGCCTATTTTATGCAACGCATTAACTCATTAAAATTAATAGCATCAAAATTAATGCTTTTTTTTTTTTTTTGGTCATGATTGTATATTCAAGCACCAATTTTGTAGCACTCTCATTTGAGACTGACCACTTTGAGTCAAACAATGGTGTTCCATTAATACTAAGCTGGCAGATAACAAAATGTTTTCCTTGAATACTGCCTTACAATTGGCTTTTATTTTAATAATTAATAATGAAAAAGATGTAATTTTAGCCTGGTTGTATCCCAGTGGTTACAATTGCTGCCATCACTAGTAAAAGCCCACAGAATGTGAACAGCCCTGAGAGTGCAGCAACTCAAGGAAGGCATGGGCTTGCCATGATGTGAGCTGGTAGTAGCCTGTCTGAACGATTGGCTGGTGGCCAAGTGACCACTGTCTGGCTTGCTTGAGGTGAAGCAAGTGAATGCCTGCTATGATGAAATGTGACCAACCAAGGGAGCCATGGCACAGAAAACCACTGTTCTTTCTCACAGTCAAGGCTAGCTCTTGAGTAGCCTTCACACTTGAACTGGGAGTCAGTGAGCAGGAAAAGACTGTGGTGACAAAGAATATAAAAATGACTCTATGGAGGGTCCCACAGACATGGGTGGAAGGGGGGACCTCCCTCCACAAACTCTTGCCAACCTTCCCTTGCACAGCCCTGAGGCTGCTGACAGCTTGCTGAGTCCTTGTATCTTGTCCCACTTCTGTTGGCTTCAGGTCCTGGAGGACCAAAGGGGGAGTGTAATTTGAGAGAAAAGGGGTAGATATCAACGTGTCCTGTAGAACACTTCAAAAGATATAACTGTCACAAATATTTTTCCATTGTAATTTAGTCTATTGTAATTGGACGGAAGATAACTGCTATATTTTGATTGTGTTATATGGCTGACAGAAAAATAATTTTTTAATCAAATATAAAATGTATGCTTCTTTTGTTAATAAGAAGAATTTAAGTGTATCACATTGTATTAATTTTTCTAACAATTCCTGAGAAGCATATCATCATTTTTGGTAAAATTATTCTGGGAAGATTTATCCTGAGGGAGAATTGTGACATAAATCTTTGGCCTAAATAGCATGTGTCTCATAGATCTTTTTTCCTGAAAACAATGCTTTACAGTGAAATTTCAGGTCAGTCTTTAAAATACGGATCTTCATGTAATACAGAGGACATCCAATCCAATCCAAAACATTTTTTCTGAAGATGAAATTGAGATAATGTTAGAGTTGCTCCTGTTGTGAAATTTTCCCTTATGTAAAAAAAAAAAAAAAAAAAAAAAATTAAAGGTATATGTATTTTAGGCTTCAGTAGAATTAATTATCATAATATACGTTATTATTTAAATTTTACTTCGATTTGTATATATGCATAGAAAACCATCTTTGTTCTGTTGTATGAATTTCACATATGTTTAACAAAGTAATGTGAAAAACGGAAATGTGTCACACAAGGTTCTTTGCTAGTAGCAGTTAATTTTATAGGTAATACTTGCAGGTTTTTATACAGTTTAGAATATTATGCTACAATAATAAATACAAATAAGCTAGCAAAAGTATGCAAACATTCATGTAAATACAAAATCTTATAATAATCTAAACGCATATTCTTACTATTTGTACCTTCAAGAGATAGAGTTTAGACACTTTATGACTGTTTAATACATATTTTCACACTGCTTAATAAATCATCAGAAAAACAGTTGATTTTCAAAGAGTATGGACCTATACTCCCATTCTTATTGTTTATTAGAAATAAATAAAAAAAAACATCATTTTACTCATTGAGACTTTAATCAGTAAGTTAAAGTTTATAAGAAATAATTTAATATTATTTTAATTATCAGTTATGTCTGTTGCTCTTTCATTTACAATCCTGTTGATTCATTTTATTCACATATGCTGCTGCTGTAACTCTCTGGTTTTTTTTACTTGCTTAGTAGGATGAAATATTACTGATAACTTTTAAAATCTAATTTCTCTAATCTTCATTTTCCAGAAGCTAAAAGACTGACCAATATGCATCATTTTATTTTACAGTGCATTCTCTTCTATGTGTGTGTATAAAAAGAGCCCACATTAAGCAAAAGAAAATCCAACACAACTATAAGGTAATACAAACTCTTTACCAACAATTGATTACAATTTTCAGTAATAGAAGAGGTTTTTTTTTTCTTATGGAAATAACATCAAAATTATTGTCCCAGCTTGCAAGGAAAATAGCATAGAATTATTAACAAGCTTGCAAGTATGTCAGATAAAATCAGTTAAACTCACATAGTTAAGATTAAGCATTAGGTATATAAATGGCTTAGATGCTGAAATACATAACTAACACAGATAGGAATAGGATCAGGATCAGATTATAAACAAGATATTTTAGTTACATGTTTACTAAGGTTATTGAAATTACTTCTGTTTTTCCAATGAGCCTGTAGACATAATCGACCACAAATCTTAATTCTGGGACTTTCCTATTGCCTGCTCTGCAGTGGTGACACGTTTGTGATTGGAAAGGTTTAATAGAGAGCATCTGTTATCCATTTAATAGTCAGCCCAGACTTAAACCATGGCAGTATGCAGACCTAAGTTCTGAGCATTGTTACTCCATGATTACAAAAGGAAAAAACTGAGAGAAGTTGAAATACCTTACTAAAAATTATTATAGAAGGCAGTGATAGCCTATGATTATATTCCTGCTTTTAAAAGAGTCCAAGACTTCTGCTCTGCAAACTTAATACAGTGGTCAGTAGTGTGTGTCCCCATAGCATATAAAAGATCCATGAACTATATGGACTGTTTGATATAAAGAAACATCTTTTTCAATTTTCTAGCTCCTTCCTTAAGGAAGAACTACTTAAAGAACAATTTTTTTCAAGAAAATGAAATTAAATTAGATATACTTGCATGCAATATATTTCTAGATATAATGTACAATTTATGAGACTTCCTTCTCTTATAAAAGATCCATTCCAGTTAATAAACACTTTTCATTTTAAGAAATAAATACATAGGTCACAACAGCCTGATCTAAGCACAAAAAAGCTCTTCAATAGAGAGACAGGAAATGTAATTATAGCAGGTCAAGAATTGATGCCAGTCATAATATGTGATTCTTCTGAGTTGTATTTCTTGCCTAAAAGAAAGGATATTCTTTGGAAATATCAAATACTAATGAGTAAATGAGTTCAACCACAGGAAAAGATTTTGACATTGTAAAAGTAGTCTTCAAGCCCTCTTTAATAGTTTACCTTCAAGAGGAATTTGAGGATGCCTAAGATGCCAGTCCTACCCACTGCAAAAAAAACCCCAAACAACAACCAAAAAACACTAAACAACAACAACAACAAAACAAACAAACAAAATAGCAGGGGAAAAGAGCACCACAATTTAAAAAGCTGTAGAAGTATACTAAGAGGTTTAATCCAATATATTGTAACTTGTGGCAAGGACTCAGTTGATGAAAAAAGTAGATCACACTTTCAAATGCTGAACTACATCATGTATATTGTTATTTGCAAACCTAACAAACAGTAAATCATGCAGTTTAATTATTGATTAAATTAAGCATGCCAGAAACTTGCCACACAGATAATTGGTGTGTTTTAGAATGCCTATTGAATTCAGGCATTCAGTTGATTCATAAAATGTATTAATATTACTGCATATTAGTCCAATAGCAGCAAATCTTTTCTCAAAAAGTTGTTTTATCTAAAGTAAAATACGCCTTTGTACCATTCCTTTTTGTGTACCCATAGGATTTGTAAACTGAAGAAATATACATATTGTTTCCAAATCTAGAAATCTCCTCTCTACAACCAGGACCTAAATTACGTCCTCATTTTACCACCTTCCTCATGAGACTCAGTGATATGTAGCATCAGTCTTTGTGGATATTTGCTGTTACATTTGTAGCAGGATGGTCAGAGAAATATTAGATATGGTTCCATCCTCTCAAAGTTAAATTTCTAAACTGCTGCAGACAGAGGAAATCCAGACAGTAGCCAGATGGAGGTTCTTTTCTGATCTCCAATGAGTGTGCAGATGAAAGGCAAAATACTTAAGAAATGCAGGACAAACATCACTGTTCTGTTTTCTTCCAGAACCCATCACAAAAACAGAGATTGATGGGAAGTTATATATGATATGAGGTTTCCTCTACACCTGGAAAGCTGTTTTCTAGTGAACATCTGAAGAAGAGAAACATATGGACAGTACTCCAGATCCTTGCCTGCAGCCTATTAAAGTGTCTGTGAAAGATAGGTGTTATTTGGCATTAATTTTTACTTGACTAACAAACCATGGAGAAAGATTTTCCAAGGATATATATGTGAAGATTTAGTGAGGACTGTGGTCTGCAAGCTAATCTGATGAAGAATGTAGTTTTTTTAAAACAATCTTAATATTATAAGTCAAAATTATACCTTCTGAATTAGTTTTCACTTTCCTTCTCAAACCAGCTACAAATGATGAGTAAACTTCAGAGGATAATTAGTATGCTTTAAATCTGAATAAACTATTTAGTAATTCTGTGATAAAACTGCTCTTATTGGTTACATATCTGGATAGTGGCTACAATATGTTGTTTTGAGTCACTTCTGTGACACAAGGTGGTGGTAGTGCATCTTTTTGACAAGATACCTTTATGATTAACTCAGTTTTAGATAAGGTGTTTTCTGATTTTTTAATCATCCACTTTGGAAATGAACTAATGGGTCCTTTTCCTTTCTTTAGAGCATATTTTATTTAAAATTTCCTTTGCATATACAAAAGTGAAGAGCCTGATTAAATATGCATGCAACGGAAGCTAGGAATAAAGAATTCAAAGGACGACCATGGAGAAATTTGATTGGGCTAAGAACTTCACAGGCATTTCTGTAGGGTACTGTAGGTACTCTTTTGGATTAAAAAAGTTTGTGACTAGGATATAATGACTTTTTATTCCCCATGAAACTCTCTCTCTTTTTGTCTTAGTCACTTTTTTCTTTTATGACTAATGATATCATTCAAATAAAAGTCATGAATGTTTCACTCAGTAAGTTACAAAAAGAATGGTATTTCAAGCTTTGAAATATTAAGAGACTAAAGAAAAAGAAAGCATAAGAAAAAGAATGTAACCACTTTGCTCTTTTCAGTGACCAAATAACCATCTCAAAGTTAGTTATTTTAGTTATGTTAAAGTCTAGCTTCAAAGTAATTTTTTTTTCTTTTGAAGCTTGAGTATCTTATGGCTGAGAATAGAATAGATATATTCTATAGCCTATAGTCAAGACAGAAAAGACTAGAAAATAGCTGTCTGTATAGAAGTGTTACAGAATCATAGACTAATTTGGGTTGGAAGGGACTTTAAAGATCAGCTAGTTCCAACCCCATTGCCATGGGCAAGGACACCTCCCACTAGACCAGACTGCTCACAGCCCCATCCAACCTGGCCTTGAATTCTTCCAGGGAGAGGAGCTCTGGGCAAGCTGTTCCAGTGTCTCACTGCTCTTACACGGAAGATTTTTTTCCTAATGTCTAGTCTAAATCTCTCATCCAGGCCCAAACACATTTTAAATACCTCCAAGGGTGGTGACTTCACCACTATCCTGGGCAGGCCATTCCAATTCCTGACAACCCTCTCAGTGAAAAAATGTTTCCTAACATCCATCCTAAACCTCCCCTGGCTAAACTTGCATCCATTTCCCCTGGTCCTCTCACAGTTCTCTAAGGAGCAGAGGCTCTTTCCCTCCTTTCTCCAACCTCCCTTGAGGCAGTTGAAGAGAGCAATAACGTTTCCTTTCAGTCTCCTCCAGACTAAACCCCAGCTCCCTCAGCCACTCCTCACAGGACTTGTGCCCCAGGCCTTTAATGAGCTTTATTGCCCTTCTCTGGACATGGTTGAGCACTTCTATGTCCCTCTTATAGTGAGGTGCCCAGAACTGAACACAGTGTCCCTCCTCCTTTTGACTCCCTCTAAGAGCTACACATCCTTCTTGTGCTGAGCTCTCCAGGACTGGACACAGTACTTGAGCAGAATAGAGGGGGAGAATCACTTCCCTTGTTGTACTGACCATTCTTTCGATGCAACCCAGGATACAGTTGGCTTCCTGGGCTGCAAGCATACATTTTCATCTCATGTTGTGATTCTTATCAATGAATACCCCCAAGTTCTCCTTAGGGCTGTTGAAAATCAAGGTCTTCTATCCAGAGATTTCATAGTTCTTACCTGGTTTCTTATTTTTGACTACTTTCCTTTTCAAATATGCATATAAATAATAGATTTGGAAATCCATATGTTTAACAAATATTTTGTTTGAGAAATGCATCCAAGTGAAACAACAATGGAATCATACAATGGTTTGGGTTGCAAGGGACCTTCAAAGATCTAGTTCAACCTACCTGCCCTGGGCACAGGCCACTAGATTAGGTTGCTCAAAGTTCCATCCCACTTGATCTTGTACACTTCCAGCATCTAGAACTTTTCTGGGTGACAGTTGCAGTTTCTCACCACACTCATCATGAAAAATTGCTTCCTTGCATCCGATATAAACCTACACTCTTTTAGTTTAAAACTCTTGTTCTTGTCCTGTCAATAGATGCCTTGATAAAAAGTCTTCACTCAGCTTACAAGCTGTTGAAAGGCTTCCAACAGGTCTGTCCAGAGCCTTCTCCAGACTGCAAAATCCCAATATTCTCAGTCTTTCTCATAAGAGAGGTGTTCCAGTCCTCTGATAATTTTGAAGCCCCCCTCTTCTTTTTTTTTGCTGAGGGTCTGGATGCAATACTCTAGGCGGGGCCTCTCAAGAGCACAGATGAGGGGGAGAATCACCTCCCTTGACCATCTGACCACTGAAGCACATGTAAGGGAATTATCTTTTTCCTTTTTATGAAAGAAAGACAAAATTAAAACTCTGTTTTTTTAATGGAAAAAATATACTATTTGTTTATAGAAGAACAGTATATTCAACCAGCACTTCACAGCATAGACGAATAGGGATTTAGTTGCTGTTCCCACCTCCAAAAAATACCACAGGGTGAAAGGGGATAATTCTGTGCTTAGGCTTTTACTTGAAACCTGAAGTACCTGACAGTCTCCCAACACTAAGACTATGACAGATGATATTATGGGCTGAATGGACCTTTATTTTGTTTTACCTAGATAATCCCTATACACCTAATCTTTCATAGTCAAATTGTAAAAAGCTCTTCATTAAATATTTGCAGCATTTTTCATTTAAAAAGAAATCTTCAGCCTAGAGGTTATCTTTGTGTCCTAATACTTCCACCACTGAATGCTAAAGCTATTGAGAACCTCAGAGGTATTTTTGCATTTCAGCTGTCGTATGCAACATTGGTGACATTTTAAATGTTTCATTAAAGAATACTTACCATAGCAGAATTCCATAGGAAATGCTGGACAGCAAAACCCTAGTGCTGTAAAATTAATTGCACCAGTAATGTGTAGCTGAAACAAGTGAAAAGCATGAACTCAAAGAAACAACCCATTAATCTTCAACCAGCTGTATTGTGGTGGGTGAATCCCTTCTCTACTCACATCAGGTTATCTAAACTAGCTAGCTAACTAGCTAAATAAATAATGCATAAATACTAAGTTTTTTCTTTTTATATTTTGTTTTTTCTTTAAAAACAAGAAAAAATACATTGCAGATTAGAAAATTTGTCTACATGTTTAACACGGCAAAATATTTTCTGCGTTTATTCTTTAGAGCTCTTTAAATTAAGTGTTAAAATACATTGGTTTCCTATGTTTTAATAAAAATTAGAAGTCCTTTTTCTCTTCCTTTCTCTAGAAACTACATTTATTTTCAAGGATAAAAAAACCTAAAAATAGGAAGGTGGTTCAAATGTTTGCCTTTGGACATCATGGCAAGAATTAGAGAAAAGGTCATGTATTGTGATAGCAGCTGATTGGTTCATGGATTAGATGCTTCTAGGTTAGAGAAACTTGATGTAAAAGTGTGTCACGTAGATGCCCACGTACCTTCATATCGAGCTACTGAGGAACATCAAAACAACCAACGAGAAGATGAGGCTGCTCAAGTGTTCCAAATAGTTCTGGACTGGGACCATAAAGGTGAACTGTTTTTGGCCAAATGGGCCCACAATGCTTCAGGGATAGTACATATCGATGGGCTCGTGATCGAGGGGTGGATTTATCTTTGGGCTCTATTGCGCAGGTTATCCACGACTGTGACATATGTGCTGCAATTAAGCAAGCTAAAAGGTTGAAACCTCTGTGGTATGAAGGGAGATGGTCAAAATATAGGTATGGGGAGGCCTGGCAAGTCGACTACATCACACTGCCTCAAACCCGCCAGGGTAAGCACTATGTGCTTACAATGGTGAAGGCAAGTACAGGATGGCTGGAAACATATCCTGTGCCTCATGCCACAGCCCAGAACACTATCCTAGGCCTAGAGAAACAAGTCTTGTGGAGACATGGTACACCAGAAAGAATTGAGTCAGATAATGGAACTAATTTCAAAAATAGTCTCATAAATAACTGGGCCAAAGAACATGGTATTGAGTGGATATACCATATCCCATGTCTCAGTCACAGTACCTCACAGAGAATGGGCAAATAAATTTCTTGGTCTGTGTTTTAATACAGAGAGCTAATTCAATGCCTTGAGAATTCTATGCCACCATTAATGTTAATCTGGGTTTTGTTTATTTTTTTATTATTGCAAATTATAACATTTTTTTTTTTCAGTAAATGAGTAACAAAATAGAAAGAGTTGAAAACTGATGAAGCTTTGTGGGTTTTTTCCCTTTTCTTTACAATTTTTCCTCAAAAATCAATGATTCTAGACCCTGACCACATCATATTTTAAAGCTCTTTTACGTATGAAAGATAAAAAAGGAAAACAGTTATCCAGAGATCAGATAGTTTTTCATCAAATAAAAAAAAAAATAAATCTTTGCGTTGCTTAAAAACCTCAAAACATAACTCCAGCTAACTAACTAACTAGTGTGTACTCTCATGACCAATTGGTTATAATAAGATCCTAAGGCCCATCTAGAAGTGTGCCTCTGATGTGCTTCAAAAAATTAAATTTTTAAAAAGCCACTGCAGATTTTGCCTTTCAAGTTGAGATATATTAACAGACTTGAATTTCAAAGGTTAGGATATTAAGACTATTTACTTTGAAGTACTAGAGTTTGGCCACAAAAATTGAAATATATAATCTCAAAATATCTTTGATAGTTTCCATTCATAAAATGAACCCTCATCCTTGTATAAATTGACCTCATATTTCAAAGAATATGCAACAATAAGCATAACAAATGAGGAATGGTAAAGAGGGAGAGGACATTTGATGAAACTACGCCATCAGGAAGTTTTTGAAGCAACTAATAAGCTAAGAAAAAAGTTTATTCTGAATAACCATGTAACCCTGTGAGGACTGCTGGGAGACAGCAATCCTCAAAGGCTTAGACATCTGAAATTTATGTTTGGAAGGAAGATTAGGAGAAGCCATGGTAGAAGGAAGGAAGGAATCAGTATGTAGGAAGGCACAAGTGACAGAGGAATCTTGGCTTAAATCCTATGTCTATACTTCTGAATTTAGTTGATATGACTGAATGGACATTTTGGAGCACCAGAGCAGAAAAGGGCTGAGATGAAATATGTTGGCATTGAAGAGACAACAAAATCAGAGCACTTTCAGAAGTAAACTTTAGTAGAAGTGTCCTCACTGAAGTTGAGTGGCAAATGGAAGTAAAACAGGATGCTGATAAAGAGAACAAGATGCAATGCGAGTACACCACGGACATGAAAGACCTCAGTGATGTGGACCTCAAGCTCTAAGAATAAGTCCAAGAGCATTCAGTCCTGATTAGGCTTTGCTGAGGACAAAGCTATCTGTGTTTACAACTGTTTCATTTCATTGTTGTTCATCTAGATGAACCACAAATGGCAGTTTTTTACATTCTATACCATATTTAAAAACAAAGAATAATAATTTTTTCTTGACTGGCCTTTTGTTGAGGGTTTCTGTCATGCGGTTTCAGGCAGCAAGAAGACTGACTGGCAAGAAATTATACTCCTGGATGTCATTTGCAGGTGCTCAACAGAAATTATGGCTGTTCCAAACCACAGCAAAAGTGTGCCTCAGTTTAGATAGCTTGCATTAAGCTATCAGACTGTGTCCTACTTCTTTTCTCCTGGACATTTAAGCACACTTTTAAACAGAGCTTCTATAAGACATTTTGCAAATATCTCCTTTTAAAAGGATCTTCAAAATATGGTGTTTGGTAGTATTTCTGTCCTAACTAGATATCAGAGGATATATTTGTGAGAGAACTTCTTTCTGTCTTTTCTCTTTAGGAATGTGTCTCCTTTGGGATGTTAAAGTGAATGTTCATGGACAATGGAAAAATTAAACAGCTGAAGCTTTGTATGTGGCTTTATCTTCTGTTTGTTATCTCTGATATCTTATAATGGGCAGTGTGAATGCAATTCAGTCTTTTTACCAAACTGGAGTTTATTCTTTTCACCCAAGTACTTTTACTTAGTCTCTTAATGACACAGTAGTTATACAAATTCACACAAATGATAATATAGAGCTTATAGGAATTATTTTTAAGTTGCAATTTCAATGTATCATAATATCCAACATTTACAGAGTGTAATTTTGTAGATACAAAAAATAATGCAATGTGGGATTCAGAATGTCATTTCAGATCAGCTCATGTATTGGGATCAGTTTCAGAAAGCAACAATGACTAAAAGATAACTTCTGTCAGGCATCCGTAGGAAGAGCTCTGTTGGTTTTTGAACTTATGTGACAGAGGATAAGGCAAAAATAAAGCAATAACTGTTAGTGGTTGGAGGGTTAGGTGACATACAACAAAAGCACTAGTTCAGCATGTTTTCTCAGATACTCACTTCTTGTTTCCATTAGATTTTGAGCAGTGTACCATTCTACTAGAGGCCTGTCTGCAGATCAGCATCACTTCTATGCTTCAAGCACTAATAATTTAAAACCTTACATCTTTGATATTGGTTCCCTGCTAAGTCTCTTCCCTTTCAATTATAATATTGACTTTTCTTTATAGTTTCTTGCAATACTTCATGTTATGTTATTGCCATGAGTGTTCATTCCTAAAGTGATAAAAGGAACACTGAAATGCACTTTCCACCTTCATACAGGTGACTTTAAGCCTGTGAAAACTGACATTTTTCTTTTTCTCTTGAAAATAACAAAAGCAAAAGATGAACTGTTTCCCCGTCTTAGCTCCAGATTTTACCAAGTGTATTCAGCAGGTGTATTTCTATGTATTTGCAAGTAGTTACCCTCTTCAGGAGTTGCTTGTCTGCAAGGTGGATCATAGTAGCTGCAGCTGGTGGAAGATGGCCATGAATGATGAGCACATATTTAAGACAGGTCTTCACAAACATTGCAATATGACTATTTTAGGACTTCTTTTTGAAAACAAAATCTTGTTCTTTATTATCATTTGAGATAAACTAGCTCAGTGATACACTAACATGTGTTTCTCTATCAGCCTCCCTCCTTTATTTACCCAGAAATAAATTCAAGCTCCTCTGCACAAATGAACCAAAGGTCATGGATGGCAGGTCAAAATGGACAGAGCAGGTGATGTGCAAGAAAGGATTCCTGCAAAACTATTGAGAAACTAAAACATGAGATAATTACAGTAAAATTAATCTTTCACTTTATATTTTCAGACCTCATCAGGAATTCATTACCCATCAAGCAGACCTAATTTGAGTTTCAGGCACAACTGAATACCAACCAGAAAGAATCTGGCCTTGATATTTCTCTTCAATTTCATTACACCTGCTCTGAAGTTATCAAGGGATGCACATTAATCTACTTCTGCACAGAACCAGATGTTGCCTTTTGTAGCAAGTCATTACATTTCAAAGTAGGTATATTCCAAAAGTAAAATTATTTTGTCTTTTGACTTCAGCTTCTTTCTGAAGTCTTATTAAGGGTGTTTCTGTTAATATTTTCTAGTTTCACTATTTACTTTTTTTTTTTTTTTTTTTCTAGTGACTACATTTACTGATACATACGAACTAAGCTCCTGGGCTAAATTATCTTGCCTAAAAAATGATGCCTATCAATGAAATCTGCTTTTCTCAATAGTGCAAAATACAACTGATGGCATGGCATCTCCACACCTACAGAAAGAAAAGTTTTTTAATTTCAGCATTGACTGGAATCAGAAATCATCTCCCCATCATCCCTGCTTTTCCAGCCTTTTGAAGCAAGGGTTTAGAATTGGTATTACTTTCCTTTGAGAAAAAAAGAATATAAAAAAATATTTGGATTACATTATTTTATCTGCTCTGGTTTTTGTTGTTTGTTTGTTGTTTATTTGTTGTTTATTTTTTGTCTGACCCATTTAATTGTCTGAACATTACAAACCTGTTATTCACCACAGTTTGTCTCCTTCTGTACAGAGGGTGCACATAAGAAATTTCTCTTTTAATGTGATGATTGCTTATCTTAACCTGTATGGTTATGAAGACGGCAAAATACTTCACATACTAGGCTATTTATAATTGACATAGGATAGCCTTGGCACTTTACCACATCCTTTTTGTGTCTCACAAGTTTTGTAAATGTAGCCTTGAATTTTCTGAGATCTGTATAACATATTTTATCATGATAAATTGGAAAGACTGTACAGAAATTGCATTATCAGTGAGTATTCTGCCAAGGCAAACATTGTCTTGTTTACTTTGTGTGCCACTGTTATTGTCTACCACATAGTCTGACTTTTTGTCAACTATTTAATAAATTGCAGAACTATCATTTGCGATTGGTATTCATCTCAGCACAAATTTTCTCAACAGATGTGTTAATAGAATTAATAACCATCAGTAAAAAAGTAGAATCCAGAATGAGAATTAACAATCTAATTTACTTTCACCAAACAACTACTGAGTGAACATATATGCCTGTTAAACAGATAAGTTTAACAAACTCACCTGTGGTAACTAAGAGACCAATGCCTTTCAGTGGTTGTGAATCCCTGCTCTGAACACTGAACCCTGTATTAGTACACACGTGCATCTCACTAATCAGGCTATAGAGTATCTACTGTTAAAATCTGAACTAGAATGGTTAGCACATATTTTTAAAAAATTAAATGACATAATTAAACAAACTGCATTCAGATCATCCGTGTGAAATGCAAATCTTCATTTAAGACCTATGCATCTGTTTTAGCACATACACTTCTTGTTAAAAGTAAAAATCCGTAAAGAAGCATAATCTGACAGACAAACACAGTGCTTCCTAATGCGTGCATTCCACATCAAACATATGTTCTGCAGTCAAGCTGAAGAGCTTCATATACAGTGAAAGCCCTTGACAGAAAATTACAAAGACAGAATAGCACATAGGATAACAACTACTTCTGAGAACTATTTTTGGAAAGCCATGTTATTTGTTTGCTTAATTTACTGAGGCTATACTTTATAACATCCTGGTTTATGTCCCCTGCTCTTCATTAATGGAGTTTTATTATCCTTTCAGGAACTAAATTGCAAAAATGTACCTGTCCTCTTGTATCTCTGAGGTGAATAGTTCAAAATAAACATTACTTATATATTTCTGTTCAGTAGAGACACAGTAAAAGAAAGGGTAAATTAAGAACTATTTCCTCAAAATCCACTCTCTTTTATTCTTTTTATATTTTTTTTTTTAATAAGATTGTCCTCTGTGTACTAATCTAATTGAGTATTATCAGTGGAATGTCTGAAAGCTGGAGAAGAACAGCAGCTAGCAGCAAAATACAGAGGTGCCTCACTCTAATAGGTTTGGTCAGTCAGATGAAAACCTTCCATTATAAACATCTTTTAAATGCAATCTGTTACGTGGAAGATGCTAAAGCTCTTGCATTTCTTTGTCTGTGATAGAAAATGCATTATATATCTCCACGACTCCTACACAAAAGAAGTTGGATTCTGTTTGTAAAACAAGCACGCCTGCTGGGTTTAATCACCACAAGCAAAAGTCACTTTAAATCTGCTAGTAACAGCACTTTGGCATCTTTTATTAGTGAGTGTATAAAAGCCTCTCTGATTTTTTAAAATACACCAAAGCTGTTGTGAGTACAACAATATTCCAACTGACCTTCATCCTTGATATTATTTTTATGCTGTGTAGCTTCTCTTCTAATAGTTAAAAAAATGAACTCAGGCAATGAACTCGGATGATTAGACACTTGCCTTTCATCTCTGGGGCTACAGTCAAATATGCCTTTGACAGGATTATTTTATTGTCTCCAGATCAGATGTCTGTAAGTCTGCAGTGCATTACGTTTTGATGACCTTGGCTTCTCTGCCAAAATAAAAATAACTACACTATTTTTCCACGTGAGTACTAACAATTCTTTCTATCATTTATCAGCAGTCCTGGCTGACTGAGCATAGGGAGGCTCTGCAGAAGGATCTAGACAGTCTTGATTCATAGGCCAAGGCCAAATGTATGAGTTTCAACAAGGCCAAATGTTGGGTCCTGCACTTTGGCTACAACAACCCCCACCAGTGCTACAGGCTTGGGGAAGAGTAGCTGGAGAGCTGCCCAGAATAGAGGGACCTGGGAGTGCTGATTGACAATCGGCTGAGCATGAGTCAGAAGTGTGCCCAGGTGGCCAAGAGAGCCAATGGCATCCTGGCCTGTATCAGGAGCAGTGTGGCCAGCAGGGAGGTGATCTTACCTTTGTTCTCAGCCTTGGTGAGGCTGCACCTCAAGTACTGTGTGCAGTTTTGGTTGCTGCAGTGTAGGAAGGACATCAAAGTGCTGGAGAGAGTGTGAAGGAGCTGGAGCTGTTCAGACTGGATAAGAGGAGTCTGTAGTGAGACCTTATCACTCTCTACAACTACCTGAAAAGAGGCTGTAGTGAGGTAGGTGTTGGCCTCTTCTCCTCAGTGACTAGCAATAAGATATGAGGAAATGGGTTCAAGTTGTGGTATGTGAAGTTCAGATTGGTTATTAGGAAAAATTTTTTCATCAAAAGAGTGATGAAGCATAGGAACAGTTTGCCCAGGGAGGTAGTGGAGTCACCATCCCTAGGAGTGATCAAAAAACAGATATTATGTGGCTCTTCAGCAGATGCTTTAGTGGTTACAGTGGTGCAGGACTGACCTTTGAACTTGATGATCTTGAAGGTGTTTTGCAACCTTGATGATTCTATGATTCTATAATTTCCTGTTCTCTTACTTGATTAGAGGACGAAACCTTCTGCTGGTTCAGAGGCAGCTGAGAGAAGAGTAGAAAATATGGCAATGTATCTGCCTAATTTTATTTCATCTACTCATTAGACTAAAAACTGTATATAATGATATATCAAATAGCTTTTCCATTTCAAGCTCGAATCAACTGCAAACTGGTTTTAGTTTTAGAATAATGATTTTCCTTACGCTAATTTTAACCAGTCAAAATTATAATTAGACACTGATCGTGGGAGTTATCCTCTAAGAAGTTCAGCAGTCTACAGAGTAGCTGAGCTCTTCCTGGTAAGAGAATAAATAATAAAACTAAGCTGTAAATAAATTTTACTTCATTTAGACTTGCAAATAATGTTTTGTCCCCACAAAACCATGCTCATGTACTTAACTGATTTCAATGGAAATATTCTCTGCATTCTCTTTTGAGAAGAATCCCACTCAATATATTAGAATTAGCTTCCAGCCATTGTTTCCACACTATGAATATTTTTTGAGTTGAAACCTGGTGAAATGTTCTCTTCAGAGACAGAAAGTGTTATTAGTGGTTTTCATACAGCTGCAGGGGCATATGTAAAAGGATAATCCTTTACTGTTCTGTATAGTAATCTAATATATGTCATCTAACTTTGATCCAGACAGCCTTATTACCTAAAAAACATGTAGGAAAATTTATGCATATTATATATAGCAGCTAAAATAAATTATAAAGGACTGATCAATTAACCTCTGTTGCCTTATGTTAATTTTCGGTTCTGACAACCTAATCAATAAGATGCCAACGAACTTCTGTAAAAAACCTAAACATCTGGTACTTCACGTACATCTTAATCACCCAAACAGCTGTAGTCTACAGATGTCATTTATTCCATTTTTTAAACCTTATTGTGGCAGTAGTCTAGGAAAAATCTAAACACCTGTGAGACATAAAACCAAATATACAAGGTTTTACTAAAGGTCTGTCTAAGTCTGTACTCTGTCTAAGACTGTGACATGCCACATAGAGAGACTTTAGCTGTCCATTATCTTTAGAACCCTGGGTACAGAACAGTCCTAACGAGTTTAGCCCTGTGCTGTTTGGTTTTTTTTCCCTTTTGCATAATCAAAACCCCACCTAGTCTTTAATGGAGGATCCCATGCAGTCTACACTCAGTATATCCTAGCTGCTTTAAGAAGGAAGTATAGCTGTCTGGCTTGGCTTGTCCAGTGGTGCAGCTGGAATATTGTTCTAACAGTACTGAGAGAGTGTCAGTGATACACATACTTGCTTCCTTTTTTTACATACAGATGCACTGTGATCATTCTGCAAGCAGCTCCCAAAGGGAGGTGGTGAATAAGGACTTGTGGTCAGTCCATAACAGTTCACCCCTGCTATTCCCCTGGTCCACACAGGGTTCCTTACATGGGATACAATCCTTCACAGATGACTCCAACAGGCTGCAATTCCAGAACTGCTCCAGAACAGGTCCTTTCCATGACGCACAGTCCATCAGGCACAGACTGCTTCAGCAGGGTTGGCTCCTGTGGGCCAAAGGTCCTGGCAAAAAACCTGCTCTTGTGTGAGCTTCTCTCCGTGGGCCACAGTTTTCTTCAGGAAACATCCACCTGCTCTGGGGATGCAGTGCAGATTTCTGCTCCAGTGTTGTTGCAAAGACAAGTGGGTTGCAGAGATGAGGTGCTTTACCATGGTCATCTCAACTGGCTGCTGGATGACTGGAGTCCTTCCTTCTCCTCCTTCTTCAAGGACTTCACCTGGATGTCTGCAGAGTTGTTTCACATTTTCTTCTCAGTCCTCTCTGCTCCAGCTCTTGAACAGTGGTTTTTTACCCTTTCTTTAACACATTTTCAGCAAGATGCCTCCAACTTTGCTGATAGGCACAGTTGTGTGCTACAGTATGTCCACGGGAATATGTTCATGGTGTACTGCACAAAGAGAACTTGACACCTGTGATCCCTCAAGTTTATATTGAGTATGATGTATATGGGATGGAATACTTTATTTGGTCAATTTTGGACACTTGTCTCATCTGCCACTCCCCAAAGGTGTTTCACAAGAGTGACTTCTTTCTGCCCTTTTGTTTCCAGAGCATAAGATGTTTCTCATAATCAAGCAGTGACCTTGGTGTTGCATACCATTCTCTATCAATAACTATGAACATTGAGTGTTATCAGTCCTAGAAGCAGACACTAACTAGAAAATATGCTGTTAATTCCAGCAAGTGCAGCTGCTTAGAAGACACTTAATTGAAAATTAAAATTACTAGTAACAAAATTGGTTTTGTCCTTTCTAAAATCAGAACAGCATCTTGAACAGAAAATATTTAGTGATTTGGATATAAATTGAAAGACTTAAGAGATGTTAGTTGATGGGTTTAAATTGAAGAAAAGCAAGAGGACAGGTTACAGATGTGTTTTTGTTACAGAAAAGTGAAATCTGTGAAATCATACAGATTAATACAACTAGACAATATATGAAAAGTCTCAGGAAATAAGACAAAGAAGCTCTGTTACATCCAGATAACACAATAAGATGTTGAGAATTGTTGTTTGATTATATGCAAATATAATAGTAGTAATAGAGCAAGATAATTCAGATTTCTTCCATTTTCTCTTTTCCTCCTTTCTGCCTGCCTTTTGCCACTGGGAAAAAACAATCAGACTCTGATAGAAATTCTTATAGTAATCTTATTTCCCCCTCTTCAGCAGTTTGTTTGGGATATGAAATTAACAGTAGTGCTCTAAAATCTCTCAAAGTGTTTGGCTTAACTTGACAAGCACAAGGAGCTTCTGACATTATTATTATTCATATTTAAAACCCGGTAGATGAAGTTACCTGTATCACTCATGGAGAAAAGGAGTGTTCAAAATGTGTGATCAAAGAGCCATAGAAAATATATACTAAATGGCTTTGTAATCAGTGAACAAACATTTAATATAATGTATTGGAGTTTCATGTTTTGTTAAATATAATTTCAATGATTTGCATGTAATATAAAAATCAGGATAATAACTTTCTCTTATAATTAAAGAAGAATTTTAATAATTGGTAACTGTTGCTAAACTACTAAGCAAACATATTCTTGCTATTCCACTAACAATAGGTGAGCACAATGCCATTAATTTGTCAGCGTATAAGTAATTTTTAGGTGGTTGATCCTTGTGACTTTTGAAGTTTAACTGTGGCTTCAAAAATATTTATAATTATTTTAGAGTCTGTAAAATTTATCAGTTAGTGCAAAGTTTATTGTAAGTAATGTCATCTGAATAGCTGGGTTAGTTTTCAAATCATTTTCAGAACAAAGAAAGACTTCCCTTATGAATTAGCTAGAAATTCCACGTGGATGTTCTTATTCGTAATTTTTGTTGCAAATACATTGGAGAACTAAGTCAAATATTGATAAATCCAGCCTATAGTTTTTCCCCTATAATTTGAAAAATTTTTACTGGTATGATATTTTCAGAGGAAAAACAACAACTATGAATTATTTTAAGTGTGATTTTTTTTTTCTGTCATCAGAAATTTGTATCCCTAGAGAAAATCAGTAGTTTAAAACCATTCCTTAAGGGGGCTACCTATATTGACTAGTATATTCGATATCAAATTTTTAATATCAAACAATTGATTTTTAATCATTAAGCATTGTTAAAAATGCTTTAAAATATGATAAATTAATGAACACAAAATCCCCACGAGTTGCTTTTGTGAAGCTATGTCCATATTCTTAACTGGGATATCCATCTCCTGTCTTTTTGTTCTTTATACTGTGTTTTTCTGTCTTGTATTTGACTTTCATTCAGAATTTTCCCGTGCAGATAAGAAATACAGTAATGTATCAGTTGAATCCAGAATTAATTTTTATGCAAAGCTGCATCCAATGTGATTATAGAAATACAATTTTAAGATTTGAAATGTTCACATAAGCAGTTTCTCTTGACATAGTAAGATTTTAGGAAGCATGCAAGATTATCTCTTACATAATTCCTCAACCTAGGTATCATTTTTTAATTGAAAACATCGTAAAGTAATACCATGAAATAAATCTTGTCTGCTGCTTGAAGATATTAGACAATACTTATAAGAATAAGTTTAGATGTTGGTGATCACCACAATATGTCACATTATGTTCTCTTTTAACTGAAGGTGTTCTCACACAGTGTCACTTGTTCATGGTCTCTCTTTGTTCCATTTGTGTGTGTATACATATGTGTAGATTTATACTGATAAACACACAAACATATGCATGGACATGCAAACTGAGAAAATAAAACTTTGGATTAAACATAAGACATTCAGGTCCTATGCCTAACACCAAACCTATCCATCTGTATTTAAGCTAAGGTAATATGTTTAATCATGATAAAGTGTCTCCTTTTGATAACTAGATGATAAAGTGAACTATTAAGAAAGGTATCAAGCAGAACATGGTATCCTCTTTTCCTTTACTATTGTGAGATATGAAAACAAATTTTTGCAAATAACAATGTTGAATTTTATGTCTTCTGTTGATACGAATCATACAATTCCCTCAAATTCTTTACCTGCATTTCATTGAGATAGCTGGTGAAGAAAATCCATGAGCTAAACTGAAGAGATGCTTCTTTCTGTCTTGCTCTGCTGCCTTGCAGCTTGCCTTAGTAAGTGGATGGAATTAATGAGCAGCATGTGCATGATGATTGAAAGAAGATAAGTAGTTAAGAAAGATCACATGACACAAGAAATCTTAACACTCAGCACTAGCTGAAAAGAATAAAACATGGTTTATAATCCTTGTGGTTTTTTTCAGCACAGTAGTGCCTCTATTTTGATATATTTCTGGCTGTCAAAAAAATGATCTGAATGGGATCAAAACTACACAGCACTGTGTACCAGCACTTCAGAGATCAGAGCCGCAGTCAGTGGGATTTTGCTGCCAGCTATTAGAGATGGTAAAATGGAGAGATGCAAAGGAGCAAAAGCTGATCTTTCTCACACTGAAATCAATAAGAGATTTGCCACTGACTTCAAAAGAAGCAGCAGGGCAAAATACACAGCCAAGGAGAGAACACTCAGAAGACTTTCCAGAAAGAAGGCAAAAGAAAAGAACAAGATATTTAGGGACAGAGAAAAATGACTGGAGAAAATGTAAAAATGCAAAAGGTTAGAAAAGAGGAGAAAAAGTGTTGAGTTATAAAAGCTTTTACAGATTCTTAAAGTACCTTCTTACCATGCTTCTGTTGCTATTTTCATGTCAGAAAACGTTTCTTAAATCTGATCTCGTTTTTGTAGAACTTTCCTTCAGTACATTATCTTGACTACTTGGCTGAGACTCTAGATGGCTAGATGAGATGTTCTATAGACTTCACTTCCTTCATATTATTTTCTTAGTTTGTTTTTTTTTTTTTTTTTAATACTGTGTAAAATGGAGTGAAAAGCAAGCTACATTAATTCTATTTGGACAACCTAGAAGTGGCAGTGAACAGCCAGTTCCTAAGGCTAATTAAACAAGTCACTTTACACACACATATGAATAATAGAAATCTTTCTGTGTTTGTTTATGATTTTATTAGATTTAAACTCCAGATAAATAGAAGAGTGAGTTCACTGTATATACACTGAGGCCAGGCTGCAGTCATATTTTACACAAAGAGAACTTGCAGAAATTTTGCAAAATCTTGGGTTGTTTCCCCTGTGCTCTCAGACTCCAGCTTTTATAGAAAGCTTATGTAGAATTGCTTGGTCTTCCATACGTCAGTCAGTGTTTCCTCTTCTCTAGTTTCAGTTCCATGTCTTTTGACATGCTTTGTGTTATACCGTAATAAGGAAAACAATTAAAAAAGAAATTAGAGTCTGGATCTGCTTCAGAAAAAATATTCACCCATTATAAATCTTCCAACTGTTAGAATTATAAACTGAGTTTATTGTTTAGCTTACTCCATAGGAATGGAGGGACTTTTTACAAGGGCATGTAGTGATGGTCTGAGGCAGAAGAGATTTAAGTTGAAAGAGGGTGGGCTTAAATTGGATATTAGGAAGAAATTCTTCATTGTGAGACTAGTAACACTAGAACAGGTTTTCCAGAGAGGCACAACATGTCCCATCCCTGGAAACATTCAAGACCAGGTTGGATGGTGCTCTGAGGGACCTGAACAAGTTGAAGACATCAGTGATCATTGCAGGAGATGTTAGGATCAGGAGCAACCTGGTTTCTTGGGAAGTGTCCATTCCCATGGCAGGGGGTTTAGAACTAGTTGACTTTTAAGGGTCCCTTCCAACCCAAACCGTTCTTTGATACTATATATTCAACAAATATATAAAATGTCCTTCAGAAACAGATGTGGTGCATCTGTTTTACAGATTGTAGCACTATTTTCTCTGTATCTTTTCATTGATGGACTCTTCCTCTTCAGAGGATTCTTATTCTTCACTGACTGTCTAAAAATGACTCTTAAGATTAGAGTAAGATTAATAACTACTTCTTTATATTTATCAATGCTGAATTTACACCAGAGTCATATATGTAACTCAGGAAAGACTTGTTAAAGGTTACATCAATGCAAATAAAGTAAAAAATTTGAGCTGGAGCAAATTCATATATATTAATGACATGTATTTAAAAATTATTTATTCCTGCAACTGGGGGGAATAATCATACAACATGATACAAAATTTATATACAAATGACATTTTGAAGTATTTCTAAGTGTACAAAGGTACTCTTAATAAGTGGGTTACATCAGCAAATGAAAATAAGATTAATAAATATGTTTCTGATTCTATGGGTCCTTGTGCATCAACTAAGCTATGTCAGCATTCAATAATGACAGTATTACATTAAAAAAAAATATATGGAAATTTCTACTTGTGTTTTTGTATTATTTTCTTTCCTTTTTTACATTATTTATTATCTGAAAAGCAAGACAAGTTGGATCTGAAGAAACTCATCATAAAGTGTCAACATACCAAATAACAAATCAATGGTTGTTTAAATGACTGTTCTTTCTGGTGGTAAATATATTTCAATTTGTGGCCCTAAATTCATTATGCCTCAGTGCATACTGAGTAAAAAACACTATGTCCATCATTAATGTGTTCATAAAAGGTTCTTGTTATCAACAGCGTAGAGTTAGTTGCTTGCTTGCTATTTTATGTTTTCTTTGATGTATTGTCTGACAGTAAAAGCTAATGGGCACAGCAGCTTTCAAAGACTTTGAATTTATTTTAAAATTTAAGTAAATTTTTGAACAGGAACAAGCTTAACTACATTATTAATTTTTATGAATTATTGCAATACCTCAGTGAGGAATTTAGATTAGTTCAATAAAAAGGAAATTTTAAAAGTCTTCATGCTTCATAGTGTCCAAGAATGGATTTTAATGATTTAGTTTCTCCACAGTGGTGATCTGCATCTGAACTTTTCAAGCCTTGCTGAGTTTTTTTATTTCTTTTATTTTTATTCTATGGAGATTTCTTCAGAAAGGCTAAAAAGGGGAAGAAGGAATTCTAGCCAATTTTTAAGTCACACATTACACAAACAAGCAAAATAAGTCAGGTCCATTTCTCAGCAGATTTTAAAGTACTGTAAACCAATTTTCTTATTCCTCTCTAACATTATGACAGAGAAGTATCACGAGAGAATTTTTTCCTCTACAGAAATTTTACTGTCAAAAGTTATGTTAGACCTTCAAGAATAACATTCTGGCTTTAAAGTAATAATTAAATATGAATCACTAAAGGAATTATTTTTTCTTCCATACATCAGAATGCTACTTTGTTTCATATTCCTCTGTTTTATGTATCTCCCTAATCACAATGGGACAAATACAAAGCTTTTTTTTTTGATATTATTGAGGTAAGCAAAACCCTTAGTGTCCTCTATTCTGTGTCTTAATGTCCTCCTCAGAAGACCAGCATTACATAGCCATTGCAAATAATTTTCTCTTTTAGGGCAAGAATGTTCAAAGGTCAATACCTACCTGATCAAAACTCTTGAAAGGTCCAATTGAATTTGGAAAAATCAATAAATGTTTACAGGTAATGGTTCTAAACTGGAAGAGGGTAGACTTGAATTGAATATTAGGAATCATAGAATCATAGAATCATAGAATTAGCCGGGTTTGAAGGGACCTCAGAGATCATCTAGTCCAACCGTTGACCCACTGGAGCAGTTATTTACTGTGAGAGTGGTGAGACACTGTAACAGGTTTCCCAGAGAAGCTGTGGATGGCCTCTCCCTGGAAAAGTTCAAGGCCAGCTTGGATGGGGCTTTGACCAACTTGGTCTTGTAAGAGGTGGTACTGCCTATGCATTGGGGTTGGAACTAGATGATCTTTAAGGTCCCTTTTGAACCAAACCATTCTACATTTCTCTAATGATGCTGTGATTTCATGTTAAAGATTATCAATGAGAACTTAGTTTTTCCTAGAAAGATATTTAAAAGATACAGCTATTTTAAGAAAACAGAGTTTTTGTATTTATTATAATTTTTAAATTAAATATTTGTCCTCTCAGCTACAATAATAGTAACAAATCTATTTCACCCTAATTAGGGTACTGGAGGGATGTATTTAGCTATCCACTAGTGAATAATAATGTTTAAAATGTTCTTACAAAGTTTATAGGTAGACTTCATTAAATAACTAATGTCTCATGTAACAGAGTATATCTTTGCACAAATGAATTTTATGTTGACATAAAACTTCTTTGCCCTATGGCTCATCTCTTGATAGGTTTGTTTGGTTTTTTTATTTGTTAGGTGTAATGTTCTCATAAAGCTTTCCTGAAAAACTCTTCATACCTGTTTACTTGAGTTATGACTTTATTTCTTTCCTCTCTGTGAATAACAAACTAGAGTTAAATGAAATAAGTAAAAGAAAGGGAAAGATATTTCTTAAGACTAACATTAAAAGAGAAAAATTTTTTAGAGATTGAATTTTGGTTTTCTGCAGGTAATAATTTCTTAATAATTTTGAAAATATAAGTACTTCCTGCTTGACTTTTTAAAAACCTCTTTTTACAACTGCAGCTGAGTTCCTGGAGGTATCATCTTCAGTAAGAATTTTTCAGAATAAGGCACAGAGTATTTCTTTAAATTTATGCTCCTGAGGTTTGCAGGTAACTATATCACTATATAGCCTGCATTCAGAGTGCTTCCAGGTAGAGCCAAGTAGGATGATGGGGGAAAATACATGAATTAAAGTTAAAAAATGTTGGACCTCATGTGTCTGCAGGCACTGAGCGGGTAGATTTCCATGACAGAAGTCTCCAAATGGGAGAGAGGATAAAATCAGGAAATCCTGGATGAGTGCAATTGGCCAAGGAACTTAGCAACTAAAAGCAAGTAGGAGAGAACAAGACGGACTGACTCATCAGAGAAGAGGTAGAATGAACTCCTGTCATATTTGAGAACTCTACAGACAGATCAGCCACATTTTAAGAACTTTTAAACTAAAATACTGCTAGATTAACTAAAAATATGGACAGGTACAAAAGTGATAGACAAACAATGGTAACTTTTTCACACAATGGGCATATTTTTGGTGTTTGGATCACTGAAGAGGCTTCTTCTCTCTTTGCAAGTTATCTGGTAGAAAAGGGTGCAGACATTCAGCCAGCTAGCCACATCTGTTGTTTTTTAGAGCATCCTATCATTTATCCTTACCTCAAAATATACTGGATAAAAATAGAGATATTCAGCAGATCATTACAGCAGTAGGAGGCAAAGATAGAGGAAGCAGAGGTAAAGGGAGCTGGAACAATGACTGAAATTTGTCTTAGTCCTCTCAGTTAATCTACATCTGATGCATGTAAGAAGAGCAAGATTTAGCTTTGTGTTTATTAAGTTATGAGATTTAGAAGAGAGTTATATTTGCAAGGAGATATCCCTATCACCACAGGGAACCTTTTGTCACTGAAGCAGCCATAAAAGTAGGATGTTTTTCTTTCATTTTTCTTCCTACCATGAAAAGCATTGTGCAATGCTTTCCAGTGTAATGCCCAGTTCCCTTTACTGCAGATTTGTTAGTTACAACAGCACAAATCTCTCTGCCGACTAATGGCAGCTTCACGTTGAGATATGTATTTACAGAACTATTAAACTGGTTTCAGAAACTATGCGTGAATATTAAACACTGGCTTGCAAATCTCTATACTTATCACAGAGAGACTGGCAGATGCAGTCAAGCAGATGTAGGAGAACAGTGCAGAGGGAGCTGCAGAATGCCGGTTTGTATGTATATGGGCTTAACAATAGCTAGAGCTCCAACCCCTCTCTAAAGATATATATTCATAAAGGACTGGATAATTTGTGTGCAAGAGCTTTCCTCAGGGCACATAAACACATTGAAAAAGTACTGTGAGGCAGCTTATAAAGCCTAAAACAAGCAAGAGAATGTGATTCTTAAGAAAAAAATTAGAGGTTACATGTAGGATACAGAAGCAAGGAATTCAACGTATGGAAGCATGACCATGAGAATGAGGGATTTCCAGACAAAATCCTAGTAGCCCTAGGGAAGTAATAGAAACAAAACATTTCATAATAGTAAATGAAAAATTAAAAGAGAAGTGGAAAAGAAGGATTCTTTTATATAACTTCACTGGAAGAAAAGAATAAATTACTGATATGGTAGTACCTGTAATAATACCAATATGCTATAAATTCTGTTAAATTTTCTCCTTGACTATTGGATGAGACAATAACAGGCATATTTTTAGCCAGAACAAAGAGAAGGAGGTATATACTTCATATATAGTGCAGGTGATATAACAATAATCCCCAATAAGAAATGAGGTGCTGGGTGAGAAATGTGATTTCTATTTAAAGACAGCAAGCAAGACAAAAGTAAACTTGAATAGCAAAAGGAACTCCACTGAACAATGGAAGCATCATATAAATGGTCTATGCTGTTGGAACAATTAAGAATTTCAGCTGAAGAAACTCAGGAATTAAGATAGTTGATTCAAGAGTGCAGGAGTTGCAAATAGCAACGGGGAAAGCATAAATTTATTAAAATAAAGCAAACCTTCTGGGCAGTGAAGGAAAGCCTGTGAAAAACAAAACCACTTTGAATCTCAATGTCTCAGGGCCTTTTATAGTTTTGGATGTTTTATAATTAGTATACAATGCTCTGTACTATGCCAGGTGAAGAGCTGATATGTATTAAACTCTTCCAGCTGATGTGGAACTTTTATTAACCCTCTAAGGGCATTGTACGCAGCTGAGGAAGGGAAGGAGTTGCCTTTTAGCCTACCAGCTTTTTAGCTTTCCTCAATAGTCTAGGAGGAACCAAAATGTGACAACTGTTAAAAAAAACTTTAAAAAACCTTAGAAAAACCAAAAACCAATCATGCAGCAAATGAGACCTAAGATCAGACATGTGAGAGAAGCTTTAGATGTAAGTAAATCTACAGATTTGTAATAAAAGTGCATAGTCAATTTGTATCACTGTACAGGGTCAATGTGAGATGGAATTAACTTTTTGAGCACTTCCAGGGAGGGGACATCCACAACTTCCCTAGGCAACCTGTTCCAGTGTCTCACCAACCTCATAGTAAAGAAGTTCATCCTACTACCTAATCTAAATCTCCACTTCTCAAGAGTTAAGCCACTGTTTCTTGTTCTCTTGCTACACACCCTTGTAAACAGCCCTACCTCAGCTTTCCTGTAGGCCCTCTTCAGGGAAGGGAAAGCTGCTATAAGGTCACCTCAGAGCCTCCTTCTCCAGGCTGAACAACCCCAACTTTCTCAGCCTGGCTTCATAGGGGAGGTGCTCCAACCCTCTGACAGTTTCTGTGGCTCTCGTCTGGACATGTTCAAGGAGCTCAGTGTCTTTCTTATGTTGGGGCATCCAGAACTGGACACAGTGCTCCAGATGGGATCCCACAAGAGAAGAGTAGAGGGGGAAAATCTTTTCCCTCAACCAGCTGGCTACACTTCTTTTGATGCAGCTCAGGGTACTGGTGGCTTTCTGAGCTGCAAGTGTACATAAACAGCTCTTGTTAAACTTCTGGTCCACCATCACCCCCAAAGCCTTCTCCATACATTTAAAAGCTGCAGTGTAATAAAAGTTAATAAAGGTAAATGAAGTCAGACTTTACAGGAAAGTACACTGACTTCCCTTGAAATTTTAAATGTATTTCAAAGGTCTTAGGTCCTGAATGAAAAGGAAATAGGAAGCAAGGTCATCCTTGGATGCTCATGTATGGAGAAGAGGCTATAAAATTTTATAGAAACATTTATCTGCATTTATATTGTATCTCTCTCTATATATCTAATAACATTTGTCTACATTTATATTAAGATGATGAAGCTCAACAAAGACAAGTGTGAGGTCCTACACCTAAGGAAGAACAGCCTCATATACTAGACAGGTTAGGCGCTGACTTGCTGGAAATCAGCTCTGTGGAGAAGGACCTGGGAGTCCTGATAGATAACAAGTTAACCATGAAGCAGCAGGGTACACTGAGTGTGTCCAGAAGGTTGAGGGAGGTTCTACTCCCCCTTTACTCTGTTCTAGTGAGGCCACATCAGGAGTGCTCTGTCCAGTTCCAGGCTCTGAAGTAGAAAAAAGAAAAGAAGCTACTGGAGAGGGTCCAGCAGAGATCTACTGGATTAAGGGACTGAAGCATGTCTCTTATGAATAAAGGCTGAGAGTTCTGGGTATGCTTAGCCTGGAGAAGACTGAGAGAGGATCCCATCAATGCTTATAAATACCTAAAGGGCAGCTGTCAAGAGGATGTGTTCAGACTCTTCTCAGTGCCCAGTGACAGAACAATGAGCACAAACTGGAACACAATGATCCAGCTGAACATCTTAATCTTGAGGGTGACAGAGCACTGGAAAAGGCTGACCAAGGAGGTGGTGGAGTCTCCTTATCTGGAGATATTCAAAACCTGTCTGGATGTGAACTTGTGCAACCTGCTCCAGATTAACCTACTTCAGCAGGGTTTTGGACTAGAAGATCTCAAGAGGTCCCTTACCATTTTGTGATAAAAAATATCCAGAGAATTTGGTGACTGGAGAAAGCCAGTAATACAGGGACATTAGCTGAGCTCACTATGAAAGACTGGATCATGACTGGGATCTGAAAATGCTTGTATAAATTCAGCACCCAACTTGAAGTTAATTTCCTGAGAATTAACTCTTCACAAGTCAGCAAGCAAAAGAAAATTGATACTAATGCTTGTGTAACATGAAAAAATGTCTAGAGAATCAAAAAATAGTCTGAAATGAAGACTGAGTCTGAGACTTACATTCTAACAATGGAGCACTTTCCCTTTACACACTCTTTTTCCAAAATAATGGGGGCTGAAAAGAAAGCCACATCAAAATAAGATAAGGGAAAAAAAAAATCTTACACTCTACCAGCTCATTAGAGGCAAAGAATATGTTAGCTACCTCAGAAAAAATGAGAGAAAAAAAAGAAAATTACCTGAAAAAAAATAGTAAATGCACAGAATTTTTAGGAGTATTATGGGAGTATATTCAGGAGTTCTATTTGTCATCAGTTAAAAAATATTTATTGCCTGGTCATAATATAAAGGAAACAGAAAAAAAAAAAGTAGTAGAGAGGGTGTTAAAAATGAGCATAGCAACAGCTGGAAGTCTTCAGTTGAAGATTCAGGAAATTGTTCTCTGCCCATGTAAATACTAAACAGGAACTTGCTAACTCTAATATTCAACAACAAGAAAGTAGAGTGAATAAAATCGAGATGCAGTCTCTGGTTCATTCAAGCAGGCAATAGAATATAGAAAGGGAACATCCTTTCTCCAAATTAAACAAGTGAAACACAAAATATCACCCTGCCTGGGGGACAGACATCTACAGATTGTTCCTATGCATTTTCGTTAAGTAGGATTCTGGAAAATGAACTAGAATAAGAGGTCCACATCTCATATATTCTTAAAAGAAATGTTATTGACAATGATACAACTGGGTGTATTTGCCTTGTCTAATAAAATACAAAGCTCCCAGCATCTCAGACAGTGCTGGCTCCAAGTGATTTTAATTACATCAGTATAGAATTATGTCAAACTGACTGAATGTCTATTGTTTTCACTAAACATTTTATACCCATCATAAATCTAAGCAATTTCAGGGAATTAAGGCATTTGATAAATAACCATTATCAACTAGCATATATGTGGAAAGTAGTTCGAAACGTTTAAAAAATGTTGTTATGTTAAACTGCTAAAGGAAGACATGCCCTTACAAGCTACTGAGTTTGAATTGATTTTTTTATTATGCAGAAGCATACAATACATAATACTGATCACACAAATACAAAATGAAAGGGCAATCTTGATTCTGAACAATCGCTAAACAATTCAGACAGGAAATTGTGGTGGCAGATTAAGCTTTGCAAGGGGATATGATGAAGATTTTATTGTGTCTTTTTTGCACAGGGAGATATTTAAAGATGACTGGTTTCACATCTTAAATGCTTTTTGTTGTCTGAGAAGAGTCAGTTAATATAACAGATAAACTTTGCTACATTTAAATCCTCACAGGCTGGTTTAAATTTTCTCCTGGACTACTGCCATTTAAAGCCAAAGCACACAGCATCTGCAGTTACATTACATTGCATATAATTATATAACTACATATATTATATACATGTCATTATATATATAATGAGATACTATAACATTGCAATACTTAAAGCAATGTTATGTATATATACAATCAAATTTAAGATGATATTTTTATCTAGTAAAGTATGGAACTGTAAAGAATGGAGGAATATAACTTATTAACAAAGAGCAGAAGAAGGACAACATGTATGTTATTAAAATAAAATTAGTAGCAATAATTGTGTTTATTGGCTCTTATTATCCATCAGGCATTGTTATTCCTCTTGAAAGGAAGGGAAGGAGTATATTCTAAGTGTCCATATTTCAAGAAATGTGGCCTGGTTTCACTGGGATAGAATCACAAGTGAATGATAGAGGGAAGGCCATGGACTCAAAGGCTTCGAGTCAGCTAGGAGCTAAAGTCAGGACAGGTGACCCAAGCTGGATAGCAGGTGTATCCCACACCACTTATCTTGAACATTATAAAAAGGGGAAGTGTGGTGTGGTGGTGTCTGTTTCTTGAGACTTCTTTATGTTGGTTTGCTGTTTCCTCTGCTACTCTTGAGAATTAGGATGAGTATAAGCTTATAGGCTTATGTTAATGCTTGTATTAGTTTTGTTATTTCAGTAAATCTGCTTGTATTTCAATGCTTGGGATTTCTCTCTTTTTCCTAATTCCCTTTCTCATTTGAGGAGGGGTCAGCAGATGAGAGACCAAACTGCTTCATTGTAGCCCTCTATGTCTCTAAATGAAGACAAACAGGTAAATAGGTGTGAACTTTTTGAGCAACAAATTCTTGGAGATTAAGAAGGTATGCTGGGAATGTGTTACTAAATCTTTTACATGTGCTTTCTTCAAATGCTCAAGGTACTCGACAAAAAAATGTACTTCTCTATAACTTCTTCAGTACTTTTCTCTGAAACATAGTTGCTAAACTGGGGTAGTGGTCTCAGAGGTATGATAATGATCATCTAGATAAAAAGTTAATATGAACAGTCCTCCAAAGTTCTCTTTTGCTTTCTACACAACTGGGGGAGGGGTGTTGGGGGGGAAGCAAGCATGAATTAAAGCAAATGTCACTGGCAAAACTAGGAATGCTACATAAACTTCACATGTTCCAAAGTCATGTTTATAATATCAATACAGCTCCTTCAATCACATAATAATAATAACAATTTTTATTTATCATATTAGCATGTACAAATCCAAGTTGTAATAGTATTTGCATGTGCAAAGCTTCTTAAGTAATCCATTAGAGTCCATTTAATTAGCCACTAAATTACCATCGAATACTCAAGTAATTACCAGTTTTGTAATGTTTCTGGGGAAAACACTCACCTTACTCTTATCTGGTGTAATAGACTTGATTGCACTGACTTTGCTGGAGTTAATATTAGTAGATACCAGAGAGATTCTCAGATGTCAGGTTAAGAAAATATTTAAGTACCTCCTTAATTTTAAGCAAATTAGTAACCTTTTGACTTTTTTTATAACATGTTTTATAGGATTTGCGATTGTTGCCATGATGGATATTAGTGTCTTCTTGCACTCTGCAATCAGGAAATGTGCACAATGTCACTAATGTTAAGGGATATCATGACTGTCCCACCTTGAGACTTGCTAGAAAACATGCACACACCCTCCCACTTGTCCCACAGGCACCTCACACTTGTGGATCCCTCCTGAATACCAGCACAAGCTGCCTTATTACCTGATAGCCCTGCTGGGACTCGGTGTCTCACTGGTAGGGTCCAGACTGAAGTTTTCTAGTTTGTTAGAGCACACGTACACACACACATCTGTTTCAAGGGAAAACATAGATGCTCCTGCCCTACCAGCTGACACTGGGCACATTGGACCTGGAGTCTCAGCTCTTGATTCATGTAACTCGCACCAGTACCTCCCACAGATCCTATCACTGGATCCCATGGAGAAGAGATCAGCACCTCCCTCTCCACTTCCCCTCCTTTGGACACACTTTAACACCTTAACATCATTCTTAAACTGTGCCCCTCAGAGCTAAATATTCAGACACAATATTCAGTGCTGAATACAGTGAGATAATCACCTCTTTGACCAGTGTGTAAACTCTATTTAATGCACACTAGGCTGCAATTTGCTCTCTTGGCTAATGGGGCATGCTGCTGGCTCCCATTGAGCCTGTGGTCAGCCAGCACCCCTAGATCCTGTTCTGCAGGGAAACACTCCAGCAACCCTTCTCCCAATTTATCTTTAGGTGTTATTACTCTGTCTCAGATGCAGAATCTGGCATTTGGGCCTCTTAAATGTCATGCTACTGATGATTTCCAAACACTCTAATCTATCTAAATCCCTCTACAAGTCCTCTTGTCCCTCAAGAGAGTAAACAGCACCTTCCAGTTCTGTACCATCAGCAAACTTACTAATGGTCCATTCTATGCCTCCCTTTGGATTGATAAAAATATTGAACTGAAGTCCTACTAAATAATGTCACCAAGTTTTTTAATCACTTAATTTTATTCTGAGATTTTAACTGGATGCAGGATGAATTTATACAAACTCTAAAATCTATCTAAAGCAAAAGCCCTAAATGTTGATTTACTGAACTTCTTAGGATCACATGGTATTTAAAGGATTATGTGTAATTTTAGTTGTGTATGTACTCAATTATCACTGAATGTCTTGAGAGCACTTATTTGAAACATTCAATGCATCAGTATGTGAAGCTTTTTCCCTTCTGATGTGCAATTACAAGCATCAGATTGGTTATAACTTTTACTCCAGATTCAAGGTTTTTTTAGAGATGAATGTCATTAGTCATGTTGACAAGCTGTAGTTTGTGCATATAATTATTTTTACAGAAAAAGTGATTTTCAGAGTCACTACTGAAATGTTACAGGGTTAATTTCTGATAGAATGGATGAAAAGCCAGCTGTGACATAATTGCTTAGTTTGCCTGAATAGTTTGAATTTCATCCATAAAATGAAGATAATCTAGTATGCACATGTTCTAAATTTTTGCAAATGGGGAAGAGGTATCCAGTAGTAGTATTCAGGACTAATACTACACAGGTACTGTAATACTATACATATATACTATAAATATATATATATTTATGTACTATAAGGCAAAGAACATTACATCAGAAAAGTTGCAGTAGTACATTTTATTTATTAATTTGTTTTTAATCAGGATATATTTCCTGTGAGCATAATAGTATTTTTATCCATGATAAATGCATACAGAAACTAATCAGAGAAAATTAAAGAAAATGTTTCTTTTAATCTGACAGACTAAATTATTTTAATTAAACTCTTTTCTTTGTTAATAAACTGAGCATACAATGAATTTATAAAATGAAAGCAGTGTTATTTAATTTTGAGGGGGGGGATAATGCACAAATTTTCTTTTGTTTGTGCTGCTTGGCTGAAGAACAGAAGTCTGGATTATTTTCATCAATTTCCATTAACTTTCTTCAATAGAAACTCCAGTGAAAGAGAAGACTGACAGTTGATGCAAGAACTTTGAAACTGGAAGTACATAAATACATGTCCCATTAAAAAAAGGTTGTTTCTGTATCTTTTCATTTATAGGAATAAGCAATGTTATTGCTTTCTAAGATAGCAATTCTTAGAAATCTAATTTGAGAAAATAAATAACAGAAATACTTCCTTATGCCAGAATATGAATTGTTTGCTATTCTTCAAAATTAATCAAGCATCTGTGGTTTAATTTTTAGTTGACCTCAATACATTATGAATGACAATGCTAGATAAATATTTTTGTTAAGAAATCCAGAAGAAAATGCCTTGGGATTTAGCTGCATGGCTTAGAAATCTGTTCATGGGTTGTTAGGTTTTTTATCTGTTTGTTTTTTAATCTGCCTTTGTTATATTTTTATGCATATTCTAAAACAAAGAACTAATACAAGTAAGAAATTCAGTGTACAAAATACTTTGTTCTCTTCTGAAGGTCTAAGATAATGTGTAGGGTCTGTTCCATTTTCTATCAGCTACTCACTCCTTTGTTATCATGAAAAATTAATGCTGGTGGAATGATTAGGAGCTCACTTTGTCTTTATTGTTGCCATAATCCCTTTAAAAACATTCGGATAGATGAAATCTCTTAGAACTTCATTGATAGAAACTGGATTTTGCTCAACAAAAGGTGGTTCGATCAATTATTTATAAACTTTGTTCATATACTTCCATCTCATTCACGTCATTACATCTGATTCATGTAATTACAGAAATTTATCAGAACTTTATCTGGATTATTAAACAGGAAGAAGTCTTGAAGGAAAAAGTCATGTTTCGTTTTTAAACTTTGCTAAACAACAATTACAATTATATTTCACAAACTTTGTTTATGTTTAGTGAGTTTGGGGCTTTTTTGGATTGTTTATTTATAGCAAATATATTGTAATTCAGCATACTCTTACTAGTATACACTAGCACTTCCATAATTTTTACCTGTACTTCTTATGTACTTTATAACTTTTTACCTTATGAATATAATAACTATAAAAAGGACACCAGTGCCAGGAAGCTTTTTGAAGAAACAAAAGCTCCCTAACTCAAGACTGATCTGAAAGCAATCAAAAAGAAGGAATAATACTCTCAAAGTCCCAAAAGCCAGGTGATCACTGAAAAAACAGTAGGGAACTTGCATATCTCAAGATATGCAAATATTTTTGTCTTATGTTTTTTCTTTTTGCTGACATATATAATAAGCATATAAATTCTGTTTGGAGTGGTACTAATTTTAGATGGCTCCTGATAGGAATAATGATGCTTAATCATATGCTCACAGGTTTACAGGAAAATTCAAATTGGAAGAAACCTTAGGAGGTCATCAAAAACCAGTGTCAAGCTCACAAGGGTAGTTCTGAGTTCACACAAGCTTAGAGCTTGATCTTGTTTTCTTAAGTTCTTTAATAGCCCCAGGGATGGAGACTAGACAACTTCTCCAGGCAGCCTGTTTTGCTGCCTGATTACCCTCTTGGAAGAATAGGGTTTCTTGAATAGAATAAAATCCTCCTTGTTTTGAACTATGTCTAGTGTCTCTCATTGGTCTGCTTTGCACCACTGGAAGGAGCCAGGCACTATTTTCTTCACGACCTACCTCTAGATATCAGATTCCTCAGTGCTCAAGACCCTTGTGACCTTGCCCAGCCTATGGATGTCTTTCTTGATCAGAGGGGCCCAAAACCAGACTCAATGCTATAGATATGGTAAAATGAATGCCAGGCAAAGGGTTGTAGACCCCTTCCTGTCATTGCAATGGATTCTTCCTTCCCAGGAGCAGGACTTAGAATTTGTCCTGACTGAATTTCATAAGGTTCCTGGCAGGCCTTTCCTCCAGGTCAACATCCCTCTGGGTAGTAGTCAGAACTCGGTCATGTTGTGTGGTTACCAAATTTGGAGTCATCTGCAAACTTGACAAGAAAGGTCCTCATCCAGGTCATTAAATAATATGTTAATCAGGACAGGTCCCAGGATAGACCCCTAGAGTACTTCACTTTCTATTGGTCTTTAAGTCACTACCTTTTGAGCCCAATCTTCTAAGCTGTTCTGTATTCCATCTAGTCTTTCTCTGATCCAGACTATAAAATCTTAAATTGGCTACAAGAACAGCTGAGGTGACTGCACAGACTGTTGTATGGTGGTCTCAGGTGAGGTCAATCATCTGATAAGGGGGCAGCACCCAGCACTGCCGAGAGGGCTATAAAGGGCTGCAAGTAGCGCCAGCGTGGCAAACAGGAGTGGGCAAACAGAAATGGGGCACTGCAGTTAACGAGGCAGTTCACACAGGAGGGGCACAGCCACCTCCCAGGTCTCTTGAAGGAGCAATGGTCTCCAAAAATCAAAACCTGGTGCTGTTAAGACACAGGGTGTGTCCACACAGATGGAACCCCTGAAGAGGGACAGCAAGAGGGATGTAGCTGTTCAGGCCTCTGTCTCTGCAGAGTGTCTGAGCCTCGTGTTAGCACTAGAGGACAGTGTGAATGGGGTCTGTATGAGATGCGAGCAGGTGAATGACTTGCTCTGCCTGGTGGCAAAGCTCAAGGGGGAGGTAGAGAGACTAAGAAGTATTAGGGACAGTGAAAGGGAAATTGATTGGTGGAGTCACACCCTTTCTAACCTAAAAGAAGTCCAGAAGGAGATGGTGAAGCCCTGCCCCTCCTGCCATCAGGCAGTTGGAGCAAACCAGGTGGATGGGAGGGAATGGAAACAGTTCCCTCATTGGAGAGGCAAAAGAATCCCCTCCCAACCCCCAGCATCTCTCCAGGTGCCCTTAGAGAACAGATATGAGACCCTGGACTCAGAGAATCAGGCAGAGGACAGACAAGAGGAAGATCTGTCTGGAAGGTCTCCTGTTCGCCCCCTGTCTACCAGACAGGTTAAAACTACAGATACAAAGAAAAAAAGAAGGATAGTGGTAGTTGGTGACTCCCTTCTGAGGGGAACCAAGGGCCCTATATGTTGACCGGACCCATCCCACAGGGAGGTCTGCTGCCTTCCTGGGGCCCGGGTGAGGGATATTAGTAGGAGACTCTCCCAGTTAATTTGGCCCTCTGATTATTATCCACTGTTGGTAGTCCAGGCTGTCAGTGATGACATTAATGGAAGAAGTACTAAGACAATTAAAAAGGACTTCAAGGCACTGGGTTGTTTAGTTGATGGGTCAGGAGCACAGGTGGTGTTTGCCTCAATTCCTGCGGTAGCAGAGATGAATGAGGAGAGGAGTAGGAAAACCTATCATATCAGTAGGTGGCTCAGGGATTATTGCCACCAGAGGAACTTTGGGTTTTTTGAGCATGGGCCAAATTTTATCAAACCTAGTCTCTTCAAACCAGATGGGCTTCATCTATCTAGCAAGGGCAAAAGGACTCTAGCCTATAAATTGGCGGGGCTGATAAGGAGAGCTTTAAATTAGGTTTGAAGGGGGATGGGGTTGAAACCGGGCTCTCCAGAAAGGAGCCCAAGGGTGGACAGCCCAAGTTTAGAGCCAAATCAGCAGCCCAGTTGAAGTGCATGTACACCAATGTACACAGCATGGGCAAAAAACAGGAGGAGCTGGAAGCCATTGTGCAGCAGGAAAGCTATGATGTAGTCGTTATCACAGAAACATGGTGGGATGACTCCCATGACTGGAGTGCTGCCATGGGTGGCTACAGGCTCTTCAGAAGGGACAGGCAGGGTAGGAGAGGTAGAGGGGTAGCTCTATATATTAAAGAGTCTCTTGACTCTGTAGAAGTTGAAGTCAGTAATGATAGCCTGTGGATCAGAATCAGGGGGAAGGCCAACAAGGCTGATATCCTGGTGGGAGTCTGTTACAGACCACCCAATCAGGATGATGAGGGTGATGAATTATTCTGCAAGCAACTGGCGGATGTTTCAAAATCGTCAGCCCTTGTTCTCATGAGTGACTTTAACCTGCTGGATGTCTGCTGGGAACTGCACACAGCAGAGAGAAGGCAGTCTAGGAAATTCATAGAGTGTACCAAGGATAATTTCCTGCTCCAGCTGGTAAATGAGCCCACCAGGGATGGAGCCCAGCTAGACCTCCTGTTCACAAACAGAGAGGGTCTGGTGGGAGATGTGGTGTTTGGTGGATGTCTGGGACACAGTGATCACGAAATAATGGAGTTTTCAATACTCAGGGGTGCAAGGCGGACCTTCAATAAAACCTCTACCTTGGACTTCCAGAGGGCAGATTTTGGCCTATTCAGTGTGTACCCTGGGAAACAGCCCTTGAAAACAAAGAGTTCCGGGAGGGATGGACGTACTTCAAGAAGCAAGTTTTGAAAGCACAAGAGCAGGCTGTCCTGGTGTGCCAAAGGGCGAGCCGGTGGGGAAGACGACCAGTCTGGCTGAACAGGAAGATTTTGAAAGAAATTAGGGTAAAGAAGAGAGCCTACAGATTATGGAAAAAAGGTCTAACTACTCAAGAAGAATTTAGGAATATATTTAGGTTGTAGAGAAAGAAAATTAGAGAGACAAAGGCACAACTTGAACTGAATCTCGCCACCTCTGTGAAAGATAACAAAAAGTCCTTCTACAGATACACCAATAGCAAAAAGAGGGGCAGGGAAAACCTCCATTCTCTACTGGACTGGGTGGGAATATAGTTATCAAAGATAAAGAAAATATCGAGGTATTTAACACCTTCTTTGCCTCAGTTTTCAACAGTAAGACAGATTGTCCTGCGGACAGCTGGCTTCTGGAGCTTGTAGAAAGAAACAAGAATCTGAACAGCCCCCCTGTAATCCAGAAAGAAACAGTCAGTGACCTACTGAGCTGCTTGGGTCTCCACAAATCTATGGAACCAGATGGGATCCACCCAAGGGTGATGAGGGAGCTGGCAGAAGAGCTTGGCAAGCCTTTCTCTATCATCTACCAACAGTCCTGACTCACTGGGGACATCCCAGATGATTGGAAGTTGGTGGATGTCACGCCAGTCCACAAAAAGGGCCAGAAGGAGGACCCGGGAAATTACAGGCCCGTCAGCCTGACCTCAGTGCCTGGCAAGGTCATGGAGCAGATCATCCTCAGTGCAATCACACAGCACCTGCAGGATGGACAGGGGATCAGACCCAGCCAGCACGGGTTTAGGAAGGGCAGGTCCTGTCTGACCAACCTGATCTTCTTTTATGATCAGGTGACCCGCCTGGTGGATGAGGGGAAGGCTGTGGATGTGGTCTACCTGAACTTCATCAAGGCCTTTGACACTGTCTCCCACAGCATCCTCCTGAAAAAGCTGTCAGCCCACAGCTTGGACAGGGGCACTCTGTGCTGGGTTAGGAACTGGCTGGAGGGCTGGGCCCAGAGAGTGGTGCTGAACGGGGCTGCATCTGGTTGGCGGCCGGTCACTTGTGGTGTCCCCCAGGGATCAGTGCTGGGCCCAGTCCTGTTTAATATCTTTATAGATGATTTAGATGAGGGAATTGAGTCCACCATTAGCAAATTTGCAGATGACACTACGTTGGGGGGGAGTGTGGATCATCTGGAAGGCAGGAGGGCTCTGCAGAGGGACCTGGAGAGACTGGAGAGTTGGGCTGATTCCAATGGGATGAGGTTCAACAAAGCCAAGTGCCGGGTCCTGCACTTTGGCCACAACAACCCCATGCAGCGCTACAGGCTGGGCACAGAGTGGCTGGAGAGCAGCCAGACAGAAAGGGACCTGGGAGTCTGGATTGACAGGAAGCTGAACATGAGCCAACAGTGTGCCCAGGTAGCCAAGAAGGCCAATGGCATCCTGGCCTGCATCAGGAACAGAGTGGCCAGCAGGTCCAGGGAAGGGATTCTTCCCCTGTACTCAGCACCTTGAGTACTATATCCAATACTGGGCCCCTCAGTTCAGGAAGGATATTGAGGTCCTGGAGTGGGTCCAAAGGAGGGCAACCAGGCCGGTGAAGGGACTCGAGCACAGATCCTATGAGGAGAGGCTGAGGGAGATGGGGCTGTTCAGCCTGGAGAAGAGGAGGCTCAGGGGAGACCTCATCACTCTCCACACCTCCCTGAAAGGAGGTTGTAGCCAGGTGGGGGTTGGTCTCTTTTCCCAGGCAACTTTCAACAAGACAAGAGGGCATGGTCTCAAGTTGTGCCAGGGAAGATTTAGATTGGATATTAGAAAGAATTTCTTTACGGAGAGGGTGATCAGGCATTGGAATGGGCTGCCCAGGGAAGTAGTGGATTCTCCATCCCTGGAGATATTTAAAAAGAGACTGAATGTGGCACTTAGTGCCATGGTCTAGTAACTGCAGCGGTAGTGGATCAAGGGTTGGACTTGATCTCAGAGGTCCCTTCCAACCCAGCTGATTCTATGATTCTATCTGAAAAGAATGAGATAAAGTTGTTTTAAATCAGAGACTACACTTCAAATGAGGTTTTCTCAAATTATTTGTTTTTCTAAATAAGAATGAAGAACATAAAACTGGTATATTGATGTAATCCAGTTAAAAAGTGTGCACAGTTAACAACACCCTAAATTCATATTTCTCTTAAAAATGTTCCATTTACTTCCACAGCAGTAAAGGTAAGATACATCTATAAATTAAAAGTTTTGATTTTGGCAAGATGGATCTTTATACAGGTTCTTAAAATGGGAACACTTCTGAGATGAGATTGTTCATAGCTCCCAAGGGCCTTTAGGATACTGAACACTCTGGCTTCCATCCAACAAAACACTTCATCATATAATTTTCTATTCATTTCCGCCTTACGATTTGAATGGTTGAATGTGAGCTTGTTTGGACTTTGGTCAAACTGTTCAATAGCAGGCAAGAATGGTACTGCATTAAACTTATTAAGGAGAAAAACATAGTATGATATTTGGCCATTAATTTAAGATAACCAAAATGTGTTTTCTATGCAGGAGACATGAACCAGGCAGATCAGTAAAGACACTGCATTGCAATAGATTCCAAGAACTTACATTATATATAAATAAAAAATTAACCACTTCTTACCTGTCAAGATTTTTATTGAATTCTTGAGTGAGATGTTCATGGGAGTTCTTTCAGTCTAGAGGTACTCTGAAGTTAACCACAGCTGTAGAAACTCTTCCCTCTTTGCACAGAATATTCACACTGTCAATGGGAAACAGTTTATTACTTTCTTCTCACAGAGTTTGTGGTGGCATTTCAACAAAAGAGATAAACAGCTCACCCATTTCCAATACACCTTGATGGATAGAAGCCAGTTAGACAAGCAGTTTTAAAGGTAAAAATTTTTTTAAAGGTAGACTGATTTTTAAAAAAGGCTGATTTTTTAAAGGTAAAAAATTTGACCAGATTTTTCCATATTTTGAGTAAACATCTTCTGGTTTAGGGAAATGTGAAATTACTTCTTTGTATCCTGTATCCTTGTCTAATGAACTTGCCCCCTTATTTTTTCCTTTCTCTTATAACAAGATTTCATATTGATACCAAAATTATTATTTTTTAAATTTTTTATTTAATGAGAAGGCTAATGCAAGTGATTATTACTGTTTCTTTTCAGTTTTCAGCTGAAAAAATAGTTACTTTTACTTCAGTTAGGCAAACAAATAAGTGGCTCATATTTCTAATATTTTGTGGGTTTTTAACACTCTATACTTTTTCCACTTAATGCAATTTTTTTTTCTATTTAAAATCTTTTTATCATCCTAAGTATGTTGTATGATTCATGCATTCTCTGAAACAGTTTCTAAGTAGCATCATCTGGCTGACAGGGGGCACTAGGAGAGCGTACAGCTCCTCAGCTCACCCTACCAGGACCATAAAGTCACCTGTGTGGCCATCCGGCTTTCAGATCCCCTTAAGTGTCTTATGCTTGAAGCTACAAATCAATCTTGTAAGCACTGAGGGTGTGCACAGGTCCCTGAAGGTAGGTTTTCAGAAACACAGTCGATGCGTACTTCAGCATCTTAGATTTACAGTAAATTTAAGCCTGAAGGCATCCAGTGCAGCAGTAAACAGAAGAGCATATGCCAATAACACACCAGAACAATAATATTAATGTAATTTCTGCTCTCTTTCAGGCAGCAATATGTGTAAGAAATAGGTTCTAAAAATCTTTTTTTATTATTTGTATTAATCTCAATATCTTTTTTTGCTTTTCGTGTCTTTCATATCAAAATCAAACATCCTCAAATGTATAAACTTGAACTGCAATTCACTCAGGTAACACTGGTGAATTTTTCTGATGTAGAATAATGTAAAATAGAGCACAGTTATCCCATAAGATTTTCCATTTACTGGAACAGGTGTTTGGTATTACGTCTTCACCCAGAAACATTTATCTGAATTATGGATGCAGTTTTAACTCTTAACCTTGTAAACTTTTGCTTTATATTCCATAGAAAAGACCCGTTAAAATACAAGTGGTTTGAACTATGAAAGACATCTAAAAAGAAGTAGAACTTTCACATGTATACAGTTCATCTATTCTGTTCGTTTCATGAATGACATTTTTGGTAGCATTTTACAAGTAAAAAGTACTGTCTTTGCTCCTGTTGAGAATACAATATCAAATTTCTCTTTGAAAGAAAGGCAAAAATACACCAACTTCTGAGTTTAACTGTTGGGAAAACCTCTAAGTGAAAAAAAATCTCAGGTCTCTAAAATTATTGTTTTGTCTCAATTAAATTAATATCCACTACTTGTGATCATATTTTATGAGTATTTGTAAAAAACCAGCTTGATTTGGCTCTCTCACATAGCACATATCAAGTTAACAGTTGGTAGAAAAACTGAGTTTCTAACAAACAGACTTAAGAAAGCAAATCTCAGAAAAGCCTCAGGTTTCACAAGCAAACCAGGAGGCTTTGTTTGGAGGTAGCAGTATGCTTTTCTGAGATTGCAGTAAACTGGCTCATCATCTGTATGGAAACTCATTCTATTTTGGGACTATCATGAAAAAAAAAATCATTTTTTTGTGATTTTTCCCTTTTAAACTATGATAAGGAGCAGGCACAGCACATTGTTCCATTTTTCTAAAGATATGCACAACTTGAAAGTTCATTATTTTCACTCACCGTTATTCGTGGCTACTGTATTTGTTTTAGATGAGAAAATTGGAGTTAAAATGCTGCTAAAATAAAAGTCTCTAATAAGAAAAATTCAACCAATATATATTTTTAATAACTAATTTTGTTTGCTTGGGTTTTTTTGGATTTTTTTGGTTGTTTGGTTGTTTTGGGTTTTTTTTGTGGAATTGTTAAGATTATTAAAAAGTACATTACCAGCAAGTATTCACTGCACTGAAAAAAAACCCCAGGTTGATAGTTCTTCTTTAAAATTCCTGCATATGAAGAGAAAGTATTTGCTTACTGCTCAAATTCACAGTATTGCATATATATGAAGATGCCATACTGTCTCAAAGGACATTCATTTGTGAATGAATGAAAAAAGTAAAAAGGAAATACATAAAAAGAGTCAAGAACATGGCTGATGTCCTGAGGTACTTTTTACCATAAAAGTCAACTATGAACAAGATTCTTCTGGTAATTACCTGGTGTAACGATGATATATAGCTCCTTCATTTGTAAAAGTAATAAAATCTTATAAAGATTTTATATTTTGAGATTTAAATAATTTTTTCATATCTATAAATATTTTTTTGTTTTAACTGAAGGCACTGTTTTCAGGAGCCTGAGAAAACTCCTGCTTTCTTCTGTCACTGAATTGCTCTTATTTAGAGTTAAAGCACAAAGAATCCAGACATAAAATTTGGTGCTCTGCTTGCAATTTTATTAAAGCCATATTATACAGAACAGTTTTTTGCCACATATACATGTGGATGCACTTGACTGGGATGAATCATCCTTTGAAGTCATCCATCACTTTTTATTAGTTTTTTTATCATTTTTATTACAATGGAGTAAGTGATTCATTACATTAAACTGTAGTAATCTAAAAATTAAGAGAAAATTAAACTTGTTTATGTTGGTTTGCTCTGTTGTATCTCTTGAGACTTTTCATGTCACCTGTTTTAGATACATTTCTGAGTAGACATGGTTGTCTTTTCTCATTAGGCAGTTCTGTGCATGTCTCCTAGTGAAAAATAGATTATTCACTGAAGTAAGGCATATCAGATAGCATACATGTTATCTAACATTCAGTGTTTACACATACATGGTGTAAGCTCATCTATATTTTCTCCATAGCTAATAGGCAAGAATAGCTACACCTCTTCATGAATTCATCCAGGTTTTTGGGGTTTTGGATATGTTATCTTTGACTTGTTTCCCAGTACAAATAGACATAATCAAGCAATTAGCTTTAGGTATATTACTAGAGTTCTGTGAGATTATTATTTCTCCAGACAGTTACATTTCAAATAAGTGGAACAAATTCCAATGAAAGATTTAAAAAAATCTTAGAGCACTGTAACTATAACTTATGACTAATAAAAAAACCAAAAAAAACAACCAAACAAAAACCAAACACACAAACAAACCAAACCCCCAAAATTAGACCTAACAGATATATTATTTTTCACCACGTTTTCAAAGTTTACAGATAGAAGCTATTTCTATGTGCTATTGAACGGAGAGCTTTATATGTTAGGAAAAAGCATTGTTGAGAATACTTCTGCATTTTAATCACTATATTCAAATAGCATAATTGGATATTTATTTATTATTGCAGTAATTAAGATCTTATTTTTAAAATTTACTATTTTTTATGTTAAAACCAGAGAACTATACTATTAACTAAACTAACACTGCAACTTACTATTTTAGTTGTAGATATTATGCCTTACTTCAAATAAACTGATAGACTTTAATACACTACATTACAGCCTAATCTGCAAACACGTGGAAACAAAATGTAACCCATCAAGAAATATACCAAGATATAACCCATCAAGAAATATATCAAGAATTATTTGAAGTGTATTATAACATAGAAGCTACCTTATCAACTTAGGTCATTGCTTCATTTATGCCAGCAGCTTGTTGCTAGATATGTATAGAAGTAAGTGTTTTTTAGAAAAAAGAAAGGTCTTGGTATGTAAAGAAAATGCTGTCTTTACTCCTGTAGGAGGTAAACAGAGACTGATTTAGACTCATCACTAATGCTATGCAGTAGCAAGTAATAGTCCTGCACTAGGATGCCCTCTCCCTCAAAGTATTCAGAGCCAGGTTGGATGGAGCCTTGGGGTCTAGTGGAATGTGTCCCTGACCATGCAGGGCAATTGGAAACAGATGATATTTAAGGTCTCTTCTAACCCTAACATTATATGACTCTGTGATTCTAGGCTAGCCAGTGTTAGAAGAAGATAATGTTAGATAATGCTAGAACCTCAATTGTATCATGAGTGAAAATAAAAACCGATAAAATCTCCACGTTTTATTCAAAATACACGTTTTTGTGGGTCAGACAAATCTTTTCTGAGACAAAGTGATAGATTTCCTTACACAGGAAACTTTTATGCACTTTTTTCATGTGAAATACACACTTTCTTTCCAAATATATTATGTAGAGTGACTGTATATTATCATAGAATCATAGATTTGATTTGGTTGGAGAAGACCTTGAAGATCATTAATTTCAACCATTAACCTAGAACACTGCCAACTCTAGCAGTAAAACATACCCCTAAGCACTCCATCTACTGCTGCACAGAATTATGACATTTATATCCTTATGAAGTACTAGAAATTTTAATGCTGAACTCTGAGTTAGGTAGTTCTGTATAATAGGTACATAGTGACTAATGTTCACTCAAAGACAAAACAAAAAGGTATGATACAGGTTGCTTGTGAGAACTCAATTATTTCATTTAGCTTATGAGTCTGACTGCTAGTCACATGTTTCCAAATTAGTTTGTAGGCTTCAGTGTAGTTATTAACTGCTTATAAATTACATGCATGAAGATACCTAAGTGGTGGCTAATATACCTCATAGCTTGTAATACATATACTGCATTGAGCTGTGATAATTAAGGAGCAATTTTAATCTCTTTAGAATTCTCACCCTTTACTATTTGATTAAGAAAATATTCCTATTTAATACATTTCACGAGTTAATAGCTGGAGTATTGTAGTGGGTTTGCTCAAAGTAGTTTCCTTCTGAGAAGTGACTGTCTAAAAGAGTAGCTGCTTACTCGGTAGTCCAGATCTCTGTGCATAAGATGCTCCTGTTCCTCCACTATTGTCTTCGATTTGATTTATTCATAATGATTTTTTTTGCCTCTTTCCTGTGGGTTTCTAGTACTGAAACATATTGTTGTAGACAAGTGGTAAAGAAAATCTATGCTCCAAATACTTTACAAGCTGAAATTACTAATTAATATTGGTTTAAACTATGTCGGTCATGGAATCAAAGGAAACAGATCGTGCATTAATAGTGAAGATATTTAAGATGCAATTGCATTTCCTTTTCTTCAGTATACAAGGGAAACCTGGTAGTTTTAGAGCTTAGCTGTGTCTTCTCTCCTACAGTAGAGGAGGATGCTGAACTATATATGTTGTATCTTTTAATCAAATCCATGTTTAGTTTAGAAACTGCTCAGTATGAGGGCAGTAGGGTATCCCTAACTTTCTTATTTCCAGATTCTGCCTCTTCTGACACTACAATGCTCTTCTAAGTGCCATTTACTCCGTAGAAAGCACATAAAGAAGAATTCTATTGTTCCTACACAATTATTAGGAAGGATAATGTAAGCAACGCCTTCATTAAACAGAATTATACTACCAAATTTTTGGTGCTGGAGCTGATGAAATGTTATCTTGTGTTTCACCTTTTGCCAAGCCAGAATCTAGAACAAAATCCTTATGCACATATACCATAGTGCATGCAAATAATGACACATTTATCCAGAACTCTTCCTGAGAAATCTCAGAGCTGCTCTGCAGTCAAGAATTAGGCTTTTCTTAAAAGTTCAATAGCTGCATATTTTTAAATTTTCTTTTCATATCTCATAAAGAAGTTACTATAGAAAATCATAAAAAGGACAAAATCTCCATAGAGAAAAATATTTTTAGGTACTCAGAGTACATGAAAATGCATACTGGAGCTGTACCCAAAGGATTGCTATTGGGATTCTCTTTGGCAGAGATACTTAATTTTATATTTCTTTCTGTAGATACAAAATTCCCTTCCCCCAGGGAAAACTATGCTTGTGATTTTTTTTTTTGTGATTCAGTCAGTGATCTTCAGCCGTTAGGTTTGTTATTTAGGAATAATGGTGGCAGGTTCACTGCTAAGATTGGCATCATAATTGTGAATCATAATTGTGAATTGCTGTCTCTTTTTGGTATTTGGATGTTAAATTGCCCTTGAAAAGAAAGTACTTTGTTGATAGAAGACATATACATGCCTGCTCTGGAATTCTCTTTAAAGTTCCACCTACCCATAACAACAACAAAAGTAAATACCTTTGTGCATTTCTTGTCATGTTTGAGAAAGAACAAAAAAACTCTTAGATGCAAATCATCTTGGAAGCATCAGGACTAAGATACTGTGTGGTTTTATAATGCTTCTCACTTGAAAAAAGATTACTTCTCAGAGTGAAAAAAGTACAAAAAGAAAAATGTCAGAATGGAAAATTTAATCTTGAACCCTATGTGGAAAAAACATGAAGTAACTAAAAATAATCAAAAGTACAAAGATATGTATGTTTAAGTTTATTAAAAAGAATAAAAAATAATAAAAGGAATATTTTCTTTACAATAATTCACTCCAGAGATTTGTAAACTTATACATATTATATGATAATGTAGGTTTTATGCAAATGTTTTCTCTGCAGTCTGAACAATAACGATAAATATTTTCTAGGTCAATGTGAAATACCTGACATTTGTGTAAGCATTTGCTCTATTCTGTTTTGTTTCTGACACATAGCATTGAATCTGGTTTATAGTATAGCCTAATTTGCATAATTCACCTCAAATCCCTGATCACAAATATTTCTGCAAACTACACAGTATGCACAGTATGATAGGAGTTTGTACTGAGTAAAAATTAAGGCAGTATTTTCTCCTGTAGTAAGATCACAACTAAAAGGACTTAATTTCACAAGGGAACAAGTCTTCAGGGAAATATTTGCATTTTACACATTATGTAGACTACTTTATACCCCACAAAGCACTGTCCCTTCCTGCAAGTCTTCAAATCTCAACATGTAATACCCTTTAATTTGAGAAAGAATAGAATCATAGAATGCTTTGGGTTGTAAGGTCAACTGGTTCCAACTGCACCATGGGCAGGGACACCTCCCAGTAGATCAGGTTGCTCCAGGCCCCATCCAACCTGGCCTTGAATACTTCCAGGGAAGGGGCAGCCACAACTTCCTTGGGCAACCTTTACAGTGTCTCACCACCCTCACAGGAAAATTTCTTCTTAATGTCTAAACTAAACCTCCCTTCTTCAAGTTTTAAACCATTTCCCCTTGTTCTTTCACTACACACCCATGTAAAAAGGCCTACCTCAGCTTTTCTATAGGCTCCCTTTCAGATACTGGAAGGTTGCTATAAGGGCACCTTGGATCCTCCTCTTCTCCAGGCTGAACAACCCTGTGGTGACTGTCACCCATCACCGCTTTGTTATCTGCTTGCCTTAGCAGAGCCTTCAGGAGGATCTGCTCCATGATCTTGCCAGGCACAGAGGTGAGTCTGACTGGCACATAGTTCCCTGGTCTTCTTTTTTTCTACTGTTGAAAATGAGGGTTATGTTTCCTCTTTTCCAGTCAGTGGGAACTTCACCAGACTGCAATTTTGGAATATGACGACAGTGGCTTTGCGGCTTCCTCTGCCAGTTCTTTCAGGAGCCATGGGTAAATCCCATCAGGTCCCATGGACAATAGATCATTGGTAGTCATTGTTTATTTAGCATGCTACATAATTGTTTTCATTTTACTGAAAAGTAACTTTGAAAGGAAAACAATGCAATAACAGAGTTGTAGAAAACCATTGTAGCATTGCTTAATGCTTTAAGTTATATCCTGTATTTATTAGGAATTACTATGCATTTTTCATTTTTCAGGTGGTAACTTAGTTACATATACTACATGAGAGCTTATTCCTAAACGGAATACTAAAACCATACCAAACCACATTAAAAGAAGAGAAAAAAGAGCAAAAGTTACACAACTGATGTAAAAGTACTTATTTTTCTATCATTAAACTATTGGTTTGAAGCAGGCTAAAACTTCTAAAAAAGTAACTTTTTTATATACATACCAAATACCACTCATTTCTTGTTTTGAAGTTGTTAGTAACTTCACTGATTCCTCTTGTTTTAAAAGCAACATTTTAAAGTGCAAAGTTACTCTGATACAATCTGTTTAGTGCTGAAGATTACAAACAGTAATGGTTGTCTCTACTTAAATTCTACTTTATTCTACTTATTCCTACTTAAATTCTCAATGTATGCTTCTAGGATGAGGCAGAATGACAGTTTCAGAAATGTTTAAATGAAAGGTTGTTTGGCTTTTTTATTTTTATTTCCTTATAATTGTTATTTTAATAATTTAAGCAGTGTCTCTTGAGTATAAATATTTTTTTTCCAGAGAATGTGAACTATTGTTTCCCAGAAAAGTCCATTGTTTTGACAGTATTAAAACTAGCTAAACAAACCAAGTTAATTGCAGATGTCTATATGGAAGTTCTATTGGACCTTTTATGGGAGCAAAGAAGTGAACTGTATTTGTCATTTGTATCCCTGTGTGTAATTGCTGTTGACAAGCACCCGAGTGTTTGGTAACATTAACACTAAACATGCAGCAGCTATTAAAAGGTCTTTGAATGCAGCACAGCTTAGGTGGTAACTAATTTTTTCACACTATTGTTCATCTTAGGAGAACAGCATGTCTTTCTAGGCCCAAGACAGAGTCTTCTGTAGTTTGGATGTACATGAAATAGCCACTGAAATGGTTTCTAGAATAGGAGCAGTTATATTGAAGGGTGAAGGAAAGACAGGTGGTCAAAGACTCATAAGAGAAGCAAAGATCTCTAAAGAGAAAGTTTAAGTGATAGCAAAACAATAAAGATAACACAGAAATAATAAAAAGCCACAATGAAGATACACAGATTTTGACAGGAAAGATTCAACACAGTGTTTCAAAGACTTTGGTTTCCTGGTGATCTAAAAAAGAAACATCCAAACCATGAGATGGTTTCTTTGGGCATTTTTTTCCTATAGAAACAAGGACACAGGAAGATCTTCACAATTGCTTTTGCTCTGTACTGGTAGCATAAGAAAAACAGAACGAAAGCCTAAGATAAAGAACTGGAAGTGTTAGGAATGAGGGATTTTTAAAAAGAAACTCCATTAATGATTCTTATTTGCTAAAACTTTCAGAGGAGCTAATTTTTCATGAAAAGTAATTGATGTGTACAATTACAATCCCACACTACCATAACCGTGTAATTTCAATCTGTGGCCTTTAGCTTGCCAAGAAAGGTCATGATGCTGGGATCAGGCAGAAGAAATAAAATAGCAGTATGGTAAATACCCTGTAAAATACAAAAAAGTGTGTAAGATACTGGATGAAAGGAAAATAAGGAAAGTAATCAAAAGTGATCAGCATATTTTTATAACATGATCAAGCCCCCAAATATAAATGTTATTTCCTCTTTGTTAAGCATTTTGCTTGAGTTAATTTTATGTGAAATTTGTCAACAAATAAGTAAAATTTATGTACAAGTAACTAAGTAAAAATGTATCACGGAAATAATTGCAGAACTGATCTGTAAATACTTTAAATACTGCTTCTTTATATTGATATAATGCAAAAAACTGTAGAAAAAGAAGAGTAACAAATACTGAATTTCTTGTCTCTTTTCAAAATTATTATTTTTCTGTTTTCCCTGTCATTTTTATTCAAAAATCTTTGACCTTTCACAAATCAATTTAACAATCTGCAATTGCAGCAACGTGTTCAATGAGAAAGACTTCTAATGGATAAGGAAATGGGATAGTAGAACTGGGAATTCCCCAAGTGTGGGACCCATTTGCAATAGTATAATTTTGGTGGTTGTTTCAACAGATATAGATTCACAAGACTTGCCTCAGTATATTATTTCTGCCTCTTCCTCATAAGAAATAAAAATCCTAAATTTTCCTTCTTATTGCATATTTGGTGTATATTTTTAGATTTTGTTGCCATTTTTCTATTTTACTTTTCACACATACTAAAGAATCCTAGAAAATCTGAAAAATAATTTTCATTTTAATTTCTCTCTTTTAATAATATGAAGTCTTAATGATCTGGAGCATTTTGTCCAGAACCAATTAAAAAATTCATATTAGGAAAAAGATACTTTTATATTATGAACAAGAGGATGCAATATTTCACCCACGTTGTTTATTTAAATCATTTAAAATAAAATGCATTTTTAATACCATGTCATTACATGTTACAGTAATTTCCATATCAGAGGAAAAAATGGGTTAAAATATTGATTTTGTATTTATGAACTGAAACATACTTAATACCAATAGGTGAAAAAAAAAATAATCATGAATCTTTAGTGCAGGTTATTTATTCCTGTCCATCTACAAATTAGAACATCTTGATCCAACTTGCAGTAGAATCAAAGTCAGACATGTGTTAGAACAGGTTGTGGGTGGTTTTGGTTATCTTTCTGTTTTGATTTTTTTTAGAAAATTGTAAATATCTAGATCATCCATGATGCTTTCCCATGTAAATGAATTGGATTTTATCTAATTCTGAGAGGCTAGCTTGGTTTCTGATTGATCAGACATGTTTTGATTATGATCTGGTCTATTTTATGAAACAATAAAAAAGGTCATAATAGAGATGCTTGAATAAAGATAGGTCTACAGCTATGTAATGCATATTTGCAATTGTAACATAACACAATGACTTAGCAGTCTAAAAATTATTATCAAATTTTGTATTGTTTTGGTTTTTTGGTTTTTTTTCTATCAGTAGCAGCCCTGAAGCTGAATGAAATTTAAGAAATTATTGAAATAGGTATTTTATTTCAGATTTTAATTGTAGAATCTCAAGATGGAGTAGTTTTGGAGTAATTTATTTATTTATTTTCTTTATGAATTGAAACATAGAAACAGAGACTGAAGTTCCTACTTGACTCATGAAAGACAGAACTATCACAGGTTTGATAGATCTTAAAATATTAGTGCTCAGAGACAAAGAACTAGAAAGATACAAAAGTAATCAAAAGTTATATAAGAAACCGGACAGTCCAGGAAAGGCATGGAATAGGATTAAAAATAAGGAAGGAGAGGAAAATACAATATGGCTTTGAAGGATTATTTAAATGAAAAAAAATACAATGGTATACTGTTAGTTTTCAAAGAGTATTCTTGCATTGACTCAAATATAATTCTAAACTTAGTAAACTGAGTGTGTTATGGATTAGTGAGCTCTCATAAAATCCCATTTCAACAATACATTTAAACATTAGAGAAATGAGAAATTCCTCTTCGCTGAGATTGTTACCATCAGGCATGTGTCCCATCTAGTAAAAAACTGCTTTAGAACTGATTCCTTGTGGATCTTACCAAAGAGCCTCCATTATTTAAGTGAAATAATGGAGGATAAACTCTCCTATGTTGGTCTTTATTTTCACTTCATCCTCTGTAATGATAGAGGTTGTTTTGAGAGGATATTTGTTTCCAATGAAAAGCAAACCAAAATACTGCAAAGAAAGAGCAGTTGTTTTCAAATAGAGAGTGACTCAAATGCATTTGCCTGCTGAATGACTCCTTGTTTTGAAACTTGGACTGACTTGAACAGAAATTCATTTTAGCATGACCCATTTTGTCATCGAAATGTCACTTAGACTCTTTGAAATGACAGTTTTCATATGCCTTTCATATTGCAGTGATTGTAAAACACTTCTATTTTATTCATAGCCTCCATCATTGTTTTGATTAATTTTTATCACTGCTGGCCACTCCTCTCAAAGCTTTCTAGGCCTAGAAGTAATCTCGAGAGGGTTGACTGAGCTAAAATTGGAGTCTCATGCAATTTGGTTAGTAATTTTAAAATATTTGATAATTCACTTGATATGCATTATTTAGTAAAATTCTTCACACATGAAGATTGTAGATTGAATTGACAGAGTAGTTGGCATTTTGAAATTTACTAGAGAGACAGTTTTTCAGGGAACACAAATGTGTCAGAAAAGGTAAAAAAGAGTATTTTAATTATGTAGAACTTTAGTTATTTGAGTTCATCTGGGGTTTTATACTGGTTTAGGTATAAAGCATTAGATTTAATAGGAAATGTTACCAAAAATGGTTAATATTTTATTAAAATACACTACAAGTTTCAAAAAAAAAATATTGTGAAGTAGTTAGACACTGTGTGTAACTTTTAATGAGACAACAGGTCTTTCATCATACTGCCAGTAAACGATACAGCCTTGTAAGAAGCATTTTTTGTTTTAAATTTTTTCTTCCTAACAATTACTTTTGGATTTTTTACCTTCTCTTCTCATCTTTTTAGAAAAATGATGTGAAAAAAATACATTGAATTTGACATCTCTTCATCTGTTTGGAACAAATAATGCCTTCACAACAACAGTTGTTTTGGTATGTGCTGGATACTGGTGCAAAATAACAATGGATGAAAACAAATGGAATAGTTACCTAATGTTTGTGTTCATTTTTTGACATAATTGGGTCATTCTTGCAAAGTTTCCAGAATAAATTGATTCAGAGGGAAGTTCTCAAAATAATTTTAAATAAGAACTTTTCCTCTATAAAGCTGACAATAAGTATAGAATATTTAGTTTCTTTGAATAAAATGGTCACAGTCCATATGTGTTGAATGATACATGAATTACTACTGTTATTTGGTTAACTTTCTACACTCCAGAAATATATTCAGTCCTCAGTAGACAGTAGCACAAGATGTTCTATGAAAACTAACAAACCCCCCTACTTAGCTCCTGAATATAATATTATGTTACTCGTTAGGCCTGGAAGTCTTTATGAAAGTGGGATGAGTCTCATGGGAGACACCTCCTATCATCATGACACCTCCATCACTGTGTTATCTCACAGAGTTTCTGTGGCCCCTCCACAAAAACTTCACTTCCAGTGGCTGAAGTCTGCTTGCTGTGCTCTATGCACTTGCTTTGCAGAGGTGTAAGAGCCCAAGGCTCCCTAATCAGTAGTGCAAGGATATAACTACTCACCTCTTGGAGAAGGAAGACTGATGTCTCTTCCTCCTGAAGGCACACTTTATAAAGACCTCTATCCATAAGGTGGCCACAATTCTACAAACACTGTGGTGCTGATGAGCCTTTTCAGCAGCTGTGAACATGTGAATCCAGACAAGGATTATGCAAAAGTTCAGAGATTATCTATGCTGTTTCTCTTTTTCCTTCTAGTGTTAACCTCAATAAGTGGTATCTTAATATCTTCCAGAATCTGGAGGTTATTTTTACTGGGATCATTCCAAACACTAGCCACAGTGCATCACAATAATCATAGAGAATTAATGCATAGATAATGTATTTCTGTGCAGACAAAAGAAATGGGAAAATGAGGTTATTACATATTACTGTTCAAATAAGCATACAGTGTAAAATTACAGCCTTAATATTGCCATTTACACTTTTAGGTTTTGATTCCTATATCTTGTTATCCCACAGTTCATCATCATTCTTACTTTCCTGACAATTGGTGAAGGAAGGGGGAGACAAAATTCTAGGTTTAGAGCTATGGAAAAATCTCCTACTCTTGAAAGATATGTTTTCTAATCATATTCACTTTTCTGAGAACTCAATTTTAGTAACACTTTGAGGCACTAAAAAAATTTTTTTTTGTACTGTCTTCTAGTCTCCAAGCAGAAGATATTTTTCAGCCACATTTTTCACAATATAATAAATGCAAAAATTTATCTCGAACACAGCTGAGTTTTAAACTACCTATTCATGTGAGATTGTTGGTGAGGTGAGAACTTTATTTTAGCTTTAATCTTCACATAGCAACATTATTAACACCAATCTAAACTTATCATTGGGAAAATCAAACCCACAAAACTCGTCTACCTCAAACACAAGTTAACAAAAATTTCTTAGTGGGACAATCAACTATGAATTACTATAAGCTGCACTTTGAAAGTTGTGCCTTGAATAAAAGCAATCAAAACCAGGCAAAGTTATGCAGTATAAGTTCAATACCCTGAGAGACTTAAAGAAGCATAAAATGCAAATGAAGCATGACACTCTTCTTCTCTATTGGTTAGCATTAATATTTTCTACTCTATCTATAGTTATTAGAGTGGTAAAATATAAACTATAATAAAATTTATGATGCCTGACTAAGGAACTCAAAATAAACACAACATAATAATATGTTTCTGTTGTCACACCACTGCTATTTCTATTTGGAACAGGAAACTCAAAAAATCTCCTACCCTGTTTTAGGAGAAGTGTTATTATTTCATTTTAGATTTCATATCTGCAACATTATAAATCCAGCTATCTCAGGCCCTGAGTATTACTGATGCAGCAATCAGGTCCTGCCAAACCTGTACAAAACAAAAGACAAAAGTCAATCTAAGATCTCATGAAACACCAAAAAGAGAACATAGCCAGAATATTTCACAATTTGCTATCATTACTTCATTAAAAAATTCCTAAATATTGCTAATGTACAGTAAAAAACTGATGATGGAAGAGTTATACTTCTATTTTACAGTTCCAAATTGGCCAGACTGCTTGGTCCAGGAGCCTTATAGCGTACATGCTCAGCCTTGCTACTGGTTGAACCTGGAAGCACAGACCTTGCATCCGTCAGGCTGCTGGGTTTGTCATCCCCTAACACTTAGTATAAAAGAAATCTTCAAAGTCTCATTAGAGAAATTGTATTAATGCCAGATTCAATTCTTGCAGGAAATGTGAAGAAGTATTCTTTCCAATAATGTTAATAACTCTTTAGCTTGGTTACTGTGCTCTGTTTTGGGCACTATGGTCCCAAAGAATGATGTGACAGTGAGAGTTCCAATTGGAGGCTTAGAAGCTGTCATGATATCTAGGCAAAAGTTTTGAATGACCTACAGTGGTTTAATTCAGAACTCCGAAGATTTTAGAAGGGAAGCAAAAGAAAATTTTATCCATTAAAGACATTAAAAAAAAAACAACCCAATTGTAAATTTCAGCCAAGGAAATAGGAAAAAGCATTTCTGAAGGTATAAAGAGTCCAATGGTGAAACAAACTGTCTATAAAAAGGTACTTGAATGCATTACTCAAGTATCTGCTAAGAATAATACTACCATACTACAGACATATTATCTAGGAAGCAAAGATTAGACATTTCTTTGCACTTTTGTTATGATTTTTCAATGATTGCCTAAGAAATCACTTTCAGGTTTAGGACTAGAACGGTACCAACCAGCATCCTATAAGACTCATGTAAATTTGAGTGCAAAATTATTAAAGAACTGTTTTTCTGCACTTTGAGTAGTTTCTTACTGAAACTGTAAAAGCCCCACAGCGGGTTGAGTTTGCAGACTGTTCCATGTTTGCTCTGCGCTTCACATTTCTATATAGTCAGTTAGGTGTAGAAAAAGGGGACTGTTAGTTGTGAAAGGAAATTGGTAATAAAAATAACAAGGGGCGATGGGGCTGAGCAGATGCTGAGTAGCTGCCAAATCTTGTAACCTTAAGTTATCCTGAGAATTCTAAATAGCATGGGACATCTGGGGGAAAAAACAAACAACTCCTTCCAAAAATCCAACAACAAAGAAAACACAGAATCTCTGTACTGTTTTTTTGCTGAGATTGAGTTACTTTTCATCATAGCAGCTCATACAGAGTTTTGTTTGAGTTTGTGATGAAAGCAGTGTTGATAACACATGGATGTTTTAGCTATTGCTAAGCAGTGCTTAAGCAACATCAAGGGCTTCTCTGTTTTTTACACTGTTCCACCAGTGAGTAGGCAGAGAGTCCACAAGAAGTTTGAAGGGGGCAAAACTGGGACAGCTGATCCCAGCTGACAAAAAGGATATTCCATACCAGATGATGCAATGCTCATCAATAAAAGATGAGGATAGAATGAGGACATTTGGAGTTATGTCATTTGTCATTCCAAATAACCCTATAAAGATAACAAGTCCTGCTTTCCTGGAAATGGATGAACACTTGCCTGCTGATGGGAAGTAATGAATTAATTCTTCATTTTGCATTGCTTTCAGCAAAGCCTTTGCTTTACCTGTTAAACTGCCTTTATCTCAACCTATGAGTTTTCTCACTTTTACCTCTCTGATTTTCTTCCCCAGCCCACTGGGGTGTGTGTGTGTTTAGCTTCCTACCAGTATCAACCCACAATACCTTCAAGTCAAAAGCCAGTGAGACTGACACAGACATGGATCACTGAAAAAAGCTCTCCTTTTAACTTCTTTCCTGTGTTGTATTGGCATTTAAAGCATGCTGCATGATCAGTACTATAACTGACAGCAAATTTCATGCAACCATGAACTTGGATGTTTTACACCAACAGTAGTTTAACAAACTTGCATTTTATTTATTTATGTACTTATTTATTTAAATCTAAATACTCTTTAAAGGTAAAAGGGAAAATTCCTCTTCCCTTTGTCCCAAGAAAGGGTTAGAGTTGGTGACTTGTTATGCTCCAGGAACATCTCAAAGACTAAATGAATCATTCAAGATCTTACATAATTTAAAGTTAATTTCTTTCTTTTTGACAGATGGATAAGAAACTGAAATGAAGATTCCTTATGAGTCATCTCTTTCAGCCTTATCTAAACAGAAGGGAATTCTCTTAAAACAGGAAATGTACAGTTTATTCTTGTCTTTTAGGAACTCTTTTGTTCCTTCTGGTTTAATAAATTAGTTTTAGATTTACTGTTAGACACAGTTAGACCGTCAGGCTTATGCACTAATATAAAGAAGTTGATAAAACCTTAATTTATGCAAGGGCTTGCCTTAGTAGAGTCCAATGCAAAATCACAGTCTTCATGCCTGCAAATGTTAAAAGCCATAAAATAACAGAGGCATTTTCCCATCATTCCCCTGAGTAATACAATTCATTATTCGAATGATTGCAACACTGTATTGTATCTAACATTGTTGAAACATAAAGCAAGGATTCACAAGCTCTTTAGACATGTTAAATAAATCAACAGAAATAGAAAAAATTCTATATCATAAAATAATCTAAATCTGAAAATTCATAAAATCAAAGTCTTTATTATTGTACAGAAAGAAATTTATTTCTCTACTAGTTAGAATGCTATAGTTTTTTTCTTGAAATTGAAAGACTGTGATGTTTATCAACATGCAATGCTGTTTGTTCATTACATTGATTTTTATTACGGGTTCCCACAATTTGAAATAATTATGAAAGAAACAACAGAAACAGATTTTTGATTGTTCATTGTTTATGGCATCTGTAGGAAATATGTTGGCTTGACATCAACTGTTAACAAGCTTTATTTAAAATGAAGGGAAAACCAGTTGAGAATTATAAACATTGCCTATAATGGAGCTTTGTAGTTTGCATAATTATATTTAGTGAAAGAAAGGAGGCAAGCTTGGTCTGATTTCATTTTTCCATTAGAAAAGATTCAACTGTCTTCATCCCATGGTACCAGCTGCAGTTCGCTTTGTATGAGATCACTGTGCTTAATTTCAATAGCCTGCAGAGAGAGTTTATTTTTTAAGTGCTGTCTTTTGCAGATGTGCCAAGGGAAAGATAATTTTGGTCTCTAATCATATGCAGAAAACTAGTCCTGTTCTGAAGCTTTACTTCATATGGTACTTCCAGAATAACCCTGTATAGAAATCATAGTTTCAATTTAAAGCACATTTTAAGTCAGCCTCTTTCCCACATGAATTCTCCAAAAATACTTATACTTTGCACTAAATATTAATATTTTGTTACTCAAGGGCATACAAAATGCCATTTGAAAAGAACATATGTATAAACACTGGAAATATTAGACAAATATTTTTTTATTGGTACAATTGGGTGATGAGAAAAACATATAATTTTATCTCAACAAAACTTTGAAATACAAAACTCCTTTTACCTTCAGACCAACTTGGAGTACTGAACCCAGCTCTACAGTGAATATGATAAAAATAAATTTTCCATTTTCAATGTAAGTTGCTATTTCAACTTAGGCCAAGAATATGGAATAAAGTCTATGAATCTGTAAACCTTAAAACTCCCCAACTTATCTGAAGGCATAGTGCATAGATTCCCCTCACTACAGATAGTCAAGAATAAGGCCAACATTTTATTTCTCATTTCTGTTAAAACAAAGGATAGTCTTTGAAATAATGTCTCTTGGAACCACAGTCCTATCCTGTGAATATCAGACGGATGTCTTATACTTCTGCTTTGGCAATACAGGTGCTCCCAACCTTTACTCATTTTTAAATCTAAAATCTCTTTATTAAACTGAAAATCAATCTTAAATGAGTTATTTCCCAGAGTTTTTAGGAAATAAAAAATTGATAATGCTTATCAAAGCATTAATAAGGTAATTGCTGGATTGGGAAAGCATTTAAGATATTGACAATACAAAGCTATTACATTTGAATAAAATAAAGAATAGTAACAAAATGTTAAACGTAATATTAATCTCTGTGTGATTTTTTTCTCATTAAAATATTTCTGATTGTATGTTAATATAAATAATTTATTGTTTTTAATAATGGCAATAAGACTTGTGTGGGGTGAAGAGAAATGTGCATGGAAAGGGTTTGAAATTATCAGGATCAGATAATGAAAATAAATTGGGCTAAAGAAAGAGATAAAGATGAAAAATTCAATAAATGTTATTGTATGGATCAGACAGCAAGACAGATGATCACCTATTGGCCAAAAAACCACCAAAAAATAAGAAAAAAACACATCTCCATAAAACCCAAAAGAATTCACCACATAAGTGCAAACAACAGTGGTAAATATGACTATAAAATGCATTATAATCATAAAATTACAATGTGCAAAGACTACGCTAGCTTGAGCAACATCAGTGGCAGATGACAAAGTAAGCTTTCTAATCTTCAAATATTATTTGTGCCTTGAAATGAAGGAGCAGAGAAATAATGAGACTATTTTTAAATGTTAATCCTTTCTTAGAGGATTAGAAAGTAAAACCAGCAGAGCAGATCCTAACTATTTCTTAAACCAAGCCTTTAATCACATTATAATACAGCTGAATGTAGCTTGGTCGGGTGCTTATTTCATTATAATTAAATGCTTGCAACACATGTGTCAGTGACAACATCCCTATTGGCAGGCATCAACACCAGGATATATGTCTAATGATGATTCCAGGCTGAAGCAGTTGGGAAGTGTCCTGATCATACTTTCTAATGGGAAATATCTAAGAAAGAAGAAAAAAAAAACAAACACCACAAAACAAGCTTATATTCTATTACCTATAACTGGAGAAAAGGGCTGGAATGACAGAACAGAAACGTCTACAGATTTTAATGATACATAGATTTACCATTGCAAAATTATTTGTTAACTGAAGTTTTGCCTGCATTTCAGGTTGCTACTATTCAAAAGGTAGTACAAACAACACATATTTCAGTAACACTAGATGAGAGTTTATACAAAGCTTACCTGTCAGACAGTATAATGTGGTAAAAATATGTAACTTTTAATAATTGGTGATTATTAATCTTATCTCTAAATTCTCGTTTACCTTCTCAAATATGCAGATGTTTTTTAATCAAATCATAGATTACAATCAATATTTTTTTTCAGTCTAGAAATCTCATGTTATAATTTAGTAACCTCATAACAGGTAAGTGGTCAGCTCAGTCATGACAGTTGGGAAGATTTGAGTTCAAAGCCCACTCCAGGCAGAATATTTATTTATATCTGAATCCTATAGATCTCCAGTACTCTCACCTCATCCACCATCCTGTGATATAGCTCTTTTTGTTATTAAAAAAAAAAAAAAAAAAAAAAAAGTCTGAAATATCTGTTTTATCGAAGTGTTAAATGTGAATATTTAAAGTCTTGCAAATAATTCTCTTCCAGCTTCAGTAATAACCTGGGGCTATTATAATGTCATTCACTTCTCCCTGAGGAAAAAACTGTTTCTGTGTCACAAGTAGACAATTGATTTCAGTGGGTTTGATAGTAACATAAATAAAAGGCGGGTAAAACAGCTAAGAGATGCCACAAAACGTCTGATCAGACAATGTATCTGTAAGCAGACTACATATGTTACCTGTAATCAATACACAGAGCTACCTGAACCATTTATACACTGTCATTATTTAATGCAGCTAAGACATGCTCCATGTCAAATTGTCTAATGGTGTAGACAGTTAATTCAGAAGAGTCTGTGCTGAACTTCATGTCTGCTAGAAGATGTGTTAAAGTTTTATGCTGAAGAGTGACATCTGGCACACATGGATCTACAACAGTTAAACACCTACTGTCGAATGTTTGATGTACACCAATCATCGTGTGACTGATGCTGTAAATCCCCTGTGTGTCTTCTTCAGATAAACAAGACTTTCCAAGGGGCATAAAGCCTTTTTTGATATTTCTGAGATGCCCATATACAGCACCAATTGACCCTACTTGGAATAGTAAGGAGCAGGTTATAGTCTGCAGGCTCTACTAAGCTCAGCAGTCTCTCACGTACGTGAGAACACAAGCAGGCAGCTAACTTCTCTATACATATTATCTCAGCAACAAATGGGCACTTTGGTGCCTCTCAGCAAGGAACCCTCAGTTACTAACTCTCTTCATACTTTCCTGGTGTCCATCTGGCTGGAGTAACTTGCTGTGGTTGGCCTTTCCTGGGTTTTGACTGTCACTCTCTGAATTCTCCATCCCCAAGGCATTTTACCTGCTATGTAGGGACACTCCAGGGGGAAGAAAAAGTTTCCTCCTCCTGCTCCTAACGGAATCAAGAGTCCAATATACCTTTGTCTCCTGAGCTGGTTGAATTTCTCACCTCAGAGTTGGAATTATATCTTCTCCTTGCAAATTGTAAAGACGTGGATGCCACTCAACATGTGACAATTGTGGATTTGACAGGTGGACTACTCAGTGGATAACAAATTGGCTAGATGGTCACAGCCAAAGTGTTCCAGACAACAGCTTCATGTCAAGGTACAAGGTCCTGCAGGTGAGCCTGGGCAATCCCAGGCATGGATTCAGGCTGGGCCAAGCGTAGGTCAAGAGCACCACTGAGGAGAAGGACTTAAGAGTATTGGTGGATGAAATAGTGAATATAAAGCCAGTAATATGTGCTTGCAGCCTAGAAAGCCAATCTTATCCTGGGCTGCATCTAAAGAAGCGTAACCCATTTACAGGGTCACAATAACTCACCAAAATTACATTACAAATAATAGTTCAAATTATCTACAGTAAACCTGAGGTCACTTGGCTGATGCTGAAGAAATGGATCCCTAACAGCAGTTGTCTAGCTGAGGCTATAATTTTGAACCCTTTTTCTTTCAAGGCTCAACAGCAATTTGTATTTTTATATTCTGATACTGTTCACATGAAAAATTTATATGCTGCATTAACATTTTATTTCTTATTATTTATAAAAAATATCATACCACATAGTCAAAGAGAATACAGTTGCACTGTATTTTACTTCAGTGGGAAATTAAACAGATTGATGGCAGGGGATTTTATCCATTAGTGGAGAAATACTACGTAATTTTTTAATATATAAAATCTGTTGTCTAGTGTTATTCTCATGCAGCTTTATGAGCAAGGCCTCAGAAATCAGCTTTTTCTTTTTTTTTTTTTTTTTTTAAGTCATAGATGCACAGAATCATTACAGTGGGAAGATAGCTCATCTAGTCCAGTTCCTCTGCTCCAAGCAGAGGCATCTACAAAAGGTTTTCTGGCACTATGTTCTCTCAGGTTTTGAACATCTTCATTAGATACAGAGAGATTGTAAGTCTGAGAGCAAAACTTTTCAGGTAACGCCATAGCAGAGAACAGATTACATTACAGAAAAGCATAATACACATCCTTCATATTATTATATACATCTTAAGTTTGGGATTTTTTTTTACTGTATCTGACTCAATTTGCATGATCAAGACAAAAGGGAAAAACCGTAGGTAACTCACATTATCTATGTTATTTAACTTGGAAATTCCTAATGGAAGAAAGTGACTTAATTTTCTCTAAGGCAACAGAGATAAAATAAAATATTGGGGCTCGATTGTGAAATTGTATAATATCTTGTGATTACAGAATAGTTAAGAAATAGAATTGGGAAATACTCCATTTTATACTCTATGCTTTTTCTTTCTTTTTGTTTGGCTGATTAGCTTCAGTCCTTCTGAAGCAGTCACAAATTTAGATTCCATATTTATGATTGGGTTTTTTTCTTGACTAAAGAATACTCTTTAGAAACCATTTTCTTTTATTTAATTCCAGGTATGGAATGAGTCTGGAAGGATTAAAAAAAAAGAAAAAGAAAGAAAGAGAGGGAAAAAAAAAAAAAAGGAGAAAAAGAAACAGGACCCAGTGTCTTCTTTGTGAGTCTGAAAATAATAACCTTGGTCATTTCTTTAAGTATTAAAAGCTATAGAATACCTTGGAGGCAGTAGGGATGATGCTTTAGCATCTTGTCCCTTAATTTGTGATTTATTTAAAGGACAAAGCCAAGCATCAAAAGGTCTAATGGTATTGTACCTTAATCTCATCATAAAAAAAGAAAAAACCTTCTAAAATCTGAAAAAAATTTGGGTGCATATTTACAAAAGAAATATATACATACTTTTTTCAATTATAGTTTCAAAGATTTCAGGATTTGTCCCCTGTTCACATTTTCAACTCTTATTCGAATGACAGATCCATGACTGACCTCTGTTTCGAAAACAAGGGTTAGTTCAGGTAAATTCTAGTCTAGATCATTTTCAAAGAGTTGTCTAAATTTTCACAAACAAACCTGTCACTGCAGACTGATGTCATTACCTCATTTTTGGCTCAAAGGTACATGCAAGCTAAAAAGGCAAACCAATCTGGCTTCAGTCTGAGTGTTTTAATCACCAGCTGGCTAAATCTACTAAACTATACATTTCCCAAGGAAAGGTTATAGAGCAAAAAGCCCTAATCCCCTAACCACCTCCAGATTCTCATGAATTAATGCATTAGTTCATAAATAAATTACATACTCAGACCTATGCCTAAACTAATGTTCAGTCATTTGCTTGCATTCCTACAGATATTTGAGTGTTCACTCAGTTTTCTTTAGCTACCAGTCATAAGAAAATCAGAAGGAACATTAAACTCTTCTCTTATCCCTCCCACATATGCACACTAATACATTTTTAGTAAAACTAAAGAATAGATGGATAGCAATTAATAGACCACATTTTTACTATTTTCTGAAACAACACATTAATTATTGAGAAGTAAATTATAAGGGTAATATTCTAATAATGACAAAAATGTTAACAATACTTAAAAATTTTTAATGGCATTTTTCACTTGTTCTATAACTTGTTAGGGGTCAATGGCACAATATTCTCTACTCGGTTTCCCATTCTGTGCTACCTGACATTTCAGGAAAAAAATATTCATTATTCAATTATTCAGTCCTCTCAAAGGTGTAGCACATTAGGAAGCCTATGATATTGGTAAACACTGTTTCATTCATTACATGAAAGGGTAACAATACCAATTTGTTGTACTCAGTTGCATTGTCAAAGGCTGTAAAAGATTTGTTGATCTTAAAATCACTTTTATTTTCCCTCTCAGACTAAGGAAGACATTTCAAGTCCCAAGAGGAGCAGATTTGCAGGTATTTTCTTTTTTTTAACATTGACTACATGACTTAGCCGTCCCTAACTGACTAGTGTTATTTCCAGGCATCAGACAGAACCTTACACATTTTTCAGGTAGACTGAACCAGAAAACAGACTAAATAATGAGTCTCTCCTCTTTCTATGATATATTAATAAATGCTTTTTACTTTTCAACTAGAATGAATTGATAGAAAAGAATTTCTAAGACAGTAATAAAATGGCTGAGCTTCAAACAGAGGTAACTCCATTCTATCTGATGAGGTTGAAAACAGGAAGTCCTTGGATAGTTAAAGAGATGGGAGTCGTTTTTAGAAAGAAAATAATTGTCATTAACACCTGCATTAATGCTTCCAATCCACAAACGTCAGGGGGTAGAAGGGACCCCTCAAGATCATTGAGTCGAGCCTCCCTGCCAGAGCAGGACCAAAACTAGGACAGGTCACTCAGAAATGCATATATAATTATAAATTATATAACTAATAAACAGCACTCAGCTATTTTATAAAATTAAGGAAAAAAATAGTAAAGAATTATTTTGTTGCACTGCAGAGGCTCAATCTTTTAGGAGCTTTGCTGACTCAGGCTACTGAACAAACATGGTTTACCACTAGAAAATGTGCCTTTTTCCTTACAAGAACCTGTATCAAAGGCCTTTGATATCACTAACAGAGACTATCTGCTGTCAAATCGGGTCTTGATTTTCTGAAAGAGAGATTATCTTATAATGGTAAATAATGTCAGCAGTGATTTAAATGATTTATCATGCTCGAACTTCATTAAGGAATTTTATGATAAAATTTCATTCATAAATATATCTTCAAACTCTAGCTTTTATTTTCAGTCAGAATTAGGCAAAAAAATTAACTTTGTCACTGTCTTTCCTAGTGCCAGAACCACAGCTAATTGAGATACAAACATAGTCATTAAGATAATAAAATACATCATGAGAAGGTACTTGAAATTGTCACAAACAAGCACTGTGAAAGCTTAGAACATATTGGGGTATTTTAGGAGAAAAGAGGAATCTCAGTAAAGGAGATTTCTAAAGGCATTTCTAGTGGGACTGGAAAAATAGAAATACTCCAAATGCTGTATGCATAAAATGTAACTCAGTGTATCTATTTTCCACCTTGGGAAGCAAAGTAAAAGTGAGTGAAATGTTGAAATCCCTTGAAACTTTGTGTTTCTGCATTTCAAAAGGAGAGAACGTTGTTTTCCAAAAGGAACAAAACATTCTTGAGAGGCTACACTTTTGAGTTGTTAAAGCACTGTAATGCCATTGAGATCCTGATGGGGTTTTCTTTATTGTGAACTTCATGCTAGACTAATATGATTGTAAATGTTCTGTCATTAGAGATTTAAATTAGACAGCTAGAGTCCGCTTGTATAAAACAAATCAGGAAGTTTCAAGAAAATTATGTAAATCTCATTATTATATCATTTTCATCATTATTTATTTTGTAGAGAATTTAGGAAAAGGATGGTACATTAGAAGAAAGGAAAGCTTCCAGCTGATGTTCCTCAGATTGCTGTTGCCAAGTTTGCTGGTCACTCTTCATCCAGTTTTTTTCTTGGAAAAAACCAAACCAAAACATGAGCCACAATCATCATTCTTAATTATTAAGCAATATATCATGGTTTATTAGTTCCTGCCTTTAATGTTTTGCAATATGCCTACTAGTTAGCAGAACATGCACAAAATCAATATTACCAAACTGTCAAAAAACAAATGTCTATGATTAGAATAAAGTACATAGCAAAAAGAACCCCAAAATACCAACAAAACTGGTTCAAATGAAGTTCAAAAGAACTGATTGGAAAATTAAAGTAAAGAAAAAGTGAAACATGAGGGAAAAAATTCAATGCATTTTATGGTACCTTTATTCTGAAGAACTTGTTTATTTAATTTCTCCTTTTAATGCTGGGAACATATTAAAAAATGGATAAATCCTTTCAGTGTGGCTGCAAAATATTATTCTCCGAAACCTCTGGGGGTTCTAAAATACTTTGCTTAAATATAAATATACTCTGGGGGCCACTGAGACTTCTTTAAATATTAGTACTAACTCTCTCTAGACATCTTCATATACTTCATCTTAGTAATAGAAGCTAAGTTTCTCATTAACTATCTCCCTGCTGTTCACAATCTGTGGATATACCACAATTTCCTCAACAGTCCTGCCTAGGACCTATAGATAATGGACTTCATATAGCTCCTACGTGTTCATGGCAGATGAACTTTGGAAACCATGATAGCTGTGAAATATTAACCAACATATGTTTTCCATAAATTTCTTTATTAAAATTCTTCAGTGACTATAAAATAAATGAAATCCAACTTTTAGCTACAGATTTACAAATTCAATCTGATATTGTGTTAAGCAGAGACCCCTATTTGATAAATGTGATCTCTGATAAGGATACTGCAGAATAAATTTAAATCCTGTGCTTATCCACCTTTTTCAGGTAGGGATCTATGGTTCTGTAGCAACACTAGTAGTAACACACAAAAAAAATACATGGCTTAGTGAAGACTGCTTTTTGCCACATAACTTGTCACGAATGACATGATATGCAGACATAAACACAAAGCTGTGCTCTGTAGTCTCTCATCAGAGTTCAGCTAATACTGCAACATATAACATCTGTGTACTTTTGTGTGAGTTCCAGATATTAACTGATTAATTAAAGGGCTGCAAAATTAATGCTAATTTTATGCATGAAAATATTTTAAAAATTTCTTTCCAATAAATGAACATTTAAAACAACACTAGAAGAATTTATATTTTTAGTTATTCAGAGTTTTGAAGATAGTATCTAAGTTCTGTGATAATAATAATAATTATAAAATATGTCTTGCTAATATCACTGAAATTTAAGCCTGTATGATAATGGACACTGATACGTAACTTTATTGATTTTCACTTTATTATTGCAGCTTTACTGTCATGTAAATGAGATTACAGTCTACCCTATAATTTATGATGCATTAATCTATATTTGTATCTTGGGAATTCTTTTCTTTCAAACAGATATTAGAGTATTACAAATCCTTTACCAGTAGGGATTACAAATTTGTTTAGTTTAATTTCCCAATTAAATAAATCAAATTCTTGGTGCCTAAGGGAACACACTTGTTACCTGCCATACTGCATCTCTGGGGATGTAGATGCTTTGAGGTATCTTCATTAGTATTTCCAAAGTCCAGTAGCTACCTGGATACACCTCATACAAAATGCTTAGGAGAGGCCAAACAGAGAGGTGGAACAAATAAATTAATTTATTTTCAAGGAAAGGAAAAAGAAAAATAACTTCTACATCTTGTCTTGAAAAAAATAGTTTCAAAATACCTGCTTCTGCATTGAACAAGTGGGCTCACCAGTCTTTTTAGAAAGTAATAATGAAGTTTTAAAATGTATTATTAAAGCAGGAGAACACACTTTATAAATGTTTTGTGGTTTCCTAGGATAGTTTACTAAATTTCATACAGAATATGAGAATTCATCTGTAGAACAACTTGATAGAATTAAAGAAGATAATAATATATTTTGGACTAACACAAAAATAGTGATATAGATGAATTACTGAAAAGGCCTAATTATCAGCAGTGGCCTGTGGTGGGTCAACCTTAGCTGGCTGCCATACACCTAACTACTCTCTGACTCCACTTCCTCAACAGCACAGCGGGAGAAAATAAGATGGAAAAAGACAAGGAGAGCTGATAGTACCTTGTACTATTGCAGAGTTGGATAACAAGAAACTAAGACAAAAAATTTAGATTCCTGCCCCCACCAGCAGGGATCCCCCCCCAGTCTCAACTTCAGTGCTTCATTCTCAACTGCTGTAGCTACCACCCAGAGTGGAATTTAGACATCTAGTCTAAGTTCTCTAAACCAGGCCATCTTTGTAGTCAACAGTGCTCCCAAGAGTAACTCATGATATGTTAGTCAAGCTGTAAAGGTCAAAAAGCTGGGAAGGATTTATGAAAAATTAATTTCTTTTAGCACAACTCTTTGCTGACCCCAAAAAATTACAGAACATTAATTAAGACATGCATACCTGACTTACACACATAACTTGTATGTAGCTAAATTTAGGTAAAGTTAATGGAAGTTAAAGACTTACATTAGAATAAACAGCAAGTTTTTAACTGATCTTCTGGATTTAAATCACACGCATCATGGACTGCGCATTGTAAGATTCCTTTGAAACTAATTAAGTCTCCTTGATTTAATTATTATATAGGAAAGCTCCTTTAATACTTTAGCAAGCCTCTGAAGACAAAGTTAGGTTTTTTTAGGAACTAATAATATTGCCATTCTGAGATGCTACAATAAATAAAACTCCAGATATAAACAATACGTATAGTAAGTACATTCTGCCCTAGCTCTGCATAGGTGAAGAAAGAAATACACTTGAATCACCAGGTTAACAAATTATGTCAATTCCAGTGAGAAAAAAAATGTGTCACTTAATAAAAAAAGAAATATAATGATGAAAATGTATCGTTCCACCTTATCAGAACAGATTAAGAATCACACAGTACTACCAAATTTAAACTGATCACTCCATCATCAATTCTCACAGCTGCAGAAATGGTAAGTTCTTTGGCTGAATACTACATTGAGTGAGGTGTATGAGGTTTTCCAGAACCAGGGAATTTAAAACTTTTTCTTAGAATTAATTCTAGCAAGAGCACTTAGGGTTCTGCCTTTTGCTGTGGTTTGAGAGAATTAAGATAGAAATTTGAGAGAACTAGGGTAGAAAAACCCTGCCTAGGACGCCACAATCATCTGCAAGCCTCCTGATATGACAGTTATAATGGGAAGCAGCTGTGCCCATGGTGAGGAGAGGATGAGTCAAATGATCCGATTGGGCCAATCACAGCATTTCTTCCTATGGTGCTTGGTACAAAATGACTCCTATGGGAGCACTCTGGTAGTTTCTCTGGTTAATGCGTTAGATGGGCTGGGGTTTGTTTGCCCCTGCTCCTTGTTTCCTCACTGGAGAAGAATATCATTCACCAAGATGATTGCCTTCTGCCTTCCCCAGGAACTTGGCTGTTCACTGACACTCTGAACTTGGGCAGCTCCATCTGCTTCCTAGTCCAGTGTGGGATTTTTCTGGTTGGGAAGTTATTACTGAGGAGGGTGAGTTCTGTATCTACATATTTTTATATACATTTCTGTATAATGTATTTCTTACATTATATACATTTCTAAATCACAATTACTATTACTGCTTCATTAAACCTACCTTAGTTTTTTTATTTCAACTTTTAAGTGCCTCTCCCTTATTCCCTTCTTCATCTTCCCTTAGGAAAGGAGTTGGAGAAGTAAGAGAGAGCATCTGTCATCTAGTTACTGCCTAAAAACTGTGACAGATCTATTGGTGCCCAACATGGGTCTTGAAACCACAACCTTGGGATTAAGACTCTCATGCTCTACTGGCTGACTTAGCTGGTTAAGGCTGAAATGGTATGAACCAGGCTTCTGCTCACTCATCCTCCTTCCCCACTGTGGGACAAGGAGGAGAGAATCCATCCAAAGGCTCCTTAACTGAGAGAGGAACAGGAGGGTTTTCATTCTCCAGTTACAGTAGTAGGAAAAACTAGACAATCTCAATTTAGGAAGCAAAAAAAAAACAAAAAAACAAAAAAACAAAAAAAAAAAAAAAACCCAAACAACTTAATTAAACCTACTTAGAGAAAGAGAAAACATCACCAGATCTTGAATACCTTCCTCTTCCCCCATTTCCCTCTTCCTGGGCCCAGATTACTTCCCTTCTGCCTCCCCCCCAGGGCACAGGGGATGGGCAGGGGAGGATTAGGGTCAGTTCCCTAAATGGTGTTTCTGATGCTCCTTCCTCCTCAGGGGGAGGACTCTACATTCATATTTTTGTAGTTTTATTTCCTCTTTCTTGAATATGTTACTCCCAGAGGCACATCGAGCTTCCGTATCTGCTCGGCTTTGCCCCCCCCTCCCCCCCTCAAAGTGATGAATCACTTATTGAACATTGACTTAATTTGTTACAAATAAAATGTTAGTCTAATAATGAATGCAGTCTGAAATAGAAATAGAGAAATTGAGAAAATATATAGAAAAGTTTTGGTCATAAATATATTAAAAAATTTGCCAACATATCCATAGTTTTGAAATTTAGCATATCCCAGATCCAAAATCTATACCAAGCTTGCCTTTCCTGGAAACCATGCCTGCCAAAAATGAGGACAGAAAGAATCTTCTTGATACTAGTTTATCTCAAATATTTCCCTAATTGTATTTGCAAATCAAAGTATTGCATTACTATCTTACCAAGGTGGAGACCAAAAGTGTTAGATGGCCTTCATTTATGAGGAAAGTTAGTGTATCTATCCATTACTCTTATCCCTAAACAACAAATTCATCATGACTCCAAGATCCTCTTTTATCCTCATTTCACAGTCCTCATTAGTACCAGATCTCACAATTAAGTGAAAACTTACCAAGTATTTTGACAATTACAGTATTTTTCTCCAATTTTAAGGAAGGTTTGACCAAGCCATAGGTTTTCATATTGTGTCACACAGAACTATCCCCAGCTTACTGTTTTTCACTTTCTCTTTTCTTCACTACCTTCTGGATGCTCAGTACAATAGAAATAGGTTGATAAAATAATGATTCAGCTATTAGTGTGTACACTTAATGGAAGAATGTAAGCAGAAAGACTCATTTAAGGAATATTTTAAAATTTTGTAACTGCATGCAATGTGCATGGAAAAAATTTATTACCTGTTTAAGTACGTAAACAACATTTGGCTAAATTTTAATATAGTAATACAATAAACAATATCAAACCTAGAATCTAGAGACTCTTGTTTATACTGAATAACTATCCCATTAATTCCTCCACTGGAGGTAGTTCTAACTGTGATGAAATAACATAATTCAATTTGAAGATCATATTAAAATATTATGTACATATTAGAAAATATACAACTTCAGTAGATATGAATCCTTGATTGTGTAATACATTCCTTTGCACATCTGTGTGGTCTTGTGAATGAAATATGCAGAGCTGACATGTTTTCATTTGGAATACCTTGTTAGCTGATACTTTTTTATATATGTGTACCTTACCAGTTAAAAATCACTGTCAAGGATGAAGATTTTAAAATATATATGTATATGTAAGATTTATTTACATTTTGCAGTGAGCTGAGAGGTGATCTGAGGTAGTGAGCTCAGAGGAAAAATACATTTCTGCAGGACAAGCTGAAACAAATTTCTTAACAGATTTCTGTTATGTGAACTGCATTTTATATATTTCCCCAAAGCTGCTGATGTTCACTGTACACATAAAAATAGACACTTATACCTTCATAAAAGTTCCCTTAAATCAGTACTTAAGTTGCAGGCCCTATGACATGGACTTGACTGTAAGATAAATTTCTTCCTTTTTTGCTGTCCAAGAGATCAGATGATTAGGTGCTACTTTTCTTAAAAAAATTAAGGGATTAAAAAAAAAGTAATCTAAAACCTTGTGATGTACTTGTACCTGCTAGTTCCAAATATCACTTCCTTGACATTTTTTTTCAATAAACATGACTTCCAACCCTTGAGCAATGGTGAAAGCTTTAGCCACAATCATTACTGTAGAGAGATTCTTTCAGCATCCTCGTTCTGTCTAAAGATTTTTTCTATGTAGCAGGAAGATTGACAACTCAAGAATTGTCGCTTAAAATGGGTCCTTCTTAGTAACTCAGAGTCTTGCAAGTCTTTAGGTTATCAAATATTTTCATGTTATTTTTTAGTTCTACTTGACTGGTACCAAGGTACACACTCCAAAAGGTCAGGAACAGAAGGATAATCTAACATTCTTTTAAAGTTCAGAAAAGTTATGTTTCACTTAGAATCATAAAAGTCTTCAGAAATCCATTTTGCAAAAATGCATCTCAAGTATTTGTTCTGATGAAAAAAAACTTCTGGCAATAATAAATTCATGGAATAGAAATTTATTTCAAGCGCGAAATGCAGCTAAGTTTGCAAACGTACTACCTACTGCTGGACAAAAATCTCAGGAACGTGTGTAAGTGGTTAGTCAGGTTTAACTCCATTTAGATCCATTTGTTATACAGATCTCCTTGAGAAGGATCACAAGAAGATGAGGTCTCTGTCTGGAATTGCTCACATCTCAAACAAGTAAGAACCTCTGGAAGAGAGCAATAGTAAGTTGATGTTGTTGGGTTTTTGGTTTTTGGTTTTGGGGTTTTTTTTCTGTTTGCCTCTCTGCAAAGGATTGTCCAAATGCTGAGCTACTCTTGGTTATACCCCTTTCCTGTCAAGATTGTTAGAATTAAAGATAATGATGTTCTTTATAAAGCTGTGAGTTTTAATCACGTTGCTTGTGGAATAATCGCATATAATTATCTAAACAGTATAAAGTAATTTAGCAGAAAAAATGATCCTCTATACACCTAAGTATGTCTAGGTTTATTAATTAGTAGACACTTATTTGGGAAATTGTGCTCTAATCTGCCTTGCCTTTTTTTTTTCCTGCTCATTCAGAGCTAAGTGAGAATCAGTTTGGCCCCCTGTGGAGCAGCAAACTACATCTGTTGCAGTCCTCTCTACATTTGTTGACCTGCAGCAACTACTAATGAACTTCTAAAGATAAAGACTTCTATTTATCGCAGAAATAGAAAGCATATGTTTTTAGCATAAATGTGAAGGAAACATTGATTTCTTAAAACTGGACACCAAATGCTCAAAAGCATCATCATGCTCCCCCCTGGATGGCTAGTTGCATGGTGTTTTCAGCAGTCTGGTCTCTAAGGTCCCTTCCAATGCAAACCATTCTATGATTCCAGAGAACCATTTTGTTCAATCAGATTTATAAAATTCAGTTTCTGAAAAGTACTGGTGATCCATTCATTTGCTATTAAAACAAACTGCAAAAACAACATTCCATCTTTGATACTAACTTTGACAGTTAAAGGAAAAGACAGTTAGCAAATATAGTTCTGTAGAAAAGCTTAATAGTGTATTCAGGGTATCCATTGCTTATTTATTTTTGTTGCATTTAGGTGTTTTTCCTTCTACTTCTGTTGCTTATTACAAAATATATCTCAATTCTACTGATAAAACTGGATTTTCTTTTAGATGTTTTACAATCCAATCCTGTCAGTTTTGACCTCTGTTAACTAGGTAATAATGTGTTTAAGATTAGGAATTTTGTATTTTCTGCTGAACATTTACATGAAGGCATCTTGCACTCAAGGATTCAATAACATATTTATATTCACAAGTATCTTTTACATACAAAATTACTTCTGTTGAAATCAAGGCATGGGTGCCTTTTCAGCAATATTTCTGGGGGGGGCTAGTGATTATTCCTGACTTTAACTGATAAAAGTTAATTCTTTTATTAATTAACTATTGCATTTTATTTTTAACAGTCATAGTTTGAGACCACATAAATATGAGAGTAAAAAAACCACAAAAATTAGAAAATGCGAGATAGGCAACAAATGCTTCCGAAACAATCTCACAAATGTGTTATTTCCATGACTACATGTAACACATTGTCTGTGAAGTCTATAAGTAAAATTAAGAAAATAAGAAAATTGAATAACATGGAAAATTTTTATTTAGGACAAGTGCCTTGAATTATATAAATATATTTTATTTCTATATACATTGATATGTATAGGTGTGTTCACAACTAAGTGAAGTTTCCTACCTCTCTTGTTGGGCTGAACATCTGTACTTTGGCTAAAAGTGGAATGTTGATTACACTGGAATCCTTCCCACCTGCATTAAGGCTGCTACACCTGTGCTCTTCTTCATTTGAAGATGCTATTCAAAATATTGCCTTGGCTCTGCAAAATCCCAATTGGGTTTTTGGTCTTGGTTATTTGAAAAAGCATCTGCCTCATTCAGTTCTACTAAAACCTTCTCTCTAAATGTCTATTTTCTAAGACTATAAAACCACAGGTATAATAAAAACAAAAATAACAAAAAATGGTTTAATGTTGAAAGTGCTACTTTTAGACTTCAAATTTTGAAAGTATGTTTGAAACACTTTTTAAAACAGATATAATGGAACAAATTTTTGTATAGTGTTAATAGATATATAAAGAGCCAATATTTTTAGCTTATTAACCAAAGTCCTTTTGCAGTCTACTTTTAAGCCTTATATACTCCTAATGAACAATCTCATAGACTGAAGATGAGCAAAAAATCACCACCCCAAATAGTCAGAAAGCATACTGTTAACTTGTACTGTAGTGTAATATGAGTAAACCTTAGACCATTTCCTCATCATTACTTACTTAATAAATGTTATGCATTATTAGGTAGTTTTAACAAAGGTTAAATCCAGTTTGAGTGGGTTTTTGTTTGTTCCTGGCAAGTGATTAACAATGTCATTTACCATTATTGCATTCATAACCTATTATCTTTATCTTTTAATACATTAGCTCTACAGAATCCATAGGAGCTTGAAAAGTCGTAATCCCAATAAAGTAATGAATTTTCTATATTGAACATAATACAAAATAAGCAGATAACTATGCAAATATCATTAAAGTACTTGCAGATTTTTTTATTTCTTAAAAATATAATGATTTAATTACCAGATAAGAGATCAGAATTTAAAATGATAAATGTATGAACCAATAAAATATTAAGATTACATATATGTTCTGCTGAATTTAAGTTTTTTATGAAAAAACATCTTAGTGTGGGGATAATTGTGTATATTGATTAGGAAAAGACATCATCTGCTATTATTTAATTATAATGTAAATCTAAAAACTCTTGGTAAAGTCAATGACAGAACATTTTGTTAGAGAAAAATTATTAAAAATAATTAGAAATAATTATAGTGCACTGCAAATATGCTTAGCCTTAAAGATAGTAACTTTCTTGTGGCAAAAATCTTTTCCTTTCCATATGCTGTGCCATTTGCCCACTGAGAAAAGCTTCTTATTTATTATAGCTGAAAGCATTTTTAAATGGACAGAAAATGAGTTGGTCAGAACTTCTTGGAGGAAGAATACAGCAATATCTAGAGCTTACAGTTCTTTGTGGCAAAGTGCCTATAAGCTACTATGAAAACTCTAAGTCACTAATCTGCAAAGACCTAAAGCCATAGGCTCTGTCCTGTTTATCAATTTAGAAAAATTTTATAAGGCTAAAAATTTAATTTGTAATTATTCTCCCTAATAGAGTATTCTTTGACATTTTTAATGATGGACTGAGTTTTTATATAAACATTTCTGTTGTAGAAATAGATTAGTGGTGGCCCATGCGCTCAAACATAGGTTGATAACCTCAGGACAGGCAAACGTTTGGGTGTTTCCAACTGGGACTCATGCTCTTAGCAAACACGTATGATGTTCATTTATGGTCTTTTGGCTTCTACACTTCAACCATCTGTTGAAATGGCACTGTGCCCATTAACAAGTTAGTTATATTGTTCTAAAGATACATGGAAATCAACTAAATATAGGGTGTGATGGACTTCCTCAATGAACATAAAAAATGGATCTTTTCACTAATAGTCTCTGGTTAAAATGGATTGTGTCATAATTACCTTTACCTCTCTAAATCCCCTAAAAATTGTAACTGAATAGAAAACCTCTTTGGACTCTTAATTTTATTGAAAAATATGCTATCATATTTGTTATTTTATTTATACATTGCATTTTTGAACACTATTTATAATTTATCATGTCTTCAGCCAATATCAACAGCTTTTTGATATGTCACTGCCTTCAATGGAACTTGTACATTTCACACAAACTTAGTACTATATTTAAAATATTGTTTTTGTTTCACCTTATTAAATTTATGAAATTTTAAATTTCAAAATTCAGACCATATTATTCTCTAGCGTTTTCAATATTTAAAAGAAAAAATGTGTACTACTGTAAGACATTACAGCTCTTTTCAACCAATTGCTGAAGACAGTGCTTCCTCTTGAAATTCAGGTTTAACCACATTAAAAGGCACCCATGACCTACAGGCCGGAATACTGACATTCTTCAAAGCCAAATATAAAAATACAAACCTAACGAAACCCGTTCTAACCTAGAACATAGCATACATTGTTATCCCAATAGCATTATGTTATCTGGAAATTTTCAGACTCTATTGGACAAACCCTTTGTGGTATGATTTTCCTTAGAAGTTACTCCTAGAAGACATCTAGAGGTCTTTTTTTTACTTCATTCTGTGAACAATTGTGAGAAGATAACGTTATAGTAACCTTGATAACCTCAATTTATTAGCTCAGGGCAATGTAATCAATAATTACATGATGAATATACATATACTGCAGATACCTAGAGCCAATACCTTTCAAGAAGTTCTAAATATTAAAGTGTGAGAAAACAATACACTACACAGGATTTCACTTTCCACAGTACATTGAAGATTCCATGGCAGAAAATATAATAAAATTAATTTTGTAGAAGTTTGTTATGAGAAGGACCTTAATGAACATGAGTATGTCAGGAATGATGAACTAATGTTTCAAAATTATGGAAAAAATAAGAAGAGGAAAGTCTAAGAAAAATTATGAAAAGAAATAAATGGCCTGAAGATAAGGAAACTGCACACACTATTCTGTCACGAATAGCTGTGTTACACATCAGCAGCTGAGATCCAATTTCAGATTTACATTTCACTTAATTCACTGAAAAGAAAAGGAGTCATTTAGTATAGCTCCTTCATTTCTGAAATCTATGCCTTTTTGGTCTCCAGCATATTTTTTCAAAAATATACTATTACTATGGACAGAACACATTTATCATGTGCCAACCACAAAATTATGATACTAATGATTGCAGGATTCTTTGGAATTAACATCTATATTAGAAAGATGTGAAACTAGGAGTTTAGCAGATATGTTAAAAGATTGAAGGACCAGAAATTCCTTACTTAGCTCAGCATTTCATTTAACAGCTTGTGTTGTCTACCAGGAGTTTGTTGTAACAATATTGTAAGCAGACAGATGATGAAAGTACATATCAATTATCGAAACTACAGAAATGGGTGTATCCAGTAATAAATAGAAGTGCCATAAATATATTATTTTTATAATATTTGATACATTTTCCTATTAACTTTTGCATAAGCAAAGTGTATTTTTTTAGCACTTGTAATACTTGCTGAAGAAAAAAAATGTGCAGGTGGTGACTTGTATTTTGGATGCAAAGTTTTCAGGCAACTTTCATGTCTTTCAGGTGAACAAAACAAAATATTTTGCATAGTGAATATAATCTAATATTTTACTAGATTATCTGTCACTATAGGACTTCAAATTCATGTCTCATCCTTCAAACCTATTGTCTTGCATTATTTTGATAACAGTCTGGACAAAGACAACAATGGTATGGCCAAAATTATTTGCATTTTATTATTTCTGTGTCAGTAATAAACCATACAGAATGCCACTGAACATATTTGTTACTTGTATTTCAACATAACGTTTTTAAAATATCCACTTTGATTTGTATTGATTATATGTAGCATCAGATGGATTTTTGAAGTCATGTGAGACTGTTTCATTCTCCCACACCGTTTAAAGACTTTTCTATTAACTAACTGATTCTTACTGAAGGAAATATTGATTCTGAACATTGGAAATTAATGGAAATTTTTAGCAACACTATTTAGAAATAGGTTTCCAAGTTACCAACACAAGACTCTTAACTTCAACAGTAAAAAACATTTTTTAAATAGAACTTTTTAAATAGAAACCACAGTTACCTTGCAGAAGAGGTAATTCGATTTTATTTTTAATTAAGTCCTCCCTTATTTGACATCACAGCATGATTTTCTCTCACAATGAGATTTGAAATATATTCATTCAAGACATTAAATGTAGGATGATCCTGTAGGATGTAGTTTTCTTATAATTTCTTCTTATAAATAATTTCATGTTAGGTCCTTATGGTAAATACAGGATGATATTTTTTAAGTATTATTTCTAGAAATATAAAATTAAAAACACAACTGGAAACAATACACATCTTCATCCAGGGCTTCCTGGGCAATAGTTCAATTAGGACTAATTGCAATGCTAACATCAAATTTTTATTGCTACTATTATTATTATTACTATTATCCTTTGTAAATGTTTTACACAATGGAAAGTAAAATAAATAGAAGCCACTAAATAGAAAAGACATAATGCAGTGCCATCAACATTTGTGGCCTTTTATTACTATATTAATTTAATGACAACAAGCATCTGCAAAACAAATCCAGAAATAGTAAATATGCCACTTTTGACTTTGTGTGAAACATTTTGGGTTTGTTTACTTATGTTGTGAGAGTTTGTTGAAATTTTATAGTGCAAAGTTATTTTCTTTTAAAAATACTTACCTCTAGACAGTATTTTTGCAGTGATTGAAGCTTGTTAAAAGGTAGATATCTAGTTTTAGGCACTTGGTTATTTGCATAATTAAAAAAACACATATTCTGCCAGTGATTCCAAAAGGCTGAAGTGAAGCAGGAAGCAGAAAGTTTTCCCCATGCAGGGAAAACAATAGCCTGTTTCACTGAAGATATTTAAAATAGAAAATAAAGAATCAGTACAAGACTTTTTATGCCGTGTGACAAATGTGAGCTGTTTTCTTTTTCTAAGTGATATAAAAAACATACAGTTTTACATATAAATCATTAAGAAGCCAAAATCTTAATTCCTACTAAAATAAAAATCCAATTATGGTAAAATAAACACAAAGTATTTCCTTCAAACTTTTTTCAAATTACAATTTGTTGGAAATTTCTAAAGAAAGAACTCACATGACAATTCTAGTTGAAATATTAAACTAAATTATTATTGTTGTTAAATTTCATCATTTTTGTCTGGAAAAGATGAACCCAAATGCAAGCCTTCTAATGACTGCATAACATAGATGAATGCAGAAAAAATGTCAACACAAACAAAACCACCCTCAGCATTAGAAACATCCTTGAAAATATGCATACTTCAATAATAGTGAAAACATCAACATATAAATTTAACATTTACAGGGACCACTCAGGAAAACAAAACTGTTCTACCAAAGCTATGTAATAGACCTCTATAGCTATAAATTCCACAATTTATATGGAATTTCCATATCATGAACTGAAAAGATCGTGAATGTCACTATATTTATTTTCCATAATTTTTGTTTTTAAATACATCAAGGAAACCCATGTGATACATTCATTTATCCATTCTTGACAAGATTCCTTTTGCTTATTTGATTATGAAAAAAAAAAGTGGATTCCTGAGAGTCATAAGAACTATGACTCCTGAGAGTCATAAGAAGACTATGCCTTCTGACTTCAAGACCCAGCTTATTACTCTTACATTTCATTTCCTGTCTTATAACTCTCCCTATCCAAAGAACTTCTGAACTTCTTGCTCCAGCCTATTTCTGTGGTCATCCTGACTGTATAGCATAAGATACACTCTATCGTGCACTGTGCAGTTCATAAACCTCCTCACTAATCTGTGAAAACCTTCTAGAGGCTTTAGGAGTTCTACTCATGAGAAATTTAGATTTTCACTCATTTTCCTCTTTTTTTTTAAATGGGTTTTTCTGGGGGGAATGGGGAATCAAACTGCATTTTGACAGTTTTTTGCATTACAATAACAGTTTCTCAACAGTAATCTTATATTCTCTTGTTGCTTTCTAATTACTACTTAGCAAGGAGATTAAGTTCCATTGTGTTCCAAAGTAGCTTTAACTTGCTGTATTGCTTATCAATATAACCAGCTGTTCAATGTTAGATTCAGTGATGTCGGCATTTTTAATTGCTTTTTTCGTTTGGCTAAGTAAGTTCAGATGGTCACTAATTAGTTCTGTCATGCTGAGGTAGTTTTGTTATGAACAATGCAATCAGTGTTTCATTGAAAAGACAACTTTCCTGAGATCAACACTGCTTAATTATCCCTAGGAATCCGTCCTCAATTTCTTTATTTGTTATCACTGTCATGAGTAAGGTGACACGAATTAAACTGAACTGCCACTTAAATGAAAGTTTCTGCTAGTGCATATAATGATTTCTCATTTTACTCTGCACAAAAGAAATCAGTTGAAACCATCATAAAGACTTATTCTTTATTAAGGTCTATGCCTTGCTTTAGGGCAGCCCAAGTTATTAAAAAATTATAAGGCATCGAAGCAGTTTATGATCGTCACACTTCTATCTGTTTTTCTTACATAAAACATAATGAGATATCTAGCTTTTTCTTAGATAGTTTCATCTCCTTCTGTGGCTGAAAATAGTTTTTCTGAAATACCAGAGAGAGGCAATAATGGCACTTCTCTTCAAGATGGATAAAAATAAATTAAAAAGGAACGAATGCCATCCAAAAACTACTGAGCATTAGGGTTTTTTTCAGTGGTTACTCTTAGAAAATACATTTTCAGTTTGGTTTTTTTTGGTTGGTGGGTAGGGTTTTTTGTTGGTTGGTTTGTTTGGGGTTTTTGTTTTTTGTTTTGTTTTTGTGGGTTTTATTTTTGTTGTTTGTTTGGTTTGGTTTTGTTTTTTTAATAATATAATAATGGTTCTGGATCTTACAGTTCAAAAAACTCATTCATAGCTGGTGACAAAAACATTAATAGAATCCCTTACAGACATTTTCCTAAGAATTTTTTATAACTGCTTTTATTTTCTTCTCTTCATTAGAGATCTTCTTTGTCAGATGTTTTATAATGCCTTTTGAGTATAAAAGCAAATGCATAATGATCGAACATTTTTTAAAGAGAGAATAGTGAAATATTACTGTGACAAAGATGCATAAAACTTCCCAAAGAACACATAGGAAACATTGAAAAACTCTAAAACTAACACTAAAAATCTCAGATTTTGTGTATTAAGGATTTTTTTCCTTTCTTAGCATTTTGGGTAACTTACAGTGTGGACCAGCATCTCTTGACATTCTCACAAAATTGTGTCTGTTTCAGTTCTTATTTTTTTTAGCATATGTATATGGGAACATCCAATAGTATTTTGATGAAGAACACTTAAGTTGACAATGACTGTTTCAGCTGTATGTGGGATCAAATATCTAGAAAACTTTTGATGGAAGATGTGGAAAAAAAAATCAAGCTAAACACTACAACTTGTAGAAAAATAGGTTTTAAAGAAGGCTGGGGTAAATATACTGTCATGATGTGCCTGGGGAATATTTAGCTGCAGATACTAATTTTGGGTTCATTGCATCATGGAAACTCTTAACAGTGATTTCCGTCTGAAAAGCCAAATATTAAGGCAGAACAGAAAACACAGCAAAGGTTATGTGGCACAAAAGGCTGACTTCTCAGGTAGCCCACAAAAATCAAATTTACAGCAACTCAGTGAGAAGAAAGTAGAAAAAGAGTTGTATAGGTAGCGACTCCATAAGGTTCAAATCATTATTAGAACGAAAGTCACTGAAAAAATTTCTTGCTTTCCATCAGCTTCTATATATAGCAAAAAACTATTGAAATCCATTTTATAATTAAATACATCGTACACTTAGTTGTGAAAGCAATCGAAAACCTCTTAACATTTGTTTCAAACAAATATTTGATCATGCAACATTTTTATGATTGTAAAACCATCATTCCCTTTGGGCAAAAATTGATCAAGTATAAATTAAGAGTATGAATAAAAAATAGAGATAGAAAGATTAGAGCTACAGTACAGATATCAGTTCTTATCAAACTAGTATTTTATGTATGTGAAATGAAATTAAGAGAGTGAATTTCACAGAAAATATTTATAAAATCAGGCTAGCAAATAAATGAACATTAATTATCCAGATACTTCAGAATTACTAAGGATTTACTTTGACCTAGAAGAATGCTAAAACTCAGAATGCATCTGAGAATGCATCACAAGACTGTGATGGTTTGTCTTTCTGAGATTACTGAAATGGCAAAATAAGGAACAATCCTATTCTTCTGCAAAAGCCAAATTTCCAGTCCACACTACCCTTGATCAGAATGCATCTTCTTTGTGATCCTGTGTTTGTTACAGGATGAGTGAACTGTGATTTCATAAAATAATAACTCAGACATTCTTTTATTTAAATAAACTATAAAAATTTTTACAAATATATATAAATTATATATTTTTTTACATATATACATATATATATAAAACCTAACAATAGAAATCTTACATTCCTAAAAAAACAGTTTAGGTCACAATACCAACCTTTTAGTCAAAACCAGTGTCACAGAAAAATTACTTAAGAGCTGGTTGTCTCAGAATGCAATGTCAACCTCTTTTCACCTAATTCATGCAGCTACTTAGAGCCGGGCAAGAATAAATATTGAGAGAGATGTGTTAGGCTATTTCCACATTGTAAATAAAGTAGAATTGAAGTATAATCTCAGGCATTTTTTGGAAGGTATCCGTAATACATAATTAATTCCACTGGTACTAATTTTCCATATTTTCCCTTGTGTCAACTGGCATTTTCCAAGAAAATCTTGGTACAGTTCAGGGCACGTACATGCACTGTACCACTCCTAGTCGGTACTTTGTATGTGGCACTCTATCTGGGCATTAAAGAAAGTTTAGTTATGTGACTATCAACTATGTATTTCTTCTTGGACTCAGAATCATTGAACAGTTCATCTCCTACAAGTAACACAGGCCTTGCCTGTATTCTAAACTAAGGACTGTCAAGGAGTACATCAGTCACTTAAGTTTAAAAGCATGAAGCCAACAACGTACACCTTTTAGAACACATAAGTTTTATCAAAAGACTGTACTATTTTTAAGAGAAAAAGATTAGAGAATCTGGTCAAGATTGTAGCACCAGAGATTTAGTTTTCTCCTTTTCCTAAGGATACCAAAAAAACCCATCTTCTACAATATACATTCTTATTTAGCGTTACTATATTACATTTAAAAAATCTAGTTATAGGTAAAAACGAAAGAATACCTTTTCAAAGTCAAGTGTTTAATATGAGAGAAATTTTAATAGTCTAATAACAAAAGGAGAAGAAAAAAATCCCTTACCATTAAACAGAAAAAGAAAATTCTCTAAACCAATAATATGACTGAAATTTTATATGCATGCTTCTCACTATTCAATACTTTTTCCGGGAATTTTACTCATCTTTTCATAGTTTCTTGGGGTTCTAATGTTCTAATGGGGTTCTAAAGCTCCAGTACAGGGGTGTATAAAGGAACTAATTGACAACTTCACATTTGCAGGCAAGTGTTGAGCAATCTCCAGGAGAGCAGAGTTTCATCATACATAACAGTTACTTGGGGCAAGAGATGCCATAGCTCCAAGTGTCCTCTCCCTTTGTTTTCCCTCAGCTTTATATGCTGAGCATGACATCATATGGTGTGAAATATTCATCTGCTGGGGTCATCTGTCCCAGCTGTGTCCCATCCCAAAAATCACATAGATTTTGTTCGGCATTTTCTGTTTAAAAATGGCGCTTACTATGACAAAATATTTGTTAATAAGGCAGGTATTCTGAACAGCAGATTCTAAAAATTAGAGAAAGGAAGATATTATTGATTAAAAAATTATTTAATGTGTGTCCAGTGGGATTAATATTAAATAATTGAAATAAATCCAGAATAGCTTTTGTTAAAACCTATCAATGACACAAAGAGAAATTAATGCCCTGTAAATAAGGGGAATAGCAAAAACAACACATGAAGCAGACTCTCTGTGTAAACTGGATCTACACAGACAGAAGTCTGAATGAAAATTTTACTGAAGTTGACAGGAAAGCTGTATGTGTGTATGCTGATTTGGAATAGTTTGTCTTGCTAATAGATTATTACCACTACTTCATCCCAGAGCAAGGATTGCACATTACATTACATACTCCGATAAAAAATTCTTAAGTTTCTTCAATTTTCTGTTGTTTACAGAGGCTCTAATTGTATTTCTATTAGACATTAATATAAAAACTATTGCTATAGCAGACCTTTCTGCCAATATTCTGCCCTATAAATACCACCTATATAAATACGTACACTTTACACTTGAATATTTTAACATTTCAGTGATCTGGGCTGAAACTCACATTGCACACGTTGACATTTAACTTTCTAAAAAAAACAATAATTCTTTTCTAACTTATTTTAACATATTTCTATTTTCTTAATTAGTTTCTCATCCAAATAATGAAAGAGTATTATCACTGTGTCTGTGTTAAGAAAAACATGTTGATGGTAATGTTCAAAGGAACTTAAAAAGGGCTTTTAGTGATAAGATATAAAATAATGAATTATATTAAAAACTGTTTTATAAATGAGTTGTTTCTAAAGCGGTTCATAAAAATGTATTTCTTAGATAACTAGTTAAAATTACTGTGTAAAATCTTGTTCCTAAAGGGAAGTATGATTTCAATAATACAATCTTTCTACATTGAAATGTCACTTTGTGTCTTAACACCAACTAAATATAAATTTATCTATAATTTTTTAAGATAAACACAGCATAAATGAAAATTTCTACTTAGAGAAAAAAACAGTGATAAGTATTTTAAAAGTTCTAAAACTCCTTTTCCGAGGAAGAAAAAACCACAACCTTTCAAACGCAATCTCTGGTCAGCAAAATATTTTTGAAGAATGAATCTCATGGCAAAACCTAAGTAAAATATCTCTTGGAAAATGTTTAAGGGTGGCTCTATAGACTAAGCCCTGATAGTTCTTTCTCTTTCAGATGTCAGGCAGAATCTAAAGACCCAAAGCACTCCCACATACTGCATCATCCAAATGAGGTCAAAGACACTTCCTTATTAAATTGCCCACAGTTGAGTCCTCATTTCCCTCGTCTGATGAGCAGCTACTCTTCCGCACTGCAATGGATAATTTCTTAGGGTGGGCAAAGCACCATTCTGAGGCCAGGTTGGTGTTCAATTCACTTGTAGTAAATTGTATCATATTTTCTGTGAAGCACTCTTATGCAGTAACATTATTAATTTTACCACAAACAAGTGAAGTTTTGTTGTTGGAGCCATCAGTAATTTCATAGTGTTGCAATCAAGCCTCTTACTCAGTGGAAGAATATGGAATCAAAGTACAAGCACTTTTTCACCTAGAGCTGAAATCTGCTACAAACCAAATGCATTTTGCCTGGCAAAAGATTCTCCTGGTGGATCCTTAGTTACATCACTCAATTTTAGTTCTGCAGGCATGTATAATATGAACTGTTCTGCAGAAAAAAATAAGATATGGTCACAGAATCACAGAATATCAGAAAGTAAGGGTCTGGAAGAGAGCCCAGAATGTCACTGAGTCCAACCCCCCTGCCAGAGCAGGGTCACCTACAGGAGGTCACATAAGAATATGTCCAGGCAGGTTTTAAATGTCTCCAGAGGAGGATACTCCACAACCTGCCTGGGCAGCCTGTTTCAGTGCTCTGTAAGCCTTACAGCAGAAGAATTTCTCCTCATGTTAACATGGAACCTCTTATGCTCAGGCTTATATCCATTGCCTCTTGTCCTATCATTGGGCATAACTGAGAAGAGCCTGGCACCATCCTCCTGGCTCTCTCCCTTTATATATTTATAAAAATTAATGAGGTCACCCTTCAGTCTCCTCCAAGATGAAGAGACCCAGCTCCCTCAGCCTTTCCTCATAAGGGAGATTTTTCGTTCCCTTAATCATTTTGGAGGCTCTGTGCTGGACTCCCTCAAGCAGTTCCCTGTCCTTGAACTGAGAGGCCCAAAATTGGGCACAATATTCCAGGTGTGGCCTCATTAGTCCAGAGTAGAGGGGGAGGAGAACCTCTCTCAGCTCACCAGCCACTCCCCTTCTATTGCACTCCAGGATTCCATTGGCGTTCTTGGCCACAAGGATGCATTGCTGGCTCATGGTCATCCTTCCATCCTCTAGCACCCCCAGGTGCCTTTCCCTTTCACTGTTCAGTCCACAACCTGCACTGGTACTTGAGGTTGTTCCTACCCAGATGCAAGACTGATCCTTTCCACAACATGTATTTAAGAAGTTTATTAGTGACACATGCAGAATGAACTTTGGCTAAGGAAAGAACAAATTGTACAGTAGTGTTTGTGTATGTTTGTTTTATTCTTATGATAAATATTACTGGAGGACCTTTTCCTGCATTAATGTTTTTTAGGCTGTACACTTAGAAATGTTTGAAAAACTGTAGTTAGCATTATTAGCTGAGTACAGACATACATAAGAGGCTAGACTAACTTATTAACAAGTGAAATATATTAAATTTTGAATAGGGACACGTCATAGACCGGGTTTATCTGAGAATCAGTTCCAGTGAAACCAGATATACTGGAGTGTATGGATCTTCAAGCTATTTAATATTAGCATACTAGATTTCCTCTACAGATGAACATCCTAATACACAGAAAAATCCATCTCTAGAAACATATCCATGGGCATATAATTAGTGCATGTGTAAAGGTGTCTTCACTGACATTGCTTCTAGCCAATAGGCTTTATGAGATTGAACATGGAAATAGTAGAACTCTTCAAACACCCCAACACAAGATCAAAATATTAATGATTGATAATACCTGTTTCATTACCTAAACCTTCTTTTTTTCCCTTCTGGTTGTACTCAGAGATTAGTGAAATAAGAAAAGTGTTGACATTTATAGCGCCAGCACTCATTAGACTGTGCTGCACATTATCAGGTGTTGGGAATACCCAAGTAATTAGAAAAGCTTTCTAAATACTTTTTTTTTTTTTTTTTTTTAAGTTAAAAAGAGAGGTATAACTATACTACCATGGGAAAAAGAAGTCCCTTAGTTTTACATCTAAACTACTCTGACTTCTGTCTTCAACTTTCAGTTCCTTGAAGATATCTATAGTAAGAAAAAAGTCTTTCTGCACTGGGGAAAGGAGTGAGGTGAGAAAAGGATACATTGCAGGGTTCCTTCTGGAGCTCAGTAAGATAAGCTCAGAAAAAAATAACTTAATAAAATATCTCTAATAGGACAAGAAGAGGAATACAGATGATAAGTAAGATTAAGTTCCTTCAGGTGCTGGGAAATCCTCTATTTTTCAGCACTGGATTGATCCAAAAAAAGATTTTCCCATGGCATGCTGCACACATACCATCCATGGAGAGGTTCCTCTTTCCTTCCATTCCATGGTGCTCTTTATTTTGTGTAACAAACAGAATTATACACATTTTTCCTGACAGGCTGGGCCATTATCTCTGTCATAAGGTTTACCAGCACAGAGCAAAGGTTGGTACAAGGCAGCTTCATGAGGTTTCCATGTAGTGGCTACTCAGGAAGGCTTCTCCTAACATACAGGTGTCTCAAGGTTGAAGAACAAAGCTCAACAAAGCAGATAAGACTTGCTTGAGGTCACTAAGAGTAACAGAGCTCTGAAACAAGCTCTGTGCCCAGAGAGCTGGTGGAGTCTGTCTCTGGAGAGAATTAAAATCTTCTTGAATATCATCCTGTGCAAAATATTTTTGGAGAACCTGGTCTGGCAGTGGGCTGGACTAGATGATCTACAGAAGTTCCTTCCAACCCCTAACATTCTATCATTCTGTGAAACCCATAAATACAGTGTATCAATCCAGAGTCATAGGTCTTCCTGAGTTTACAGGATTCTGGACAGAGATGCCAAGAAAGTCATATTACCTATGACAAATGACCCTAGAATCTTCCTCACCACAGTCTTATGCTCTAGATACACTAGTTACAGAAAAGCCAGATTACTCACTGATGTATTTGGGGGCCCAATACTGCCTGTGTACATGAAGTTGGATGTGCTAAGAAAAAAACCCAAGCACCAGTCTTTCGTGCATTACAATTTTCTAGGTGCTAGTCTCCATTTCTAAATCTGCATAACAATATTCACACAAGAATTGGGAAAAAATAATATTATCTATTATAATTAGCCAATTACTCTGTAACTGTGGACACTCAAAGGCTGAAAAAACCCACATCCATCCACTAACTCATACTAAGGAATCATAGCTAATGACTTCGAGTATAACATTTATTGCTTTCAACACACACTTCATATATTGAAAACGTTGTTCATTGTTTCTGCTACTTGCCTAACTATCTGAATTATGCTCTGATAGCTTCTATAGTGAATTTTTAGTTTATTAGTATTTTATTTGGTTTGAGAAAATAAGCAAAACTGTCCTTACAACATTACTATTTAGCAATTCTGCTTTCTAAAACTATGTTGAGAAGCTAATAGTTCATTGATTAAACAATGATAGACATTTGCAGTACTAGAGTTTGATTGCTCACTTCTCTGTATTGAAGCAAATAACTGTGAAATGTACAGATTATGGAAAAGTAGTTGAACAGTGGTGCAATGGGTAGCCAACATATTTTTCAGTAGCAATTCTACTTGGGACCTTCCTTCATTTTTGTTACATATCTGTTTTTAAAGCTACTAACAAATATGTTTACCAAGAAATAAACTTAGATTCAGTGAGCTGATATTGCATGAGGTAATGCCAAACTGATACCAAGTCATACATTAAAAAAGGTTAGTAGGATTCTTTGATCTCTCAGAGTTGTTCATCACACTGTTTTGATAAGCAAATGAAAAGGAGTAACTTAATTGAACTGAAATAAAAATTATTTCAATGTCATCAGAGTATGAACAGGAGAAAATTTTGATTGATATATTTGAAAGTGTTTTTTTGCTGTGTTTTTAATGCTCTATTCATTTTTTATGGGTATAGTTAATTGCCTGTCCAAGCAAAATACTTTCTCCAGAGACATAAATCCAGGCACTGTGATGGTTTCTGTATTGAGGCAATGTGTGTTGCTTTAATATAGATATATTTGGTACAAAATTAAGATAGGAAGTGTAAAAATGTTACAGGGAACAATGACAAAACCTTCATTGATTCTGCTGGGGCCAGACAATTTCCTTGTTTTCTGAAGAGATAAATTCTTTAGATTTCTTGTCAGAACATTGTCAAGGCAAAGAACAAATTAGACAGTGTGTCTATTCAGAAAGGCTGTCTCCTATGAACAACTCTTGTCCATGAAAGATAAATTATTTACCTATTTAAGATATGGTGGTTTGGTTGCTAAGAGGACAAATGCAGCCTAAGATAGTTTTAATCACTGATGTGATTTTCAGGGCACTGACACTAAAAAGACAAAATATGTAGTCTTAATTTCAACCTTCTTTTTCAAAAGCCTAATCTCCTTACTTTGTATTCTAAACCATTCAAAATGCTAATTCCATTGAAGTCTTTTAAAGAAAAAGTAATGCCAGTGGCTTAAGAAATCCCTGCACTGCAAACCACTGGAGAATGAAAGTGTTTTCTGAGGAAATGACACAACATGCATATTCTTTTTATATGATTTTACTTAAGGTTTCCTTGATGATTTGGGAAATAATTATCAAATCATAGTAGAGCTACAGACTGATGAAAAATATATTTGTACAAAATATATTTTAAACTGAAGGTCATATAAAAGAGGGAAAATATCCACTATACAAAAGAGAAATACTATATTTCACTTGTGCAGGATTGACTGACATGTTGTCATGTTTCTACTAGCTGATAACAGACAGTTCTGTATGTTCTGTTCCTCAAAGCAGATGACAGATAGAAGCTATACCAGGTCACTGAATAATCATGGCACATGACATAATAGTCATCCAAGTATGAGAGCTCAAAATACTGTGTATCTGACAATAGGGAGCTTGCATAACATGTTCATATGATGAAATCAAGCTGTTAATTAAATTGTTGATCAAATCATTATTCAGCTTAAGCTGTGGATCATTTATAATTGAATACACAGGAGGTAAGTTTGTAATTACTAAAATAGGGGCCAGAATCTGACCTCTTGCTTGCAAAGACTGTAAACCTCCTCATGCTCCAGCAAGAGTTTTGCTCTAATTGCTCTGATAGAATGCATTTACTTCTCCATCAGATATTTCCTGTTTTCACTAACTTAATTCATTACTTACCTACTATATGTCTGTGCTGAGATGAAGATGAAGTAGACAGAATTGAAAAGTATTAATATATTAGTTATAAAAAATATATATATTAAAAAATAAAATAAAATAAAAAAAAAAAAAAAAAAAAAAAAAAAAAAAAAAAAGACCAAAACAGAATGTTGAGACTGTTAGATCTTACCAAACAATTGTCACTTTCCTTAAACAAGAGCAACTTTTCAGCTGCTGAGGAATGCACTCATGCACTCACTCACAAGTCAGTATGTTGGCATAAATTATCAAGGAATTTTCAGAGAAAATTAACTCTGATCATTTTTCAGTCAAGGAGGTATTGGATGCAAGTTATTCAGAGAGTCTGATGGTAAAAGCTACTTTCTCTTTCTTGGGCAAAAGTCATGAATCTAGTGTGTGACTTTAAGGCACTGACAAATGAAGTTTTGACTGCTACTGCATTTCCACTACAGGTTTTTTCCCTGTTAATTTTCATTCTTTTTTTTTTTATTCTATTTTTTCAAGCTGACTTCTTTGTTTCAAAGTCTCTTTGTAATTTGTTACTATTTAGTCTGGCCAACATGATCAGTTTTAAGCAACACCTGTTAGTTTGTGGTAGTTGATATACATCCTCATAATTTACACTCAAGTTTTAATCTTTACAGGTATTGTTATCCAGGCTCTTTACAAAAATTAGGTTCTGCAGGCACCTCCACATAGGCCAAAAGGTCCACATTTACTTTTTAGAAGCTGTCTGGATGTTAGGTGGTGTTAATATACAGGAAGCCGATTATGAGTCGAATTTTAAGCCTTCAATTTAATGAGGGGAAAAAAAAAAAAAGTTCTTGAGGGCCAGCAACTGTCCAGGAACCAGAAACTGAGGAAGCTGGACTCGATCATCCTAAATAAATGCTAACTTTGAGGGTCTTACCAGCAGATAACCAGAACATATGAAAAATGAAGTGCCACTGAAAAGACAGAGCCAGGCTTTGCCAGTGTTGCACTGCAGGAGAACACAAGACAATGGACATAAGCAGGAACAAGTGAGGAGCTAAAGAAAGACTTTCCCCATGAGGACAGCCATGTCATGGAAACGTCTGCACAGAGAAATGGTTCAGTGTGCATCCTTGGGGGTTTTCAAGATCTGACTGAATCAAGTACCGAGAAAACTGATGAAACCCCGTAGCTGGTCCTGTTTTGAGCAGTATAATGGATAAGAAACCTTCTAAGGTACTCACTCTACTGTTTGAATTTTCCTGCTATCCTAAAACCAAAATACTTTGATGTGAAGGGCAGGACTATTCAGGAATAATATCCCTTCTCTATATAAATACTGGGAAAAATAGTTTTTAATTTTGTTATCCAGAGAGCAAATCACACTAGTATTCATTTCATTCAGTGTATATCTGTTTTGAAATTCAAACGCTAAATTTTATCATACTTTTCTTTGGCCTATGCCAATGTCTACATTTTAGAGTCATGTGTTCATGGTAGTTCCAAAAATTTGCACCTGAAAACTTTCTATTTCAACAGAATTGGTGATTTCTACATGTAAATTTTTTACATGCAAGTACATGTCTGAAAAGAAAAAATAAACCTTGTAAGTGCACAAACCAGGATAACCTAGATTATTTGCAAAACACAGGTTTCCCCGCCCTTTTTTTTTTCCTTAAGTGTATATTTGAAACTTGTGTAACATACTATGTGAAAACAGGCTTCTGATGCTTAAAATAGATTCTTGTTCAGATTTCCTACTTGCTATAACATTTGTGTTCCAGCATTCCTGGAAAGCTTCATACTGATAGTCATTCAAAAGCCTATGAGCCACAAAATCTGTCCAAGCAATAGGGAATACCACTTTAAATTAATTCAGTTATAATTGTATCATCATGCTTTCATGTGCAGCAGGAAGCAACACAGAAATGCTTGCTCCTTGGGGGAGAGAGAAAAAAAAAAAAGGCAAATTATTCACAAACATACAATTGCCTTCCCAGCGAAAGAGCAGACAAAACCAATTATTAACTGAATTTTAATTGTAGGTGGTTCCTCTTTCTCCTGTGAACAAATCATAATGGTTTTCAAACAAATCATTCTGTTGTTATTAATAGTTTCCAGAACACTGTGAAATTGAGTTGGAACTTGTCATGAGATTAACTCAGAAGTTCTGCACTTCTGGTCTTATAGGAGACGGAGTATTTGGAAATACTCTGGTTTTTTCTTTTAGTTTTTGTTTGTTTGTTTTTTTAATGTAGTTTTTTCTTTTTCTAGTACCTTCCTTGCATAACTTGCATATTATCTATTTATGTATGTGTGCTCATATGCAAATGCATCCATATTTACAGTATACACAACTTTAAACACACATTCTACAGATGTTGTGGTTTAACTCCAGTAGGCAGTTAATGACAACACTGCCACTTGGTCACTCTGCCTCTCCAGTGCTAGAAGGGAGAGAAGTGGAAGGGCAAAAGTGTCAAAACTTGTGGGTTGAGAAAAAGGCAGTTTAATAAGGCTAGAAAATAAACAAAGACAAATCCAGGAAACACAATTGATGTGAACTCTCACAACTGCTCAGAACCAGCCAACTAATGCCCAGCCCATCCCCAGGCAATATCAGACCCCACAAAATCAAGCCTCCCCTATCCCCTGCTCTTTTTTGGGTTTTTTTTCCAGTTTGGAGGTAATGTTATATGGAAACAGCTGGTGCTCTTTGCTCATTTCAACCACTAAGATTTTCACAGATGAAATTAATAAAGCAAAGGGAGTAATACTTATAAACTGAACTACCTAAGGAATTCGGGGAAAAAGTGGAGTGGATCAGGCATGATAATCCATATATATCCTTTCCAGTATTCAGGAACTAGTATTTGCACTGTAATGGGGAATGGAACACAGAGATACAGGCTTTATACAGAAGATAGGTATTAAAAATGAGAAACAAAAAGGAGGCTGACAGTGATTAGAGAGGTCTTATCCTAGCCTTAATAATGCTAAATAATGCTAGGGAGGTCTAATGCTTAGTAATGAATAAAACAGACCTATTTTTTAGGGAAATCTAACTGGTAGATATCTATATTTATACTCTCAAGTTATAAATGTCTTTCAAGCCAGAATACTCCTAAGCAGATGAAGAACCTCTGCATTTTTCAAACCTTCAATCAAGATACTACATAAGGAGTTTCTGTAATTACACAAATATAAATACAAGAGAGGACTTTGTAGCAAAGAATGAACTTAAAATACAAAGCACTGGAGTGAATTCTGGATTTTTCTTAAAAAGATAGAGTTTAAAACTAGAGATTTTATTTGTAACACACTTAAATCCCACATGATTTTTTCTGATGGTCAATTTTCCAGTAATGTACCAGTTTCTGCCTGTTTCATTTTTTACTAATGGAAATTTGAATTACAGTCATGTTATCAATTTTATTAATAGATACTACTGATTTTTTGACCACTATATATGTATTGTATGTGTTGATGCTAGATTTCTTTATACCCATTGTTCAGTCTATCCAAATCTGCTGAAATCTGCAGTGTTTTCAGTGATGATTCAGGACAACTTTTTAATAATGTTATTCACAGAACTAACTGAAGTACCACTATAGAGATTTAATTTAGACAGTAAAGAAATATTGGATATGTCCGTTTAGAACAATTTTATATCTCCCAAACTCAATAACATGTAAAATATAACAAAAAATGATATTAGAGGCACCAGCTTGGATCCTAAAAGCATAACAGCATGGTTCTGAGTTCAAGATAATTAGCAGTGCCTCTTAGCAAGGCTAATTAACTCAGGTTGAGCACCATGTTGAAACATCTGTACTAGTCATTCAGGCTCTTGCCTGTTTACAACTAGCCTGAGATCTCTGTATGACATTGAATGACATTGCACCCTTACATTTCTTTGACATCTCAAAAAGTCCTAGGAATCGAGATTTTATTTTCCTTTCTATGTATTTTACAAATAAACAGTTTTAAACACAATTTGCAAGATTTTGCCTCTGGTATCCGAACACCTTCTCACTCCCTCCCCTTAAGTAAGCCAAACTGAGCAAAACAACATGATTATGAAGGCAAAATGTCATTCTTGTAGTGTCTATACCTGTTTCTTTAACATTAAAAAAAAAATATAAAAATCTGTTAAGTCTGCTTTGGAGGGAATAACCAAGACCAGAACAATACTACATGAAAAAAGCAGGGGAAAATATTTAAGTGCAGAACTTAGTTGTGCACAATCTAAGAAGAATTGCTCTTAGTTTGAGATGAACATACAGAAGCAGAAGACTGGAATGACCTCGAATTACATAGGCGATAACCTTATAATGGTTACAGTGGTCACTTGCAAGAAAAATTCCCAGTATTCTATGACAAAATGTAGAGTATTTAGACAAAAAATTTACAGCTAGCTAATACTTGTAAACTACTTTCTTCAGATCCTAGAGGTGGCTGAAGAAAAGAGAATAGATAACACAACCTTTCTTCCTTACGACACTTTCCTTCCTCTATTGGAAAATGAAAAGTAATGAATTCACTGCAAGTTCAGAGAAGTTATTTTTGTTGTCCACAGCTGATGTACTTATCACAAATATAAACTTTCTTTATTGAAAAAGGCACTGGAGTAATTCCTACATATTAATAGGAAATTATGGTAAACCATCAGGTTTTACCATATATAAATTAAACTTGGCAGCTCTCAAAGAACAGGATTTTTAGTAAAATCCATAAACAATATGGATTGTAGTGGCCCACATTCATGGAGCCTACCATTACTTAAGGATCTAAAGAGAAATTAAGATAATCCATTGGTGACTTAAATTCCTGGCAATTTGCTGGATAAATGTATCTACGGAACTCAAACTGCATTCCATAATTTCACCAGCTAAAATATGTAGCTGCATTTCTTAGTCAGGTTCTAAACACTGCACTCCTACAAATGAATGTATTTCATTTCGTGATCAAAAAACTAAAGTATCTTCAAAACATTACAAATTGTTTTGGCTCTTGGTACTTTACCCTTAATAAAGCAGATCTATTTTTATGCTTTATTGAACTTACTGAAGGTGATGATAACATGACATTCACTCTGGGGAAAAAAAAGTTATATATCATAGAAGTTTGTAGGGAGGTTTCCACATTATTGTGATGGGCTTGGTTATTGGTTTGTGTTTTGGTTTGTTTGGTTTTTTTCAATATTTGAGACCAGATTGTGCAACAATTATCTATAAATATTTAGTAAGACTTTGAAAACAAGCAGGTAAAGCACTTGATATTCATCGTTATATCCACATTGATAGAAAGTTGGTGTTTCTAAGTGGCAAAGGATTAGCAACTAGAAAGGAGTAAGAGTTGGAAAGTTTATTTTCCACATGAAAAGAAAAAAAAATCAATAAGTACTTAGATGCTATTTGTGAAGCAAAGTGCTTTGCCTAATAAATAAATCTTGTTATAAATCATGTATCAATATATAATCAACCTCTCAAGACAGCCCTAGGACTGTACTACATGCTAAGATGCCAACAAGCATTAACATAGTCAGTGAAAACCAGAAATAACAGTTCTCCATATGAAAAAAATATCTAATAGTAAGGGCAATTAATATATGAGGGATTAATATATACATTGATACACATACTCTTAATATGAGTAGTATAATAAATTAACAATACTTTTAATTAAAATAGCTTATTAAATTTTCAAATAATATAATGTTTACATTAAAATTAAATGAGAACAAAATTGTCAATCTCTGTAATTTTCCTCTTTGCTTAATTGCTCATTAGACTTATCTGCCTCTAATGAGTTTGTTTTCATAAAGGGACAATATCTATTAGTTTCCTTTTTTACTGATAATTAAAATTACACAGATACTTAGAGATTTGCTGGAGTGTAAACCTCCTTACCTGCTGCTCAAGCGCTAAAAATCATACAGCCCAAATCAAACCTCATTAAAATTTAGAAAGTTTTTATATTTGGGAAAAAAGAAAAATGAACTTTGCAATTTTATAGAAACAATAAATTGTACACCTATCTTTAGGTATCTAAATCAAATTATATCTTATCACCTGGAACTCTAGAATTCTTTAATGAGGTAATTTACCTGACTGACAAAATTTTTTTTTCCTGCTCATAATCTGGAAATCTGGGTATAATTGTATATTCCTGGAAATTTGTTAACATAAACTTAGGCTCTTATTAAGATAAAAAATTACAGTATTGGAACTACAGTATTTGCATTATCCCAACAATACTAGTATTTTCTCTATTTAATGGAAAAAAAATGCTATTCTTTCTCATGAAGAGCACAGTTTCCTCACACTTTCCTAATAGTTACTTTTCCCTCTTGCCTATTTAAGCACTTTCTGCACTCCAATAATTTCTGTCATATTCTGCTCATATATGGGAGTGGGATATGTCAGGTAATCATATGTTCACCAGATTGATATTACCTCAGAAAAAAAATATAATTGACATACAAGTTGATTATTTAAATGCATTAAGGGACATAAACAGTTTTAAAACAAAAAACTAGACATGAACTTGATTTTCTTAATTAAAATTTGTGGTTTAGATTTTTCAAGGTATTGCTCTTTTGATCAAGACCCCATGATGATACTAAATCACGGTGAGGCCATGAATCTCTTGATAAGTAAAGAATGCGCTCTGTGGGTGGTTTAAACAAATACACCAAAGAGAGAAATTTTAATTCTTTTTTTCTCCACAAAATCTCCTTGATTTAACAGGAATTAGCAATTACAAATACATTAACTTCCAAGAAACATGTCATTTTTGCAGAAGGTCAAGCTAGATTGTCACAGTGATGCTCTCTGGACTTGTAATTTACAAATATATAAGGAATAAATACTAATGTGTAATATTAAAATAATACTTCACAAGCTGAACACTCTTGCAGATCATTAAACATTTATAAGTCTAGCTATGAAAGTAGCTGTCAGTTTCTGAAACACAATCAAGCCCTAGATTTGAGCTCCTTAAAGCATGAGAAATTTTTGGTATTGGATTCGTGTTCCCTGTCCCAGAAGAATGAACAGGATTGTTTTAAATACCTGTCTTTCACACTTTCCAATATTTAGATGATTTAAGATTGCAGTAGAATGACAGGAAAATACCCACAGCAGTACACAATAAAGAACTTGTATGTGAAATTCATAGTAAATTGATTCCAGAGTGATCGATGTAGACAAAGATATTGAGCAGAGAGGTAATTTACTATTGCCCCAAACTCTAAGTTTAAGAATAATGTGTTTGAATGTCTGATTCATATTAGTGACCAGTGATGATGTGCTATTCTATGCTACTTTTAATTCTGGTAAGACACCAAGTATTAGTGATATTACTTCTACATGTTTGTTGGGAGTGTACCACAACAACTGAATAAAAAAATCCAGACCACTACCACTTTTTCTGGTATAAATCTTGGCATGCTTCTGTTAATTGGGTTGCACTGGCATTTTAACACTATCACTTAAAACCATAAGTTTAATGGATGCGTATCTGTATATTTGGCAACAAAAGTGAATTCAAGGGGAGCACTGAAGGTGCATTCATTTATTACACATCCTCTGGTTCTCAGATGCATATGCTTTTGGGAATCTGAAACTCACAAACTACTAACTGTAAATATACTATGAACTATTGTTGTAAATACTTAGCAACAGAAATAGATAGAAAACATACAATCGTATTTAATGCACTGCTTGTCAGCAATAATTAAAGCTATTGCACAAGGTACTGTGAAATACTTTGTAACATATATATGGCTAAAATATAGGAGGTTAACTTTGTGGCACAAATTATTTTACAGCAAACATAATTACTGTAAGTTAGCAGTGTAGGACATTTATTTCTTTCAATTGTATATTTATTCTTAACCTGACATAGCACCTGGGGCTGGTGTTAGAGCCTGGTCATATTTTCTTTCTAGACTAATTTACAGATTTTGTACTATATATATTTACAATGAATAAATACATTAGTAACTGGAGTGTGGTAGGCCAACCTTCACTAGCAGCCAGGTTCCTACTAAGCTGCTCTCTGGGTATCTAATATTAACCATTGTAGAATACTGCCTTAATTTGGGAAAGGAACTATTCAATTTTAATTTTATTATTTTGAAATCAGAATGGCATATTTTGCTTAGTAAAGTCAAAGCTACAGTGAAAACAGATACTTTGTTGTCTTCAGTGGTGCCATTCGTTTGACTGACTATAATTCTCTTCCATTATTTTAATTCTCTATCTGCATCATCATTTATTTTGAGTAGTTCTCTTGGCAGGTAAATTCAGTTTGAAAAGTCACTGCTTGTGGAAATAAATCAGCAATGACAGTAGATGTAGACCCCTCATTACCATGATATTGATTTCAAATGAACATTTGTCTTGTCAGGGGATGTTAATTGGAATTAACATCCTTACAATCCTAATCAATTACTGTATTGTGATTTCACATTGTTTTCTCCATCTGCCCAATTGTTGTAAAAGTAGTTTGTTTTGTGTTTCTAATTTTAGAATCAAAGTTTGAACATCTGTTTAGTTTCTATAAAAAAACCAAATCAGATTTTGTCATGGTTTGTTATTTAGTAGGAATAACTGAAAATTTTTAGATACGCAAAATTCAAAGATTAGTATGGAGTTTATTATTTGTAAGTAGTTCTGTGTTCTCAATAATCACTGCAAGTTCTACATAGAATTTGGGAACACTAAAATGATAATCAAGAAGGAGAACAGGAGGTGTAATGCAGATCTCAGGTGGTGCTTCCATCATTTGAAGAAATGACGCATTTAATAGAGTCCCAGGAAGCAGCTGATTTTTCAGAACTCTGAGTCACACTGCATCCAGTTGTGAGTTCAAGAATTTTCCCATGGGATGATAAATGTATATTGTTGAATACTGTACATTTCAATTTATAGGGTACAGCAAGATCATGGTATCTTGAAATGTTAAGATTTACTTTTCTAGATTTTTCTTCCCCTTCCTTTTTATTCATATAATTCTTTTGATTCATATATTTGACACATTCATTCAAATCATGGATATTTATGATTATCCAGTCAGAAATATCAATCCACAAGTTTTTTTTCAAATGCAAAAGTGTAACTCTTGATCAAAAAAGTTATGTTCTAGAACTGGGAGATCATTTTCTACTGTTACAATGACCATTGGTGGTTTTATTTTGTTAGTTATAATGATATCGTGTTCAAGAATCAGCAGTGAGATTGGTTGCAAAAGACAGCAAGCTAAGTTTTAATCACTGAATTTCTTTTTTTAAAAAATCCCCTCCTTCATTAGATTTTTTTTAAAACAGATTTTAGCATATTAAAATTATGCTAGTCCTTCAATGGATTAAAAACTGTATCTCTAAGCATATATGTAATTGTTTATAATACATCATTAAGTATATTTAAATTAAATAAATCTATTTAGATATCAATCTAAAACTACACCAAGAACATACATGTGTATGAATTTAGACATAATGTTATGAATTTAAGGAGCTAATTTTTCATCCAGGTTAAGAAATTTTTACTATAGAGATGTTTGTTTTGAAAGTTACAATTTTCAATTACATCATGCTTAGTCCATCACAACTCCATAGCTTATTATACAGGATTTATCAGAGTGATTCATCAGAGTGATTTTTCCAAGAATACCATACTTATCCACTGCAATGAAAACAATCAGATATTTTTGTGTTTTAGCATAGTATATCATTTGACTGGTAGTTCATAGAACAGAAACATATAGATCAGGAAGAGTTGCTTAACACAATGCCTTTTATTCCTTTTCTGAGATATTTCACCACATTTTAAGATTGGGAGCTAGAGGGAAGATAGCTGTACTTTCAAATTTTTTACTGTCTTCTGGAAGAGATTCTGTAACATGTTTTTATTTGAAGTGATGCTACAAAACAAGTTCTTTTTTTTCCTCCCTCTTCTCAATCTGTTGAGTCTAGTTCACATGTTCTAGTTTTGGGAAATATAACCTCTAAACTAATAAAACAGACATATAGTTTATGCATTGTGAATGCTTTATGTCCTCTTGCATTTACTTTTGTAAAAGTAAAGGTATTATTCAAGTACGGTTCTTGAAGTGAAAATTAGTGACTTCAGGCAATATTCTTGACACACCAAAATATAATTCATTTGGACTATAAATTCTAAAAGGCTCAAGAATCAAATTTTGAGGGTTTAGGTATCCTGTATTTAGCATTGCAGACTTTGTACTGATATGGAAAGGTATTTTTTTACCCTCAACTTCGGTCTGGTTCAGTATTATTTTGAAAATAGCACATAGCTATATTCTCTGTATCCAAGGAATAGCCGCTAAATCTAAGAAGGTTGGTTTGGGAATACTAGAGTATTAACTGTACCAAATAAGCCTTATAGTCTTCTCAAGAGGAAATAAATCACCTGTTATGAGGAAGATGGGGGGAAACACTATTTATAAGCTCTACTCCCAGTGCAATGAAGAATCACTCACAACTTTAATCCATTTCCTCTAAGAAGCAAAAATCTTCTATGGTTTGGATCTTGGTATCTTTTGGTGTTGTTTGCATTTGAGGCCAGCAGACTAATTTCCAGTTTCAAATCTTGGGAAGATCTCTTCAAGTCTTTCCTTGTCTTCCTAATATCCACAGTGAAATGTCATCACACTTTTCTTCATAATCTCTCAGTTGTTTCCAGAACAAGGTAAATATCTTAGAGTGAAAAAAAAGCCCAAAAAGCACAGACACGTGTAAATGTACCTAACTTTGCTGGTTACATCTGCATTCTTCCAAAGTCAGTGCAACAACATAGACTGAACATTACCAGTACTGGTAAACTTTTTAAAATTAACTGGTAAAATTATTTTTGCCTATGCTTTGTATTGAATGTTGAATATGTACTATTTGACATGTTTTAGGCATAACTAGGGATTGAGGGAAGGAAAACAAGCTACAGTCCAGAGATTATTATCCTGTAAGGTATATGGGCAAAGTCAATTCATTTTGACTTTTTTCTTCTGCTGTGTTCTGCTTTTTTGAATACTCGTGATCTGGTCTGGTAGTGCCAAGAGTGTCTTGTGCCACAGTATGAAAATTCTGTTCTAAAGGAAGGGTAAGGAATGATTACTACAAGGTAGTAATTTTATTCCTACCTAGGAGCCACAATCTGAAAGGCCGGGCTGATAGTGAGGAGTTAAAGAAGTCACCAAGAAAGCTGTAGCACTCATTAAAGGCTGAAATGAGCTGTAGCAGCAAAAGAGTATTATCTCCAGTAAGATTTCTATTGCTGCTGTGGTCTATTCTGGCCCCAGAGACCAGTTCTGGTGTAATTTCACTCCATAGGAGGCCCTTCACAAAGCACTTTATGGTCCTTTAGCTGGGAGTAGGGATTTGCAGCCTACGTGTTTGGAACCTTCATCCTTCAACCAGCAAACATTTTTTTGTAAAACAAAAGCTAGAAATGGTCTTATTACTTTTAAAGAAATATCTTTTTCTCAAAAAAAAAATAAAAAAAAAAAAAATTAAAGATAGCCTTAAGAGGCATTATTTCTTTCAAAGTTTAGAAAGTAATTTAGATCCCACAGAGAAAAAATTTGTTGGCTTACTTTTTTTTTTTCTATATGAATACTTTCTTTCTGCATTCAACTGATCCATCAGTCAAATAGCTATGAAACCATGACTTGGAATTTCCAAAGATCATTTGAAATTATGGAAATTAACATGGATTATACTACAACAGAGATTAATCTCAGATTGGACTTCCATAAACTAGTGCCACTTTCATGAACTTTTTTTTATTATTCTACCATTCACCCATAAACTCATGCCTGATAGCAATCCCAGATGGTATACTTCCTCAGCCCTTCAGATTTCAGCATCTTTACAACTGGAAAGGCTTTCATATAAAAAGTCTCAGGCTTTAGACTAATAGCAAGTAAAGATTAAAAAGAAAGAACTGGCTTTTGTGCAAGTTAAAATCTAAGTGTTCTAAGATAATGTTTGCTATTTCTGTGATCTACAGCTGCTTTGAAAAATTCTAGAGTGTTGCAAGACAAACCTCTCTTAGGTCATGGCGCTCCAAGGTCCAACCAGGTGTTCCAGCAGAAGTGCACAGACAGTGCCCTGAGTTGGTTGCCCTCAGAACTGGTTAGCCTGGCTCAGTGCTACTGCTCCAGATTTGACTGACTTCTCTGCTGGCTTGCTCAGGAATGAGCTGAGCCTGTGTTTGGAAGCTCACCTTTTATTGGCCCCCTAATCCTGCTCATGCTCAGTGGGGGCCTGCCCTAATCAGGCACAGGTGGGCTTGACACAAGCTCATGCCCACTACCTGGTAATTAGTGGCACCTGGTTGCCTCATTGCCTCATTTCACTACACTAGAGAGGAACCAAAATACAAAAATACCCATAACTGTGAAAATCATTATTTTATTTTTTTTCATCCTTTTCAAAAAATATACAGAACATTTTAGGAAGACAGAGTTAATACTGCTCCAAATATTACAGAGGTTTCTAACAGTGATCACTGTGTCCACATTTAAGATCTAAGTTCCCTTCTATGAAGTATACAGGCAGGCTAATTCCAACCCCTGAATATTTTTTGTAGATATTCTATTTCCAATAAAGAAGCAAGTATAAAATCTATTAAATGCAGTAATGAAGGAATTCACTAATTCTATTAATGAGCTATAAACAGTATATTCTTCCTCATTATGTTCCTTCCTAAATTCTAAAAATACTTAAGATTTTTCTGAAGATTCATGATCAGTATATATTTAGCTTGATCCATTTTAAGAAGTATTTTTTAACAGTTGAAAAGTATCTTAAAAATCTGTCTTTCTTCTTTTGGAATACATTTCATTATTGAACAATAAATGTTTCTCTTTTAATCTAATACACTAATTTCAGGGTCATTCTAGCTGTTTAGAGTAATGTATTTCATTGCAAACATTTTACTATGATACATAGATTCAATATACGTTTTCAAGGAGAAAGAGTCTTTTCTTAAACCTGGTCTCCAGATGGGTTTTGTAAAATGGAAAGTTATCTGTAGAAATGAATGCTCCCAGCAGATACACAAGCATTTACTTTCATGTATGAACATGCGCATTGCCATGGTTCAGGCCCAGCTGGTATCAACCAGGCATCCACTCACTCAGCCCCCCACACCACTGTGGGATGAGGAAGAGAAAGACCAAATAAAAACTTGTGGATCAAGACAAGGACACTCAGTTATGGTCATAGGTGAAATAGATTCAGTCTGGGGAGAAAAATCAATTCAATTTATCACAATCAAATCAGAGCAGGACAAAAAGAAAACCGAATCAGATCTTAAATACCTTTCCATATCGCTCCCATCTTTCTGGGCCCAAATTACTTCACTCTTGATTGGCACAGAGGATGGGCAGGGGGGTGTTCAGGGTCAGTTCCCTACACGGTGTTTCTGCTGCTCCTTCCTCCTCAGGGGAGGACTCCTCACAGCCTTACCCTGCTCCAACATGGAGTCCCTCTCATGGGAGAGTCCAGGAACCCCTGGGACATGAGTCTCTTCCACGAGGTGCATCCCCTCAGGAACTGCTCCATCCTGGACTGCACACAGAGTCCTGACTGCTGAGGTAACAGTCACCTCCTCTGGCACCGGCTCCTCCACGACCAGATCCACATCTGCCCCTCCATGGTCCTCCATGGGCTGCTCCACTGAGCTCCCCTATGGGCTTCCAGGGGACAGCTGCCATCTCACCATGGGCTGCAGGGGAACATCTGCTCAGACACCTCCTCCTTCCTCACTGACCTTGCTATCTCTGCTCAGGTATTGCTTTCATGTCCTCCTCTCCTCCCCTCTGCTCTGCAGGTCTTTTTGCATTTTCCTTGTCTCCTCCTTTAATGTATTATTTGTAGAGGTGCATCCAGCTTCTCTAATCTGCTTGGCCTTGGCCAGAGGTGGGGCAGAATTAGAGCAGGGGAACTGCCAGCAGCTTCTCACAGGAGCCACCCCTGTCGCTCCTCCCTGTTACCAAAATTCTGTATCACTGACTCGAAACTGTATGTGTATTGCTAGTTTATTTCCCACTTCTGGCATACCAGTTCACATTCTGATTACCTTTTCTTTTTTTCTTTATTTTCATTATGGCTTATTTAACAATTTTCTTCAATTAGTTTTCTCTTTTATTCATTCTGTGTAATCATAATATTTCCAGAAGTATCCGTGGTTGAAACAATAATTATATGAGAAGAAATTTTGTTAAGTAGTTAGAATAACTACTGATTTGTAAATCCAGCCACATCAAGATTTTTTGTCTGTTTGTTTTTGCTTTTTTTTTTTTAGTCATGGACAACTCAATATGTGACCATGAAATGACAATTGGTACAATTCCTTAGGTACCTGTATTAATATGTAGTATTATGCAGTATTGTAACTTTTCATGTCTGGTTTTAGTTATTTAATTTTATAAAAGTGAAAATAAATGTAACTTCTTTTTTAAAATTAAAAAATTATTTAAAATAACTATTATAATGTTACCAATATAATATTCTTTATTTGAGAAAGGCTCAGTAATTTTCTACCTTGTGACAAAAGGTGTAAAAAGAGCTTAGAATCCATTTTCAAGATACTTTAGCAAATACTTAGTTTATGCTTTCTTTTATTTAGCAAGAAAAATTATTAAACCATCCTATGATATTGCTGTGCTATGAAAACATTAGTGTTTTTTATATATGTCTTTCTCAATGTTAATTTTTGTGGACCATTTTAGTTGTAATTATTTACATTCCCCTTGCCACTAAAGCCAGCCTTTTCCCCCTTTCTGTTACACATGCAAATAATGAAGTGTGACAGGCATATTAATAATTCATACTGAGTCACATTTGTAAGGTATTTGATGAAGCACCATACTGGCTCTTAATTTAGACTCACTAGGCAGTAATATCACACTGACTGTGAGAGTTATAATGGCTGGTGAGAGAACAGGATGTCATGTGAAGGTCTGAACATGAACTGTACAAATTTGGAAGATACATTTTAAAATCCTTTCTGACATTCTGTGGAGAGCAAAAAATATTTTATCAGACCTTATATTTATTAATTTATTTGTCTAAAGATACCATGTCTGTATATGTTTGAGTAGATACTTTTCCTGGTCCTCCATGGCCATGAGATTTTCTTTGTAGCCTTCATTACACTGTGGCTTTTCCTCACTTTACTTTACTTGACTTTAGCTCTCAACCTTACCACAATCTTTACATCACTTTTCAGATTGTCTTTCTTAATAATTTTTCAGGAATGAAGGCAAGCATTGAGAATGTTTAGATTTAAGAAATACGTGCCTATGAGACCCTTCACTAGCACAGTGCTTCTTGTCTGTGAAGTATTGAAACTTTGTAAGATATTAAACTCTACACATTATGTGAAATTTCTGGTGAAATGACTTTCTGATTCTAATCAAGGCATCTCATTATTAACTCAGTAGAAATAATAAAGGACACTGATAACCTTCAGGAAAGAAAATTCATGAAACCTATCTTAGCCTACCCCAATGTGTTAACAGTCATGTATGGCTCAGAACTTCTCAAAATCAGCACTCTGAAACAAAACTTGCAGTTGTTCTCCCATTCAGAAGAGGAGCATCAGAAGCATCAGAAGATGCCCATAGCTGCTGTGAGTTCTAGGAATCTGCTATACATTTATGAACTGTGCATTGAAATTATATAATCAGTGCAAAAATACATCCTCAAGGTATTTATTTCTCTAGACAAAGTTTGGGTCTTCTCACACTTCCCTTGTTCCTTGGCTAACAGCTAACATATCCTCTGTATAAATGCTGTAAAGTTTCTTTGAGTGACGTATGTTTTATTACCCATCCTCCCCATATCCATTCATAAGTGCTCAGTACTCCAGTTATCAAGAAGAATTAGTCAAAATGATAAAATTAATCAACATGAAAATTTCTATAGGAAGAAATAAAATTTATGAAATAAACTTATTCATTAAATTAAATTCACTTTTATATAAAAAAACAAACTTGGAAAACTTTGATAAATAACCTGAAAATTATTTGAATTATTGAACTGATAATAGAAAATTAAATATGATAATCTTGTTTGCTTTTAAACATCGTCACTTAGATATCAGATTAATCTTGGTTATTTTGTTGACATAGTAAAGTGTTCTCCATCGTGCTGCAGTAAGCTTCATCTTTGTCTTACATTAAAAAAAAAAGAAGCTTCAGTAACATATACACAAAATACTAAAGGGAAGGAACTCTTAAAGAATGACACTACAGACCAGTGGTGAGACCACTGACAAGACAGAGGTAGAAAACAACATGCACTGGCAATAGAATAATTTTTAAATGGTAGAATACTGTCTTTAAGTTAAATGAGTTGAATATTTTGAGCACAAAATATTCATCTAATTTAACAGAAAAATAAGACTAAGGATCTTGCACATCATGCTTTAGATGATCTTTTACTTGTACTTGGAGGATTCCACTGTCTACTGGTTATGAAAGGCCCTAATGATTAGATTAGATGAGATGATGAGTGGTGAACCGCAGAAACCACCTGAAGTGTACAGATAATTAGTGCTGGCAATACACAGTGAATGTGACTGCCTTGCACAGTGAAGAAAGGAAATGAAGCATCCCTGTCTAACCTCAGCCATTTAACTAACCTGTCCTATTTAGAAGAACAGATATCAAGACTCTCCACAAACATGGGAAACCTAGGTGTCTCCAAGTGGTGACTTGGAGTGGTGACTGTTCAGACTTAAGGTCTGAACAGAGCTGTTTATATGACTGCAGAAATCAGGGTTTCTGTAAACAAGCAGCACTTTCTTCTGATGACACACATCTGAAATTTTTTGTTTAAATAGCTGAAAAATGTAAGCACTGTGTCAGATACCTTTTGATAAGCATCTTTTCTTACAGCACAACTTAGTTACAAGCTGATATTCCCCACAGTACACATGACTTCTTTAAACCTGGGGAAGAATAGAGGCCTGTTGCTTCTTGGTGAGGATTTCTGTAACTCTTGAATCCACAGTTCTTAAATTCAGGACCCACTGTAAATTATGCTGCGTTTATGTTAATATTTACATATCTCTTTTGAAACTGTAAAAAATAAAAGGATATTTCAAGTCTATGGGGAAAAATAAACCTCTCATCAGCAGACTTTAGCAATAACAAAAATCCAGGAAAAGAGGAGTTTGGTTACCTTGCCACAGAAAATCCTCTTATGGAATTCTTTCTCTGTCAGATACAGCATGTCTGCTCTTTTAAAACAGATTTTCTATATAGTTCTTTTCTTATATAAAAATATGAATTTGGATTCTTCTGTGTCTGTTCTGAATACAAACAACTGAAATAACTGCGTTATTTTTTGTGAAAGAAAAATATTTAAACTTTATTACTAATCCAGGGGCAATTTAAAAGATAAATAGGGAGAGTTCCCTTTTTACCTGAAATAGTCTTAATTCAGCTTTACTATTCTGGTTGAAGAACACAGAAATATAAAATGTAAAAACAAAATGTAAAAAGAAAATGGCTATTACAATTTAAAAACTCATTAATTAATATTCACTAGTTTGCATGAAAAATCACAGGACAATGCCTCAGGTTTCCCACATTATTTTTCTCCCAAATATAGAAAATGGAATAGAGTTAAAGATTTGTGTTAAAAATAAGAACTGGGCAACAAGGCTTTCTTCAACCAGAGCTGAGGGATAAGATTATTGAAGCCAGTGACACTGCCAGAGCAGTTCTGGTTTTTTTTAGAACAAATAAAAATAACATATATTATTTTCACATCCCTAATATTTTTAGCCTAAATCTGATTAATTGGTGTTGTCAAAAAAGAATTGCCCCAAGAGCTTGGGACAGTGCAAATGCAGAATGTGTTTATTATTTCTGTGTAACACGTGCTCTGATTAAAAGTCAACATCAACACCTTATAAACTGTTTACAATATCTCATCTTTTCATTGAAAATTGGCATAAGTATTTAATAAAAATCAGTTGAGGAATGAGCATAGATTTGTGACTAGAAGTACTTGGAGCAGGGTATATTTTTTACTTCACTAACATCATGTAGGGATTATTTTATTTTCTATATAAACACTTAAGATGCTAGATTACTTAGAAAGTGTGCATGTCTAGAAGTGTTTAATATCCTCAGTATTGCAGAAACCTCTCTATAAAAGGCATTTAATCCACTTTTTTATTTTCAAATATGTATTTTATTTCTAAGAAGATGAATATAAGAGCTGATTAAATTCGGGGCTTAAAAAACATCCTTTGTATCCTCTTATCAGGCAGACATCAGGTTTAAGGATGTATTTATTTTTATATATATTTTATATTTCTTTAACAGAATTCTAGGATAGATCATGGTCATATATTATTGTAGTGCCTTAGCACTTAAAAGAATCTTTTCTGAAACTGTAAGATGTCAGAAATCATAAACAACCATGTACATTTCCCTAATGATGTTCTGTGAGATGTAAACTGTATCTCATCAGGGCAATAATATGTTCTTGCATTATATTGTATCTCTATCTTTTACCCGAGAGATTACTTTGAAAGAAAAATGTCCAAAAATGCTGAATTGATTTGAAAATGTTGGAATGTGGCTAGATTTTGGGAAAAAAAAATAATAAATAAATGAATTTTGTGGTATTCCTAACATATTGCAACAGTGTATATTTCAGAGAGGACCAAAATCTGAGTTTTAATCATCATTTAATCTCTAGTATCTCCTTATGGGCAGTATTTTGTTTTTCCAGTACTGCCCATAAGTTTTGAGATAATTTTTACTGAAAATAATGTTTTTCATTTTATTTAAATATTACACATTAGTAAACATCATAAGTAGGAAACCAGTAACTAAAAAAAAAAATTCAAATCTACATTAGTTGCTTAATTCTAATAAATTAATATTTTGTAAAATGACTAAAAAACTATTTACAAAAGGCTTTAAAATTGTACCAGCTCTTTAAAATTCATGGAGTTCTCTGTGCATACAGATCAATAGCATTCTAGTAGATGATGCCATAGTCATTCAAGCCCAAGGGGATAAATTTAGTAAAACAATGAGATTAGATACATAAATTTGCTGATCTTACTTAAATCATGAAATATGTATGTCAATACCTCCAATAACTGTTGAGTCACACTTGTTGAGTCAAGAAGGTGTTCTTTTTTTCTCATTGAGTACCTGCTAAAATACTTGGAAATCTTTCAATTTAGCAAGAATTTACACAAAACAAACACTATCCATATGTTTTGTAGACACAATTTCTAATTACTAATTTACATTATTTTACATAAAAACTTAATCTTACAAGGGATATACTCAATATATCCCTTATTGTCCAAAATTTTTGTTTTAATTGTGAATTATACTTAGTTACAAATATCTAGTTAGATATGCTTGATTTCACATTTTCTATTTCATTTCACAGAAACTTAATAAATAACTGATATCTGAAGTGAAAGCTAATACCCAGTGTAACTTTGATGTTTGGTTTGGGTTTTTGTTATAAATTGCAGGTTTTAACAACTGATAAAAGAAAAAGCTGGCAAAATATACCAAGCTCATTTATGATTTTTGGGTGTTCAGAGCAGTCAAGATTTCTACTTTTGCTTGTCTCGTTTGTGATCTACTGACATTAAGCTTTACTATTTTTTTTTCTTCTCATAATTTTACATGTTTCTGTCATTTTAGAGAAGGTTATACTGGTGAAGGTTAAGAAGCTGGCATCATGTTTTCTGTTTAACATTTTTTCCCTGACATAATGAACATCTTTTCTCTACTTCTGCTACAGTCAGCACTGACCAGGATCTAATAAAGCAAGGTCTTTAACAGCTTAAAATTGCTCATGACATTATCTTGTCAGTTGTATTAGACCTTGAATGATACAGACTGAAAATCTTTCAAGAACATTTTGATAGAGTGGCAGAGTATTTATAAAACCAGCAAGAATTTTAAATTATGTTCAGAGACATAAAATAGCACAAAAGTATGTGCCCAGAGCCATACTATTGGATCCTATGTTCTACGGTATTTTTTTACAAGGTTAAGTCTTGGTAACTTTTCAGTATAATATGCATTGACAGCACAGTTTCATTCCCATACATTCAAAAGCTTAAAGAATATATTATAGCATATTTTAAAGAAGCAGCTTTCTGTATGCTTTCCTATTCTTTCTTAGTAATAAAGCATACAACATAGCTTATTAATGTTGAATCTGTCACCTAAGTTCTGTAAAGCCTTAGGATGTTTATAAATTTAAGAGCATTGAGATGAGAGGAAGTATTTTTGAAAGTACCCCAGAAAAAGTATATAAAATATATTTCTAGTCCTGTTTGGGAGGAGGTACTGTTTTTTGCAAGATTACTATGAAAATTAAACATGCATAAAAAATTATGCAGAAAATATTAAGCTGAAGACCACACCAGGAAAGGCAGAATTACTAGACATATTGATGAAAGTTCAAAGTAATATCACTAAATTACTCATATTCTAAACTCAGATTACATCACTTCATGTAAATTTTCTTCTTTAAATCTTAATTTCTTTTAAAAAGAAAAGCTGAAAAATATGCATCTCAGGTTGTTGTGCATGTTTGTAAGATTATTATCTGATATAAAGAAGTAAAGATATTAATAATAAAATTAAAATAACTTGTTTGAAGAAAAAAAAAGTGACAGTGGCGATTTATCAGCAGCAGCAGCAGCATCACCAAAGTGAAAGTTGAGAAAGAAAAGGTTCTTGATGTTCAAGACTGCATGGACTTTATGAAGGCAAATTATACCCCATTACTTCAAATTCTAGTTTCAAAGAAACACATATTATAAATCTTAAGGAAGAAATACTATTTTTAGAATGTGCCCAATATATGCAGATGCAAGTCTAAAGAAAGTATTGATACAGACAATATTACCTCATTTAGTGTCCAATAATATGATTATTTTAATAGAAAGGGAAAAAAGAAAAAAGAAGAGGAGAGAAAAAAAGAGAAGAGAAGAGAGTAAGAAAAGAAAAGAAAAAAATAAAAAAAGAAAAGAGAAAACAGAGGAAAAGACAGGTTTTAATTTTAATTGGTCACATTCATTGTCACCAACTTCCAGGTATGCTTGAAAATAAGTAGTGAAATCCAACATCACAACCAGACTCCCATAGGAAGATATGCTGGTTTTAATTTTTTTGGTAACATTCATTTGTAGTTGGAACATAAGAGAGTAGACTTCAGTATCGATTATAGTCCTCCATCATTTCCATTTAAAATGGGAATTCACTTAATGTAACAAATTTTCTGTTAATTTTTATTTAGAATATCCTTTATTTATCTCTTTCCGTTGCAATACAAATATCCTTTCCATTTGCAATACAATTGGAGTTTTCACTCATGTAAAAGTGAATTTACTTTTTTTAAGAAAGATTAATTTAAAAAAAACAGGCAAAATTATGAAGTTATCTTCATCAGTCAGGGAGATATTTTATTAACATTAAGGATTTTATTTAGCCAGGATTAAGGATGGTACATAGGAATCGCTGTATTCCTATAACTGCAGGACTGATAACCACCTGGTACTTCCTGGCTAAACTTGTGCCCTTCACAAACACATTTTGAGATTATAGATGGTCTCTTAGATATCTGTATTCATGTCCATCTGTTCATATGGCATTATGCCTACATGCAAGTCAATCTTTTCACTAATTCACTGGTGCTGGACATCAATATCTGTCTGAAAAAAAATATGTCAGTGACATCAGTTTTGTCCTGGACTATCATACCACTTCACATTCATACCACTTCACATATAATTGAAGACTGAAAAAATGACATCTTTGAATCAATATTAGGCAGATTACTCTGGTGACAAAAAAAAAAAAAAAAAAAAAAAAGTAACTTTGATACCATCACATGGTACCATTAGCTGCAATTCCATTATGTTGAGGTTTAATTTTGAAAGAATGCTTCTATTGAGTCTGGCTGGGATGAAGTTATGAAGATAAGTTTCTTCACAGTAGTCCTTATAATACCGCACTTTGTACTCAATGCTACATCTGTACAACTGCTGGTAAGAGAGCAACGTTTTGGCTGCTGCTGAACAGTGTTTCAGAGCATCAAATCTCTCTCTTTTTTTTCTCCTCCTCACTCAGTCAGCATGCTGGGCAAGAATTCAGAATGGGGCACAGCTGGGACAGCTGTCCCTGACTGACCAAAAGGATATTTATGAACATATACCACATGACATCATGCTCAGCAATAAATACTTGGGCAAAGGAGGAAGAGGAGATGGTTTTTGTTATGGTTGTCTTCCCACATAACTGCTTTGCCCTGCTTCTAGGATGTGAAATAACTTCATGTTGATGGGAAATAATGAAAGAATTCTTAATCTTGATTTGTTTGCACATACATATTATGCAATGAATATGCACACTTTTTTCTTTATAGCATCCCAGGCACTAAGAAATTATTTAGTGGTACACTGTTTAACTTCTGGAACCACAGACTGGGATCAAAATCAAGACAAAATAGCCATTTATTTTCATGTCTATTTTATCATGCTCTTTGCAACAGAACTGCCATTTACATCCTCTTAAAATGCCTTTTTTAATGCAGATCAGATAGTCCATACATAATGATGCAAAGGAATTTCACACCACCATTTTTAAGCTATGAAGAAGCAAGTTAAACTACTTGCTTTTAAAGGACTTATAATGGAAACTTTTCCTGAGAAGGGGCATTTGGTTGTATGTTGCTAGACATTGGAGTAGTCCCAGCCCCTAAGTTCTTTCTAGTAGCATATATTTCAGTAAAAAACCATACCTTACTCTAGCAACAACTTACAAAGTTGTCTAAAGCCAGAGATAAGTCAGTCAGGATAAGTTGTCTAGGACTGAAACCATCGGATATGCAAGGTATCCTTATCCCTCAGCACCACCCCTTGGGAAAAGAAGGACTTACAGTAACTCTATTTTGTGAACAGAAACTGAGTACTTACAAAACATCTAATGGGATTGAGTTTGATTCTTCTAAAGCAACAATCCAAAGAATATAATGTCAAAAATACCCATGAGAAACACCAAGTATAGTCTCTTAAAACTCTGTCCCTTAAATAGTAAGCAATGAGTTCATAGAATCATAGAATCATAGAATCATAGAATCATAGAAACATAGAATTAGCCGGGTTGGAAGGGACCTCAGAGATCATCTAGTCCAGCCCTTGACCCACCGGAGCAGTTGCTAGACCATGGCACTGAGTGCCACATCCAGTCTTTTTTTAAATAGCTCCAGGGACGGAGAATCTACCACCTCACCGGGCAGTCCATTTCATAGCCTAATCACCCTCTCCGTGAAGAAATTCTTTCTAATATCTAACCTAAACCTCCCCTGGCACAACTTAAGACTGTGTCCTCTTGTCTTGTTGAAGGTCGTCTGTGAAAAGAGTCCAGTTCCCACCTCACTACAGCCTCCTTTCAGGTAGTTGTAGGCAGCAATGAGGTCTCCCCTGAGCCTCCTCTTCTTCAGGCTGAACAGCCCCAGCTCTCTCAGTCTCTCCTCATAGGGCCTGTGCTCGAGTCCCTTCACCAGCCTGGTTGCCCTCCTTTGGACCTGTTCCAGGACCTCTACATCCTTCTTAAACTGAGGGGCCCAGAACTGGACACAGTACTCGAGGTGTGGCCTAACCAGCGCTGAGTACAGGGGAAGAATCACCTCCCTGGACCTGCTGGTGACGCTGTTTCTGATACAGGCCAGGATGCCATTGGCCTTCTTGGCCACCTGGGCACACTGCTGGCTCATGTTCAGTTTCTTGTCAATGCAGACTCCCAGGTTCCTTTCTGCCTGGCTGCTCTCCAGCCACTCTGTGCCCAGCCTGTAGCGCTGCATGAGGTTGTTGTGGCCAAAGTGCAGGACCCGGCACTTGGCCTTGTTGAACCTCATCCCGTTGGAATCGGCCCAGCTCTCTAGTCTGTCCAGGTCCCTCTGCAGAGCCCTCCTGCCTTCCAGTTGGTCCACACTTCCTCCCAGCTTGGTGTCATCTGCGAATTTGCTGATGATGGACTCAATCCCTTCGTCTAAGTCGTCGATAAAGATATTAAACAGAACTGGGCCCAATACTGATCCCTGGGGGACACCACTAGTGACCGGCCGCCAACTGGATGCAGCCCCGTTCACCACCACTCTCTGGGCCCAGCCCTCCAGCCAAGAAGAGTACATAAACCTTACTATGTTTTGTCCCTACTCCATAGGCAGACAAAAAGCAGAGATAAATTTCCAAGTTCCTTGATAAATGTCTAGGTGTCAGTTCAAAAGAAGGTTATTAAATATAACAATCAAGCAAAAGGAGAAAAATGTCAATAGTAATACGGATCCTTCAGTGTGGAACATACTTTTGTATTTGTGAAGACTCTGTCCTGCTGAATTCTGAAATCAGATTTCTTGGCTGCTGACAAGTACAGCACCATAAGTAAAGTGAAAATGTCTAGCATTTTGCAGCAGCAGTACTACTCAGAAGCCTATTATAATCTATTGCTTTCTGAATGAAGTACTATCAATTGATCAGAAAACCTGCAAGCCTCTTTCAACTCTGCTTTGAACCAAGTTAGGCAGCAGCACTTCTGCAGTTCCATCAGCTGGCAATGCAGCACTTCAGTAGCAGCTTGCTCTACAGTTTAATCACATTCCAGACACATTCTTCCTAATCCTAGGAGTGCTTCAGAAGCACAGCCTTAATGGCAATAAAAACTAAGCTAGTGATCTTCCAGATTTCAAGTAGTCATGGTTACACTTACAGCTATAGTAAGTTTTGGCTGTACCTCATGTGGAAATTAGTTGAGAAACTTCACTATTTTAAAGAAAATATAGTTCCTATGAAGTTAAGAAATTTGAGACAAGGCATAATTATATTCCCATTCTTGATTAGAATTTTTTTTAGAAATAGTTAAAAGTGATATGAAATTATAGGTGAAATAAAATAGTCACAGACTAAGCAATGCTACTTCCTCAGCTGAAGCACTGGTATATCCAGTTATGTTTCATGATTTATGAAATGTATGGTTAAAATTAAAAATACTAGGATAACATGAGATACGCTGAAAGATTTTTCATGCCTGAAAAGAGATTAAGAAAATTGAATGAGATACTTGAGACTGTAGATATTAAAAATTATAATAAAAATAATATCTTTCTTTTCTGTCTTTCCCAGTTAAAAAAGCATCTAGTAAATGCTTGTAATACAATGGCAGTAGAGCCAAAATTCAAATAACCAAAGGGTCTATAGAACATAACATAATCTTTTGAAGGGGTTTTGTGGGGCGAGTTTGTTGTGAAGAAGATCCTTGTAATTAACAAGGGTAATTGAATTATTAATAGGAGGTGCATCAGAAGCAAGCCTGTGGTTTCATCTTTAGGAGCTGCTGCTACCAGGTAGGTTTTTGTTAATTTAGTTATTATGATCAAAGCAGAACTTACGTTTTTTTGTATATGATGCTTTTTCAGCTTGTTTAACTCAGTTTTTAAAAACATATTATTTACATTTATCATAGAAAACATTACCGATCAAACACTTTCTTGGCTTGAAATAATAAAAAACATTGAGAAAATATTCTTTGCAGAATAAAACTGTTATTGTTTAAAGTAGGCATAAGCTATGTTTTAGAAATAATTAAAAATACAATTGGGAGTAAGAAAGAGGTAATATATAAGCTGCTAGTATAAAATATTTCAGAAGTGGAAAAGGCTTTATTTTCAGGGGGAAAAAAAGGAGCAGTGTCCTGATCACTGAATTTAGAAATTTAAACCTTCTTGTTTTCTGCCCAGAAAACATTTTTTTAAATTTCTTGTTTCATTCATTCTTGATGTTTTACACCTTTTTTTCCCCCACCATTTGAGCAGAATAAATATTTAAAGATACAATATTCAAAATACTCCATTAATCTTCCGTTTCATTTTTACATAAGGCTACACCTCAGATACTTGGGATGAATTGCAGGACTTTCCACATTGGATCCTGTATAAAGCCACAGAATCACAGAATCATCAGAGTTGGAAGGGACCCCTAGAGATCATCCAGCCCAACTCTCCCACTAAAGTAGGATCACATTACACAGGACTGCATCCAGGAGGGTTTTGAATATCTCTAGAGAAGGTGACTTCACAATCTCCCTGGGCAGCCTGTTCCAGTGCCTTGCTGTCCTTACAATATAAACAGAGAAAATAAAAACAGGAGCATCAGAAATTAAGTTTTGTCTCCAAAGTCACTAAAGCACATACCAGGGTCAATAAAATACGCAAGGTTTCCTCTTGTCCAACTTATTATTCTATCATTGAATCATGATGTTTTTGCTTATTACATCTTTGTTTTTAATAACTGTTTGCAATATGGTATAAATAATATTGTTTATTAGAGCAGAATTCTCACCCTGTCACAATGTCAACATGAACACTGCACTTCACCCTGACATTTCTATGAAGCAATAAGGGAAAATGCATAAATCATTGGAAAGAGTGTTCCTTAATGCAGTTACGTAGATGTCAAACCTTTCCCTTTTCCTAGAGAAAGAGCTCACATCTTCAAACTTTTACTGTCTCCAGAGCACTTGAGAATGATGTCAGTGCCCCAGCAGAGTATGTGACGTCTTTTTCTGATGACTTAAGGCCAGCTAGCCACTGAATCAAACATCATGAGACACCTTGGAATGTCCCTTTTTAGGACTCAGTCTTGCAAAATTTATTTTCTTTTTTTTTTTTTAGCTTGAAGGTTATTTCAAGAACAGATGGAAACTGGAAACATCTGAAGACCATTTCTTAAAATGTTTTGTTCACACCTTCACCCTGCTTTGCTTTGCAAACCAAAGTTTATAGGGGACTGAGACAGTCTGAACATTTAAAGTGGAAATATCTTTACATTCCTCATGTTTTGTTCTTAAATTTCTTGCTGTTTGTTAGACCTATATACAGAAATGTATCTCCTATTAATAATTCAATTACCCTTGTTAATTACTTGGCATGAGAAAAATTTCTATACATTAAAATTGTGCAAGTAGTGTTGTCAGTGGTGACAGAAAAATCATCTTCAAGACTGGAAAACAGTGCCAAGGCCCTGACTCTGTATTTTCAATGGTTAAAAATATTTCAGTGGTTTAAAAGGTGGAGTCAAAATCACAGTAACTGGAGTAGGAGCTCTAAAATGTACTCTTTTTAATTCTTATTGTTTTATTCTTATTGTATTATTCTCATTTTTTTAATTCTTATTGTAATTTTAGTTATTCATGAGCATATCCAGTTATTTATAGAATCAGAGTAATAGGTTGGTTTGGCTTGAAAGGGATATCTGATATTAGCTAGTTCCATGTCCCCTGCATGGGCAGAGACACATCCCACTACAGCAAAGTCCCATCCAACCTGGCCTTGAGCCCTTCTAGGGATATGGCTGAAGTGCAACACTTCCTTCAGAGCGCTGATAACATCACACAGCTTGGCATTTCATCAAACTTGCTGAGGGTGTACTCAGTTCCACTGTCCATGCCAGCAATAAAGATTTTAAACAGCATCATCTTAGTACTGATCACTGAGGAACACATTTAATCCAAGACACCAAAACAAACTGAAAGAAAAAAAGGTGGTTTTCATAAATACTAATGGCTGAATGTCTCTTAATGACTGGAAATGGTTCGTAGATTTGGGTTATGAAGGTGTCTACTATTTTATTTATTTAAAGATTTATTCTCAGGAGGAATGGAAACTCATGGAAAAAAAGTTAACTAAAATTGATAAAGAAAACAACAAACTGGAAAAGATGGCAAATGAGAAGATTTAGAAATATCGATAAAGTGTCAATGCCTATCAACATCAAAGTTACAGTGTCCTTATCTTGGTTGATTTAAGTTTAATTCGTTCAGAAGAAACCCAAAAACATTTTGACCCAATTAACTTACACTGAGGGGCAAACACTGACTGAGGTTCCATTCTGGCATCTTTATATCCACAAAAGGTTCAGTATCATTTGAGTAAAAGCGAAAGATTTCGAGTTTGTTTTTTGTTTTTTGGGTTTTTTTAAAGAATTTTAGAAATAAGGTTTTCAATAGTATTCAAGAACCTTCCTTCTGAAGTTCCTTAAACAATGCCTGGTTAACCTCTAATTAGCTACCTTTTTTTTTCTATTTTATTTCAAATTTGTTACTGAGTTAAGTAAGTTTCACTAACAATTTCATGATAGATACATCCCTCACTGATACTCATTCTTTACAGAATGAAACTAATTATCTTCTAGAATACTAACCTATTTTCCCATGTATATCCAGTAATATTTCAAAACCATTACATTGTGGAGGTTTTTTGGTTTTTTTACACATATGGCATCAGTGCAGATGGATAAGCAAGTATAATCTTGCCTGTACAAATCTTTGAAGAAAAAGTGTGTGCACCAGGCTGTATGAAATGTGGTGTACTTACCTTGAAGAGATAAAGATGAAGGATTCAACTAAACCTGGCCATTTGATCCTGAGGCTTCCTGGGAGACAAAAGATTTCAAGCTACTTGCTCACACGGGTAAGCTATCAGCCTGCAGAAAAAGCTAAACATCCACTGTTGTTACATCTGAATGTTCAGTTGGTGCTTTTTAAATTCACTATTATCCCTGAAGAAAATGCTTTCTGCTAACCATTGCAAGTATCTCAGTCATTTCTAATTCTCCTCAGTTTGACTTACTGAAAATCTCACCTTACTTTACATTCTCTGCCAGAGACTAAAATAAGGATAAAGAGAAGGGTGTGCAACCCCTAACTCTGTTCTTTAAGATATTAAATTTGTCATATGAATTATGATTATATAGTACTAAATACATAGAGAAAATTATATATTCACCTGTAACTATTGATTAAAAGCTGTGAAAAACATAAAGGTTTCAACCATACATACAAGAAATATTGTCTACTGATTTCCTAAAAAAATATGTGTGATGAACTACTGAAGTCAAATAACCTTGAAATTTTCTTTGTTCATTTGAACAACTCCGACTAGTTCAGAAGTAATAAATTTGTAAAGATGCTAACTGCAGAATTTCTGACTAGAGTAATTTGAATGACAAATGACCTTCTTGTCCCTGGTATATACACTGATCCTACCAACCCAAAAAAAAAAAAAAAAAAAAAAAAAGAAAAAGGAAAAAAAAAAAAAAGCCACAGCTTTTAATATTAAAGGAAAAAAATGGATTTAAAAGAAAGAGTTAAATAAAATACCCAACCAAATGCTTCATATAGCTAATTTTAATTGATGGCAGCATAATTATAGTAGCAGAATTATTATAAAGACTGAACTATGTGGAAAGAATTCATCATACAACACAGTATATGAAGAATTCTCAAAGCGGTAAATGATGTTTGGTTGATTCTAGTTATTCATGAAGGCTTTTGCTGAATATATGTAACATATGACTTTTTTGGAATAAATATAGGCAATAATGAAAAAGGAGGAACAAAACTATTAAGAACCCTAAGACAGCTGAGGCATTGTGATACTTGAATATCATAACCTCCTTGTCTTAAATGTATTGTAATTTTAAGTGATATTTCTACTGATTTTAAGTGACAGTTTGTTTGTTCTTTCCCTTGAACTAAGTTATAAAAAAATTCCAAGTGATAAGGACAGAAAAGAGAAAAAACCCAACATTATTTTTATTTAAAACAGTCGGATAATCTGTAGAAACCCCACAAATGTACTTGTAATATTTTAACAACTTTATACCTATTCTTTACCATTGTCCTTGAACGTTATAACGAATCCCTGTTCATTTATTCATTTATTTCAAGGGACCCCAAAGGGTAAGCTTAAACGTATTCTTCATTTTGTTAATAAAAGATACTTCATAAGCCTGTACTATATGCAAAGAAAATTTAAAAATTAAAAAGAAAAAACAACAACAACAAATAAAGTAACAATAATAACATTTGGATTTAGGATTTAGGACTGTTTGTCTATTGGAATTTACTATTGTAAAAGACAATAAAAAAGATCTGAAACCTCATTTCTCTTGCCTATATTCCCCAACCACAAAGCTATAGGATACATTGACACTCTGTAAATCTCCCAGGATCTTCACTAATAGCTACCACATTTTATGAGGTTTAGCAAAGTTAAGATTTTCAAAGGGATTGTAAGCATTATTTTTTCCTAGTCACCAGGATATATGATCCCACACATACTGTAGCTCTGTCTTAGTATCTAAATAAATATAAAACAGAAGATGACAGCAGGAAGGATTAAGAGAACATCAGCTCAGAAAAACTATCATCTGAAGACTAGAAAACTACTTTGAAAAATAAGAAGCTGAAGCTCAAATGTCTGTACAACACCAAGAAATTTTTTTCAAGTTCTTCACAACTGGCAAAAATTTCAGCTGAAACAATTAGGCTTACTTCTTCATATTAAAACAAAATGAAAATAAAACAGAAAAACACAAATCTTAATAAAGTGGTAGAAGAGTAAAATCTTCAATACATAATCTTAACTACTTTTGGTCATAAAACATCACATAATATTTGTCATACTTAATCAGAGATAATTTCCTGCCTGTGTAATGCTTTCCTATTTTGAGACATGAAACTATTAGCTTTCTTTCAGTAACTGTTGGGTATTGGTGGTTACTGTTAAACCTGTAAAGATTCATCTGAGCAGTTCATCATGGATAGCATGTGGATTAAAGAAGAGCCAAAGCCCCAAACCACATTTTGCACTATTTTTTTCCCTATAGGTAGGTGGATAATAAAGAAGGAGGGTCTCCACATGACTTAATTAAAGGTACTGTCTTCTGAGTTGTCATGCTTTGATGTATTTCAGGGAGATCTGCTGAAGAGTAAAATCAGGATTTTAAGGAGAGCGAACTTTCAGATTATGGAATTAGTGGATGATATCCCCCCTAAACCTGCTCACAGAAGATAAAGGAGTAGAAGAGAATAGACTGTTCTTTAAAGAAATCTTAGTGTGCAATAAGTCAGACAAGGAAGGCAGGAAAATAGAGTGTCAAAAGGTGTAAAAGCAAGTGTAAAAAGCAAGTGCACGGTGTAGAATCCTGAAAAAGAATCCTGAAAAGAATCCTGAAGACAGCCACCTTGACAAAATTAACATTGTGTTTGGGTGGAGGCCTCATTCAATAAGCCATCTGGACTCTCTTCTCTCAAGGAGACCTCCATTTGGGTAATTACCCTGATAAACAGGGCCTTATTCTAGCAAGAGCAGCCCCTTCTTTAGTAGCAATCCAATAAACTGAACACTGTCCTTGCAACACTGTCTTTGCTACCCTGACAGGCAGGACACTGTCCTCATTCTATAAGGGACGGGGGCAGGCAAGCTGTATCCCTGTGTAAGGTCACTGAAGAGGGCACATGCACAGAAATAAGGGTTATTGCTGCATCATCCCATCTGGAGGGGCCCTAGTGAACACCTGACTGTTCAAGATATACCAGAGCTCCCCCCAAAAAGGTGGGGTCAGGCAGCATACAAGAGGAACACTCAAAATGCTGGATGATTTCCTGCCATCCAAGGACCTGAAGACCCAAGATCATCCCTAGATCCAAGGGTGGTGATATCTTTCCTATCTTTTCTTTCTCTCTCTGTTTCTAACCTTATATCAGCACATGAGGGTAACAGAGTTTCTAACTTTGTTTTCTACCCATTGCTTTGTTAAATTTTATTAGTTGTAACCTGTTGTTTTGACAACTATCTTAAATTTTGCTGAACTGTAATCCACTACTTTGAAAATACCACAATTTATAATTCTGCTAGTTGTAATCTGATATGTTTAATAATCTTACTTTTAAGTAAAATTGTGCTTTTATACAAACCTCCTGGGTAATAATCTTACTTCTAGTGTACCATGCAGAGAATTCCCAAGCTTAATCTCGCAGAATAGGTTGTTAAAAAATTAATCAGAGGAGGAGGGTTTTGCCCAGCTGCACCCAGGCTCCTCTCTGAAGGACTTCTGAAAGCAAGGGGGTCCAGTTCAAATTCAATTGACCTCCTCTCTGGGGAACTATACCCATGCCCATTCTGTGGGAAGTGATCTTTGGTTTGGACCCCACAACGGGGGATCCGTGCTCACTTTGTGAGACGTGACAGTTCCACACTCACCTTGTGGGGAGTGACACACAGGCAGGGAGTGACAACAGGGACAGATAACACAGGTAGAATATAGGGATGGTGCCATGAACTATTCAAAGCACAGTAGAGTCACATAATGATTTTACTATCCATACACTTCAGTTCTGAGTATTAATTCCTCTATTTGTAGTAATTTTCCTTATTTTTTATTGCTGATTGCTGCTTCTGTATTGGCTGTGTGTGCATGAACTTCTGACCTTGCTAAAGGGAGTGTGAGCATCTCTAAATACCGCTTATGCTGATAGAGATTCAACATGTTTCCAAAGAAAGACTTTGTCCGTGTTCTTTTGTGTTACAAAGCAACAGATAACCAAAAATAAAAGGTGAAGCAAGTGGTATTGGTATTCAAAGAGCAGCAGTTGCACCTTATGGGAAAAAATAGCAGGGCAAAGCAAAGAGGGAAGATTGAAAAAGAAAAAACAACAAATAGGAAAACCAACACAGGAGACTTGGAGAGGCTAGTATGGGGTGAATATTTTTACATCAAAAATTGTGAAAATAAAGACAAGAAAATATATAAAAAATAGTATGTGGTAATAGGGAAGAAAGATACTATTTGTACTACATAGTACTGATTCTGCAGGTTGAGCTTCCATGTTAAATCACAGTTTCATGTGCCTTACTTGAAGCCTATGTTTCCCTGTCTTCTATTTCTCTTTAATACTGCAATTCTATAGGAAAAGTCCTGAAATGTAGATTATTACTTATGCTACTAATTTAGCATGTCCAATTTTCATTAGGAAATTAAAAGCTTTTTATTAAGCTGCATTCAGGTGAAAAAATGGGTAAAGAGTGATATCTAAGTTTTCATGCATGTATAAATAGAATTCAGACATCATGCATTAGCATATTTTCCCTTGTTAAGAATAATGTTCTCTCAGTTTGCCAAGAGTTTGCCTAAAGTGCCATTCTCAGCCTGTCATCTGAAGGGCAGCTGCTTTAATACTCTTAGAATGTTAGTTCACAATTGAAAAAAAAGTTCATTAGCTACATTTGAATTAGGTACATAGGCCATTTTTAACATCTGTGAAAACACTTTACGCAAAATATTGGTTTCTTTCTCTGTTTTTTGAGCCTCTGAAGTGCTGGTGTCTTTCGTTAAGGGTTAATTGGATAGACCATATGGGAAATGACTGAATTAGAGATCCATTAATATTTTTAATTGTTCAGAAGTTACTTGTTCAAAGTTATGACTTTGTATTGACATCAAATTTTCGACATTTTACCTAGGTGAAATTACTATTATTTGTCTTCTGGGAGTTGCTATTTATAGTATTCTCCCATGATTTGAAAGAAATCCAGTGGCAGAAGGAAAACAACTCTGTATCCCGAGTAGGAGTTATTTTGGTGTGGATCAAAGCAAAATTTTACACAACCTGGGAAAATACTCAGAGAACTTAAAATTGTCTTAGTGGGATTTTGCCTGTCCTCAGGATATACGAGGATAGGATTTTATGAGAAAATCCAGAAGATAACAAATGGCTGGCAAAACAATGCTACTCATTTTTTCCCCTAGGTATTTACTCTTGAGGCATTAATTTTACCAAGTGCTTGACTCCAAGAGAGCAGCCAGAAGCAATACCCTTAGGGATGAATCCAGAAGAAAAAAAATGAAAAGGGTAAAGAAATATAGTTTAGGCTTTAAACTAGTGAAAAAGAAGTTTAAGCTAAATCACAAAATAAAAGCTCTTTATAAATGTATAAGAGATGCTTTATTATACTATCCCACTACAGACATATAAATACAAACAAACTTTTCAGCAAGACCCACAAAATGAGCCTCACCTGGAGTCAAATTCAGAGCAGCTGCCAGGTCTAAGTTTAATGGGAGTCCACAATGGAGACCACAAATCCCTTAGAAGTCATTCTCCCTACCTCCTTCTGGTTTTCTCCCTCTTTTATGTCTGGGATATACTGTCAAGTGGGACCAGTATGCCCAGGAGGCCAGTCAGGGGCTGAATAAATTCCACCTTATCTATTAACCCTGGTGTGCACTTACGTGAACACCATGGAGGGGGTCTCAGGCCTGATGTTCTTAATTTCACATAAAATTAATAAGTAATAATTTGATCTGTCCTCTACAGATCAAAAATTGTTTATTCCACCACAGGCAGGTTCTCTCCCTGCATCCCGTGGAGGTTATTGGAGGAGCTGATATCCACCTGCAGCCCATGGAGCATCCCATGCAGGTGGATGTTCCTAAAGGAAGCTGTAACCCCATGGGAAGCCCATGTTGCAACAAGCTCCTGGCAGGACCTGCAGACCTGTGGAGAGGAGCTAACACTGGGCAAGTTTTTTGGCAGGACTTGTGACCCCACAGGGGACCCATGCTGGAGCAGTCTGTTCCTGAATGGCTACACCACATGGAAGGGATCCATATTGTATTCTTTCCTGAAGAACTGCAGCCTGTGGGAATGACTTGTATTGAGGAAGTTCAGGCAGAACTGTCTCCCATGGGAAGGATCCCATGCTGGACCATGGGAAGAGTGTCAGGAGTCCTCTACTTGGAGGAAGGAGAAGCAGCTTGTGGTGAATTGATCACAAACCTTATTCCCCATCCCCTGTGCTGCTGGTGGAGAGGAGGCAAAGAAAGTGGGAGTGAAATAATTTGGACTCAGGAAGAAGGGAGAGGTGGAGTGTAGATGTTTTAAGACTAACTTTTTATTGCTCTACTCTGATTTGACTGGTAATAAATTTCCCCATGTTTGAGTCTGTTTTGCCCATGATGTTAATTGCTGAGTGATCTCCTTGTCCTTATCTTAACCTATGAGCCTTTTGTTATGGTTTCTCTCCCTTGTCCATCTGAGGAGTGTTATAGCAAATTTTGGAGGCATGTGGCACCCATCCAGGGTCAACTTACCACAACTAGTTACATAAAAAATCCTGAGTTATTGTAGAATGGTTTGGGCTAGAAGGGACCTTAAAGATCATCTAGTTCCAGCCCATCTGCATCGGCACTTCCACTAGACCAAGTTGTTCAAAACCCCATCCAACCTGGCCTTATAAGTCATCAGTAGATATAAAAGAAATTAATCTGAGAAATAAGAGCTAGTGTTTCAATTCAGGTGTTACTTTATGTTATTTTGAGATGCTATTTTAAAATTATTTGACAGAAAGGCCAGGAAAACATCCTGTCTCAAATGAAGCAGGAAGACCTAATGCTGCAAAGTAATTGTTCACACAGTACTGTCAAAATGTAGCTAACATTGAAAGGTGAATCTTATGAAAATGCAGAGCAATTTTATTTTAGAACTTAAAAAGAGTTCTGGGCATGCATAAACCATGATTCTTATAAAGTATTTAAATATTTAAAAGTCAAAATCCTTCATTTGACAGTGTCTGACCTTTAAGCTTATCTGCTTCTAAAATACATCTTACCTATCAACCAAAAATTTAATCACTTTCTCATTTCAGATATTGAAAGAAAGATTCCATTTAAATCAAGCAAAGGTCATCTTTCTTTGAAATATAGATTACTCACCTGCACTTTTTAAAGAAGTGAAGACTGGAGAACAAACTCAGGAGAAGCAGCTCTCCCTCCACACTGGCCAAGTACTGAGTCAGCAGTGAAAAGGATTAAACATAATTATGCATAACTCCCAGATACTGTAAGGTCCAGCTCAGAAATGAAATGCAATTCAGTTTCAAAATAAATGAACTTCATGCAGTGAAAAAAAAAATGAAAACCAATGTTATATTCTTCAGTAATTTTTAACTACTTCTTAAACTGCCCTTAGGTTAAAATGGCACCTGAAACATAAAAATTTTTTTATTAGATTTTTATAATGATGGAGTACATAAAAAAACACAGTATATGTTCATATGTGCATGTTTTGGTATTTCAGATAAAAGATTTTCTCTCTCCCAAATTCATGTGTCATGAAGTCATGTGTATTGTTATTTTTCATGTTGAACAGAGAGTTCTACCTTTAAAGATTTCTGGTGACACCATGATTACAACATTCATAAAAGATAATATACAAAGTAGAAATAAAAAAAAAATATAAAGAGAAAATGTTAAAAGATAGAAATCTTAAATTACTTTTTTGGTAATTTCATGCTGGTTTTTTACCTGGTTGTAAAATGCATGATGCTGCTGTCCTAATTTTGATTTGATTGACTGACAAGGCAGCATAGGTAATCCTTTGAAATTTATTAAATAAATATGCCAGCGTACTATTTAACTCTTGAAGTATCAGAGGTAAAAACTACAGTGCAGAGTGCTTTCAAATTAATTAAGTAATCATCAAGAGACTGTTAATAAAAAAATGGACACTTTTAACATCTATTTTTGCACTGATAATAAAGTTCCCTGGGAGCAATACAAAACCATATTACTTTGGTCTAACTTTCACAGACTAAATCAATACCCATGAAAACTCTGATATTTCAAGACAGAGTTTAACCAAAAAAAAACCTCACCAAAATCTGTATTTCCAGATAAACATTTATATTTTCTATTATGCTTAATACTTAGTTTCTGCTACCATTCCCCTCCACTGAGGATGATTTTACATTTCTGCTGTATATGAGTTGATAATTTTCTATTGAAGCATTACTGTATTATATCAAATATTTATCAGATCAAACATCAGTTTAGATTCCATGACCATAAACTAATCTCAACATACTTAAATGTTTTCCAAACTTAGTCCAAATTATTTGATCACCATGTTAGTACTGGAATTTGATTGAGTACAACTCTGCTCTTGGGCATCAGATGTCATGCAGATATACATAGATTTTTGGAAAGAAGAACAGAATATATTCCATTATTTGATTATCAGTAGTTTGTAATTTAATTGTGGACTAGTCATGAAGACAATGACTTAAATGTTTTTGTATGTAACCTTCATTTTGCTATTTTATGGCTCCTGAATGTCAAGCTACACAAGCTTATTGCTTTTTTAGCATATTGTTTTAATAAGATATGTAAACAAAATAAAATTTAGATGTTGGGTGCATGCATAATTTTCAGCGTGCAAATTGTCCAATAATTCACCATCCTAAATGCATAAGAAATATGCAAATATTTAGTAAATAGAACCATTAAATTACAGGAAAACAAGTCTTTATCACACCATGGAGCTCATGAAGTTCACAGTATGTAGAATTCCTCTTCAAATACTGATACGTTTTGGAATACTAATGCCATCTGGTACAGAGGGATTATAGTCAATCACTGCAGGTGAACCAAAAAAGTACTTTGCAATTATATTGATGAAGTTTGCTGCTTCTTTTTTTTTTTCTTTTGGCTTCACCAGTTTATTATGCTTTACTTTAAAATTTAAAGAACAGTATATGAATTAGTCTAAGTAGCAACTCTAAGTGTAACTCTATAGTTATTCAAGTAAAGATACATTATGGTCTAGATCTAGATGTCAGTCATATAAAACACTGAAGTACAAGAATAGCTGCATAAAAATGAAAGTAGCCCAAAAAAGTAGCACAAAAAAATAAAGAACATGTGCTACTAATAGAGGTGAAAATGTGATGCAACCTCTTCTTCAAAATGTATACAATATACATAACTTGTTGCATGCTGTATTTATAGTTAGCTATAGGGTTGAAAATAAGTAGTGTGCATACACAGGTTGTGGTGGGTTGACTCCAGCCCAAATGCCCTCTTGCATACATTTCTTCCCCCCATGTGAAATCCAGTGTGAAAAACAACCTCAATTCATGGAGTTCCAGTTAATTTAATCTATTTTCAGTTAGCAAATTTTTCTTTTATTATTTGAGCACTGAATGAAAAATGAATTTAAACAAAGAGTTAAGAAGACACCTCTCTTTCCCTTTCCCCAGGCACAGCTCACTGCAACACATCTCCTTCTGCCAAGTCTGAACTCCCCTGGTTTTCATTTTCTTATGCTCAGTCCCCCCAGATACTTTGGTGAACAATAGGAGGTGTATAAGATTGGTATTTGACTGTAGTTGTTTCTTTCTGCTACTCCTCACTTCTTTCTTGTTTTCCTTGATGACTACTTACTCCTTACTGCTCTTCTGCTCTGGCCTGGGTCACCCATGGGCTGCAGTCCCTCATCAGGAAAAAAAAAACACCTTAGATAAGGACTTCTAGAAGCTAGAAAAAGCTTCATTTTCACAGGCTCTGGTCCTCATGGATGGACACCACATTTAACATGAGTCAACAGCGTACCTTTGCACAAAAAAAGGCTGACCAGATCCTGGTGTTCATTAGGAGAAGCACCACCAGCAATTCAAAGGAGGTCATCCTATCCCTTTATTCAGCAGTGGTGAGCCACACCTAGATAATTATGTTTTGGGATCCCCAGCACAGGAAAAAAAACCCTACATCCCTGAAAAAATTCCATACAAGGCCACAGGAATGATTAAGGAACTAGAGCAGCTCATATACAAGGAAAGGCTGAGAGAGCTGGGATTATTTAGCCTAGGGAAGAGAAGGCTCAAGGGGATCTTATCAGTGTAAGCAAATATTTGAAAGGAGGATGCAAAGATGGAGCCAGGCTCATTTTCAGTGACAGGGTAAGAAGCAAGATAAGGTGTTTGTCTGAACTTTAGGAAAGCTATTTTACAATGAGAGTGACTGAGCACTGGCACAGGATTCTGAGGGAGGTTGTGGTTTCTCGTATTGGAGTCACCTGGATGAGGTCCTGAACAACCTGATATAGCTTGAGTGGGAACATTGGATCATTGGAACATTCCTCCAAGTGTCCTTTCAAGTCTATACCATTCTATGATTCTACAAAATAATCCCCTTTAACATTACTTGTGAGGATATGTGAAAAAAATTCAATACAATTAAATCAGTCCACTATTTTCACTACACAAAATATTCCTTTTCTCATTTTCTTCATTTCTTATTGAAATAATTATGTTAACAAAAATTTCTTAATGGGAAGACATCTAAAATGGGGTTTCAGATAAGAAAAAGATAAAAATATCTAATTCTTTTGTCATTTGAAATCTTAGTAATTAAGAACATTAAACAAAACATTAAATCAGTTTAGGTAAAAATGTATTTGCAATTATTAGTAAATTTTAGTAAAATATGATCTATTCAAAGCTGCAATTTATAAATAAAGCTATCTTCTTCAGGAGTTACTACTAATTCTAAAGGAATGTTTGTAAATTCAAATGCAGAGGCTCTTACAGTCCTGCTTTTCTCTATTTTTCTGAGATAAGGACCCTGTGAACTGATAGTATTTTTTACAGCAAATGGCCTTGAGCAATGAGAAAAATGGGATATATTGACTGCTCATTACATTACTTCTACAAGCAGCCTGTAACAGCTTTTGAAGGAATGAATTACATTGATCCCAGTTCAAAGAATAAGAATAAAGAATAATAGTAACACATATCAGTGGGTTAGCATAATTTTCAAATCATACAATATGTGAAGAGTGCAAAAGTTATAAAAATTGTTTTCTCTAGGCAGCAGGTATCTCAGTTGCATTGTTCCTTCTTGTTAGTCTACATTTTGCTGTAATATTTATGATTGTAGTGTAATTTCATAGTAGTTGGTTAAGAAACACATAATTTTCCCTATTAACAAACAATAGTGTGAAACTAGCCTTACACAAATGGAAAAACATAAATGGACATCAGTGTCAGAGCACTACTGAATTGGATGTGGAACTATGGCAATTTACATAACTCTCCTGAAGGGCAAGGTCCCTTATTCAGCAAAATCATTAAGAACAGCCAGGTGTGAAGTGAATGACAAGTTCTATTAAATGGAAGAATTTTTAGTATGCTACTGAAAGTGTCTGAGGAAAGTACAAGCATTTACAGAACATTGTGTAGAGAACTTTGATAGAACTATTACTTAATAAGATGGAAATGTTTGCCAAATAGATATACTCTCTAGCAGATATTTCCATCAGAGATGTTTACTTTTGCCTTTCAGATATCTGTAGTCTAAAAGTGCAGTATTCTTAACAGGATTTTGAAAAATATCTCATGATATGGAGAAGATGTACAGATAATGGAAAATAGAAAAATTAACATCACAGATGGGGCAATTAGCATGTACTGGGCTTATTGATTTGCTTGGGAGAAGTTCCTGATTGTAAAAAAAAAAAAAAAAAAAAAAAGTGTTTTTTTAAGTATTTCTGTTGTATAAGATATTATATATTTCTAACAGTATTAAAATTATACATTGTAATGTTCACTCATATGGTCCTCAAAACATACTAAAAATTCAAGAAATGACATGCAACAGGTAATTCTATATTTTAATCTTCCCAAGAGTCTTCTAAGAGTTTTATTAAGTACCAGCCATATTTTTCTTATTGTGGACCTTCCCATTGTTTTATTGGTAGCTGCATGGGAGAGGAGACCTCCCCCCTGGCTCCAACCTCCTTTCAGGGAGTTGTAGAGAGTGATGAGGTCTCCCCTGAGCTCCCTCTTCTCCAGACTAAACAACCCCACCTCCCTTCAAATTGCATGAAGTAGGTTCTAAGTGTAATGGAGTTTTTCTTACACTTCCAGCTCTTTTATTTATTTATTTTTAAATTATTTTATGCTCAAAAGTACTGAATAGAAACCTGTGCAGCTAATATGAACATAAAAATGAAAAAATCCATTGCTTTTTAATCCCTGATTTAAAAAGTCTGAATATCCTACTTTGAGTAGCAGGTTAGACTAGAATGCTGCCTCAAGTCCCTTTCAAACTGAATTAATTTATGATTCTAAGAACAGGTAATTTTTTAGCATTTTTAAGGAGAAATGGAGCCAGTGCTTCAGAGTGATAATAGGGCCAAATTTCCTGTACTGTATATTGAAGTTATATTTCTCTAAGACTGTTTCTTATAAACATATACACACACGCGCAGTGAGTTATAAACAAGCATTGCTATGCCATATCTAATATATATATCTAAAATAAAAAGTACATACTATATATAAAATAAAATCTTATAACAATTAGTATTATATATATACTACTATTATATTTAAAAATTACTACTAATTGTGGACTTGTTAAGAAAAGTCTATGTAATGCTCTTAAGCTGTAGTTATGACAAAGTATATAACTTTTTGTCATTTTTGAAAATTTCCTCAACTGGTATACAACATAACTTGAAAATTATGGTCATGATAAAAAAAAAATCCCCAAATTCTTTGTTGAGTATTTTTTTAAATAAAAAAACCTATCAGCCAATAAAAAATTCAGTCTTTTCCCCCTATCCTCTACTTGCACATTTTTATTTGCTGTCTGATATAGCTGTCAACACACAATGGTCAATTCCTGACACCAGCAAAAAAAGACACAAAAATGTCTCTTTTTGCTCACATCAGTGCAGTGAATGTTCATGTTAAATGGTGCATTTGCTATCTATGCAGCATCTTCATTCAGCTAAATGTTGCATCTGCCCCTAGATGTAATAGCCTGAATGATTTTTTTGCTTTTCTTCAGCTCATGACATACACAGAATAAAAATCTTTATTTTTTTATAGCAGTTGTTCCAAACACTGAGATACCACAAATATCCTGTAGTCCAAAACCACATTCTCACAGTGCACAAAAATCACACTAAAATGTACTGTAAAAACATATCATAAAAGAAAAAAAGATAAATACATCCCCCCACACCCTCACCCCCTTGCAGAAAACACAAAGAAAAAAGCACATTGTTTGAGTTTAGTAGTTCTCACCATAAAAAATCTGTAGGGTATTCTTAATTTCTTTTCTTTTTATGTATCTTTTGCCCAACACTCTACAAGGTAATTATGACTCCAGAGGACTGATGTTATTTTAGGACACAGTTCTTAAGAAGGTATTCTAAGGATTTATGGATCTTTAAGCAGCAGTCGGGTACAGATAAGCTTCTTGATTCATAAAGCACAAGCTTAAAAAATGCTTTCAATCTCATGGACGAAATAAGATCTGAGAATAAGTAAAAAACTCAATGAAAATATTCTTGGTAGAACAGTTTTTGACCAGGTATTAACTATTATATTTATTTATGTTATATAGAGAACTAATTGTACACAGAATGCACAGGTTTGGGGTTTTTTTAATTAAAAAAATAAATCTTTACTACTTACAAATCCATAAGCCTTGAACTGGTAATAAAAACATGTGAACAAAACCAAAGAAAAGCATACAGTGAGTTATGATCTACCTTACACCAAGGTCACCTTGGGACCAGAACTGTTTAGTATCTTCATCAATGACAGAGAGATGGATTTAGTGCACCCTCAGCAAGTTTGAAGATGACACCAAGCTGAGAGGTGCACTTGAGATGCCTGAGGGATTGGATGCCATCCAGAGGGACCTTGAAAAGCTTGAGGATTGTGCCCATGTAAACTTCATGAGGTTCAACAAGTGCAAGGTTCTAGGCATAAGTCAGGGCAAGAAGTCAAGTAAGGCAGTGACAGCTCTCCTGAGGAGAAGGATTTGGGGGTAATGGTGGATAAAGAGCTGGACGTGAGCTGGTACTCTCAGCCCAGAAAGCAAATCTGACAAAGGAGTAGATTCTGTTCCTCTACTCTGCTCTGGTGAGACCCCACCTGGAGTACACCCAAATTGCTCTGATTAGGATTTTGGGCTTCTCACACCTGTTATTGTTCTTTTCTACAGTAGTTTTATGGGTTAGCAGTTTGGGGTTCTTTGTTGACATACAAGAGTCTTTCATCAAGTAACCAAATATTTTATAAAAAATGTAACGAATAAATATACTGGGGTATTTTCCTTTGTAAACTATTGAGATTTGATCACAAGCATCATACATACATGCTTTTCAATTAGACAGACACTTATTTGGATGTGTATTATGGTTTCTTCGTTCTTAATTTTTATTGTTGAAAGAAAAAAATACCCAACTGAACATTTTACAAGTTGAGCCACAGAATAATAATGTTAAACAAAATACAGCATGAAGACGCTAATATGCAATGGATACAGGGATGTGAATAATCACACAATTTTCAGTAGTTCTTACTAAAACATTTTAATTAAGTGCATGTAATCTTCCAGTGTATTTTTCTAGCACATTGCCAAATATTTTTCCAATTTTTCACCTCCTGTGTAGTTTTTGTATTCATAATATAGATTCATAAATGTCTGTAGAGGTCAAAAGTAAGGTTGGCTCCAAAATGTCTAGATTGTTAGTACACAAAAATTTGTAAATATTATAAACTGTATCTACAGAAGACAATGTCCTTCCAAATCACATCTGATACCTACAGCAAATCTTAAAAAAAAACTTAATTATGGACAAAGTCCACAGATACTAAAATTATTCTTTTTTTTTTTAAGCCATTTAACTGAGTTCTCCTTTCATTAATGCAAGAATCTTGACAATAAAGTTTGACAGAAATGCTTTCTTTTATTTTTTTTCCCCTAGTCATCTTCAAGGAAGAAACAGCTCTAACAATGCAGAAAACAGAACAATCTTGAGAACATACAGCACAACAAAGGCACTGTGCAGAATATAATATTAGCCAAATTAAATAGAAATAAGAGGTCAATTTTAAGACTGGAATAAACTGATATATTTCATATTGATGATTCACGTTTTTATTCCATATTTAGTTGTATTTATTTGAAAATCCTTTCTTTTGCACACTTCTGATCATGCTCTGTTTTTTGATTCCTACTTCATCCTTTCCCCTGGAATTAATGTCAAGATACTGCTCTCTTTTTAGTGTAAGGCTGGTGTAGCGCTGGGAACCTGATTTTTGCCACTGCAAGTAAAAGCCACAGCCTTTACACTAATCTGACAGCATCTACAGAAAGACTGAAAGTGCAAGAGACATTTGCAAGGAAGATTTGCAAGGAAGCACAAAGAAAAAAAGAAAAGTTTAGTAAAATCTTTCTATTCCTTCCCAACCAGTTGTATTTGTTGGTATTATAAAAATACCAAGTAAAATTCCTTATTTTTAAAATGGGGTTTTATTGTTTGCTAACTACTGAGTTAAATATTTTTTACTAGCTTTTATCATTTTTACTATATTTTTGCAGCAAGTTACTTAGCATTTTTCTTTAACAGACGTACCAACTATGTCTGTGACAGTTACAAAAATTTACCTATGACCTTACTTTTGTAGAAAGGCAGTTCTACTTTGTAGAAAAAGGCAGTAAATGGTCAAATGACTGTTGCTGAGGAAGGAAAAACTTAAAAGGTACACTGAGGGCAGAATTTTCCTACAGCAGCATATACTGCAGAATCTCTGCAGGACAAAATACAGAACAGAAAATTACTTTCCTTCCCCACTGATCAGCGTGTCACATGCAGCATTTGAAATGCAGTAGACCTTAATAGTCCAGGAAACTTCAAGCTAGTATTAAGTGGTTGAATCCAGTCTAAGACTTGGCCTCTTCAATATTGACCTCAGTTACTGAACTACACAAAACTGAAGAATTTCACTTCTCCAGTGGGAACATTTGTAAGTGTGTTTCTATCCCAAAGGAACAAATGTAAAATGTAATTGACTTCAACAGCAAATTGCAAAACAAGTCTGCAAATAGTTTTAGAACATAAATATGATATACAGCGTAAAGGGTGGTTTTATATTTTTTTTTACCATTGTGGTTCTAGTTGTTATTAGAAGGCCTAAAGTACTAATTTTCTTGCCTGAAGTTCTACCATTTATATAAAATAACAAATGTGGCACAACAGTAATATGTCTTAAAAACTGAAATGTGAGATTACTTGTATCATTATCAGATGCTATTCACAGTCTTTATAAAAAAACAACAGCATATACTATTTTATACCTTAAAAAATATTTGCTGAGCAAGGCTCTCTCTGCCAGAAACAATAATTTTATATTTTTAATGATTGAGGTGCATAACAATAAAGGATGATATGTTTCAGTTTTGTCAGTGCAGTTATTTTTTCTTGCTTTCATTTGCATTACTCCTAGGTTGGGAAGGAAAGAAAGAGAAACAGCTAATTGGTTTTAACAGAATTGCCTATAGGCAAAAAATATTTCAGAAACTGAAGCAGTCCTTGGCTAGTATCATATAATGCTCACACAAGATAAGGAAGACAGTGAAAACAGATATGCTATGAAGAAAAAAGCAAAATGACAGAAAATACTGCAAACAAGCATGCAAATAAACAAATCACAAACATAGAAAGATGTAAACTGGCACACTGGGAGCTGCAATTGCAGATTATAGTCTTCAAATCTCAATGTACAGTGTCTATCATAGCCATATACTATAATAAAAGGATAATTGCCATTATTCTGTGACTGCTGAAAATGCTTAATGATTTCTAATCACTCAGATATAGTTTTCACATACCTCAATAGAGGTGGCTTGGAGGAAACAGCATATCAAGAAACTTCATATTAAACTGATTAACCAAAACCAGACACTTTACAATATCAAAAAAGTACAGTTGAAAAGATATTATACCAAAAAGATAAAAGTATTCATCATCAATACTTTAGAAGATAGAGTAATATTTAATGTCCTAAATGTAAGAGACATAGCTGCATTCTCCCAATCCCTATTTCAAGTATTATTATATAGTCTCTCTTTAGTTCTTGCTCGTGTTTCGTCCTAAATTAGAGGCTTTTTTTTTCTCTTCTTTGTCAGTAGTGTGTTATGCCTATATTTCTCTCCCAGCACCTCTCTTTTGTTCAGAGGAAAATCTCTACCCATTAAAAATTTGTTTGTACGTTTTTCTTATTTGCAGGGTACATAGGTTACACAAATATAAACAGTCAGATAGGTTTTCCGGTATATGGATGAAAATCTTTGAGACTGTTTTTGTCATTACTCATTTGATTTCTGAACACTAGTTTGTCCCCTTTCAAAACTTTCTGCAGATTGTCAGACCTATTGACCACACAACTGGATACAGAAAAACAGAAAACAAATTTGTATTTTCTGCAAAACAGAATCCCCAAAACAGATAGCCTAGCTTTCATTGTTTTCATTGTTTTCTTTTTTATATATTATTTAGCTCCTTACTTGAGAAAAAGAAAACAAAAACTTTAAAATAGCCAAGATGTTTGTAAAGTTCATGAAAGCTTCGTGTTTTCAGAGAGATGCATCAGAATAACTTAAGATGGATTTTAAGCCACTATAGATTTAAGCCTATAGGGCTTAATGGGAATAATGGGGATCCCATATTTCAGTAGAGGTTAATTAGCTATAAGTCTGAAACAAGAAGAAAAAAAATAGTGTAACGAAAAGGATCTACCCAGGGAACTAAACTCAGGGAACCAAACTGGTTTTAAGCAGATACTATTTAATATTACACAATTTCCCAATACAAACAGAGAAGCTTGCATAACAGGATTGCTTAAGCTGACTATACATTCAGAACTCTTACAACAAGTTGCAACTCCAGTAATTTAATTATATATTTTTAATACATCCCCTCCAAGTTTTACAGCCCCTGTATACATTTCAGATTATTTCATCATTTGCAATATTTAATGGATAAATATTTAAACTGTTGTAATCCATGACTGGGCTTGTATGTTATAGGAAATACTATACCAGGACCCACTCAAATCAAAGGAGAATGAGCCTTGCAAGACACAGGCAAGTGCAGAGCTGACCCAACCTGAGATGTCCTTGCCACTCAGTAGGTCAGCACACTGCTCTGCTTTTCCTGTCCCAATTGACCCTCCTAACAGGTGGAGCCCAAGTCATGGATCAAATGAACCCAATAGGCTTTTATGGACAATCTATGGACACAATTCAATGGAGGTAACCCACAGACAAAGGGAATGATACTATACCAAAAGAAAGGAAGGAAGGTGGTGGTACTGGACAGTGCTGAACCTGAGAATTATATAGTGTGTGGATTGTAGAGTATGACTGGGACACAGTTGTTTTTCTTCTTAACAGCCTTTATGAAGCTGTGTTTTGGATTTTTTAGTAAAAGTGTTGATAAGATATCAATATTTTGGTGACTTCTGAGAAGTGTTTTAGCAATGCCAATGCTTTTTCTTTTTCCCATATTGCTCCCCCAAATGCCCCTTCCTTCTAGTAAGTTGGCTAGAGGTGAGTAAAAACTGGGAGAAGAAACAGCTGGGACATCTGACTTGAAGTAACCGAAGGGGTATTTCATATCTTATGACGAGCAGCAAAAGCTTGAGGAAGCAGAGAGTAATTTGGAATGGTGACTGTTACAACGTTTGAATTCCCAAGTAACGATTACATGTAACGAGGTCCTGCTCTTCAGGACTTGGCTAACTTCTGTCTCCTGACGAAAGTGATGAATAAATTCCTTCTTTGCTTTGCTTGCACATGCAGCTTTTGTTTCATCTTTTAAACTGCCTTTGTGTTAATCCATAGGTATTCTTGCATTCTTTCATTTTCTCTTCAACCCATGGGAGAGGAGAGTGAGCAAGTTATTGAGGGGATGCTTGGCTGCTGAGAGAGGACAATCCCCCCCAGCATTTTAGTAATAAAAGTAGCAATTATTTTAAATACAAGAATATGGGATTCTACAAATTACATTTTCTAGTGTAGAGAGACCTAAGTGTGAGAAAGTATAGGGAGAAATGAGTGCTTTCTTGAATTAATGCAAAAATCCCATTTCAATGTTGCTGAACATAAGTCTTTGGAAGAATTGAATGAACTCACTGGGGTCCACTGGGAATCTCTGAAGCAAGGATAGTGTTGAATCAATAAAACAGAACTCTTCACTACCATCTCTGATATAGTCCTAGAAATAAGCAGGGTAGCAAGTTACTACAGGCAAATTTTTAACAAGTCAGATTATCTAATTGTTTTCTGTCCACAAGAAAACAGGATACTTTTTACATTACTTCATTCATTATAAGATTTACTTTTCTTTTAGAAAATAACATTTAAACAAAATCCTTTATCATGCTTCTATTAACAGCCTGGATAAGACTGGACTGCACTATCCTAGTGAAGGATTAACCTTGTAAAATTTCTGCTATGGTCATACTGCAGAACTGTTTGATTCAGGTAGCGGAAGGGAGACCTCATCCTTCTACCCTCAGTTGTTTTTTTTTTTTTTCATGTTTTAATCTATTTAAGCAATGTGTCATTGTGCTACCAGTATTATTACATCATCTGATCATATTTTGGTCTTGAAGTACAAAACTGAAAGAGAAGTTGATGTACTTAGCAAAAAAGTCAGTGTTCAAGGAAACTTTGGTTATTATAATGTTTTATAGTTCATTAATCTTTCTGCTCAGACTGCAGCTGGTTTTGGAGCATGCCCTGAAATTTTTCTCTATGATCACTTTTCTTCCTTATTATAAAGTCTGAGAAAAAATAATCAAGTATAAAATACTGAAATAATACCACTGAGGCACTCAAAGTTAATTTTCTACAGTGAACACTTTAAGAAACTAGCCTAAAATAAATGTGCATTATTTTCTTCTATGCAAGCAGTGGGAGGAAACTGTAAAGACCTGGATATTCACATTCAAAATGCACATAAAACCTCCAAGAGTAACCATCCAAGAAAGGTGAGCTGAATGCAAAGAATCATAGAAAGACAGGATAGAAAATTGACCTCATCTGCAAGGATTTAGATGAAGAGCCAGAAAGTCAGGGGCAGGATCACGTCTAACAGTATTCATAAACTCCTGATTCTGCCCCAACAATGAAGTCTGCTGCTATCTGAATTTTGTTATAACTTTTTTAAAAAATTTTAAAATTTGATTTTATTTTAATTGTAACTTACAAATTCTTAAAGTTATAATGCAAACACAGGAATATTTGCGACTCAGATTTTTTATGACACAGTGCCTGAACTTTGCAAACATTTTTAATGGAAAAGTTATCAATTAATTATGCATATGTGGTAGAATGACCTTGGTTGGATGCCAGGTTGTCACCAAGCCATTCTACCACTCTTCCTTCTCTTCAGCTGGACAAGGGAGATAAAATATAACAAAAGGCATATGAGTTGACATAAGGACAGGGAGAGATCACTCAGCAGTTGCCATCATGGGCAAAACAGCCTCGACTTGGAGAAAATTAATTTATCTTACTAAATAATCAAGGAAGTGTAGGATAATGAAAATTAAAAACATTTCCTAAAACTCCTTCCCTCCCTTCTTCCTGGGCTCAACTTTATTTTTTCTACCTCCTCCCTCCAAGCAGTGCAAGGGGACCAAGAATATGGGGTTTGTACAGTTCATCATATATTGTCTCTGCCACTTCTTCCTCCTCACCCTCTTCTGTTCCAGCATGGTGTTCCACCAGGGGGACACAGTTCTCCATGAACTTCTTCAGTGTGCATCCTGCCAGGATCTTGCTCTAGCATTAGCTTCCCAAATGTCACAACCTCCTTCAGGCACATCCACCTGCTTCAAGCTGGGTTTGTCCATGGGATGCAGGTGGATATGTGCTCCACCATTCACCTCCCTGGACTGCAGGGGGACAGCCATGCTCCTTACCATGGTCCTCACCAGGGGCTGCAGGGGAATCTCTGCTCTGGCACCTGGAGCACCTCCTCCCACTCCTTATTCACTGACCTTGGTCTCTGAAGAGTTGTTTCACATATTCTCACATGAATCCTCTTATTGTTGTTCCTAAGTTTGGGGTTTTTTCTTTTCCTTTTGAAATATGTTATCACAGCTGGACTTGGCCTTGGCCATCAGTGGGTCTGTGTTGGAGGTGGCTGATAGATATTGCCTCTATCAGACAATGGGGGAAGCTTCTAGCAACTTCTCACAGCAGCAACCTCTGTAGCCTTCCCACTGCTGAATATTTGCCATGGAAATCCAGCACAGGATATTATCAAAAAAGGAGCCAATACTCCAAATTTGAAAAGACAAAATAATGAGAAACCAACACCATCACCTGGAAAGCTCTCTATACAATTTTAGGGTTTTATGGCTATTGGGTATCCTCAGAATGACAGTATGGAATATAGGCACTAAGGATGAGTCAATATCACTGTTGTAGTAACAGATGAAATACATCCAAATCCTAATATTATGAATTGCAGGGTCACTAGTATAAGAATTCTGGTTTCTCTTTGTAGATAACTGTATTTTGCTGTTCCTGTAGTTCTGAAAAATTTTAAACACATTTGAGATAATTTTTTTTCTGAGATTATGTTAGTTATAATTCTATTTGATCTTGCAAAATTGAACTTTTTAGTAATAACTTCCTTAGGAGATGGATGGAAAAAATATTCAAGTAAAATGACATCATGTAGGAGTTCTGCATTTTCTCTAGTATCTGTGTTGAAACAGTATCTTTTTTTTTACTTTGCATCAACATTATCTCTTTGGTTTTGTTTTTTGTTGTTGTTGTTGCTTTGGGGAGCTCTTTCTTTGTTTTGGGTTTTTGTTTGGTTTTGGGTTTGGCTTTTTTTAAGAATTTATATTCTGTTTGCATATTTATAAAATTCCTCACAATATTTAAGAATATATGAAGTTACTACCTCCAACACTGGAAAGCAGCAATTCATGACCCTGAGAGTTTCTTAACCTTCACTTTAGAAATATGAAGCAATAATAAAATCTGAAATAGAATCTTCCCTGAGTCTTTAGGCCTAAGGAGTATCCTCACTGCAAATGACATTCAGAATACCATGCTTCAATCATTGCTGCAGGAAATTTCTAATTTTAGAAATCCAGGAGTTTAAGACATTAATTTTAAAGATGTTTTTTAAGAAAAAAAAACTCTGATAAATGAACAAATATTTCCATCTATCTTTTTCATATGAAACCTGGAAATTACTTACTGCTTTTTTCTTCTTTGACATTTTCTTCCAACTCCTTGCTATTAATCAATAAATATTTTTAGCAGAATCAACTCTGCAAGGAGTGTAATCAGTCTCAATAATGGTATCATTTACTGTGCTACTGTGCAATAACAAGCAGACATCACAATACTGCAATCCTAAACAACATCTACATGTTTTCTTTCTTTTTTTTTTTTTTTTGAGATATTTTAGCAAATATTTATTAATCATTAATCAGGTATTATGTTGTGTACTTTTGATACGTCGTGTTATTAAACTTTTGTGAACTGCTGCAGAGTACTTTACAAAGTCCTGAACAGCTAAGTTTACAGCCTGGTCTACAACTATCACATTTTCATTTGACAAACATATATCATATTACAATGCAACAAGGGAATGAAATTAAATTTGCTGCAGAATATTAGCTTTCCTGATATTCTCATAAGAATAGCAATTGATAAAAAATTAGGAACTTGATGACTGGGAATAGGAAAATTCTACAAAATGAAGCCCATATGTAAATTTTTCTGGATTAGTGATACCTTTTTCCAATGTATCATACCTAAGAGATCCCTGCTAATATTTATTGGCTGTCTGTAATTTTTAATATCATACTTGTGTGATTTGATATAGCTCCTAATCCTTTAAATGTAAGTATTGTTGTGACTATCTTCTTGCATTATATGAATTTTAGTATGTTCTAGTTGCCATTAAAAAGAAATGAACTTCTGCTGCATAAATGTAAAATTTATATATATATTTATACATATATATATAGGACTTTACCAGAGGAGCAAAATCCTGCAGAGATAAATTCTGCTTTACTCCTTTCTACTCTTTAAGAAGGAGCATTCCATTAACAAATATATAAAAAGCACCTCAATTCTCCTTTACTCCTTTCTACTCTTTAAGAAGGAGAAATACATTAACAAACATAAAAAGCACCTAAATACAGAGACACAATATTCTAGACCCATATTCTTGTGACACAGAACCTAAATGAAGCATCCATTTAGATGGGTCAATAACCTACAGTACTATTTGGTGAAGCAAAATTTCAGACACTGAAAAACAATGGAAATGAAAGTTTCACTAAAAACTGGTATAGATAACTTTCAAATATGGGGTTTATTAGTAGTATTTTATGTGTTTTGCACTGGAGTTGTATATCACAAGAGAATAGGTACAGCATATCAGAGACATTTTCAATGCCATGCATCTAAGAAATAACTGTTCTGGACCATGTCCAAACTTTGGTAGTAAAATTGGATCTAGATGTTTTGAGGTAATGATTTTACAATAAAGATTCAACATAATATCTATAAAAGATGTGTTCCCTAATTATTTTTAATTGGATTGTAAATATAGTGGTATTTCCTAACATTGCATTAAAATATTGCATAAATTTTAAGCTATTTGGTATCCTGACTTTATAATGATATCTTGCAGAAAAAGCTACACTTGTAGCATTATGGGCTCATACAAGCAGAGGAAAACAACTATAAATGAGGTTTGTTGCCACAGCTGGAAAGCACTGACTTATTTAATCAATGAGAAAAGTAACCTTCCATGGTTAAAGGGTTATGTATCTGTCTTAATCAATGAAAAATACACACGTTTACAAGTTTCTTAGCATGCTGGTAATATCTAATTAAAACTTACTTTAATATTGCAAGCAATTATACGTATTTCTCCCAATACAAATTTCTTCCTTAGTTTCTAGATGATATTTTCACTGTTTCTGCTGATTCCAGTAAAACATTTAGGACTCAATCTCACCTCACTCTCAAGTAAAGTGAAGAAAGACAAAAATATCAAGAAGATCTGAGGTGAGTATTCATTTACAGAAACAGAGATATCCCACTCAGATACGAAGGTTTTTGACAATTCCAATGCACACAGATTGATCTTATCCTAACAAACATGCTAAAAATTAACTTTGGAAATGTGGAATTTTTCTGGATAGGGAAATCAATGAAAGACCAGTGCAAAATATATGGCCAAATAATGAAAAATTATAAAGCTCAAAAATTTTCTCACAGTTTAGCTTGTATTATTTTATTTTACTGCCAATTTGCTACCTGTTGTTTACTAATGGTGAACACCTTAAAGGGCAGATGAGATTCTAGACCTGAATCCAAGTAAGAAAACAATGCAACCCAACACTATTTTCTGCTACTCTGAAAAACTGTGAAGAAATGTCCTTGATTATCTTCTCCAAATAATGTAAAGAAACTATTCCACTAGAAGAGTATTCTTTATATGTCACTTCCATAGTTTCGTAAAACATCATAAAAAAGTAATCAAGTAATGACTTTCAGGACATGTTCATCTAATACTTACTTCTAATTGTGGCAACATTTCTATTAAAAGTTCTTCTAAAATTTTAATTCCTGATGAAGTATACAAAATCTGTTAAAATGAAGTTATTTTTCACTAGAGATTAGTTATTTTCAGAGCATTTTAACTTGTATTTCTTAGCAATCTAGCATACTTATGCAAATGAATCTGCTTCTTTGTGTAGCACTTGTATATATTAATTTCTCATTTACCTCAGGATTTTTCAGAGTTTGAATAAATATTACTTTACAATTTCCATGTTCAATTACACTGTCAAGTGAGCTGCTAAGTTGATTCATGCTTATCCTAGTAAAATAAGTCAGTAAGCAGCTTTGAATCTTTTGGTAAAGCTGCAGGAAGATTTCTAGCCCAGCATTTGCCCCCTGCCTCTTTCTCATCCCCCATTATTTTGTATCATAATGCATCATTACAGACTGATGTTTGCTTCTGTACAAGTCAGCAAAAAAGAAATTGCATAGCCCACATTGGCCTCCTTTCTTTACATTAAATCTGTCAGTTTCGATTTGTTATTTTTCAGAATCTTTCAAGCACTGCCAATGTGAAGTATTTTATCTTTCTTTAATTTGGGGAGGCATTACATTTTTATTATTACTTCCACACAAGTGAAAAAAACAGATTAATATTGAAATATCAATCTTTATCAAGAATGTTTTATGCAAGACACTGTGAGATATCATGTCCTGTGTTTGGAATAAAGATTTTTCATGAGTCTGTATTCAGCTTTCTCTATTATTAATAGAATAGCTGAAGACCCTTGCTTTTCAGTTTGTTTTCTTATCAGTGTTGGAATTTTTTTGCAAGAAATGTTAGAGAACTAAAATATATTTAGCAAAAAAAAAAATAAAACAAAAACCCCTGAGATATATAGGACAGAAATATGAAATGAATGGTTGTGAAATTTCTTCATAGTAGCTTCTATGGGGCTTTTTTTGTGTGTGTTCATGCTGAAAATAATGTTGATAACACAATGACGTTTTAGTTATTACTGAGCATTTTGCATTTTTTTTTTTTACTCTCTCTCTATGGAATAAATAATTTTTTTAAATAGCAAAATAAAATAGTTTTTATTGGACAGATTATCTCAAGATACATATAGAAAAAAAGTTGAAGACTGTTAAAATACACCTTTCTCAATGAATTTAACAAAAGTGTCTTTAGAGTCACCTCCTCTTAGGCTACAAGGAACCCTTGGTGATAATCAAAGAGATTAGATGGGAAGGGAAATCCTCTGTTTTCATCATACTGAAACTCCTATGATGGAGCGGTGCCATTAGTATTGCAGGGCAATTCAAAGTGCCCCCAGGGACTGAAGCAGGGTCAGTTGGACTTCTAATTGGCATGCATGAAACATTTGACATTAATACTACAGAAGAACTAAAGCTTGTTAGAGATGCAAAAGATGCTTGAACCTCTAAAGACTAACCAAATAAACCAAAAAAAATGGGACTAGCAGACTGAGGAACAGTGACATGCCTTATAGGCAAAGGCTGGAGACTGGGAGAACTCTTAAGTGTGGGTGCTCCACTGCTGTCATTGGTTTTAGATGTTTGAAACAGCCTTACTAAGATGACTGTAGAAAAAGATTTCTTACAAGTTAAAGATTTGTAATTAATTTAAATTTACTAGCCTCTAAGTTTTTGTGATGCAGAGTCCATTTTTAGTTGGATGTGTAGAGATGTTTGTGGTTTCTAATGTTAGAAGTAAAAGACTTTTTATGGGTTTTGTTTATTTTTAATTTAGAATTTTGTCCTTCATTTCTTATTGGATTGGTGTTGGGATTTTCTTGAGAAATCATGAAAAGTTTTCCTTCAACATAGAGTTTCTACTTACATAGCTATATTAGTTACATTAATACTAAGGATTTCCTTGAAAAGCAGTATTTATATAAGTTCATAGCTTGCTTGCAGCTATTCAGACTGTGGAGGTCTTTTCCAGTTCATGCTATGCTTTCTTTACTCTTAATGTGATCAAACAAGTACCTGTCTAGAATTCATATTTTAGACAGTCATTGCTGGATAATTCAGAAAACTTCTCTGATTTCTTCAGTGTTAGAATCATTATCACCTTCTCTCAAAGGGATTTGAACACAGTGCTTCAATACTCATCTTTTCTTAATGAGTATGGAGAGATCTAAAAAGTGTTGTTTTCAGGTTCAGCTTCAAGGTGACACTCATTCAAAGAGTTGTGAAAGATGAGGGGGCAGGAATCCAAATAGCCAGACTAGTCATTAATGGTGCTTTGAAAGAGAGGATGAGTTTACACACACAGATGTCCAACATCTCATGTCCACTTGCACTTCCTTAGCAGTCAGTCAGCACTTTCTAAGTACTATTACTCGTGTATGTTAATGGTGTATGTTAATGTGTTCTCATGTATGTTAATTTTTAGCATATACAAAGCTTCTTGTCACTAAGCATGTACTACTTGAATGCACCTCAATACACCTTTTCAAGATTTTATCCTTTCCCTATTGAAAACCATCAAATATGCAGAGCATCTTTTCTATGTATTTTGGACCTGCTAAATGATGAGAAACATTTTAGTGAAAGAAGCATCTTCCAACAGCATGCAAAAGTAATAGAGGCTCCTGACTAAATCTGTAAGCTGATTCAGGTGTCTAACCATTGTTTAATTTTGGTGCATTGTGGCATTATTTGAGTATGGTGTTCAGTAAACTTGCTCAGCTGTGTTTTATTCAGTATTTCTGACAATACCATCTTTTGCCATAGATAGAAACAGTGCCTCTATGACTGTGTAAGGCTTTTCAGTCTTGCAATTTGGTGGCTCACATCAAAAGATATTCAATCACTTTATTATTCACAGAGACAGTTGAATGGAAAATTTTATTTCTTTATGTCAGGTCACTCATTTCATGCTTGAAATGCTCTATACTTTTATCTTCTAAATGATGGTGCTAAGCTTGGAGTGAGAAACACAGCTTGAGTGCTTTTAAGCTCACTAGTTTAGATTTCTGTTTATGTATAAATTTAAAATTGTTAATTATTCCCCAACGCAGTAGAAACTCCCCCTAGATCTAAATCAGGTATAAATTAATTTACAAGGTACACTCTTTGTTTCCAACCAGATGAACAGAGTGCATAGTCACTTTTTACCAGCAGTTTATGCTGAGCTCATTTTTGGACTCGGGATGTTCATTCAAATGAACAATTTTATAACACAGTAAATTTGAATTGAGGCATTATGATTCCTCTCTAAAGTCATAGACCCATGTAAGAACAAGATCCTTAATAAGTACAAAAGGCAGTAGAGAAAGTGTAATTATAACTTTTTTTACCTTTGTAATGATTAATGCAGTAAGAAAGCATCAGCGATGAAGAGATTAAATGAGTGGTATCAAATTGCCAGGAAAAAGGGAAATTCTTTAAAACCAAAAGATAATCTTGGTGGATTTTACAGAATTGAATTATTTTCATTATAGTGTTACTCTACTCTGCATTCTGTAACCGCAAGTACAGAAGAGACACATAGTGTCTGAAAATCAGTGCCTATAGCCCAGCATGGATACAGAATTAATATGGATTTTACTTGTTTACCTCCCCCATCTTTTTGGGGGTTGAAAGACATACTCTAAAGAACCTAAGAGGTTTACAGATAAAATGTTGAAACTGATGGCCTCTCTGGTTATTTGTCTACCAGACAGCTTCTCAAACAACATAAAACTAGCTCCAACCAAAGCCAGCTCAGACCAGCCCTGAGACCCTGCACTGTTAGGTCAGTACAAAGAGGAAGATCTGATTTCTTTTGATTTATATCTAAATTGTCCACTCATGACTTTTGTTTTTTAATTTGGCTTTGGTTTCCTTCACTTTATAAGGAAGAAGAAGTCTCTGGAAGTCTGATCCAATGTCCATTCTGAAACAGGACTCTTGGTAACATGAGATCTGGTCACTGTGACTTTGGCTAGCTAAATCTTAAAATCTCAAAGAATGCAAATTCTACATTACCCTTGATAACCCATTCCAGGCCCAGTCCCAGTAAAAGTTCATCTTTTCCTAACAGGTAACCTGAACTTCTCAAACTGCAGCCTGTGGCTGTTGTCCCTTGCTAAAAATGTGGTGTGTTTATAATTCCTCCTCCTCACATATCTGTTAACAGAGTGCCCCTTAACCTCACATCCTTCTGATTAAGCAAGACTGCCACTCTCTGTTCTTCAGAAATGAGCTGAAATCCCCTAACCATTCAGATATGATGTCCTTTTTTGTCCCTTATTTTTTTTCTTTTTTCTGGCCCTGACAAATGCTTGTTCCACATCGACTACAGTCACTGTTTCAGAACCACTCTTGGACTATTTAACACTCTGAAATAAGCCCAGGTGAGAGTGAAGAGTTGTTTCTTCCCTATCTCAAATATCTTTAACATCTCTAGATTGAAGTTAAGATACCTAGAACTGCAGTATGCATTTTTCTCCAGAGTGAATGCTGCCCAGTCTGTGAAATTGTCTACCAGTCTATCAACTTAAAGAGTTTAAGCAAAGCAACTGAAAAAAAGTATTTCAAAGCCCCTCCCAAATTTTAGAAAACTCAAAATAGATCTCTGACTATAGGTATTCCTATTCCTGAATTCCCCAAAGGAATTTAGTTCTCAGGCTTTGAAAACTGGCACTTAATTCAACATTTCATTGTGGTGAATGGAGTATAACTTCACAACAGTTGTTCAGGTCATTAACAATAAAATTATACAAGCTGTAGGAGATTTTACATTTTAAAAATTAAAGATGGGTTTCTTCACAAATACCTATTTTATGCCTTTCAGAACCATTTCATACATTTATTTGAATATGTTATTTGGACTGCACCTTCACTTTTGACCAAATTTAAGAAAGTTTACCATTTGGAAAATACATAATTAACTTTAACCATAAAGTTTTTAAGACTGGAAAAAAAATTAACAGTCTGTATAAAAATAATGAGATTGAAAGATGATCCAATGGAAATGAAAAATTTTAGGAAAATATATGTTCATGTGTTATATTTTTTTTAACATATGACAGGACAAAATATTTTCGTATTTTTCCTTTTTGTTGTAAATGGAATAATTTGTGCATAACTCTGTTAAAATGGTTTTCTTACCTTGCTGCTACAACCGTATAGTTGTCAAAATAAATTACAGATCAAAGCCTTTCACTTCTGGAGTTTTTTTTCTTTTTGCTCTTTACACAAAAACTAAAATGGAATAACATACTTTAATGAAGTCTATCTTAAATAAATGCCTTAGGCAAAGTGCAATTTAAGTACAAAGAATAAAATGAAACCATAATATGCGTCACTAATCAAGAATGTACAAATGAATCCTGATTTTTGACAAGAGCTGGTACAAAGAGTCTATTGCCTCAGGAATATAGCACCCTAACCTAAATTATTATAGATTGTTCTAGTGTCATCAGCATGACTATTTTATATCATATACTATTCTTTCTGAACTCTAGGGACTTAGTTCAGCAAAGGGTTATGCTGTCACATTCTCTATGTTACCTTTCCACTCGGATTACTGGAGAAAAAGAGAGGAAGCTTAATACTCAAGGATGCTTATACACATCTATTATCACTTTTGCCTTCTCTCTGCACTTTACTGTCTCCTCGTTTACATGAGAGCTTGATAGAAAAAAATCCCAGGGAAGGAAAAGAAAGCCACTTGCTTGATAAAAACAGAGTAGCCTGGTTTTGTAATACAGCATTACTAAATCATCCACTATGTGAATTTGTACTTAGCTGCTGACCAAATGAATATCAATTTCCCAGTGCCCAGTGGGCCTGTAGATCTAGGCAGTTAGTGGTAAAACTATTCTTTGTTCCTTTTTTCTAAATATCTCGAGTTCCAAGAAGCTGGTATATTCATACAAAGCTGAGAATAAAACCACATTAAGATATCACACTTTGCATATGCTAACATTGAACCATAATAAAATAGAGGGTTTTTTTCCTCTAAGGATAACATATTCTCATGCCTCTCCTCTGGTTGCAATTGCTACTGTGCAGAAACTTTTTCCATTCTTAAACAGGTTGTCACAGAAGTGCTAACACCGTTGGTGATGGGCTCAGCCATGGCCAGCAGTGATTTTGTTTTGGAGTCAGCTGGCATTGCTTCCACTGGACATGGAGGAACCTTCCAGAATCTTCTGACAGAAGCCACTCCTGTAGCACCCTGTGCTACCAAAACCTTACAATGCAATCCCAATACAAATGTGGTTTAGCATTATGAATAACACATTATTTGCTTTCACAGAAACAATCTCACGTGATATTTTATATATGCCAAAAGTGATGTATCAGTGGTTACACAAGAAATTCGAACATTCTTTTCACGAAAGGAAGTATCTTTTAGCTCAGATGTCAGATACTTGTTTACAATTTTGATTAGTTGCCTAATTTTATTTTACAGCTAGTGTTACTGTTGCTCTTTCAGAACTAGATGATGTCCCAGTCTGTTTATCTCTCTTTTGTCTTTAGAGCTGGGGTGGAAGTTGAGGTGTTACAGTGTGCAGATTTTTTACTTCACTTTCCCAGTTCACTGCAAAGTATGAGTGATACATTTGAAAAGCATGAGAGGCATGCAGGCAGAGTGACTAGAACAGTGCCGCAAAATGATCCTTTCGAGCAGTAAAATTACTAATGGAAGGATATATTTTTGTGAAGATTTGAGTCACAGATCATACATAGCAAGACTGCAGAATCATATTCAGGGACTGTCACAAACTTGCAGCTGTACTCAAAATCAAAAAGAACTTTGTTTTTATAGCTTTTAAATATGGGGTTTTTTTAGAGTGATATTTTACCAACTTAATGGTATAGGAATGTTCACATATTCACACTTTGGTTTCTATTTGCCACAAATAAGAAAAAAAATTAAAACAACATTTCAAAAACTAAAATTCTATATCTTTGTCCTGGTTTGGGCCAGGATAAAGGTGATTTTCTGTCTTGTACTTTTGCTTTCATCTAAGTCTCTTGTAAGTAACTGCACTTGCTGAAATTAACAGCAAGTATCTCAGGCAGTGCCTGATTCTGGGACTGATATTACTCAATGTTTAAAGTTACAGCTATAGAATGGTATGCAGAGCCAAGGCCACGGCTCAGCTCTGAGGAACATTTTGCCCTCCATAAGGAGAAAATGAGTAAAGAGGTCACACCTGCAGCCCTCCTTTGGTGAGGAACGATCAAGATAGATGGCCAAAATTGACCAAACAGTATTCCATCCCATACACATCATACTCAGTATAAATTTGAGGGATCACGAGGGTCAAACCCCTTCCTTCTTCACCTGTCCCTGTTTGCTTCAGCATCCTGGGAGGATTCCATCTATTCTTCTGCCTGTGGTCCTGATTCATGCCAGCCCATATCTGTGTGTTCCTGCCTCCAGCTCCCGACTGCTGCTGACTCCAGGAGTCCAGCCTGGACCTTCCCAGGGCTGCTTTGCAGCCTTGGTGGTGATGTGAGGGTTACTAGGGGTAATGGGGGAGGAAGGAGTTCTCAATTTTTTCTGTATATTTGTATATATTTAGTAATTTTTTCCTTTTTATCATTCCTGTTTCATTAAAGCTGTGTAGTTTAGTTTCCAACCCATAAGTCTCTCTCCCTTATTCTCTCTCCTTTTTTTATCAAGGAGGGGAGATGGATTAATGGAGAGTATCTGTTATTCGGTTAATTTGCTGGGACAGCGTTAAATCGTGACAATATAGTTTATGGATTTTCTTATATTTTAACTATAGGTACATATTCTTTTTAAGCAACTGCACATTTTTATTTCTCTTACTCAGAGTTACCTAAAAGTATTGTCCTGAATTTTAAAACAATACGTTTTAACAAACTTTTGAGTCTTAGTGAATCAACAGTGTCTTAGCAATACAAATTATAAAATGTAGCCTCCCTATGGTTAAGTCTTCATCCTGTCTTTGTCATGCTTAACCCTAAGTATGCTATATTTTAATAGATTTTTTCTTTATCTTAAATTCTTTCATGTTGCTCATCAGTGTAACAGAAATATTTCAGCAGCAGAATCTAGACGGTATATATTTTACGATTATTTTACTGTTTTTTATTACTTCAAAGATAAATGTCTGTACAGAATATTATAACATATTTAAGTATCTTTTTTCTTTCACATAATTTTCTTGGTATTCTGTATAGATAGAATAGCTCTTGACATTTCTTATTGTTGTAGAGGACAGACGCGCTTTGTTGGAGATGACGTTAGGAAAGAGATATGAGATTCAGATTAGACACTTAATCTGACCTAAATTACCAAGACTAGTTATCATCACTTCTTGCAAAATTTGTACAAGATTTCTTCAATTCATTGTAACTGGTACTAGAAAAGAAAACTAACTACACCATAAAGTTCACATTGTTAATTTATCCTAAATTAGACTGGTATTCATTTTCATCTCACACACACAGATGTTTGGTATCGATGAAAGTGCTACTGCATGCTGGAGTCAGACAATATGCCAAAAGTGTTTGGAATAAGACCTAGAATATATTCTAAATGAGCTATCAGGCTTTTTTAAAAGGATCAATGGAGTTAAAACCAAAATATGCAAAGAACATGTCCTTGATACAGTGCTTGTCTAAGATTTATCCAGACATCTAAGCATAAGTTTTTTAATAGACTGATTTAAAAAAAGATCAATACTAGAGAGAGATACCACAGGGAAGAATCAAAAAGCTTGGTGAGGGAAAAAAAAAAAAAAATCACTATTTTTTTTAAAGTTATGCTCCCTGAAGAAGAAAGAATTGAGGCTAGAGAGGCCTAGAGAAGGTATTGGATTCTTGTTCAAGAGCCCTATTTCTGCAGAGAAGACTTATGTTAGCTAAGAGATTAGTTCTTAGCTAACACAAGGAAAGAGAAGTCCAGTATCAATTTTTTTTTATTTTCTTTTGGATTCGGTCTAAAAAAGGTGTTATTTGAAGACACTGATGGGTGGCATTTGAGAGCTAATTGGACACTGCATTTTGGGGGTTTTTTTTGAGAAGCAAACGAAATACTGTTCATATGAGAGATCTAATTTTGCTAAAGCAGTCTTATACATTTGACAAAGGAATTTTGATATAGTATAACAAAGAAAAGGGGGTTGAAAGGAAATATAGAAAAGAAAAAAACAGAGAAAAAAGAAAAATAGAATATCCAGGGAGATTCTGTCCCTAAGAGCTTAGCAGAGTAAGATGTATTACTATAGCCAGACATTCTCATTAAAGAGAAATTGCTGCTATAGTACAACAGCAAAAACAATACTGTTTTATGTTCATAATATTCATTATGCTCTTTAAATGCCTTTTTGACACTACTGTATAATTTTATCTTGAATACTCAAAGGTCACACATATTATGACCATCTTTTATTTAATTAAAATATCCAAAGCCCAAGGAAACCGTTAACATGGATAAAAAACAACACATAACATGTCAACAGGGTCTACCCATTTATTTCTGATAATATCTTTCTACCAGTTCATCTAATGATCATTACTCTTATCCTAGTTCACAGAGAAAAATAATTTGACAATAAGAATGGACATTATTACACCTCTACACCTAATATATCTCAATCAGCATATTTGGTTAATGAGATTGTGGACAAATGGTTGTCATACACTTGGCTTTGAAACAAGTATCTTTCAGGAATGTCACAACAAATTATTATTTGCAATGTGTTCTGTTTAAAATACTTCCACATTTTGACTTGTTTTAAAGATACATATAATTAAATGTTAGGAAAACCCCCAAGTAACTCATAATTCCATTTCTAGATGGAATATACTGATCTATATAAATAATATAAAGAAGACATTTTCTGAAATATATTTTGATAAGGAATATATGTAATTCAACAAATTTAAACATAAATTACCTTGATCTGGGATGGATTAACCCTTTGAAACTTTCTAAGTCAGGTGATGAGTAACTAGAAAGCAGCTTTGCAAGAAAACAAGTGAAGATTGATGCAAACCTGTTAAATACAAATCAACTTGCCCTCACAGCATGAAAGACTAATCATATAATTATATAATTCAGAAAGACTATTTTCATCTCTGTTCATGACTTGTGAGCCTATAAGGAGAATGCTGTGTCTGGTTTTGGCCCCCACAGTACAGAAAAGACACTAAGATACTGGAGCAAGTTCAGTGGACAACCACTGACATAGTAAGAATGCTGGAGCACAGGATGAAGAAGCTTAGAGACTAGGTTTGGGACGTGAGAAAATCTGGGCAGATGGAAGGAAAAAAGATCAGTTGCGATAGTGTTCACACATGGGAACAGTTTTCCTGAAGCGGTTGTAAATCTTGATCCTTGGAAACTTTCAGAACTCAACTGGATGTTACTCTCAGCAACCTGTTCTAACCTGTTCTAACTTTGTGCTGGAGGTAAAACTATATAAGTGCTGTGTTTCCTTTCAAAAATACATGATTCCATGTGTCAATACATTAGGAATTAAACAGGGAAGAAATGCAGTGTCACTGCATTTATAAAATCATTGCAATTAATTTGAGAAGGGATATTTAGGCACATTTAAAGCTTACGCTAATTAAAAATGCCAGCTGAATGCAAACTCCAAATGTGCTTTATCATGTAATCCCCCTCTGCCCCTCCCATGGACTCTTACATGATAGAGCACATTTAGAGTTTGTAAAATCTTCTGCAATGTAGTTCATTGGTTCTGTTATTTTCTTTAGAAGTGACACTGAGGGAAACATGTTTCATAGGTATGGTTTTTATAAGTTTGCTTTCCTTTAAAAACACCCTGTAGAAAGTGGAAGAGTTTAAAAATTAATTTAGTCAATCTAGGGTAGGTGAAATGGATAAGAAAGTCCCTATGCTAAAACAAACTTGTTCTCAGTATGCTGCAGGTCACTTTAAAAAAAACTTTATGTCTAAAAAGAATAACATTCAAAATTTCTATTTGCCTTCAGCTCTGCAGAATTTAATCGACAGAAAGATTTCAAATCCTTTTTCCCTACTACTTCATGCAATGATTAGTATCATTTTTTTCCCCATTTTTTATAAATATCTTCCTTGCTGCAGGTTACATCTTGTGTTGGAAAAACAGTGAAGAAATATTTTTAGTTCAGTTAGTGGGGTTATACTATGACCAGTGCTCAGGTGCAACAAGCTTCATTAAATAATTCTCATTTATTCATTACATAATGCCCCCATACATGAGGTCATACTCTCCAGCAGCTGAAATACATCTCAGGCTAAGGCTTGCTTTGGGGCTTTCCAAGTTACCATCAAGCAGTATCCTCAACACAGACATTTGTAATGTTCCGCATGCATTTGTGATCTTCTTAGAATTATGGAAATGAAAAAAAAAAAAAAAAAGAGGGGGTCTAGAATTCACAAAAAATTTTAGTTTGCCTCAACTTATCAATTTATTCAGGGGTAAAGCACACTGTGGGCAACAACGGCCAGAGAGCCTTGAAGTTATTACCTTGACCCACGAGGCTAATGACCCAAGTGAATAAACTGAATGAATCTGTTTTGATGAAAACCAATTAAAAGCTTCTAATTAGAACCAATTACAATAAAGACTCCTATTTTCCTTGATTACCAAACAGAAGAAAAATAGATGAGCCACTTTGCTGGGGCATCCAGTATGTATCTGTTTGTCTTTCCTTTTAGAAATCAGACATTTTTTTTTTAATGGAATGCAATGTTACTCTAAGTGTTATGGTACTACAATTGCTTGAAGGATTGAAAATAGTTAAAATTCTTCCACTGAAATGTTATTTTCAGTCAAATTAAATTAATCACAGGAAGAGAAAGTTCTGTGTCACTTTATTTCAAGGAGAGTGTAAGAAATTATTTGTTAGAATAATACAGATAAAAGATACAGCTCTGACAACACATTGTAAAAAGGTGTTTTGCTATAATGTATCTAGTTTATCATTCTGAAAATAGTTTCACTGGCTAAGTAATGTCTCTGATAGAAGAGCAGCTGAAAGTACTATAATATTCTTAAGCTTTAGTTAGGATTCTGGAAGTGAAAGAGCATAGAGCAGATATATGCCAGGGAATATATGAGGGGAAAAAAAGGATGCAAGACAGAATATATGTAGGACTGCTATATAAAGATATAAAAAGGCAAAATGTCACTTGAATAATAGTTGACTAATTTAAAGTAATAAAATTTTTTTCATTTTTAAAAAAGCTCTGAGTGGTATCAGGAATATGTATATAAACACACATTGTATTAGAATCTCAATGGGGTTAAGATTGAAGGAAAAGAAAAGAAAGTTTTTATCTTGCTACCTATGTGGGTCATTTCTTTCTAGGGAAGCAGACTCAGCTACTTCCCTCAATAAATAAGGATAGGTATACAGAAATAGTTCTCTTGTATTCTCATAATACTTAAGGATATTCTTCTGATCAAAAATTCATTATATTATTAGGGGTTTACAGTGACTTGTATTTTGAGTTGTATTTATGGAAGTAATCCACTTTGGACAGACTCTCCTTGATAGAGTTGGTCAAAATCATCAGCCTTCTGTACTCATTATGGAAAAGCCAGGAACTAATCTCTTTTTAGGACTCCAGTTTCTCAGCACAGGCACCATTAATGTATTGTTTTAATTCTGGAGATTGCCACATCTAGAGAAGTTAGCCACCACTAATATAACTAAAACTAATAGATATTGTACATAATTTCTCTGAATATTACTTGGCACTGAAATTATTTTCCAAGTCCACTTTGCCCACCACATCAACTGTTAGTGTTCTCCCCTTCTTTATCTCAATCCACAGATTTTCTCATCCCTGTTCTCCTTCTGTCTCTCCTCTCCAGCTCAGGTGAGGGGAATGAGCGAGTCATGAGGGGTCAGTGCTTGGCTACCAAGCAGGACCAATCCTTGGAGTTCTGCAAGTTCAGCTCCTTCTGAACAGGGGCTATTGTGGAAAGCTATGAATTTCACAATGCCTCAAGTAAAAAAAAGCTTACAGAAAAAGTAATGACAGCTGGTACTCTATAAACGGAGAAATGTTAACAACTCCAGTGGCTGCTCATCTGTGGTGTCAATACTATGCACCTAGGAAGGTTTATCACAACATGCACAGTAAAAATGATTTTTTAAAGAAAACTAATATTTCATGGAGCTAATAGGATTTTACTACCACATAAATTAGTGAATACTTTGGGTGGCACTTTTGAATTAATTCTGATGCCCAAGGACATGATTTATCCATTAATTTGTTTTCAAATAGAGTAAAATGACTGACTTCAATGAAATTATACCCAGTTTACTGTCTTGTGAAAATCAGACCCATATTGCATTTTTTAAAAAATAGAAATAACTTCCATGAGTAATTTATTGGAGGTTATTTAGCGTATCAACACTACTGACATGAAGACAGCTCTATGCTTTGAAAATGACCGTGGGCTTGGTTTATCCCTGGTGAGTGGGTTCTTGAGACTGTAAGTTTGGGTCAGAAAATTACATTTGATACAATGAATGTCTGTCACATTTATGATACATTTCTCTAGATGGTCAGAGACAGAATTCATAAACATTCCTTTATCACGAGCCAAGTTGTTAAAACTAGACAATGTATTTGGCTAGCAATATAGCTCATTCTTTGCTTTTGTTGAAAAACACGATTTATATATTGCAAAGAAATCCATCTCTTTCAATAAACAACGTATCTAATTGTAGAGACAACATACATAGAATACCAAATATGTCTATATCAAAGAAGTGCAGCACTTGTTTCAAAAAGAAATGTTTCTAATTTGAGAAGAAATTACTTCAGTCTGCTTGGTGATACGTGGTATCTGTGTCAATATGAAATCTTTCCTGTTTGTAGGTTTGAGCAAATGATGCATGTAGTATATGTTCTGAGAGTCAGCACATATGTTTCAATAGGAAACATAACTGATTCAAGTACAAAATATCTGATTTAAGAGGAATACTATCTCACATGATAGACAATTTATGAAAGTCATTCCAAAGATGGTCTATATCATCTATAAATGTTTTATATATCATCATCATATATAATTTATATCATGGTGATATATATATCATCTATACCTATATCAGATTTACTGAACATTGCATGTTTTCAGGTGTGGTGTGTAATATTTTCTTTATATCAGTAATTCCTGTTTTATATTCGTGCTAGTATCTTGACATATCCATATCACATGTACCTTTGCAAGTGAGCAAAAAATAGATGCTACAAAAGGGAAACAACCTTACATCTCAGAAAAATTTAATCTCTGCTCTATTTCCAAACCAACCACAATACTCTAGTCTCTCAATTAACACTGCATTGTTGTACTACCTGAGTAAAAGCAGCATTAATATTTTTTTCAATTTAAATACATTGCAATTTTTTTATGGTAAAGTTTACATTCACAACCTCTTTAGAAAACTAAGGGAACTGATGTTCCGAAAAATGCATATGATCCATGAAATCTATTCAATTCAACATGCTTTTGTTCATGTTTTCAAAGCAGCCTCAGGCAGTTAAATGTCTTTCTTTTACATTAAACTTGAACTTTTACAAGTTTATCATCTATTCAGTCATTTTTTTGAAGTTGTAAACTCAAATTGTTTGATCTTATTACCACTGTTGTACATATCTATATATGCATTATGTCTCTTTTCTGTCACTCTCCATATGTCCCTCAGGAAAGCTTACCTGTGTTTGAGGTGCTTTGTAGCAATAAATAAAACCTCATTTTCATTTCAGTTTTAACCAGTGTATTTCACAAACAAAAAATCCTTTTTTTTTTCCTTTAAATTTCAGTCACATCCTCACCCTATCTTTCTTCTCCTTTCATGGCATAGTCACAAACCTGTTTATCTCCTTGCAGAGCAGCAATGGCATTCACTTTTTCAATTGCCTTTCTTTGCACAATCTAAAATTCTACTACTGCTTTCTTCAGATAGAGACACCGCACCTTTTTGAGTACACGTATGTGCCACAGTCTTCTACAGAAAAATGTTTTTCTTTGTTCTGAGTATATTGCTAGGTTTGGGGTTTTTTTGGGGTGGGGAACATGACTGGCTCTTGCCAGGTACAGAACTGACATAAAAAATGTCCAACAATGACACAAAGACTTCCTGACCTGTTCTCACCAGTTCCCTGTTCATACCACAAGTGAGTGATTTTTATTATTTTTCCTGGATGTATTAATTCTCATTGCATCTACTTTGAAGCTTGCTTGCCACTGTTTTGCCTGCTGATTCAACACTGTCAGGTCTTGTGAGAATTACTTAAAATTTGCATCATACATGATCATTCAAAAAAGCTTAGTTTCATCATAAACTTAGACATTTCATTTTATACTCCTTTCCCCAGGTAAAAAAAGATAAAGCTTATCCAGAGAGACATGTAGGCCTCTTTTAGTACCTTACAGAGTCAGGCAAAATGTTACACTGTACAAAAAAATCACATTTATGTGGAATGAATTATTATTTATCTTACTGGGGATTTAGTCAATTAAAAATCTTAAAGACACTCATTTTAAACAACTAGGGTATTTGTCTTCATATTTTACAAAATCAATCTGTTTGCAAGTTTCAAATCAAAAGACCTATTATTTTACAAGAACATCATTAAGTGTTTCAAGTTGAATGTTTAATCCCTTGTTTCATCCTTAAGGTCTTCAAAGCCTTCCCTTTTTGCCTCTCTTTCCCTTCTCTGAAGATATACTATCCATGTTCATCGTAATTTTGCAAAGGAAAGGAAATTATTTGTGACAAATGTATAAATACAAAATTGCAAGAGCATACAAATGAAGAGTAATCATTTGGAATATGCTTAAGCATGCAATGAACAGTGTTTTCCTGGAAATGTACAAAGAAAAATTCCACACAGTCAAAAAGAAATCAACAGTAAACACTATAAACCAATACCAGGGTGGTGGTTTTATAGGAAATTGTACAATTTTTTTGTGTAAATGAATATCAAATCATTAAAAAAGATAAAGTCACATCCTCCCCAAACCTTCCTCAACAACAGCGATTCAACAGTCTCTCAGCTATCTCAAAATAACATTAGAAATAGCATAATTGTCAATTACAACCACTTGTACATTATACAAAGGAACATCACTACATGTGAACATAATATATAATCAACCTAATTGACATAGCACTTTTATCAATTATAATCAAGAATAATCAGATTACTTTCATAGAGTTGAAAGCGTTAACTGGGGTGAGAGAAACTAGGTGAAAAATACTGAAAGAAGTAGAGAATATTTAAGCTGTGTTCAGTCTCTGTTCTACACACAGAGCACACACATGCTTCTGCAGCAAGCAGATCTTGCTGGAGGTCATGGTGGATAACTGAAGAATCATATCAAATCACCAAATAGTTGGTGTTCTAGGAAGGAAACTGGTTCACATCAAGAAATAGGATGAAGAGAAAAAGAAAAAACATACACTTCTTCCTCTTTGTGGCTGCGGTATTTGTCAGAAGAGCACTTACAGCCCTTGGTTTGATCTTACTACACTTTGTAGAATAGCTTAGTGAATTTTTCAGCACATCATCCTAGCATGGTTATAAAAAGCATTGGTGATGTTTTCCTGCTTCTGGACTCACATCTTTTTTTTCATTTGTTCAGGAATGTCCATTTTAATATTTTATTAAATATTATTTAATTATTTTTTTATTATTTATTTATTTATTGTGCAAAAAATTTACATGAAGGTGATACATGAGAAATGTTTATGTATACTAAGTGGAAAAAACATAGGAGGAGCTAAACCAGGTCATACCAAAGAGCTACTTAATAGAGTTTGCCTATCCATTGTCTGGCGGTGGCCTTGGAAAAATGCCAAGGCAACTAGAGAATAATGAGAAAACATGATGGATGATTTTGTAGAGTGCTTTTCCAGTTCCTAAAAGATTGCAGCTCAGATATTTTCCAAGTCAGACGTTGTATGCTTGCATTTCATAGTCCCTGGGCAAGTTGTTTGTTCTTTTTTTTTAATTTATCCAGTATATTTCTGAATATATGCAAACTTTCACGTTAACGGTATCTTACACTATATTACAGGATGGTGAACCTACGGTAGTACTTCAAGCTCTTTCATAGGTGCACGTTTCATGTGATGGATAACATTTCTTCATATTTTTCTGAACCTGCTGCCTTATAATTTCATTTTAAGCTTCAAAATTCTTTACTAGAGGAGACAGTGAACAAAGAAGGATTTCATTCCTGTAGTTGTTCTAACACCTCTGTAAAAAAATAGTATTGTACTGTTCCCCTTTTTGAGATTAAGCATCAAAGAGAAGAAGAGAAAGATATCTTTCCTAGTTTAGGTAAATAAAAACATCAAATTAGTAATGATGGACTGCAGTGGCTATGTCCACTTTGCAGAGCTTAGTTGTATCAGGTACAGAATCACCTCCTGTGTTTGCAATTTGCCATTTTCATCCACATATCTGGCAGGAGTTATTGGCATACAGCATCCACTTTGTGTAGATCTACTTACTTTGGAAAGACAGCTAGGTCTGCATGCAGACAGGGAGTCCTGATAGGACAGCTAGGGGACTGGGACAGTGTACACATTACAAATGGTACCTACTCTGCAGTATATAAAAATTCTGGTGGTGTGTTGAGTTTCTTTTGCTTCCAGACACCCACCCATCTACTCTATCACTCGCTTACCTCAACAGCGCAAGGGAAGACAGTAAGAAAGAAGAGCAAATGTGTTATGAAAGGGAGATCACATACCAATTGCCATTATGGGCAAACCAGATTCATCTTGAGGAAAATTAGTTTAGTTTATTGCCTGTTAAATACCACCTAGAATGGTGAGAAACAAAGGCAAAAACTCCAGCACCCTTCCCCACCCATCCTTCATCCCAGACTCCACTTCAGTCCAAACTCTACAGACTCCTTCCACACTAAGAATTGCAGGGAATGGAAAATTCCAGACTGCAGTCAGTCCTGAACAGTGGAAGCTAAATACCTCTCCACTGGTCTACTAAGTCTGAAAACTCCATGAGGCAAATAGCAATGTGCCAAAGCACTCTGAAGGTACACTGACATGTGATCTGTCAGGGACTGCCATAGCTATATGTTGACCTACATCATGCTGTGCATGAGATTACATGTGGATTACTATGGATGCTTCATAAGCAGGCACAGCATGATATAAGTGGTATAACCTGTGGCACATCAACAAAACCCCTCCATACTGTAACTGGGTAGGGACCAGCAATCAGAATTACAGAATAAAACAAATGGCTCAAATGCTTCAGGACTGTTCATTTCTCTCCCTGATTTCTCTAAATGCATGTTGAAGTGGGGAGCACTCTAAGTAACTGTCTGGCCTGCCTGAGGGTTGTTTTTGTTTGTCTGGTTTTACAAAATTCCCACATGGACATTTCCCTTACCAAGGACAGGATGTCCATCTAGAAGAAGAACTGTAGATTAAATAGATATTCTGCCACAGAATACAAAAAGTAATTTTAATATAGATTTTTTAATAAAATGAAAAAATTAAGAGGAATCAAATATTTTGTGTAAAATAGACACTAGCTAAATAGAAATCTTGCTATTGTTATACTGACTACACAAGACATCTTATCTATGGACAACCTGAGGTGTTAACTAAGATTCCATAATTACTCCTTTGTTGACAAGTGATTACCAGCCAAGGAGAAAAAAACATTAACTCAAGGTGTGAGTGCTCTCCTACAATGTTGCCTTCACACAGCAAAACAAACAAACAAAAAGCAAACAGATGAGCATGCAGCCTTTGTTACTCTAAGCTACTTTTTCCTTTGTGATCGCTCCTTTTATTCTGTATGAACAGGATTGTTGATTCTGAGATTTTTTCTCATCCCGTAGCTTTACCTGTTCCATGAACAAGTTTGGGGTCTCTAAGTCAAGTGGTTTGCCTCATGTCCCCTGTACAAAATGTCCCTCATATATAACTTCTCCTTATAAACTACATTTTCATAGGATATCTCTGCCAGCACTGCCACATCAATGCTGTCTGTACAAGACAAGATAACAGACAAAACATATATGCACAAAACTAAGATTTATTGTAAATAGCAAAGGATCTTAAATATTCTGGCTTAAAAGGCATAAATTGGATTAGCTGAGTGTTAGGATATTAGTGCAGCAAAACAGGGTACTAGGGTATCAGGGTATTGAAACAAGAAGATACCTTTACAATAAAACACACAACCTAATAGGGAATAAGTATTACACAAAAGCTAATTGTTTGAGTAGTCACAAATTACTTATTAATAGCTCTTCTACTAGATCTAGAACAATGATTAAAATAATACCTACAGGCAATGTGATAAGACAATGATTGTATTCTTCTCTACTATGTTATGTCTAAAGTCTTAAAATTCCAAAGCTTAAAATCCAAAATTTTAACATTTAAAAATATCTAATGAAGATGTGAATAAGATTTCATGTATAAGGATTTGATACTTCTTATCCTTTTGTGGATACTGACAGGTATCACTTTCTATCAACCTCTTGAGGAGCAACCTAAAGTAACCTCCCATTGGGGAAGGAAGGCAGAGTGAGAAGAAAAGACCTTGATGCTGTAGTGGTACTGCTCAGGAACAGCAAAGCATTGTTATCAACACTATTTTCATCACAAATTCAAAACATAGAAAATAAGGAAAATTAACTCCATTGCAGGCACACCCTATACATTTCTGTAGTAATTTTTTTTTAAGTTGGCAGTTCTAAAATACTTTAATATATAAACTTGAAAAAAAGATTACTAACCTGATACAGTATCTCTATAATTTCTAATGACATTTCTTGTAGCAAGACGAACCTCTTTTAGGGCACGGCGCTTCAAGGTCCAACCAGGTGTTCCAGCAGAGACTCTGAGCCTATAGCCCTCAGGGTTGACTAGCCTGGATCGGTGTTATTGCTCCAAGAGCAACTGACTTCTCTGCTGGCTAGCTCAGGACTAAGCTAAGCCTGTGAGTTTGAGCCTCGCCTTTTATTGGCCCCCTAATCCTGCTCATGGGCAGTGGGGGCCCACCCTAATCAGGCACAGGTGGGCTTAACACAAGCTCATGCCCACTACCTGGCAATTAGTGGCACCTGGTTGCCTCATTTCACTACAATTTCTAGCTATGACATGTATAAAACAGAAGTAGAATTTTCACAAAACCACTTAATTTGAGAAAAGCCTTTTTAATTGTTTCCTACCAATAAAGATGTTCTAAAGAAGCCCTGTATTGCGAGGCATTTTCACTGAACTATGCTTTCTATGTCATAGCTTATGTCTCTTATGTTAATATTTTTTAGAGCTCTTTGAATGATTTGCTGCCTAAATCTCCCTTGTTCCTGCTTCTGACAATCAACCTGCTATCATATGGGATTTGTAACCTTTTCACTGATGTCACCTCCAATGGTCCTTAACGAGTAAGTATTACAGAGAAACCCAACCACCCACAGAACTATATGTTTAAGTGGAAATCAAAACTGAATGTCCAAATTCACTTTTCTAGATGCAGATTCTTTAACAGTCCATGAGAAAATTCTGCTTTCGTTGTGGAAAGCTCTTGTGGAAGAGGAAAGCACTGGCCTGAATAAGACCGAGGTGACCAAATTATGCTCTCTTAGCTTACTCAGCTCATGATAGAGAAGGATAACATTTTGATTTCAAAGTATGTATATGCTAATGGCAGGAGCAGAATGAAATGAGCTATTTTAAAGTTTTCAAGTAGAGAACTATAGAGAGGTAGATTTTTGACGTTCTGACTCTAAATGCCATCCAAGAAACTGAATTTTCAAGCAAGCTGGTGTGATAGTATTACCTATTAGGCACTAAGTATATTCTCCAAGGTTCAAGTTCCTGCTGAGCTACAGAAAACCTCTTCCACTTTATGCAGCTCATTTAGACATGATTTCAATTATAGATAGTGAATGTAAGAATCTTCTCTTTTAGTTTAATTATATGTATACACATGTTAAGTTCTGGATTCTGAAGTATGAAGAGAAAAAAGTGCCATACATAAATGTGTGATGGAAGTTTCAGAACACAGTCTCCTTAAATCTGCTCAGGTTTTTTGTTGTTTATCTCAGAAAAAGATACTGAACTTTTTTCTGTTTCCAGTCAGGATTATAATTAAGAAAGCACACAGAGTTAAAGTGTTTTCATGCTCCAGGCTACATGCATTTTAATGCAGATCAGCAGGGAAACAAGAAGAACAAACAAAAAGCAACTACAAAAGCGGCACTTTATTTTTATTTTTTTTTCAGGGGAGGTCAGGAGAGTGTTGATTGTTAGGTGGTTTTTTGCATAGGGTTTAGTCTACTAACACCCTATTAATAACAGTACATATTAGAAAGTGGTATCACCATCCATGGATCTTTCTTCTTCGGGGCGGCGATCCAATTCCAGCCGGAGCTAAGCTCCGGTGCAGGGTGGCAGGCAAGGCAATGTTGGAAGAACTCACTGGTGTTCCTTAGACACACTGCATTTCCAACTTTTCTCAAGGCTGACTCAGGCCCCTGGAATCTCAGCTCTCAGGAGGGTCCCCACTGAAAAGGCCATTGTGGACTGGCCCGTGGTCCTTACCGGCCATTAGCCAGTTTGCCGGAGGGCAGCAGCTCCCTGCTGGCTCCACCTGGGTGAGGGCCCCACTTGACTTTTTCAGTCTACAACATTCCATTTGCCAGGCAAAGAAAATTCCGCTGAATGGAACCTCACACTTCCTTAAGATACAAAAGCATCTCTAACACCACTGACTTCTCTCCCAACTTTCCAATGGGGAAGCTTCTCGTATGAAATCCTAGAGTAGCAGAATCATAGTATGCCAGGTTGGAAGGGACCTCAAGGATCATCTGGTCCAACCCTTCTAATATTGTTGCTTATATAATATGTCTCAGAAATTAGTGGCTTTAATTGTGTTTTCTCAAAGTTCAGATACCTTCTGACAGAAAGGCAGCAATGACCAAATCAAAAAACTTCAAGTCCTTTAAACCACAATTTTGGTACTCCACATTGGCTAAGGAGAATGCAATCCCTCCCTGTGATCTCAGTAACTTTATAATGTTTTGGAAAAACTCAGTGAGCATTTGGAATAAATGTGTGGAAGACAGATTACTGGTTGGTTAAACCAGCAGTTAAAAAACTGAAAGTCAGATATGGCATGAACTAAAAATCTTATAAAATGGCACAGAATACTGCAGTAGCAGTTATAGAAGAACAATCTAAATTTAGTATAGATAGATATTTTGTAAAGAGAACATGCAAGACAGTATAAAGCGGTGTATTGGGTGTCCATGGCAGAGAGGGACTGCAGGGTGCCCTCCGTGCAGAGGGGCTAGGACTACTCCATGACACAGACAGTTCCATCAAGTTCTTGCTGGTTCCAGCTGGCTCCAGTGGACCCACTGGAGGGCATAGCTGAACTCCTCAACTAAGCTGGTTTTGCCTCTGTGAGAACATAGTACTAATAAATCAAACCTCTACTAATAAATCAAAATTCCATTAAAAAGGAGGTTTTAAGAACTACCTGCTTTAGTTATTCCTGGATATTAAATCAAGAGAAAGTGTGTTTTGATTTTAATTTGCTGTCCTCTTTTGTAATTTTTAGGGTATGGCCAGCAGCAGTGTTCTTCTTGTGACCTCAGAGAACCTGGCACATACTGGACATTTTTTTATGAACTGCTTGAGTGAAGCCTTGAAGTGAAGCCTATGAACCCTTTAGTGAAAGGGTTATCCCTATAGTAACATTTCCTACCCCAGTTCCTTTCTCTTGAAGATATTAGAGGTAGGAAACCCACATGGTATTCAAATCACTTGTTATTTTTAGTTGATGTTTTATTATAATAATTGATATTTGTGCAGTAAATTTAATCTTTGTGTGTTTGCGGCGCATTTTTGTTGGCTTTTTAATTTTTTTTTCTCCCCTTTAGAATAAACTGCACAGGGGTGGCTCCTGTGAGAAGTTGCTGGAAGCTCTCCTGGCTCCGAATCCAAATTCCCCTCTGGACAAAACTGAGCCCATCAGCAACAGTGACAATCCCTCTGGGATTAACATATTCAAGGAGGTGAAAATTAAACTGTTGAAAGAGCTGCAGGAGGGAGAGGACAGTGGGAGGTAAGAGCAATACATCAGCAGAGATACCAAGGTCAGTGAGGGGAGGAGGTGCCTGAGCAGAGGTTTCCCCACAACCCATGGTGAGATGGCAGCTTTCCCCCTGCAGCTCATGGAAGAGCATGATGGAGCAACCCATGAAGCACTACAGAGGAGCAAATGCAAGCCTGCAGCCTAGGGAGGACCACGGCAGAGCAGATATGGATCTGCAGCCATGGAGGACCCTGCACCAGGGAAGGTGACAGTTCCCCTGAGGAGGAAGGGGTGGCAGAAAACAAGATGTGATGAACTGACCGTAATACCCATTCCTCATCCCCTTGTGCTGCTGGGCAGGAAGAGGTAGAAAAATCAGCAGCGAAGTAATTGGGCCTGGGAAGAAGGGAGAGGTGGGGTAAGGTATTTAAATCTGGTTTTGTTTCTTATTGTCCTGCTCTGATTTGTTTAGTGACAAATCAAATTGATTTTTTTCCCCAAGCTGGGTCTGTTTTGTCAGTGACTATAACTGGTGAGTGATGGCTCTGTCACTGTCTTTGTCTCGACCCATGAGTTTTTCATTATATTTTCTCCTCCCCATCCCACAGCAGGGGGAGGAGTGGGTGAGTGGCTGCGTGGTTCTTTGCTGCTGGCTGGGCCCAAATCATAACAAATGGAAATAATCAGGATTCATTTATAATTTTCACTAAGGTGCAAAGAGGCAGTCATCACCCAAAAAGACTGAGATGAGCTAAAAAGCAGTGTGACACCCCCCAAAGAAACCCCCCAGGTAAATAAATATTTCCATGTGACATTTAAAAAAAATACTTAGTTAAATAAAATCTGTATTTCTTTAAATTGCTATAACTTTAGTTTAAAATTTGCATAGCTATTCTGCTCTAGAAAACATTATCGAAGAGACCTATAAACAATACCTGTATTTCCTCTTACTGTCAACAAAATTCATAAATCATTTTGCATGAGATGAAAAAAGGACAGACAATAATTCTTTGCTGATTTTATGCTATGAACAGAGCACAAACAGAAAAATATTTAGAAGTACAGTTAAAAGGAAAAAAAAAAACAACAACAAAGATTCCGTTATGCTTTACACATCAAATAAACCCTGTATTTTGTCAATGTACAAAGGGTAAGAATACAGTGTTACATCTCTACATAAAGTATTATGGTTACCATTTAGCCTTGAATAAACATATAAATAGTCCCATAAAATACCCACAAAATTTATGTTTCAAGTGTCCCAGAGATAACATGTATCATCCAGTACAGAAGCTAAATGAGCCAGTATTTAAGGATGTTTTGAAAAGATAGCCACTTTATCTTCCCAAAACTATAATTTGAAGATTGTTGAAAAATGTGCTGATGAAATATACATAAGGTTTTGTCTTTCACTGAAAATCTTCCTCATTTTGTTTGCTTTGCTCTGAATCTCATGTTTTGCAGTTATACTAACATTTGCCTTCAACAATACTAGCTAGTTCAAGCATGTCAATTTAATTTGAAAAATGAATTACTGAGATCTAGCTTAGGTTACCAAAGCAAATCTGACAGGAGCCATTCCCTTCTGCAGCTCCTTTTTCCCCATAATTGTTTTTCCTTCAGTTTCTCTTATCTTTTTCCTCGTTGAAATAGCTCTGATTGCCATATCTAAAACTATTTATCTTCTCTATCTGCTTAGCAATAAAATAGCACTATAAAAAGCAGGGCATTTTTCTCATAAGGACACATGCCCATCTGGCAAAAAAATAGTCAACCTTCTTTTTAAAAATGTCTGAAGGTAAATTGATCAAAACAACCTGATATATGCTAACAATCACTTTGGAGACATCCTTGGGGGACCGTTCCACGCTACGCACTGGTAAATGGCAGCAGTTTGCTACCTTGAAGCTTCAGTGTACATCAGCACAGTGTAAGCGTGGTCAGTTCAACTCTAAGCTTACAATAACAAGCCCTACTGAGAGACACAACGTAAGTGCATAGACTTCCTACCAACTTTCCATGCAGACAGGGTTTGCTCTGAAAGTCTGGGCCCAGCTTTCCTCTGCCAGCAAAATAAAACTTAGATCTCCCTTAAGAAGATCTCAGTCTTAAGGGGCTGACTTTATTTTGCCTTCCTAATTGTAGCTGTGTGACTCCACCAAGAGTTGCTTAACTGTCCCTAAATCTAGTCCAAACAATCCAGATGCTTTTCCCACTCTTTTAGATTTCAGTCCAATTATGTTAATCTTAAATGCTATTCTCCTTCCTAGACGTGGACAGCACTTGCAGGAGGGGAGATGGAGGCAAGGGAGAGGGGTTGCAGAGGGGAGCTTCCTCTATAATGCTGAGGGTGAAAACAAAACTCAAAAGAAATACAGCATGTTACAAAAACAGCAGTGTGCTGCAGTTTTTAAACACCATGAAGCAGATCTGCTTTTAAAACTTGCCATTAAAAATTAGTTTTAGTATTTTCCTTTCTTCTTACCATTCCATATCACTGCAGAGATTTTTGATAGCAAAACTACCTGCCACACCCTGTGTGGAAATGATTACTTTCTATCTACATGAATAAATTAAAGACAGCATAACTGTCTGGTTCCTGTTGTTAGTCAATGACAAGGAAGAGGTTAAAAGATTCAAAAGCTTGTAAACTCTACAGGAAGTAAGGCATTACAATTTTTGTTTAAGTAAGCATCCAATTAATAATGTATTACCAATCTATTAAGTCACATAATACCTCCACACCTAGTGTAACATGAAAATGCATTAGTACAGTATTTTGCCTTTTTTCAGTATTAATTCAGAGTGTACTGCATTATGGTTCTTGTGTTAATGTCAGATACAGATAAATATTCTTTTAAAATATTTTTGTTTGATGTTTCGTCTCTAAATATAACTGTATGATGAGCTATTGTTAGTTAGCAGGCTGCTAACCTGAAATACTTAGCTAATTCACTAATACTTTCTCAGGACAGTATTAATTACACCAAGAATACAGAATTGTATATAAATGTCTGTTTCTTGTACAAGGTACTGCAGATGCTCTTTTACACCTTGTGTTGTTATAACTTACTGTCTTTTCTCCATATTTTTTTCCCTCCCCTACAGCTACCTCTGCATCATGACTTTATGAATACTGGAACACAAGACTGAAGGAAGCAAACACAGTTTAGCAAATGTTCCCTAACCACTGAGCCTGTCAAACATTTCTGATCACAGTTCTTGCTGGCAGTCAGCCTTCAGCTGTTTAAAAGTGTGACACACAATTTTCCACTCTTTGTAAAATCACATCACTTTAAGGTTAAGTTTGTAACAGAACTATAAAAGTGATTTGCAGATGATCCTGCCAGTTTTTTCATGTGTGTAGCCCCCCCTCTGCCTTGCAAGACCAAAGCCAAGAGCAGTGTTCTTGCAAGATGAAATAACAGCTCTACGTGTACCCAAGGAAATTTTAGAAGTTGCTGTCTGGTTTTAAGTAGATTTAGTCAAAGCTCTTTCTGAAGAATAAATTAAACAGAATCTTTTCTTCAGTATAGGGCTTAAATATTTTGTGGAGAAATAGAAAGCTTCCAGGTCTCAAGAGCAGGTCAAAATTAAGTATGTTAAGACACATCACTTAGCTTTTTCTGCTGTTATTTTAAAGATTTCTTAGGTTACTACAAAAAAACTTCATAAGATTGGCTAATATTGGATTAGTATTTCCAAAGATGTAAATTCATTTTAAAAACATTCCTTTTAATTTTTAACCCTTGTTAAAAATGTGTTTCTTGACCTTTTATGTGTATTTGGTGAATGTTCTGTCATTAAATTTCATTTAATTGGACTTAATTTTTTTTATTTACTGTTTGTGTAGTCTAAGAAAGATTACTTGATATTTTCAGTCTTACAACATTTTTTTTAAATAATGATGTTATTGCTGCAAAAATGTAGTGAGCATGAGAAGTTAATCTCATTTTTCAGCTTTTTCCTGGTTTGTTTGGGGTTTTATTATTTTTCTTCAATAGCAGCTTTGCTTAAAACAAGGAACACATAATTATTATCAAGTCTGAATTAGGATTTCTTAAGGGTAAAGTTGTTGATTTTTTCCTGAATACTTTTAATATTGAAATTGTTCATTCTACTTTTAAAACAGGATAGGCAAGGTTTCCCATGAACTTGAATGCCACATATATACTTGTAAAAATGCATAAATACAGAGAATATATACTTTACTCCAGAAATTTCCTAAAATACAGTCCAAAACTCACAAGTAGCTACTGTAATTTTAAACTGAAAAAAAAAGCTTTTATTTCAAAAAATCCATGTATAAATGTATAACTTTTCAGAGGAATTAGACATGTATCTACATGTTTGACAGTATATGCAAATGACACAACCAGTGTCAGGGGGACAAAGTGAAAAACTAGAGTTATTTCTCTGTCTCAATGGAAAATAAATTTGACACATTTGTTCTGAATGATTAGTGAGCAACCAAAACCCTTGTTCACTGAAGATGTATGGCTAAGTCATAATCATAATTTTTTAAAATCTTTATAGATAATTTATGCTCTAGAAGCACAATAAGTCAAACTAAATCTACATAATAAACAAAAAAAATTGATTTTGGTGAAGAATAAGAAATACAGATGCTAACACAAACATAGACAGTACTTTTGCCATTGTGAATTGTAACTTTTCTAAGATTCCTCCTCCCTAATTGTCAAAAAACCCCAAACAAACAAAATCCCAAACCAAAGAAAACCCAGCAAAACCATCTGCAGACAGCAAGGTAAACCAGGCCAACCTGAGTCGTAATCAGTGATGCAAAGTCTAAGTAGGAGGCCAGTAACTATTGAGTCCAGTGCCATCTGCATTATTTATCTGGATAATGGACAAGTAGACCCTGGCTGCAATGACTGTGAAAAAGGATGGTTTGAGATCCAGTAGAAGATCCTGAAGTGAAGAGAGCAAGTAATCCAAAGCCCTAGGCAAAGACCTATGGCTCTATGAGGGTGGATTTCCACAGATGCAAAGTCAAACTTTCAGAATGAAATCACAGCAAAAGTTCTGCTGAAGTTGAAAAGAGAGAGTTGTGGTAAGTGTAACAAAAAAAGCTTTTACAGGTATATCAGCAGCAGGAGGAAGACCAAGGAAAATCTTGCCCTGTTGCTGGACAAAGTATGGAATATAAAGACAAAAGAAGTGGGAAAATTGGTAGTTGTCAGTACCTGTTTCCTGGGCCTCTACCAGTAAAGTCTGCTTCAGACCTGTCTAATCTCTCTACCTCATAACAAAGTCTGAGGGACCGGAGTACTATTCACAAGAGGAGAGGACTGAATTTTGTAATGGCTTATCTAAATTCACAGGAGGAAATGGATCTATCCAGAAATACTGAATGTCATTGCATTGTATATAATCTCTGAAAGGCTAAGTGAATGGCAGAGGTCTCCAAAGTTGAGAAAAAGACAAATATATCAACCATCTTCAATCAAGACAAGAAAGAGCATCCAGGAGGGACAGTCTTGTCTCAGAGACTGGGAAGATGATGGAGAAAGTTTTCCTATAACCCATTTCCAGGCTCATGAAGGACAGGAAAGTAATTATTCTATGACCCATGGCGCATTTGCAACCTTGCAGACAGCACTGTATGTGAAGAGTTAGTGACTGAGGGCATTTCATGTCTGCTTTTTTAGGTCCTGTGCTTAAGGCTTGAGAAGTCCATGTTAGCATGAGTAACTGCTGTTTAATTGGATGCATGCACTGCTGTAAGGGAACATGCTGGAATGTCCCTTCCATGTTGGTCAGTACTGAACTGTAGTGGATAACATGAAAATAATAGCATAATTCCATGTCAGGAGAAGATACATAGTTCAGTTTGCAACATAAGATAAAAACACCATGGAACAGAAGAGATACAGAACCTCTGCACAGATGGAATTTGTGCAGTGCTCCATGGGAATTCATTTGAATTCTAACACTATGCAACAGTGAGGGCCTCATCAACTGGTGGCACAGGATTTACTCACTATCTTTATTATTTTTTGTATTTCCATCTTATTATTAAAGCTTTTCCTTTTCACTGTTTCTGTCAGCTTTTCTTAATGAGGTTTAGAAAGAGCCCTTGACCCCTCGCAACCTCCTAGTACAAAACACATGGTTGTTGCTAAAACTGTTAGCTGTTAGCTGCTAACAACAACTTAGCATCTGCAATAGAAGATGTGAGATAACAAGAATTCTAATTTCACTTTTGAGTCAGAATTTAAAAATATAATTTTTTTAAACTAGGTTGGTTATGCAGGAAAAAAATGGAGTACTGCTACAATATTCTCTAGTCTTTGCAATATTGTTTTATAAAAAATAGATTTAATACATCTTTCAATAAATATTTGTATTCCTTGCATCAAAAGCATAAGCTTATCTACCTCTTATTATTGCTAAAAGTGGATATTTGAGTAAAAGTGTCTGTGGAATAGCTAATATTTATACAAGTAGGGTTTTATTTTTTAAAATAAATATAGGTCAGTCTATGTATATCTGTATACTTTAAAACAGTAAATGAATCTTATTGATAAAAAGAAAAAGTGGTTGATGATATATTTTCTAAGTTTTATCTTTGAATAATTTGTCTGTTAACTTACATCAGTCTCAAATGTTCAATATTACTGCAAGGTTCCTGCAGGCTCAGCTCTGTTGCTGTGGACATCTGGCACATATGATGAGCAACATGAATGCCTTAAGCCATTTTTTATGCCCATTAAAATCATGGCAAAGGGCTGACAGGTAGGCCACTGAAGTTCTGTAAGGACATGCTACAGGCAAACCTTCAGCTCTGTGGTACCAGCTCCACAAAGTGAGAAACTACAGCTAAAGACCATCTGTTGTAGCAAAGATTGTGCACCATTGCCCTGAGAGCCTTTGAACAAACCTGGAATGACAGAATGACTCTGTGCTGTGCTACTGCTCTACAGAAATGCAAGCATAGTATCCTTAAGAAACATCTGTGGCATTTGCAGCTGCAAACATGCTGTGACAATCTGACTGATTTTTAATCAAGCAAGGAATCCTCAGTTATTAAAAGAAAAATATAGTTATTATATATTTTTACAATGATTTTCCCATTCTAAGCAGATTAAATTAACATCCTGTGTTTTTCAATAGAGCCTATCTTGCAATCCTTTGCAAGCCTCTGGATTTCAACTGAGTTCTACTCATCAACCACCCTGAATACAAACTGAAAGAGCTGCAGTTTTGAAACCATTTGGAAACACAAGGATTCAGCTAGTAAGGATGTGCAATGCTTTATATTCGCACTAGATTCTATACAAAAAACAGTTTGTATTTTAAAGTGTATTTTCAGATGACACTATTGTTCTTGCTGGTAAATTCACTTATAGAAGTTGCTTTTCAAACAATTGAATATCTATTGACAATATTGAAAAAAAAGAAGAGTCGTTAAGTTTTGAGCATTTCAAAACCAGATTTTATCCAAGCGAAGAGAGGATGATTAATTTCATATTAGCTACAATTTGTGTACCTCATTTATGTATTGAATATTTTTCAGCAAACCCAGAAGAGCAAGAAAGCATGGCAAGAATATTTTTGCTACATTTAGATTTAAATTCTCGGTACTTTAGATCCCAGTGAGAAAAGTAGATGAAATTTTCCCTTTATGGAGCAGATCATTAATAATATTTTGGTTTAAATCAACAGGGCACTGACCACTACAGAACCACTCAGTCACCCTCCCCTGCCCTGGGGACTAGAGAAGAGAATTGGAGGGGAAAGGTTAAGGTGAATCTTAGGTTAAGATAAAACAATTTAATACTTGAAATAAAATGTTTAAATCATAGTAATAGTGAATGAAATAGTAGCAACAATAGTATTAATAATAGTAATAATAGAACATACAAATGCATGATGCACGATGCAATTTCCCTCCACCCACTGATCAAAGCTCAGCTTGTACTCAGCTAGTGATCACAGAGGAAAGACATTTCTAAGATGCAGTCCCAGAAGAGCAAGAGGATGATTTTCTGCCCAACCCTCATCTATATACAGAGCATTATGTTGAATAATGTGGAACACTCCATTGGTCAATTTGTGTCGGTTTTTCCGGTTGTACCCTGCACACAAGGAAAATAGGGTCCTTGATCTCATTGTAGCAACTGAATCTTTAGTGTATTATCAACATCTCGTCATGCTCAGCCTTATACTAAAGCCATGGTGCCAATAAAATGGCACCATAGATAGATTAATAATATTATAGATTAATAATAATTTATAGATTAGCTTAATAATAATATTAATAATAGTAGTAATAGAACATACAAATGCATGATGCACAATGCAATTTCCCACCACCCACTGATCAAAGCTCAGCTTGTACTCAGCTAGTGATCACAGAGAAGGAGAGACATCTTCAAGATGCAGCCCTCAGCTGGACAGGGCAGAGACAACGTAACAAATGGCTCATGCGGTGAGAAAAGAACCAAGAGAGATCACTCATGAGTTTCTGTCATAGGCAAACAAGACAACACAGGGAAATTAATTAATGTGTTGCAAATAAAAATCAAAATAGGGCAAAGATAAAAAAACCTCAACCTTAAAAATAGCTTTCCCCACTCCGCCTTTTTCCTGTGCTGAGCTTCACTCCCTATTACTCTGCCTTCTCGCCCCAAGTGGTGCAGGGGGATGAGGAATGGGGGTTGAGGTCAGTTCATCAGATGTTGTCTTTGCTGCTCCTTCCTCCTCAGGACCAACACTCCTGAAACTCTTCCCCTACTCGAGGACGGGTCCCTCCCTTGGGAAATAGTCCTCCATGAAATTCTCACAAAGTGAGTACTTCCCATGAGCTGCATGTGGATTTCTACTCCACCATCAACCTTCATGGGCTGCAGTGGGACAACCCACTTCACCATGCTCTTCACCATGGTCTGCAAAGGGAACCTCTGCTCTGGCACCTGGAGCCAGAGCTCCCCCTCCTCCTCCATTGACCTTGGTTTCTGCAGAATTTGTTTACATATTGTCATGTGTCTCCTCCAGTTGCTGTTGTGCAGCAGGGTTTTTTTTCCCTTCTTAAATCTCTTATCCCTAGAGGCATGACAGGCATCACTGGTGGGCTCAGCCTTGGCCAGTGGCAGGTCTGTCTTGGACTCATTTGGCACTGGCTCTATCTGACATGGGTGAAGCGTCAAGCAGCTACTCACAGACACCACTCTTGTAGCCCCTGATACCAAAACATTTCCACACAAGCTAAATGCATAGCATTAAAAGATATTTAATATTTGAAGTGGTTTTCATTCTGTCTCCTGGTCACTGAACCATGCCAATCAAATTCAAAATTTTCCAGGTACAAATATAAAAAATTAAATTGTTTTTACTTCAAAAATTGCAGAGTGCAATGGTTACCATGTTATCTGAATCTAAGAACACCTCACAGTCACAGTTTTAGACTGGTTTCAGCAAGGAACCAACATTATCAGGTCAAGGGGTATTATTCACACAGTAATTTGGCTTTACTCTCCATTTCCCCTTCTCCCAAGTTCCCTTGGCCTTTTATTTCTACTTCTTTCCCCTTCTGTTGCTGATACAGCAATAGATATGCAACAAGGGAATAAAAAGTAGATCAGTTTCTTGAGAAAGTGAATCCCCCACATTATCCATAGTGTCAAGGAGAAAAATACTATAGAACACAAGTGCTTGCACTGCGTATGCTTATGTTAAAGTGCCAATCTTCAGCAAAGTGCAGTAGATAATAGTAGGATTAACTGGGCTAGACATTCGTTGACATATTTCTGAGATAACCTTTCAGTAATGGCTTGCTGTATGACTATCTACTATTCATAATATTAAACAAACAGAAAAGTAAAAATAAACTGTAGGCAAAAAGATCACTCAAAACCATGGGGAAATTTTTTAACTTCAGCCCAAAATGTGACATTTTATCTGAAAGAGAAATTTGTAGTCTACATTTTGAACCCTAAAAAATATTCAGTTCAAAGACAATCATGGCTTTCTGACCAAGATTTATCACATTTGCAAAAACTTATTTCAAGCTACCAATTTGGAAATATTAGAAATTTAGAAATATAATTCTTTCTCAGTATATGAGAAGATGGTTGTTTTGGGGTTTTTTGCATGTACTGTGATTGCTATTACAGACTGCTCTCCAGTGAAGATCTCCAGAGATAAATTTGTAGGCTGATTAGTCTAGAAACTCCATAAGTATTAATGAATAAGAATTCCCTTGTATTTTTATGTTCATGTGGGATTAATACCCACCTGTAAAAATAAATAAATAAATAAATAACTGTAGCATTCTCTTTACTAGGCTATTTTAACATTTGGTGGGGGCATGAGAGAGGAAGAAAAACTATGCTACACATTTCTGAGTCAGTGTTATTCCAAGATGATTTCTTTACTGGTCTGGCTTGAAGAGAACCCATTTTGAAAATTAAGTGAAGACAGGTCCTTAAAAGAAGCAACAATGATTTATGTGAAGCTTTATTTCCATATCAGCAAAGATGATAATATGCATAAGATAACTTAATTTCTATTATCACAGGCCACCTATTAAAAAGATTTTGAAATTTGAACAAAAAATGAATTTTACCAAAAAAATGAAAAAAAAAAAATTGAAAAAAATTTTAAAGAAAAGATGAAACTAATACTTGTCTCTTCATATCCTGATTAACTAGAATCTATGACTACATTGACGCTAATAAGCTGAAATATACAGAAGGTCAAAGCAGAGCCCAGTAACCTGGTAAAAATGCAAACACAGCATTTAAGTATGCAGAGATGCAGTTAAGAACGACAAAGCCTACCTGAACTGTAATCTGGTGAGGGATATCAGAGGTAACAAGGGCTTCTGGAAGAACATAAGTGGCAAAAAGAAGACTAGGGGAAATATGGGTCTGCTGCCAAGGAAATAACATCACTTTATAAGTTAAATTGTTGGTTTATTTTTACTATGAAAATATCTAATCCCCAAATATGAAGTGCTTAAAACAAAAAAAAGTGTATTTCTGTGATTTATCCCTTTCAATTTTTTCACTGTTTCTTTGTTTAGAATGATAAATATACAAAAAAAAAATCAAACTATGAATTACTTGAATTTCCTATTTCTAAAAAAAAAAACCAAAACCCAAAACAAACCAAAATTCTTCTAATATTTCTAAAAATTCTTCTAGTAATTTTTCTTCTTTTGCTTGTAACCATGAAATAGTTCAATTTAGAGCCTATATCTATGCTCATGGTCTCTTATACTCAAACACATTAAGAAGCAAATCAAAAAGCAAAGCTGTTGTATATTTCTCAGTATTCAAAATGATGGTGATGAGTCTGGTTTACTTTTTTTTTTTTTTAATGTGCATCCTAACATTACAAAGTACTAAGAGTCTTTGGGATTGAATTTTTCAAATAATGCACATAGATGTTCAAATTGCCTCCTATAATAACATCAGGTTGCAAATGCTACAAAATACTAATTATAGCCCAGAGGAATAATTCTTTAGAAATCGACCTTATAAATTTTGCTTAAAGGTTCAAAACTAACAATCCTTTGTAGTTTATGATTAACTGCATGCATAAATGAATAATATTAAAATGGTTACATATTTTCTGACGCTTATGAGCATTACCATACATGAAGAATAATGCATTATTCATCACTTCTGCTGACAAAAGGTAACTAACTCAGTTTAAAAAATTCTATTGCAATAACTGTATTTTACAGGAGTAACATTTATTGTTTACATTTCAATTCTTCTACAATGCACATCCAAAAATTTTGTGGTTTTATTCATATATGAATATATGATATATGATACATGAATATCTGTTCATATATTCAGATAATGAAGAACAAAATTATGTGACCATTACATTATTTTTTTAATTTAAATTAATGATTTAAAAAAATTAAAATTCATAGCAATAAAGATTGTTATAGCATTTATAACATGGAGTAAAAATTTTCAATAAAAATTTTTTTTTCTACTGAAACATATAATTTCTGGAGAAATTTGCCCTGCTTAAGAAAATTCTATTAAATTTTTAAACTTACAAGAAGCACAGGAGATAAAAAGAAAATTGGTTTAACTTAGTGTACAAAGAGCAGAGCTGAAGTCACATTGAATCTGTGCTTAAATGATAGCTGGCCAGTTTTAAAAGTATTTTTTTCCATAGTACTCCATGAATCAACAAGAGTTCTCCTCAATAATAAAAGTTACTTTTTTATATTTAATATAATAAAATTTATTAAATTTGAAAATATAAAGGAATAATAAGTAAATAATATCATAATACAAAATATAATGTAATATAACAATATAAAACAGATATTAAAATATAAAAATCCATTTTATAATTTTGACCAAATACTGTTATTCTTAATAATTAGTACTTTTTTTTTTTTAATATTCTGTTGTTTAGGGGATATTTAAAGGAGGTAGAAAATTTACATTGGGTCAGCAAAGTTTCAAAGTGACATTTGATATTGTCTCCATCAACAATATAGTAATCTAAATCTATTTAAAATTTAAAAAAATGTTTTAGCTCATTCGAGAATAAATTTCTGATAGTTTAAGCATCTAACTAGATCATGTGATACTGGACTCTGTATGCTTTGAAAGAATCAAGAAAAATTCCCAATATCCAAGTGCTTATGAAAATGAAATCAGGTAATTTCAGCAATTACCTTCTTACTACATGGATTAAACTTGAATATGCCAAAGTCAAGAGCAAGTGTATGATTATAGAAGTGCTAAATCTCTTTATTTAGATATCTCACCTCTAGATACTAATAAATATTACATATTTTAATTCTTATTTTTGTTCATCCAAATTTAAAAGAAATATACTTTTTGCTCAGTTCTATTTGGATTACATTTCGTCTGACTGCCCACTGCCTGAGTGCACCGACCTGTTCATTCAGACCAAGTCTGTTGTCACAGTTTTAGAATAAGAGATGTCACAATAAACTAAAGTAATGAAAAAAAAGAATTTATAACAAGATATGGATATAACAGAAAATAATTTAAACATAGATTTCCTGGCTTCAAAAATACTCAAAAGAAATGAGATCATTAATTCAAGGTTGACCTATGTATTCCAGATCATAATATCATTGTTATATCATATTTGTGAGATTTCATCCAGATACTGAAAGTCCTCTTCTCTGCTGTCCAGCCTTTGGTTTGAAATGGATGTAGTAATCTTTTGAACTTGAAATATTTTTATAGTAATTTTCTCTCTCCTTCCTTCCACTTACTGGAAGCTGCTGTGTACTCACATTTCAAGGTGCACCTAACTGGGTTTTACTCTCCAGACAGTTTGGATTCCATATTCCCCACAGAAAGCTGTTTTGCTGTGAAATACTTTTAGAGACCAGATATTATCTAATATCATAGCTGAAATATTTAATTTCACTTTTCAGTGCTTGGATTTTGTTATGCTATTGTCATAAATACTTAGACACCTCTACTGCAATAAATTTTCACTACTTCTCAATAAAAAAATAAGAAATACCAATTGACCTCCTACATTCCAATCAACTAATTACATGTAACACTGTCTTTTCATTAAAGGGATTTTTTTACCAGCTTTATTTTTTCTCTTCTTTGAAGTTACTCAAATTGAATACAGACACATATAAGAGTATTCTACTATCAGTCTACAGTCATGCCTTAGAGCCTAAATACATTTCCAGCCTCTAGAAGGCTTTTCTTGGTCTATTCCTGAGTAGGTAACTGTTTCAGCACTCTTGTTGATGTGATTATCTGCTACATATTCCTATAAATTAGCTAAAAGAAATGAAAGAGAAAAGGAAGCAGTTATTCATTTAGTTCCCAAATATAATAATATTCCTACAACTAGATTAAAAACATACCTTTGGATTATGACTATTTTAATAGGGAATTTAGAATACTCCTTAATGATAACATTTATTCATTGTTATTATTCTAGGCTCTGCTTTGGGTAAATATCTTAAGTATTATTAACCCAGCAATGGATAACAGGAAAAAAACAAATAAACAAACAAAGCAAAAAAAAAAAACCCCAGACTAATCACAACTATATCCTTGCAGCAAAGTGTTTTTAGTATATGCTGTTAAAATGGCTAAACTGAGACCATTAGATGCATATATTTTTTATCATTGTTTGTTTGGTTTTTTTTTAATCCCTAAAATATTACAAAAAGAAGTAATTTTCTATCCTTCAACATCTAGTTTGGATGAGTAAGTTACATAAATAGTACTATCTGGATTTTACTAACACTGACATCATCTTAAAAACACGGTCAGTTATTGCTGAATTTCTGAGAAAAAAATTCTTATTAAACATAGAGATGTTAGCTACTCACCTGCTTGAAAATGCTAGCAGATATTAGAAGCTTAATATGACATCTACAGACAAAAATACAGCCAAGACCTCTTTCTAAAAGTAAGAATGAAAATCAGAGTGAAAATAGAAACTAGAGGCCAGGAAGTTACAAAGCAGTGGTGTAGAATGGTGGTAGAGAATGAATGCTCTTTCTTTTTCCTCTACTGAGAGGAAAAAAATGTCCTTCCTTTTACTGCTTGACAGCAGGAAAAAGTTCATTTTTGGCATGTATTTTAAATTAAGGGTGAGTGACCTGTTTGTATCACTATTTGTATTTTCAACAATTCTTCTGTTTTACTAGAATTGTGTAGTTCAACAAGTTTCGAATAGTGTTGTCACTGCCAACACATTTGTGAAAATTTTCCTATCATAAAGCTTGAGAGAACTGTCCTTTTTCTTGTACTCATCCTTCTCATTCTCCTTACACGTGAATGAAACTTTATTTGCTACCCCTTTTTTAATATGACAATTACAATATTAATATATGCAAGCAAACTTTTTACGGTGAATGAAGCACTTAGTGTGTCAGATTAAAATATTAAAAAATATACTCTGATAAACATATTTCTTTCCCTGAGGAAATTAGCTCTTATACTTGACCTAGCAACAGGACACCAAACTAATTGTTTTCCATAATGGCTATTAATCACAATTGTGACAATTTCCCATAATACACTACTACAGTAATTGAATATTGCCATTCACTTTTAATACAATTTAAATCACAGGGCAAAGTTAGACAGAAAAGAGTGCAAATTTTGAAGATGATCCATGCACTAATTTCTAAGCCATGATGGCATTTTCATTTATTACAGGCTGCTCACCCGTTAATTGTGTGTGGTGCTACAGTTCACTGGAGTTTCTCATTGAACAAGTTACAAAGGTTAACTGCATCTGTGTTGAAAAAAAAAAACAAACAAATGAAAAATAAACTAATTGTGCAATAATATGATTTAACTCATTGAAATACTCTACATATAATAAAAATTCTGATATTTTTTAGCAATGTATAAGATTTGCTCTGTTTTTTAAAAAAAATTGTCCACCTTTATTGCCTCTCAAATATGGTACTTTTATTCAACAACAGTGTCTCGGAGTAATTGTAGTTAGCCTTATAATTCACTCACTTGGATTTTTTAAAAACATAATATTTTTAAAGCATTTTACACTTACATTGTAAGAAAAGCAGAAAAGAGCCCCCAGGCTCTATGTCTATTGCTGTGAATAAGGCAATCACCATTTACAAGTGGTAGTTCCTGCCTATAGTCTACCAAGGACTGAAATGAAAGAAAATCATTCAAGTCTGAAATCTACAAAGGTCACTAAAGAAATTAAATTTAGTTTTTTCTGTTTGAGTAAACTAAGAGAGCAGCATTCAGATCACAGCTTCCTCCTAAAGCTAATGCTAATTTAGGTGAATTATCCCTGAGAGATTCAGAGGGAGCTGATTTCACAAACTTTAGAACTAATGGGATGCATTCTTAATGCTGATATAAATGCACCATCTTCCTAGTTCAGCTTTGTCCTTTTGCAATATAAAGGTCCTTTTATCATCTTTCAGTCTCATAATCCCAAATCACGCTGAACACTTAAACTATTCCATTAATTCTTGCTGTCCTTTAAAATTCTGAAACTGGTGATTGCTTGTGTCCTTCAAATTTTATACTAAAAAAGCAGAAGAGAAGTAGCATGATTTGACTTTTTAATTGAGTACTCTTTATTGATTGACTTTTTTGCTTACTTTTTTTGTCTGGCTGACAAAATGACCTTCCTTCATCTTGACAATTAAAAAGCTAAATGCTCCAAAAATTTGTTGACAATATAACCAATCAAAAGTATCAATTAAAGATGTAAATTTTTTTCCCTTCAAAACACAAATTAATAAAAATTAGAAAATGCTGAAATCATAATTGCTTAGTGCAAAAAATATACTTGTTTTAAATGAAAAGGCATTACATGCTGGATTAGAAAGAAACCAGTCTCAGATGCTGTATCAAACAGCTAAATCAACATTGTCATTAAATATGTGGTTAATATAAACTGCTCTTACCCAGCTTCCCTCTTTTGTGGAAACACTGAAAAATCTCTTGTAATAGCATTTTATTATGGAAGTACTGTCGGATCCTGAATTATTGTTGTGTTGTTTGGCATATAATGAATGTTGTATTCTGGAAACTAATTAATGACATATATATTAGGTAATGGATGTTTCTATGGAGACTATGTTGCACATATCTTTTGAGCTGAATAGCTGTTAGCACAATGAAACAGGAAAGTATTTAAGTACATGCATACCATTAAATTTATCCAAAATTTTTAAAATAGAAATATAAAAAGAACCCATGCTTACAATGGAATAGTAAGAGTGGAATGTGTAGAGCTGTGGGAACATGCAAAAGAACATATATAGCTTGACACACTTAATCGAAAGAAATTCTGTTTGGACCTACAGTGCTCATAGGGCAGCCTTTGTAATAGTACAGTTGTCTTAAATACTTAAATTAAAACATGAGGAAAACAAAGCTAAACTTTAAATAAACAACCAATCACAGAACTGAACACATGAAATATATGACATGTTCAGGCAAAATATTTAAGATGTGCTTCAATGTGAGCCAGGAATTTACTACTTCAAGTATGTAGGTTTTCTTTAATGGAACTTTAGTATTAAATACATGATGTTACCATTTGAGTTCATTGAGGTTCTATTTTCACAGAATCACAGAATTGTTGAGATTGAAAGGGACCTCTGAAGGTCATTTTGTGCAATCTCCCTGTTTACAGAGAGGTTTCTGGAGGTGGCTGTGTAGGACCACGTACAGATGGCTTTTGACTCCCTCCCTTGTGAGGTGGGAGACCTCACAACTTCTTTGGGCAACTTATTCTAAACCAGCACATAATCATACCTGTTTCTTACTGACTGAAGAACTTCAACATTGCATACATGATACTATGTTTGCAAAATCCTAATCTGAAAACTACGCTAATAATTCCAACATATTTTCCTTTTATTTCTGCAGGATATTCTGTGATTTAAAAAAAATAAACTAAGAAGTAAAAAAATAAATAAAAGTTGATGTCCGCTTTCTAAATGTAGAGTAGATTCTGTACTTTTCAGGCAGCTAGCTACCTAAGAGCACCTCCCCCCTTAATATGTGTGTGTAGAAAAGCAAAAATCTTGAATGACTATAGGAATGTTGCTTCAGCTATTTGATAGAAAATCATAAACAAGAAACTACATCTTAAATTCAGTCTGTTTTTTACATTTACACCAAACTTTATCAGGGCTGAGTATTTGTAATGTTAGCTGCAATTTAAGTTTTTTTCACAAATGAAAGCTTGACAAGAGTCTTTCTATTTTCTAGCCAATAAGCCACAAGCTATTAATTTCTCATCCCAGAAAGAAGCAGCTCCACTTTGCTTTCCCTCTTCTGCATGAAGAATTTGAGCATATACTGGTTAACTGTCAGTGAATTCTAGAGAAGGATCTATATTAAGAGGCTATTTTTGTATACACCTCCAGTTCTCTTGTGTGAATTATTTAATTTCTTCTTGAGTATCTACATATTAGCTGAGCTGAAAAGTATTAATCAATAGAATTACATTTTTCCCACAGATAACATTCCACAGCAGCTAGTGGCCTAAGGATTTCTTGAGCTGAAGTTTTCATCAGGCTATTATTGTGTTGCTAAATGAGACATTCTCAAAGATTTCTTTAGAAATATCTATGGTAAGCAGTTCCTAGTATGTTGGGTTTTTGATGTTTTGTTTGTTTGTTTGTTTAGGGGTTTTAGTTGGTTGGTTGGTTGGTTTTTCTTAAACTTTTATTTCTAACCTGTTGTCTAATAGTTTCACTGGATAGAAATGTTCTTTAACTAGCTCTTGAAAACAATTTATTTACCTCCTTTTCTGTTTTATGTACTGGTATCTGCTCTTTATTTAACCTTTTCACAAGGTGAAAAGTTCATACTTAGTTTCTCTTTGTTTTGAAGCTAGATGAAGAAAGACTTAAAATAGTGTTAATACTTAACAGAAATATGTATTTTTAATACTACTGTTTATTATTATTATTATTCTCTCAGAGTTTGCTGATGAAATGATGTACACAAAAAACCTTTCATGGACTAATAATTTTCTCTCCATTTTTCTTTAATACTTTTATTTATTTTTCAGATAATGTTTTTTAAATTATTCAATTTTTTCAATCCATTTTTTCTTCTTTGCCCTTTGGGAAAAAATAATTTATATGTTCTTTATTTTTCTCTAAGTCATTACTTGATATAACAAACACAATTCAAAATTTACAGTACAGTTCTTGGGGTTTTTGTAGAGTGACTTATTTAGAGAAAATGATTTACTTTTTCATATGTCTTACAACGTCAGTGAGGTTACAATATGTTCTACTTCCACACCCCATTGCCTCACATATTTCAAAATGTGAATTCAAAAGGTCAGGAAAGTATCTGATTTGTTAAGTACAGTAAATTGGAACAGAAATTTTGTTTGCAATGAATCTTTTGGTGAGATGAGTAGAAATATGAAAATTTTAGTTTTGTTTTATCAAAAACATAGCACAACAACAGAATGAAAACAGTGCTGGAAAGATCATGCAAGCTGCTCAAACACAAACACAAAAAAAAAAAAGAGGGAGAAAAGAAAAGCTAAATGTATCATACTTCTTTATTCTTCTTCTGTATAGGTCATTTTCAATGATGCAAGTTTTCATAATGCAAGAAGTATATATATATTAAATATATATAATATTAAATATACCAATTGCAAACATTTTTGTTTTAAATAGCAAACTTAAGTTCAAATGGAACAGATGCCAGAATGTTGCAATGAAATGAATAACTTTAAATTATGTTCATTAATCCACAGCCTTGATTCAGACTGGGATAATCCCAGGTTTTGGACTTAAACCCAAAGAGGCTTTGGAGATTCATATTAACCTTTTTCAGGGCATTTCACAAGGTCAGAACCATGTCACAAAATGCATATTAATATAAGTGAAAGCTGTGTAATAAAGCCACCACCCATTTCTTGAGAACACCACTTAAAGGAGGATTTATGGGAAAAGATGGAGCAAATAGTGGTCAGCAAGGGACTTCCTGGGGAACCAGGGGAGATACTCTCAGGGACTGTAGGGCATGGCATCACCAGCCAAGGCCAGTTCCAGAGAAAAGGGTTCAGCCCTGGCCACAGCCTCAATATCAAGGCACCATGCACCTCTCAGCAAGGAGGACAGGGCTCTGTATGACTGCTGATACTGAGCTTGCTCCAAGCCCTGGAACACAAGCTCCCAGGAGAAGGGTTCTCAAGGACTCTTACAATAAGAAATGCAATATTTTACATAGAAAAACTGCCTCCTGATATATCATGTAGCTGACACATTGGCAAATTCATGGTAGAGACTGAACAAGAGCTCGTTGTCCTCTCTACAGCTTCGTGGACGTTAGTAATTCATTCATAGAATAACATCATACACACCAGAGGTAGGAAAACAAAACAAAAAAATGAAATATCTGGCACATATATGTTAAACATATAATTACAGTCCTGGCACTATCTTAGTAAGTGCAACATCCCTCTAGAAGTTGTTGCTATTATTCTAGTGCCAGAAGTTTCAAGTTACTGAGAACTTACCAAAATTTTTAAGCTATGTAATTATTTAAGTGGATACTTAAATATTGAGAAATACGGATTATTCTTCTGAGTTGTGAGTATTCAAAACTGTGGCAAGACGTGTAGCAAGACGAATCTTTCTTCAGGGATCGTTGCCTCAAGGTCTAATTCGGTGTCGTGATATAGACTCGTGAGCTGTGCTCTAAGTCTATCGCCCACAAAGTGGAACTAGCAAGATTGGTCTGCCGCTCAGTGAGCTACCAGCACATTCTCTTGAGTAGCTCGGAAGTGAGCTACTCCGTGGGTGTGAGCCTCACCTTTTATTGGCCCCCTGGTCTTGCACATGCTCAATAGGGGCCTGCCCTAATTGGGCACAGGTGGATTTGATACCGGCTCACACCCACTTCTCAGTAATCAGAGGCATCTGATTGTTTTGTTCCACTACACAAAACCTCACATTTAAAGATCTATAGAAAAGCTTTGTACGGTCTTTGGGTCATCAAGTCCCCTAGTTATCAGCCACTCACTTAGTGAGATAATTTCCAATATATATAAACTTGCTGAAAATAATCATGGAAATAAACAAAGTTTGAGAGTAGTCTTTAAACTTGAGAGCATATGCAAAGTTAACACAGTCAGAATTGAAATTCTGATAATGCACATATTTTAAGACATTTTGCTGGATTTGATTTCTTACAGTAAATAAATGTGGAGCATAAGCACAACAGCTATATGGGCTATTTGAATGCAAGTGTATTTTTCTTTTATGAGCCTGTTAAACCTTGATAAATTCAAATGGGCCTAGCAGCTCAGTACTTTTCAAGACTGTGCCCTCAACTTCTTTTCCAGTTTCCACTATTAAATTGGATTTTGGTGAAAACAAAAGGGAGCATCAAGAGGCATGAATTGGCTCTATCAGTTCTTCATTTTAATCTTGCACTGTAGAAGAGAATCAATTACATAAACTGTTACGTGGCACTCTCAACTCCATCCAGTGCCTTTTACCTATGAGGGATACTGTTTTTGCCATAGCCTTCCTATTCATTTGTGTCCGAGGGAAAACTGCTCAGTTTTGGTAGTTTAAATTAAAAATCAAAGCATTTTATGTATTAACACATAAAACAGCATTCTATAAACAATCCCAGCAAATTCTAAACCTATATAAAACATTAACTCACAGCTATGTAGCCATACACACCCTTTCACAGAGTATGTGGGCTACAAGCTGATATCCTGGCACTGCTAGCACACACCTGTGTTGGTTGTGTGGATGCTTCTGCTTTGTATGTACCCATGCAGCTCCCTAAAACTCAGTAACATCCAAGACAGTGACAAAGCCCCTCACAAGGCCACATGCACACCCCTAGACTGTGGGCTCCTACATGCTGCACCTTGTACTGTCATCCCAGGACCAGGTACAGGCTTCTTACTGCACCTGATGGAGAGGCTTCTCTCTCCAGGATAGCAAATGTTCTGGCAATATCAAACCAGCTTCCTACTACTGCTCTCTTCTCTACAAGGTCTCTATTAAGATGCTACTGAATTTCATGTTTCTTTTATACTGCCTTTCAGGCTTACTCACTGTTTGTTTCAACAGTCTCTTCACTATTCACTGGTTATTGTTTAATCTTGATTGTAATTTTCCTCTTTCATAGGATCAGCTGGGACCTGATGGTTGTCTTCCTTTTTAACATGATTGATTTTTGGCAAACATCCACCAGACTTTTTTTTTAATATGTTCCACATGTGCACTACATCCACTCCCACTCCTGCTTTTACAGGTGTTGTCAAAAGGGTGTTTTAAATTGGGAAGGTCACATTCTCACTAATTTTAAAACTAACATTGTCTCATTGGAAATTAGCAGTTTATTATAACTGGAGACAGCTCTTTAAGATTTTCTGCTTTTCATTTCTCCTTCTTAGTACCCATTGCAACTTATTCAGCTCATCCTTACTGAGGGGCTGCTGGCAGAATATAGACTTACTGAATTATTCACCTATATAAGTAACAGTTCAACTGTCTTATTTCATATGCAAATATGATTAGGTTGGTAATTTTAGTCTTTCATGAGTTAATGTATTGCTGCTTTCTAATCCACAATAGCTGTTGACATTAATATTGGTGAAACTAATGTTGACTGCCCCTTGGTATAAAGTGCACTGCTTAACAACAGGTCTTTCACATACAAGCTAATATCAGTGCTTCATGAAAATACTGAATCTAGATGTATTAAAAATCTCCTGAATCTGCCAAATAAATATACTAAAGAAAGTTCTTGTTTCACAGTATTTATCACACAGAAATATTTTGTAAATCCATTTTGAGGTAAACTGCATGTGTTCAAGGGTGAATAGGCTCTTTGCCTTTAAAAAAAAAAAAAAGAATAAATAAATATCAGTGGCTTTTTCCTTTAAACAGCAATTTCACACTGCAACATCAAAGCAACAGAAACATTTTGCTACATCATTATCTTGGATGACATGCTGACAGTGATGACAGAGATGCACAACTAAGCATTCCAGGCTACAAAAAAAAGCAGTTGCCATGTCACATAAAGGTCAAACTTCTTTAAGACATTATCAATGTATGTTAACTGAGAGAAAAGCATTTGGAATTCTTTATTTTTCTTGACCAGCAGATAATATACAGTTATCTGCTACCAACTGGCCATTGAGGGAAAAGACTTCTTACAGTACTTACTTGTTTATTAAAAGTAATCTGTCCTACATTCATAAATGCAAATTATGGTGGAAGAACACTGAAAAATACATAGCAACATGACAAAATGCTTTCATTCTTCCAGTTCTCAGGTATTTTTCTTAATAATTTTTAAATATTATTGCAAATGCTAGGGGGAAATATATGTTACCATAATAATTGATAACAAGAAATCAGTTTTCCATATTATATTAAGCATGGTTTAGAAATGGAGATCTAAATTTATAGTATGTCCAAGATCACTTGTGATATAGCTGGGAAAAAACTTTGTCTTTAGATTGATCGCACTCCTGCCAATGGGGTTTTGTGCTACTCTTTGTTCTGTCTTATATATCAACATATCATATCCTGGAGGGATTCCTAGGTTATAATCATATTTCTAGGCATTGAACTCTAAAAAAATGCCCAAATACAATAGCTTTATATGCTTAATAGCAATGTGTTTTTACTGGTTGCTCTCTACTACTTTATTAGACAGTCTCTTCACCCAGGGCAAAAAACCCCTGTGCGTTCCAGTGAGAGAAGTAATGCTTAGGCATACAGGTTGGATTAAATTTGTCTAGAATATTTTTTTCTTTTTGTTATTTAGTTTGCATTTATTCTTTCTTATTCTTTGATTCTATTTTTGATCTTTTACTTTTTAGCACTTCAGGAGGTTAAAGTAAAAGACATTATTGTCTGATTTTCCTCTCCACAAGTATATAAATTTGTTTTATGAGTTTATTTTTTTCTCCCCACTGGGTCCTCAACTAAGTCTATGAGCCAGATGAAAAGGGGAACTTCACATTCTTCAGTGTGATTGGAATTTAAGTCCCATTTAAAAATCATCAACAATGGTGCAAAATTGTCTGCATACATGACAGTCTGTAAGCATAAGAATTTTGGCTGTAAAGTTACTTAAGCACTGGAAGTGCTGTCATTTTTTGAAGTCATTTTGTCAGAGCTCTAGATCTATATTTCATCTAAAGCCAACTAAGATTCCTTGATTTAAATAAAAATATGATCATGTCATGCCAAATGCCTCCTGCAAAATACATACCTTTTTGCTTCCAAGACATCAATGAAAAATACTGGAGACTATCTTCCGATGTTAAATCAATAACTATTTACTCAGCAGTATGAACTTTGAATTTCTTTTTGGTCTGAAAACATATCAGTGCAGATCTCCTAAAAAAGCAGTTAATCACAAATAGGCAAGTCTAGAGACTAGAAAGTGTCCTTCAGCACACGTTGAACTTACTCCACTATGCAGGAAAAATGAAAAAAAGATTTATGTGTTATTTGGCAATTTACCTGTCCATAACTGTCTGAGAATTCACAGAGACAGACAGAGAATTAATCATTATTAGAGTGATCATCTTGATTCCTGAGAGACTGTGTGAACCCCGTAGCCTTTAACAAAATTACTTACCTATGTTTATGTATTTAATCCCATCTTTTTGAAGAAAAAAGTGTTAAGACAGTGACATTGCGGGCATTGATTAAAATTCTGCTATGTTGGGATTTGTCTTTTAGCACTTTGTCTTTATTGGCTCCTTCCTTAAATAATCTTATATTTGAACTTCCATCTTCTTGTAGACACTAGAGGGGTCTTAAGAAAACCCTTTCCAAAAGTCCTTGGTAGGCACACATCGTGTGTTCTTCAGCTCTGTGCTGTGATAGTCACGACATTTTAAGGTAGGAAACTCACCGGTCATTTCGAATATGTCCATAGAGCCCTTTGTAGAACAGTCCTAAAACTATCCTTGGGGAAAAAGAAAATATATTTCTGCAGTGTCATTATCTTTACAGTTTGATTATAATGACTATGGCTGTAGTTCTGTTACTACTGACACTACTATTGCAAGTGTAATAGACCACAGCAGAGTGTGACATTTTCTAGGCTATTGTAAAGCCTCTAGAAGCCATCAAGGATTTGCTTAGTGTACTACAGAACATGTCTGAGCAATTAATTTTATGAGACAAGGCACCAATGTGAATAAAACCACCTCCAGCTTTCAGAGTGGATGTTTGTACCCAGTGTGCTAGAGAAAGAATTTAGTTTAAGCCAAAAGAATATCTGAAGCACTTTCTTTTCCCACATACCATATTTTATTACAATAGACAAGAAAAAAAACACAACAACTGAGAACAAATATTACCATTGTGTATTACAAGTATGCCAAGCTTTTGTATCCACAGAATAAATTTGAGGTAGAAACATGAACTTTGATATCAATTTACTGAAATTGTGTTGGATTGAAACTTGGACTGTGGTGCACATTTCTTTTAGAAGAATTCCTGGAAAAAATGCTTATTAAAATGGACTGAGAAACTATTAGGATAAAACTGATCAAAACTCAGAGAAACAGAAAGCAAAAGAAAAAAAAGTGTTTATAACAAGCAAAGTGAGTGAAGGGCAGTGAAACAGTGAGGTAATCAGCACAACTGAAGTCCCAGCATACCTGCAGGTCTCTATGTAATTTCTAGGGAACTTTTTTATTCTTGCATGTTTAAATTAAGACTGAATTCCATCATTTCATGATCACTGCATCTATGACTGCCCTTGAGTTTCACGTTTCCCACCAGGGCTTTCTTGTGGGTGAGAATAAGGTTCAGCAAAGTACCTTTCCTTATTGGCTCCTCTGTCACTTGGAGAAGGAAGTTTTCTCATCAGCACATCCTCTAGCTGGTGTGCCCATCCCCCTTTTTTATGAAACACTACCTAAGGAACAGATGACTTTCCAGTCTGTACTGGGTGTCAGTTCAACTTGTCTGTTACTTAGAAGTTAGCAAAGAGATCTTTACTTATAACTTTTGTTTCTTCTGAATCAAAAAAAGCACATGATACCTCATAATATGTGGAAATTTCTTCTTGAAATAACACTATTTCCTAACTCATAGCAATAGAATCTACGTGATATCCTCAATTGGTCCTGAAAAAATTGTCCACACTAAGCAATGAAAATTTTTCCTCTTAATATGTGCCACCTGCACTTAAAAAAATAGTTTCATAACCCCTCTGTGGTAAAGTCAAAAGCTCTAGAGAGTCGTATTGGAAAGTCTGGCATAACACTGTTTTTCTACTATCAGTATACAGTAAAACCAAAGATGCATCTTCAGTAGTCATTCAAACCATAGAAATGCAAAAAATTATTTTTAATAGAATGCAGTAATAACATATTATGTGGCTGTAACACATTTTTTCTACTATTTTACTATATACACTATTTTACTACTCCTCAGGACAAGGGAGTTATATTTCAAGCAGTCAACAGCCATTACAAATAGTAAAATTAAATTAAAGACCAAAAACCAGTTCATTTCCTTTTTCAGAAATTCAGTTATCCAGAATATTATTTTATATGCCTTATTTATAAAAAGAAAGAACTTCTCTGAAAGGAATAAAATAAAACAAAATAAGAAAATGAAATAAAATAAGTAAAATAAAAGGAACCACTGTCTAAATCTAAAACAAATACCCCACGCTCTGTATAATTTGTTTGATGGGTGAAAAGAAATATATTTTGAATTAAATATATGGTATATAAAACTTTTCTATTGGTACACCTACAATTTTGACTTTGTAATTTTGTGTTTAGATAGCTTCATACATAATGAGCATTACAATGATATTAGGTCTGAGAGTGGGAAAAACCAGTGCTCTTTTAGGTGTCTTTTCAATATAAACCGTAATGCAATTAAAGTTTGGTGTTCCAGAGGAATTTGCTAATAATCTTCCTAGTTGCAGTTTAAAATATTTTTGTCTGGTTTATATCTCTGTCACAGTTGACTAGTCTACCACAAATAGATGCAAGTGCTATGAAAGGAAATGAAAAAAAGTCAAGCAGCTGTAACCAGAAGCAATGTTTCCTTCTATGTTCCCTGTGAGATTCTTTGTCAGATTCAAAGATTGTGATTACACATCAGATAAATACATTTGTGAAGGATATTGATTTTTATACTAAGACTTAGTGGTGAATTACAAGAATGAGGAAACTACACGTAACTGGAAATTCAATAGCTTAATGTAATTTCCAGAAATGAAACATGATTACAGAAGAATTTGGTTTACAGATGGCAAGATGGTTCTTTTATTTATTTCTTTATTTTTTTCTTTGAAACCATTACAGGTTTTCATAAGTAGATAACAGTAATTTCTTTAAAATCTGAACTTTTTTCTATCCAGCTTTGCTATAAGTAGGAAAAACAAAACTAAACATAACCCAGCTTTTTTGAAGCTCAGACATATAAGTAAATGAGACCTCACACTTGCATTGAAATGTAAAATAGGATCCAATGAAAAATGAAGTGGTTTCATCAGAGTGTGATCTTTCGTAGCATTTAATGATACTGTTTGGGATGGAAGTGTAAGCTTGTGTGTTGGAATGCGTTTCAAGCAGTTCAGCACTGAGGAACAAAGAGAAAGTTGACTTTCAAATGCAGGAGCTATAAAAGAAATACACAGTTTTTTGGTTTTGTTTTTTGCTTTTTTAGTGTGGCTTTTTGGCTTGGTTTTTTTTGGGGCGGGGAGGAGTGTCTACAGTAGTTAAAACTACAACTAAAAATTCTTAGTTCATAGGATATTTTTTTAAATTTCTCTGAAATGTACTATAAACTAGAAGTTAAAACGGATTTGAAGGAATGCAGAGTATAATAAGAACAAGAGTATATTACAGAATGTTAGTAATATTAAAACATTTCCTTTGTGCTACAACATAAGGAAAACTTGTAGGTACTCTTGAAATAGAGAAACTTACTCTAAACTAGTTTACTACAACTAAGGTATTTGTTGGGGTTTTTTTGTTGTTTTGGTTTGCGTTTTTTAGGGGGTTGACTTCCTTTGGTTTGTAGTTGTTTGGGTTTTTTTCAAATACACAACTTTGATACACAGAAAACCAAACATTGCTTACTAAGTTCTTTAATCCCTTACTTCAGCATTATAAAACATGTGAAAAGCTTTTAGGAAGAATATCCTACTATAAGGAAATACTTGCTGGCAAAACTCTTACAGAGGAAATTTTCTATCTCCTATCAGCCCAGCTTCTGCAGTGAGATCAGGATTAGGAGGAGATAGGAGGATGTTATTGAAGTGTGGTATAGCATTTTTATCAGATCTTTCACTAGAAAAGGAACTGAATAAAACCTCTGAGTCCAAAGAGCTGGCCCCCATTTCTTCAAAATACTATTGTTCATACAGTTATAAAGCATGTTTAGATCTATTTTAGATACTGAATCGTAAATAGCACTCTTCCTACACTACATGTGGACATGCATAAATAAAACTTTGAGTACAACTCTCCGTCTTGATTCAGGGCATATTAACATCCTGTGAGTTGTTCTTCTTTGCTTATTCTTATTGTTACTCTATGAAAATTACTCAGCCTACTGTATACCAGAAAATGAGTAGAGGGAGTGGTAAAGGAGTTGCAAATGAAGTGAATTTGAACCTGGGAAAGGGCAGATATGGGGAAGGTGTTATTTTAATATTGTCTTACTTCTTGAAATAAGCCTATTTCCTAGTGCTATTGGTATGACTGCATGTCTTTCTAGCCAAATCTACCTTAATTTGACATAAATTTGCCAAGTTTTCTGTTTGGTCTGTAGCAGTAAATGGTAAGCCATCTGTTATCTTGATCCATGTGCTTTTGCATCCTTGTCTGGCTGAGGAAGAGTGAGAGAGTGGCTGGTGGGTGTCTTGACAACTGTCCAAGGTCAACCCACCATAGTAAGTGATGCAGATTAATCAATGGCAGAGGAAAGAAGAAGAAGATAATAAAACCTGGAAGTGTTGCAAAGATGTAATATTTAAGGGATGGGATTTCATAGAGGTAATGGTAAATAAAAGACTTGGCATTCTTGAGCTTGGAGAAGAAAAGTCACCAGAGAGACCTTATTGCAGCCTTTCAGTATAAAAAGTAGGCCTATAAGAAAGATGGAGAGAGTCTTTCTACTAGGGAACACAGTGACAGGAAAAGTTTTAAGCTGAGAGAAGGCAGGTTTAGATTAGCTATAGAAAGAATTTTTTTACAGTGAGACTGGAAAGAACGATGGAATAGGTTGACCAGGGAAGTTTGGGATGCTCCCTCCCTGGAAGTGTTGGACAGGCTGGAGAGGGCTGGTATCATGGAAGATGGCTTTGACCATGGCAAATATTTTATACTGGAAGAATTTTAAAAGTCCCTTCCAATTCAAACTGTTATATGATTCCATGATCCTATGAATTGCTTAAAAATGAGCACTTACATTTACCAAGAAAGACTGAGAGAAAAAGCATGAGTGTATATATAGGTATATATGATTATATGTTCATATTTATATAGAAAAGTTTACGCTTTTGTAAATCTGTGGGTTTACAGACACATAATAGAGACAAATATTTGCAGACAAATGCATGTCAAATAAAAATACACAGTTCTTGTAAATTCTAATAGCAAACTTCAAGATTTCTTTTCTCGTGATGTTTGAAATGGATTGTCTCGGGAAGCAATGCAAAAGCTGATAAAACCTGATGGAAAATAATTTATTGACATGGTTGGTATTTCTTTGAAGTATGAAAGGAGCGCAATATATTTTTACTAATAACTCCAGCAATTTAGTCTATCTTCTTGTAAAAATCAATACAACTCAATTGACCATATTGCTTTTGAAACAGAGCTCTTCTGTTTTAGAGTAGATAAGAGTTCAATGCTTTCAATGTTGTGCTCACATTTTTTACATCAGAGTTTTCTTCAAGCATCCGTATACAGTTAGTACTGAAGATTTGTACATATGAAAATTAAACCACAGAAAATTCAGGCAGCATAAAATTCAGATATCTCAAAGGTTGATTGGAAATGTTGACTTTGAAGGGTAAAGTTTTCCCCACAACTGCAGACATCAAGCACAGCAAGGGGAATTTGCATTTCCACTCACCTTAAGAGTTTGTCTTCACACTCTTTCTGTCAAGACTGTGCATATCCTTCCTGACATTGAACCATCTGAGGCAAATACTTCGTGAACTACCAGGAATGAGTAAAAAAAATCAACTTTCGGAGAAGGAAAGATCAGAAATAAGGAGCAAAATAGTAGGGGGCATAATAAAAATAGCAGTGTTTTTATTGTAACATGTAACAAGTAATCTCACAAAGACATTTCAACAACAAAACATACAGAAAAACCTGACAGCATTGAGAATAATTCTGGAGGGATTCTCTACTTTGAACATGGTTATCCTTCATTTTCAGACAAGAAAAAACAAATCAGCTTTTTAAGCAGTCTTTTGTAAAAGTTGTTTCTTCTTCCCCCTATATCATCCATATAATATATTATTATAGCATGAAAATTAACAGAATATGGAATGAAGTTTGGTAATCTTCTCCTTAGAGACATTTAATGTTCACAGACATTTAATGATTTCTAATTAAAATTAATCAAAGATTTTGATACACTTGTAACTAAACACGTTCTAATTTCTCGTTTTAGTAATATGATACTTTCTAAAGTAGGGGATGTTTTAAAAATAAGAATAGGAATCAAAATGTAAGTGTGTCACTAAAATATGGTTTTGGCTTATAGATAAATATTTCTTTAATTATTCTTTACTTCCCTTATACAATGAATGTGCTCTGAAGACAACCTGTGCTAGTGCACTCAATGAATGGTACTGTTGAAAATGAAAGCTCCTCTCAGATAAGAGAAAACAAAACAACTGAATTCAGTTTGGAGAAAAGGAGGCTGAGGGGTGACTTCATTGCAGTCTATGACTTCCTCATGAGGGGAGAGATGGGGCAGGTATTGATTTCTTCACTCCTATGACCAAAGACAAGACTTGGGAAAATAGTAAAATAAATTGTAAATATAGCGGACACCAGACAAAGAGGTGCACAAAACCTGGAGAAGGTGTTAAATAACATACTGAAGGTTAAAATATGCTTACACCAAAGAGAAATATTCTTAATCATAAAACTTCTCTATAGACTGCATGAATCAACATGGACTTCTAGAATCATTTTATTAGAGGCTGCAAAAGGGTGCCTAGAGGCTCTCCAGCAAAGATAAAATTACATTGAAGCTTCATTATCCTTTAACGTGTTATGTTTCCCATTAAACACTGATCAAAGAAAAAATAGTAAAGGAGATCTGTAGGATGCAAGATTGATTACAGACTGATTCAGCAGTGCAATCGCTGTTTGGTGCAATCTCAGCATGAATGCAATCCCTAGAGAGCATGTTGTTATCTGATAGCACTACAGTAAGGGAAAAATCAAACTACTTTTAGAAAGTAAATTGGTTTAGGTTGCATTACACAGGAAAGGATTATATCTGAGATTGCCATTCTTCTGGAGATTCAAAAGTAGGTGTTACAAAACATTTAAGTTTCAGCTGTACATAAAATCCAAAGAGAACAATTTAGTTACGCTAGTAGACCTAGAAGAAACAACATATTTCTTTTTTGTTGTTGTTTTATTGTGATACATTCAGTTCAGAGTTCTTCTTTTACAATGCAGTTTAAAATATCTTTGTGTTTTGGTTTTTTTTAACTGAATCTTAATTTTCCTTTAATGTAGTTATTTCTTCTTTACCTTCTTGAATCTTCATTACCTAATAGAACTTCACATCTGGAAAACTTATTTAGATGTGAATTATTTGTTCCAAACACAGAAGTGACTGACATTGCAAGGCACTAGTATCAATTATCTACTGTTTTAAATTAACAAACATCCACTGAATCAATTTCTATAACATGTTAACATCAGATATGCATCTTTATTCGAAGCAATGCTATGAATATTTCCTCCAGAAATGGAGCTCCTCAGTAGTAGCTCCTGAACAGATGTCCAAAGTTAAAAATTGCAGAGGAACCTTGAAGCCCTTTATAAGCAGTGTGTCAGCAAGCTAATCTCCTAGTAAAGAATCTCTTATAAAATGTATGTTTCATTGATAAATTTACAAATACTGGAAAAAGAGGGATTAAGAATCTTTTCTTAGAAGTTTATGAGGTTTTTCTATCAAAGGTTTGTGGTTGAATGCTGTACTATATTTTCAATGGATTATGGTGCATGTTCCATGTTTCATTCTCCAGGTCATTACACCAGGAGATTAATTGTGTTTATTTCTTTCTTTTTTTTTTTTTTTTTTTTGAATGAAGACATTTAAAAAATTATGCTATATCACTATGCACTCTGTTTCTGAATTCATAACACTGACCCTGTACCCCAGTTTTGAGATGAATTAGGCAGAATGAAGAGAAAAGAAAGTTGCCTCAAGTGGATCTTCAAGCAGTGCAGTCTCCTAAACATCTGCACTATTTATAGGAGGTCACAGGAAATGTATGTTCCATTTTCATTTCCTTAATAGGAGAGAAAATGAATTGCTAATGTTGAGTATAAGATATGAATAAAATGCAGCATCCATTTGCTACCATCCCTTAGCTATAATGTATCAAATCTATGTTTTTGAAGAACAATAAGGTTATTAGAATTGAAAAATTCCATTGCACAGAAAAAGTGTTTTATTTTCAAAATAAACAGAACTTTATTTTTAAAATTCCATTTGATCTAAATAAATAGTTTGCCTTTTAGTTGCAGTTTATGTCCTTTTTTGGTAAACAAACCCTAGCTTGTCATTGTGAAGCATTCAAAATAACTAATGATCTTACTTGTAATTAATAATGAAATAATTCTGTCAACAGAATATCTTATCTGTTACTGATACTAGTTCAATATATTGCTTGACAAGGCATCCTTTTTATATTACCTTATTTGTACTGATTAAAATTTAACTTTTACTTTACTTCTAAAGCTTACTTTATATATGTATATTGCATGGTATAGAAATTTGAAAGAAAAAATTATAACTTGTATCTACATTAGAGGAAAGTCTAGATGTCAGTGCTTCATGTCATTCCTCAGGAGAGAAAAATGTTAACATTACGGAATCACTGGTGAAATGGAACTGTTCCAATATCTTCCAGCAAACTTTGCTCACTTAGATACCTAGAGAGTTAGCCCACCAACAACCAGGTACTCAACCAGACATTACTACAATTTTTTAACTTGTGACTGACCTGAGGCAGAGATTTATGAGGCAGATGAGAAATATATAGAACTTTCCCTTATTCAGCAAGACATCTGGGTGACTAACAAGGAGGTCAGACAGCTAGGGATCCTGAATAGGGGGACAACTTAAAGAACACTTTGGACTGCTCAGAAAAGCCAGCTGGGTAGGTGGTAACTTGAGGAAATAGCCAGGTTTCACACCAGCCAAGGAAGACAGCTGGGTAGTGTGCAAGCTGAGAAGCCAAGCATCCTGCCTGATTTCTGGCCAGCCCACCAGCTTGGGGTCCAACTGGCAAGATAGCTGGTGAGCATACTGGCAGAAATTCATCTGAACTAGCAGCTGGCTGCTTGGTCAGCCTATCAGCCTCCATGATTTTCATCAGTATTTTTGACACAAACTACATGTTACCAAACAATAATTCAGTTCTATTCAGTCAGGTTTTTTTCCTCATTAAATCTGTTGAAAAATAACATCAACAGGTCTAGAATTTTGCATATAGAGCAAATATAGGACGAACAAATTTTTTGTACCTCCACATAATCACATATAAGTAGTTTATTTGAAGCCTCCATTAATTCTTTCTTTATGAGGTTTATGCATAACAAAGATAGGTAAATTCCTGATTGGTCAGAAAATCTCTTGTTTATTCCTATTCTTCTGTAGCAACTTATATTGTCAAAAACAGTCTTCGTGTTTTGCTTGCTTTTAGTCTTCTTGACTTCCCTTAGTGTTCAGTCTTTCTCTAACATGATTTGAAAATCCATGTTTACTTCTTTTTCTTCAATGAAAACATTAATCAGAGATGGATCTGCTGCAGTACTCTAAGCTTCCACCTCCTTTTTAGTTTATAAATATGGTTACTTCTTTAATCAGATCACTGGGATATTTCACTTAGTCATTTAACAATTCATACATATGCTAATAAGATTTAAATTTTTTATTATAAGTTTAAGATATAGCAAACATATTAAAGTCCTTTCCTTTCAGATATTCATCTGAAATTTTACAAAAACTAACAAAAGTTAATGTCTCATTTTGCTATACTAATAATGCTGACAATTTAAAAGACGAACTACAGTCAAACTTGTGATTTAGAAACAAAGGCAATTTTTTAATAGAGAATAGAGAAATAGAGAATTGAAAAAGTGGACATCAACTAGATTCTGATTTAATACCACCATTACTAATTACTACATGAAGGGAGGTTTAAGGGAGGTGATTGCTGGCCTCTTCTCTCAAGTGATCAGTGATAGGACCAGAGGAAATGGCCTGAAGTTGCACCAGGGGATGCTTACACTGGGTAACAGGAAGAATTCTTCACTGAGAGAGTAGTCAGGAGCTGGAATGGGCTGCCCAGGGAGGTGGTGTACTCACCATTCCTGGAATTATTTATAAAATACGTACCTGAGGCACTTCAGGACATGCTCTAGTGGGCACGGTGATACAGATAAATATGTTTTATTTATATAATGGGGGGATGTTGATGGTTGGATGTGGTAATCTTAGAAGTCTTTTTTAACCATGACAGTTCTGTGATTCTGAGAGTAACAGTGGATCATATTGTAGATAGATAAGTAAGTAGTCAGAATATACAACAGTGAGAAAGTAAACTGTGTACTCAAATATCACATTTATTGTTTCTGACTTCACCCAACAAACAATACAAAATAGAAAAATTGTATTCTTCTATATTGCATTTAATGTTTTTGTGAGTTGGTAAAAGTATATAGGTATTTTTATCATTTATTTAGTCTGGTGCAGCAGTTTTGATAGAAATTCCCACATGGGTGAAGAATATTTTTCCCTGTAAATATTTTTCAGAAGAATATTTTTCACTATCAAGTCTTTTTGCTAATATTCCAGCAATGAGTAAAAAGCCATAGAGAGGGGCAGAATCTGGTAGTAATATGCCCTAGCTTGATATTAGAAGAAATTTATGAATTACAATTTAATAATTTACAACTTACAAATTACAAGAAATGTCATTCAGACAAATGGAACTAATTCTTCATGATGAAAATATTGTCTCTTCTTTTTCCTTTCTGTTCAACTTCCTACTTCTCTGTGACTCACAGAGAAAGAGGAAAAAGCAGCTCAAAGTACTAACCCATAATCTTGAGTTTCTGGAAGGACATAAACCCTTCATGTCAGTTATGGTAAAGCTGGTTGCTACAGAAGTGAAATTAAAAAAGTGAATTATAATATGTGTTCTCTCCTCATCTATGTCTTTTAGCAGGTGGTGACATATTGCAAACCATTTTTCCCCTGTAATGAAACCAGTTTTTCTTTGATATCTAGTTCACCTCATTAATTTAGATTCTTTAAGATTAAAAAACAACTCAGCAAAGTTATTTAGGCTACATAACTGTTTCTAACTTCATGAATTGTCCTACTGACTTTACTGGAAGGACTGACATAAATAGACAGACACACTTAAATGCTTATGAACTGCAGCTACAACTATGAAGATTTTTACCCATCATATTCATCCATAAAGAGCTTTTCACTGGTTGGAATTCGTTCCTTCTTGGTTTTAGATTTGGGATGGTGCTCTATAACAGAGTTTCACTAGCTCATTTCCCTATTAGGAGGCAGATGGAGGAAAAAAAGTAGAAGTATGAAACAGAAACTTTCTCCAGCTTGATCCCCTGCTGATCCCACAGATAGAGCAGCAGATGCTTGTACTACTGTAAGCAGTTATAAAGAAGACACAGATCATCTTGGGCTACCTCTGTATCATTCTAATGAAATGGCAAAATGATTTTTTTCTGTCTCAAAGAAGTTAGCAAAATATTGCACAGAACATTAAAATTTAATAAATTATCTCTGTTTTTCTTAAAGAGGACAGTTCTATTCATTTGAGAAATCTCCATATCTCTACTCTGTCATAACTCAAATGACTGTTGCACTATTCACCCTTCTTCTTTAAGGCTGTCTCATGGGAAATTCAGTCATGTACCTGAGATAATTTTCCTGGTAAAATATTTATCAAAATGCATTCCTCTGACAGATTTTTTTTTTATAAAATCATATTTTATGACCAAAAAAAAACATAACTGAAAATTCTTAGCCATATCTGGCAACAAGACTAAAGAACTTGTACAGCCTCTTGAATATGTAGCTTTTCTAGAATATGTAGTTATATCTAGAATATATAGTTATTCAGTATCTGAGTGTTCTAGAAAGCTGGTTTATGATAAATAACTTAATTTTTGTATGGTTTAATTCTATTATGCTAAATGGAATTTTATGTTTTAATTCCATTATGCTGAATGCCACCACAGTGGCAGTGGATTAGGAGTTGGACTTGATGATCTCAGAGGTCCTTTCCAACGCAGATGATTCTGTGATTCTGTAAATGGAAGAAATAACCTATTTTTCTTTTATTCAGCCCATGATGCTAAACATTATATAAATGTAGACATAAATATTTAAACACTGATAGTGCATTCATATGTATCTTTTCCTGAATATCCAGAACTTGTTATTCTCCCAGCTTTTAATTTACTTTTTTTCACTGAACAGAAATTACTGTTCCTTCAGAGCTACTAACTTCTCTTTTGACTGAAACCTTGTGAGATTTAGTCAAAAAAGAGTCACATGATCTGAAATACTTTAAATACTAAGTGTTTGCTAACCTTTGGAAGTGTTTAACTGAAATGTTAGATAATCCATGTAGCTGACCTAGCAAATTAGAAAGGAAATGTAAGCATGCTGTTTGATTCCATGGCTGCCTCCTCTGATACATTTAATGCACAGAGTTATTACTGCAGGTAAAAGGTGAACTTTTTACGAGGAAAAGCTACAATATTTTATTAATTAAAGGCTTAATTTGCAATTTTTAGATTAAAGATAATCTTTGCATACTTTTTATCATATTTGTGAATAGATAAGCAAAGATTGTTATTGCTGAAGAATTACAGACTAAGCAAGAGGACTGCTGAGTGTTCTCATGCTCAAAATCTTCTGTGAGACCTTGGCCTGTTTTCAGTGGACCCAGAATTTCTCTTTCTATTGATACTGTTCTCTCCTATTCCTTTTGAGTTGCTATATTTGTATTACAGAGCATATGATTAATAAAAATAATGACAGAAATATGGCATGTATATTCTTTTTACCATTAAAAGATATCTGCAATCAAAAGATATTGCCAGCAACATTTAATTCAGATGGATTTGAAGATGGAATTTTAGCATATTAATGTAATATAATGGTATTTTTCTTCTAAGTGTTAACAGATTAAGTGTTTGTCACAGGAACATTTGGCAGTTCAGAAGTTATAACAATAGACCCACAATAATTAGCCCTATAAAGTCTAAAATTTACTTATTAAGTGGTATGTCTATAGTATGTGGATATCACGTTTCATTTTAAGGTGTCTGTTCACCTACATAGAGGTGCTGCACAGAACATAAATCAGTCAAGATACCCAGTCTGGTTGTGACCAGCACCAGGAGTTCAAGGGAACAAGCATTAATACTGAGAGGTCACAGTATCCACTAACATACACAGAAGCATAAAATGGTTTGTGTTGGAAGGGGCCTTTAAAAATCATCTAGTCCTCCTGGACTGCCTGCCAGATACTTAGGGGTTAAAGCTGTACAGGTATAGTCAAGGTCTTATTTTATCTCAGAAATGCTTTTAAGCAGGCTTAACCTCTTGCAAAGTTTGAGGTCTTATTTAATTTAAAAAAAAAAACAAAACAAAAAACAAACCAGACTTCAGACTAGTGTCTTCCCTTTTCCCACTCCACCAATATTTTGACCAGATGATGAAATCGAGAGAGTGAGTTTCAAATCACAGCCTATCTCAGACTGTAAAAATCAGATGACAGTTGTCTTAGGAACTGTTAAATATAATCAGTGTGTTGACAACTTATAATGAAAGGATCAGTACAAACAAAAAATATAAGCCACATCACTACTTTATTATTCTTTGTGAGTAAAATAGCATGGAAGAAGCAGAACCCATGTCATTGAAGCATGGCATTATTTTCCTTGAAACAAAGGAAGAACTTGGGTTAGTTTCCCTCTCAAACAAAGAGTAATACTCTATCACAGAAACACAAAAAGTTAGGGTTTGGAAGGGACCTCAAAAGATCATCTAGTCCAATACCCCCCTGCCAGAACAGGGTCACCTATAGCAGGTCACATAGGAGCACGTCCAGGTGGGCTTTGACTGTCTCCAGGGAAGGAGACTCCACAACCTCCCTGGGCAACCTGATGGTGACAGCAAATTCAACATATACCACTACTCTACTCTTGAATATAAAAAAATATATATTTCTCTAACTTACCTGTGTGGTTTCAAATATCAGTAGGTCTAAAGGGATGGAGAACACATTATTTGGCATTGCCATCTGTAATTTTGCATATACATTTTTAATAATTCTGAGTAGAAGCTTTTGTTTTATTGTGATTTGTGTCATGAAAAACTTACATGGGACATGGAATTTTATTGATATTTATATATTAACCATTTTTCAGTAAATGCATTGAGAGTTACTATTACCAAAAATTAAGAATTGTTGTTTGGGATCTGAAGCAAAGGGTAATAAAAGATTGAGTAATAATGAAAAAGTTGCTTGTAAAGCAGTAAGCAAAGAACTTTGACAGAATCAAGACTAAGTGAATTCCAAATATGCTGAATTGCTGCATGTGCAAACTTGTGTATCTACATAATCCATACAAACTAGAAACATTTGAATTTCCTTTGACGAAACTTTATTGTATGTTGCACCTATCACTGAGCAGCAGTTTAACATATTGATTGAAAAGCTGCAATTTGCTGAACTGTTGTATGCTAATATCAGTTTTAGTAGCAACTTAACCATCTTCCCTATTATTTATATAATACTACAGGAAATCAAAAGTATTTTACACTGTCATTTATAACATAAAACCATAACTATCATATTCTCTAATGCATATTCTCTTCATGCATCAGACTCAAAATAGGTATTCTCTATACCTCATCACTGATTCTGACACCATCTGTCCTGGTTTGGGCCAGGATAAAGGTAATTTTCTGTCTTCTAATTGTGCTTTCAGCTAAATCTCTTATAAGTAGCTGCACTTGCTGAAATTAACAGCAAGTTTCTCATACAGTGTCTGCTTCTATGACTGATAATGTTCAATTTTTATAGTTACTGCTAGAGACTGGTATGCAGAGCTAAGGGCACTGCTCAGCTCTGAGGAACATTTTGCCCTCCATAAGGAGAAAATGAGTAAAGAAGTCATACCTGCAGCACTCCTTTAGGGAGGAGTGGGCAAGATAAATGACAAAAATTGACCAGAGTATTCCATCCCATACACCTCATACTCAGTATAAATTTGACGGACCACAAGTGTCAAACCCCTTCTTTCCTTCCCTTCCTCCTCTTCTTTGCCTGTCCCTGTTTGCTTCAGCATCCTGGGAGGATTCCATCCATTCCTCTGCCTGTCGTCCTGATCCGTGCCAGCCCATACCTGTGTGTTCCTTCCTCCAGCTCCCAACTGCTGCTGACTCCAGGAGTCCAGCCTGGACTTTCCCAGGGCTGCCCTGCAGCCTCGGTGGAAATGTGAGCATTACTGGGGGCAAGGGGGGAGGAACGTGGTGTCAATTTTCCGGTATATTTGTATATATTTAGTAATTTTTCCTATTTATCATTACTGTTTCGTTAAAGCTGTGTAGTTTAGTTTCCAACCCATAAGTCTCTCTCCCTTATTCTCTCTTCTTTCTTTATCAGAGAGGAGAGGGTGATAAATAGAGAGCATCTGTCATTCAGTTAAATTGCCGGGACAGCGTTAAACCATGACACCATCATAGCATTTCCAAAGTTTGGTATAACATATAAAAATTGAAGCAAAAAAATGTAAAGAAAAATATTGTACAGTAATTTATATGATAACTGTGTGTCATTTTTTTGGTATCAGTGTTTTTATATGTCTAGATACTTCTTGCTGTGACAGTTACCAACACATGGCCTGACAGAAATGGAATTTTCTAGACAGCATGACTGAGTAGCTGAGCACTCAACAGTTACTGAACTGAATGTTTCCTCTCCAAAATAAAACCACAGGGAAAATGGTCATCATCCCTGTCAAGATCTAACAAAAAAAAAAGTTTACAGAAACAGCACATTATTGGCACATAAATCTGCAGTCTTAAGTGACAGTTTGAGTAAACCTATTGTGTTAATCATTGAGCCAATTTATTGTCACTTATTGCAGGCTTGTGTCACCTACTTTGGGGTAATATAGATGTCTCGTTAATTAAAGTTTCTTTATTATATTTTACAAACACTTTTAAAAAAATTGTACTAGTTAGTTCTTCAAGCTATTCAGAATTTAGGTGCTGAATTCTGGGAATTTTTGCAGGCTCAGAGCAGATGGGCACAGAGGATATACATATGAAGCTCAAGGAAGAATGTGGAAGTGACCACAGCTGTCGTGAATAAATTTGAACATATCACAATACAAAGCAGCCCAGGGGACTGAAATATTGGCTTTAAATAAATAGCTGTATACATTAGGTGGATCAGCTGACTGTATCAGGTAAGTGGATGACCTGCTTCAGTAAACAACATCCTCAAAAATATTATTGTTCTGTTTGTTGTTATTGTCTGTTGTTGTTATTATTACTATTATCATTGTCATTAAATTTTTATTATACAGTATTATTATATCAAATATATAGTAATTATAAAATACTAATTTAATAATATATAATAATACTATATAGATATTAAAATATATAAAAATTACATTAAAATACTTCTATATTCATTTAGTTATTAAATAAAAATTAATATTTAATACATATAAAATTTGCTAATATAGAATAGTATCATATCATAATTTATTATTATATACTTGGTATAAAATAGTGAAAATGTCATTATATAATAATTAAATTATTATAGGATTGTTATTGTATAATAATATACAGTAATTAAATTTATATTTTATTTATTTACATTATTATATGGTTATTTATTTGTTATATTTATATAATGAAATAATGATTAAATATTGATTAAATAATAACAATAAAGATGGGAATAATAACAGTAAATAAATGGGTGAAGTGTATATTCAGCTCAACACAAAGTGTAAAAACTGAACAACCAATAAAATGAACTTTGAAGTGAGCAATGGGTTTCAGCTGGCTTCAGCCCATGTATTCCTTCCTGGTTACTAAAGACATCCAGTGTCATGATCATGTGCATATTTAAATGGACAGGTTTGTCTTGTGATCCAACCATATACTGTGATTTTGTTGTGATTTTAGTACAGTACTGTGCCACTGATAAATATTGTGCAATGTCAAATAGCTTTAAATAAGTAATTTGGCATTAAGACATTAAACCCACCTTGTGTAAAATCTGTAAAAGAACCTACTCAGAGAATATTGGACAGTAACAAGTTGTTAAGAGATTGTTACTCTGAAAAATGCTGAACTAGATACTGCTGCATGTAATCGTAATGTGGTGTCACAGTTTGACAGATCAGGGATGATAATTGGTTGTTAAAAATAATGAGACTAGTTGAAGGACCCAGACTATGCTAATGGATTCACAAAGTCAGTCCAGAAAACATTTTTTTTTTTTTTTAATTTTGGAGAACTAACTTCTGGGAAATAGTAAATTATAGCTACTACATAAACCCACAACAGACAAGAATTAACCATCTTTTGTAGCAGCAAGAACTTAGTTCATTTAAAAGGCTTACAAATATTAGAAGTCAATCCATGAACTGTCTGATATCTTAAAAGTAGGCAGATGCCCAAAAACTTCAAAGAAAATGGAAACTATAACGACGCAGGTACCTGTGGGTCTGTAAGCTTTGTGCATTATATCTAAAATGAAAGTTAAAAATTTTATTCTGATGTCTTCAGAGGAACCTGAAATTTAGGTATCGCATTCAAGGAAGCCCTTCAAAACATCAGTGCTTCATTGGTGTTTAATAGCTGGAGGTGTATTAAATCAATCATCATCCAAACCCACATTTACTTCGTAAGGAATGTATAACCAAAAAAACCCCCTTAAGATTACCAAATTCAATTCCAAGCCTAACACTGCCAAGTCTACAGCTAACCCACATCCCAAAGACCCACACCTACATGCCTTTTAAATACTTCTAGGGACAGTGACACAACCAGTTCCCTGGGAAGCCTCTTCCAATGACTGAGAGCACTTTCTGTGAAGAAATTTTTCCTAACAACCAATCTAAACCTCTTCACCTATCCTTGTGAATGTATTATGGAACATGATTTACTTTTAAATCAGTATATTATATTTAAAAAGTTAGTATATTTTCCTTCTCCTGCATTTGATTCTACTTTTGTCTTGCTATGATGTAGTAAGAATAGAGAAGTGCTTCTTCAGTCTGTACTGTCATTCAGATGGGCTGAGCTTCATCTCAGCTGTCATTACCAATCTAAAAGCTAGTCACATACTTCTAATTAATCACCCTGGCTTCCTGTGTTCATTGGTGAATGACATTGAGAAGGTGATACATTCTGTCTATTAAAGACATCAGTCTTACTATGAGATGACTTGCCTTCTGAAAATCCTTTTTCTCTCTCCTTCTCTTTGTTTCTCTCTAGTAACTAGAGATGATTTTTTAGGCTCCACTTACAGTTTGGCTTCTAAATAATTAATTTTCAGTGAACCCAATCCCCTCCTTGGTTATTAGACATTAAGGCCATGACTAAAAATTCAGATACTCTGTGTTTACAAAACTCAAGTCCCTTTTATGAAGAAAGTCATAATTTTCAAACAACTAACTTTTCTAATCAGCATGCATGATCTAATTAACTGGTTGATTTATACTCCATGGTACATTATTAATATTTATATGTTCTTTTAAAGAACACTGTAGAGACAACTATCTCCCTTTCCTGAAGAACCAATTTTTTTTTTCTCTAGATGCAATGCACAATATTCATACAATAGCATGTGATTGTTGAGACTGAAATGCTTGGGTGAATCCATGATTATCAGAGGATGTTTTTAGAAGAAGAGTGAGTAGATTTTACTTCATGAGATGGAAGGAAGCTTCAGAAAATGAGATGAAAGATGACAAGTCAGGAATAGGCTTAAAAGGAAATAATATATTCATATCGAACCCCAAACAACATATTTTTTTTTTTAAATATGAGAAAAGAGGAAAAATTGGTATAGATATAGAAAATCCTCTTTTTTTGAACTTCACTCCTGGAATAAGCCATGTATTCTGCTTCTGTGTTTTTCATTGATTTCCTGGTTTACTTGTTTAGGGAGGGTTACTTTTTTCCCTCTAAAATCTAATGCATAATTTTACATTTTTTATTCATTCAGCTTAACACTGACAGGTTCGGCAGAACCTCGATGATTGCAGTGCACTGCCCCACACTACATCAGACACAGACTGTTCACCAGGTAGTGATCTACTCGTTTCCATTTTGTGCCATCTTATATGAAAAGTTCCACTTCATCTTTACTGTCTCACCTTGCATCACTGGAGGAGCATTGACAGAAGTGCTGTGCCAAGATTTCTTCATGTGCATAGCATACAAACAGAGCCAAACTCCACAATGGAGCCTATGTTTTAATCCCTGTTTCCACTCTGTTTCCATTCAGCCTCATCATGGACTTCCTTCTTTAGGAAGGGGAATCCTGAAAGGGTAGTGAAACCAATAGCAATTTTTTAAAAGGGATCAGAATAAAATGTTTACATGCAACAGGACACTACAGAAATACATCCAGTAATTGCTTAATAGCTATTCTAATATGAAGGTAAACAAAAACCAACTAAAATTCTCAGCATAATTTCTTAACAGCAAAATATTCTTACTTCAATATAAAGTGCTTAACATAGATTTTTCTTAAGGAAGCATGGAAACTTTGAGATCCACTTCTATAAATTCATCTGCTGTTCATACACCACCTGCTCAAAAGAGCCAGTGCCTTGGAGACCTCTAAAGCATATTGATGGAATACTCTCCTGAAGTCCAAATGTAAGCAGCTGCATGTTGAACCATATAATGAAAACACAAAAAGAACAAAAAAAAAGACAAGAATTAACAATTATTGTTAATTATTTCCTGGCAAAAATAAAAAAATATATATATAGAACAAAGAGAAGTCAATAGTACATTCATCACTTGCACATGTACACAAAAAGTAATTGGCAACATAGTTCTCCCTAGAACTCTGCCATGGGTATGTGTTTCAAGAAGCCTATTGCAAATGTTTTAAGTTCCATTCTGTCCAGGAGAGTGATTTTACATTATTTAAGCTTTAGTAAGCACATCCTGCTCATTTTAAATTTTCATTCCAGCTTTCTGAAAATTATTCAGTCACCTGTGTTACTATGTCAATATCAAGCAAAAGCTAACACTTGCAATACAGTTTCCAGTCAGTTCAGATTGCCCAAGACCTTAAACACCGAGAGTCAAAATGTGTCCAATAGAAAGGATTTTGTTGGAGAAAAAAATGCCCTCCTTTCTAGAGTCAAGGGAAAACAAAGTTAAATACTAAGTTTTTTTCTAAGTAGGCTTTTAGTATTCATATTATTGAAAGTATTAGCTTTTCAAATTATTGAATATGGGCAGAATGCTCCTAAAGTATTTACCAAGACACAAAAATACAATGAAGTGTTCCACTGGCTCCCAGGACGGACACTTCAGTCTTTCTCAAGCAGACTGACACGAGGAGATTATGGCATGAAATAGTATCCTGATGTTTTTATTGACAAGAATATGATGTTCATGGTAGGGATTACTTTCTCTTCTTTTTGGAAGAAATCGCTTCTTCTTCAATCTAGCTGTCTGCTTATGCTTACATTTATGTTTTCTAAATACATTTGGTTTCATTCTCACCATTAACCGATATAAAAGTTGTCAGAAAGGATGTTTGTTTGATTACCTGAGTTGATCAGACCTTTACTGTGGTAATGGTATGGAATTCACAGAACTTCAGCTAAATTAGTTGAGGCCATTGCAACTTGACCTAGATAATATTCATTAGATAATATTCTTTGTCCTTATAGTAGATATTTATATAATTAAAGTTAATATAATTCATATAACTAATATATATTTGTTAATATAACTAATGTAATTAGTTAATATAATTAATAATAGATCAATATTATTTCAGGGAACTAGATTCTACTCATAATACTAACAAGAAAGTTTTGATCAAGGAAAGGCTCATTGAAAAAAACTGAAGACGACAAGAACCTAAAGGACTAAAGAACTAGAAGGACTAAAAACAATCTAAAAGTTATGAGGAAGTACTAGGAGAAAAGTGAATTATATCACTCCCAACTGGTGGGATTCCTTTTGCCCTTTGTCTTTTTTTGAATTTTGATAAGGATGTCAAGATAGAATCAGTGATCTGGTGGACCAAAAGAAAAGCCAAAAAGAGCGTGACTATGTAAATTGACTGGGTTTTTTGCTATAATGATGTTTTTTTCTGTATAGTCTGTAAGAAACATGTGAATCTACAATATCCAGCAATGAGTGCTACATAAAAGCCTGGGGCAAACATAAACTATTTAATGGTGACTCATGTTTTTAACTATGCAGCTTTGAAACTATGCTTGTCCACATACAGTCAATCAGACAGTAGCAGGACTACACTGAGGATATCATTTTTTACCTGTTTGCTTTTTATTTTTCAGTAAAGAAAAGGCTAGGAATTAACCTGAGTAACATCTCAGTGTTAACCTGTGTGTTTACCCCTCATTCCTTAGTCTTTCATTTTAATAATACAAGTTTCTGATTGTGAAAAGGCAATCAGAAGACCATGGAAGCACCAGGTTTTCTTTCCCTCAAGGTCACACTTAACAGAACAGAACTGGGTATCCAGTGAATCCTTTTCCACAAAATTTGCTCAGTGCTTTGATGTAAGTTCTGAAAGTGATAAAAAGATACTTGTGGAACCTGAATAAACTGATGAGTGGGGAACTTCTATGAATCAGTTTTGGATAGAGAGTTGGACTATCAAATGCTGATATTTTTAGGCAATGAAATGACTCAACCTTCCCACAAGAATTTAATGATGTGTAAATATTGAGGGGAAGATCTCATTTGAAAGGTATATTCATGAAAAGATAAAAAAGGCAAAGGGGCTGATAATTTTGGAATGGCAGTCAGAGGAGCTCTTTGACAGTTTCCTCTCTGGTTGCTTCAAACATTTAGCATTTTCAATCTGGCTTATATTAAAATTTTTCTGGGCAGCGGAGGGTGATAAAATAAATTTCCTTTTTACTTATATTAGCACTAACAAACCTAGGTCACCCATCTGTATTCTTAAAAGCACTATGTAAAAATAATTACTGTTGATTTGAATGGTAGCAAGTAATTAACTAGAACTGAAAGAGCATAAACAACCGTAATTAATTGTTCAATATATCTTCTATATGAAGTAATAAGAATTCTTTATGAGAATTTATGATAATGGTTGCATTCTAGTCAGTGTAGTAAAAACAGCCTATAAGCTGTGAATGTCCAGACTTATATCTAGGTAGGCTATAATGAAGATTCCTAGGAATGTTTCATTATAGCATAAGAGATTTTTCTAAAAAAGATATTACTGTTACTGAATTATTCAGAAGCTCATAAAAGGGTTGCATGTTTGGTTTTCCATTTGTTTTATAATGGAAAGGTTGCATAGAAAAGCAATGGTCACTTTTTTCTGTGAGAAACAAAACACACTATAAAAAATATTTTATTACACAGGGAAAGCAAAATTACTTGAGAGACACATACATTATAACAGAAAATATCATGGGATTTGACTGAAATTGCTGGCAAAAAATATTTTCATCATTCCTTACTTCATTTTTACACCTTGATATACAAACAGGAAGAGCAGAATCAAACTAAAACACAATCATTGCTTTCAGCACTAGTTCTCAGTATTTATTTTTCCATTCCAGCTGTCCATAAAAGTGTATCTGTTAATATCTGTCACATCTCTCTGAATTATTAGCATGTACTGCAGACCACAACTTGATGGCTCACAAAGATATATTAATAACATATGGCAACTCATAGAAGGCAAATTACAAGTGGAAATATTAAAGAAAGAGATGATAGACAATGCAGTAACCCGTTTCTTTTTATAGATAAAAGATGAGAAAAGGTGAATTAGTTGGGTTGAAATATGAAAACTTAGTATAATATGAGTTACATTGGTACATGTGATTCCATGAGTTGAATAGCATTGGTCATCAGGGAATTATATTACATGACTGAAAGTACAATTAGAACCCTATATTTCTGTCCACAGATTTTCCATTAAATGATACACTGCACAAAAAGATTCTCTTCCTGTTGGAGACCATGATCTAGAGTTCAGTCCTGGTGACAATATGTCATAACATTTCTACAGCAGTTAGGGATGTGTGAATGCAACTGAAAGGTCTGAAAGTCAGAGCTTTGCTGAATCTAGTTTTTAATATTTTATCTGCAAGTAAAGGAACTGAAGACTTTAAATGCAATCATTCCATGTATTAACATACAGTCAAGTTACTACATGGGTGCTGCAAGGTTGTAATACAACTGTTGAAAGCAGGATGTATGGTAAGTGAGATGTATTGTTAGGTGAAGAGAAAATGACATTTCTGGTATCCAGCCAAAACACACATAACCAGCACCTAAATAGTTAAGATTAAATTCCCTGTAGGCTTTTGTTTTCTGATCATACCTGCTAGGCCACTAGGGTTATTTAGCAGATGTGTTGGAAATACTGGCTAGACAAGTTCAACATATTAAAAAAAACCCCACAAGATAAGTACATATAGAAATTTTATATATCACAAAAAATATTTTCAACTTTAATAGAACACTGAAAATTTATCAACAAAAAAAAATTTAGATGAAAGTTAGGAATAAGATTTAGGTAAGGTAATTTGTAGCACTCGGTAATAAGATGTGACTTGGGCTTTTACTTTCCCTAAATATTTAACTATTCTTCTTGGATAGGGACAAAAAATTTAACTGAAGTACAAAGGCACCAAGAAGAAGGACAATATACAAGCAAACACAACAGCTCCAGTAATAGGGATCAGGCACTGACTTGTTAGTTCCTCTTCATTTCAGTCTTTCATTTATTTATTCTTGACCTAACGAAATAGGAAACTTTCCCTACCAGAATAGTATTGCTGCTTTTTGCTTTACTAAAATCCAAGCTTCTGAACGCAGCAATACCTGATTCTGCTCTCATCTGCTGTCTGCTGCCTTGAGCAACTGACAACATCGCTTTGCTTAAAACTGCTCTGTTCCTGCCTACTGTGGCAGAAATCTCTATACTGCATAGACTTTCAAGAAAGCTTGCCCTGGCTTCTTGACTTTCAGGAAAAAAAAGGAGAGTAGAGGTCTGTCTTTGTATCACAGGCAAGCTGATAGATCATCTGTAAGTCCCAAATAAGATATCTGTTTTCCATACTGCAGATGGTTCTGTGTAGTCTTAAATTCTAACAGAGGCATGGAGAGAAACTGTTCCAGCCTCAGGTGCTCCAACAGCTCAGAGCCCAACATTACTAAGATCCAATATTCTTTTCCTCTATGCTTACTGTCAGATCTGAAGAAATTCAGAGAACAGGATTCAAAACTGACAAATTGTAAGGTTTGTTTTATAAATAATTTGACTTTCATTCCTTGAAGGCTTTTCTTTATATATTCTCTTGTAAACAACATAGAAAGATGATTCTTTTGTTGATGATTTTGTTAGTTTTCATTGGGTTTTTTTAGTTTGTACAGGGTTTTTTTCAGATTCTTTTTAACAGGTACATTGTTTATTTTTTGTAATATATTTGGGCCTTTAAGTAGGAAAAATAAGCAGTACGATGCTCTGTCTTCCCTTCCACTTAGCCACAGGGGTCACAGCACTCCCCTCCTCATGTTCATACTTCCTGCTGTTGTCAGATATAACTTGCTTCACCAGTTATTCAAATTACTTACAGATAGTTTGTTACATCTCTAGCATCATAAGAACATCTGTCACATTATGTGCACAGAACTCAACACTGACTTTGCTTCAAAAACTTACAGTTCTCAAGCAAATTTATAGCAATTACAGGCTGACTATAACTCCCCAACCTTTGTAATACCCAAATTTTAATTTAATTCAGTTAGAGGATTATCAGAATGAGAATGTATTTAAAGGTTCAGCAATGTGGTGTTATTCCTGATTCTAATTAAATGTGTAAAAAAAAAAACCAACCCTATCTGTTAAATCTTGAAAAAAAATCCAACATCATTAAAATATAAAATTCCATCACTCCCACACAATTTTATGTAGATTACTTCAGCTACCATATTCTGTATTAGGATGGTGCCAGATAATATCTTATCAGAAGAGATGTATATTTAATGCACTAATTGTGCTATTTACACCAATGTGTTTGGAAAAAGTGGAAGTCAGAGAGATGTAGAATTTTCAAGTTTTATATTCAGCTATAACATCCCCTCTGACATATGGTAGCTGCTGTTTGCTTTCATAGTCTGCAGAGTTAGCTAGCATGACAGTAAGCATATGCTGCTTCTGTCAACCTTTGAAGAAGAAATTACTTTAATTTAAAATAAATAAATAAATCAATCCCTTAAGTTAGTGTTTATCACTAACTTCTCTAATAGCTTTGACTGTTTCCCTGTTTTTCCCTGTTTTATACTATTTGATGGGAGAAAAAAGCTTCAGATAATTTTAGAATTATGTTAATCAGTGGAGAAGGAAAGAATGAAAAAGCTTTCATAAAGTAAATCAGAGTAAAAAAGCTTTTTTGTTGATATGTCAGATCTACTCACATCTGTACCCACTCTACTATTTCTTAAGTATTAAGTCAAGTGGTTGGTCACTAGAGGGCATCAAATCTGAGCCCTAAGAATAAAGAAAAGCTGCTGCTGTTTTATTAAAACCACAAGAATTTATAACCCTGTAACCCAAGTGCTGTGCTGCAGATTGTTAACAGATTCATGAGCATTTTTAAAGCTACTCTGTGGTAGGTCTTACCCACCTCAAAAAACTGTGGAATAGGAAGCATTCAAGAAAAAGACAAAGAGAAAAAACAGAAAGAAAATGAAACAATATTAAAATTTGCTTCACAGCCTCTAGAGAAAGATTTATGAAGAGCCAGAAGGTGGAAAGGCAAGAAAACAGTTTCTTCCATTGCTGTTTACCTTCAAGTTAAGATAATTTCAGAAAGCAAAAAAAAAATGGTCAGAAAAAACATACTATGCATGTAACATATCCTTTGGTGTCTTCTAAACACAGGTTTTTTTCTTCTTCTTGACTAAAACTACAATTACAGTACCTTTTAACTCAGGACTCTCCTCACAAATACCTTTGTATTCATTCTCTGTGCACTATCAGATGTCTTCTGCATTTTACAACGTGCTTATCTTCAAGAAATGGACAACTTTTCATGTAATACTTTATATATTTTTCAGGGGCCTAAGTGCCTAGAAAAAGATTTTGCAGTAAAGGTTGTAACATTTTATTGCATACATGGAATAAGGAAAACATTTCAATTATATAATAAGTGTTGGGTTGAATCTAATAATGTTTTTGCAAGATCAAATAATTTAAGATTGCAGGTGAATTTGGTAAGTTTAAGATGCTTTGCTTTCCATAGAATTAATGTTTTTCAGATTTTAATAAACAAACCTTAGTTACTGTTAGCCAATAAAACTGAGTAATTACAGTACTCTTAAAATGTTTACAGCTAAATTTAAGGTAATGTCAATGGCATTGTTTTAATATTGTTATTGCACTAAGTCCAGAGTTAGATACATAGTTACTTATTTGTAAAATGAAGATAATAGTTTTGTGTCCTGTCCATTTTTTTTTCCTGGCATATTATATTTTAGCCCTGTAGGTGTTCATCACACAAATAACTAGTTTGATTTTAAGTCCCAAGATATGAAAGTATCTATTTCTGCATCCAGAACAGTTTGAGATTTTCAAAAAGCTTCCAGAAAATAGTTAAAATCAAATCAGACCAGGTAAAAAACATTGATAAAAACCCCAAGGCAATATAAGTTTCTTGAGCAGAAAAAATATCAAAAAAGATTTTGCAATTCTTTCCTTTTCCGAATTCTTTGGGAAAAGACAGTACTAACATTACACACAGGATACAATTATAGAGGACTCTGAGGTAGTAAAAGGTGACTTTGATAAATATGGAACATAACCCACCTCTCAAGGTTTCATTTTTGTCCTATATCTCTAGCTGTCAATGGAATACAAGTAATTCAGAAAATCTTAAGGGAGGCTGTTATTCCTTGAAGTTTTAAAAATTATTATCCAGGAGGGAAGAAATCTGATTAATGCACTCAGTTTCTCCTACATTACTGCAACTGATATATTTCTTTCTTGTTTACTAGGACACCTACAAAGGTATTAACCCTATCACCTTTTCAATAAACTTTCATTTCCAGCATTTTGCCTTGCTCTGTAAATTTAGGAGTCAATACTTTAAATGAAGCAACACACTAAGGGTTGAGGGTTTTTTTGTTTGTTTTTGTTTTGTTTTCCTTACTGCTATTCTAACTGTAGATTTGAGAGTATATAGAACTGATATTTTACATGTTATTTTCATAGCTATTGTTGCAGATTATAGCTATCAATGAGCTCCTCGTCAAATAGGTAACAGATGCTGATGACAAAAAACCCACTACCCATTCCATTTCTCTTATTGTATAGAATCTGTAATTTGCTCAGTTTTGAAATAGATTTTGGATAAAAAGTTTTCCAAAAGCCTATAAATAAATTACAAGTGCTTTCCTATTTAACACTAATAGTAAATTGTAGATATAGTCTAAATGATGTAAGCTTTATTTAAACTTAAGAAAAGGAGATGAAAATTCCTCTTAGAAAGTTCCATAAGATTCCAGTTGTTATATATATGGTAATAAGAATAAAGGATACAACACCAGAAGGTGTTACAAGGTATTACTGTTCTCTAATCTGAAGCTAATCTTCTTGATAGAATGCTTTAACATTTCTACTTCTGACTTTTCCATTTGAGCAGATGTCGTTTTTCATCTGAACAATGGAAGAGCATACAGAATATCTCCCAAAGAAAGGAAATTAAGGGTAAACCAAATCTTTCATTGTCAGCATTTAGTTAAGATACGTGGATGCGTTTTTCCCAAGAAGCCAACCCTTTCAGACTGATACATAAAAAACTATTTTCTTTCTGTAAGTACAGGGAGCTCAAGAAATACTGCATTGACCATCAGGTTGAAATTTCACAGGTTTTGAGTTCTCAAAAGCTTTTTTGGTCTTTATATATTTTTTTTCTATCGTCCTTTGCAAACAGTAATATATAAAGTATCTGGATAGTATTTTATATCATATTTATAATTTTAATGGGATTAAGAAGAAACACAGAAAAAATGTCGAAGACAGACAGTCAGAATGAATTATTAAAACATACTTGCTGGTGTCAAGAGTTGAAATTTCTTGTATTTTCTTCTCTAAATACCTAAATTTAGACAGAATGTGTATTTTACAGCACTGCACCGTAAATGAGACTTATCCTTGACTGACAAAAGAAAGCACAGCTGAAAGTGTAGCCACACTGCCTAAATGGTCACTCACATTTTTGCTGAGTCTATCTACCTCTGCCAATTATTTTGTAGACTTTTGCATCCTTCTTTTGGAATTAGCCCAGCAATTCATCTTGCTACCATAAACACCAATTGATTAATGATGACTTTCGGCCACTACTGACTTCAGGTGAGGATAGACAAGATCAAGAAACATGGAAAACTTTAAGCCTCTGGCTCAAAAATATTTAATTCCTAAGTATTTCTTCACAAAACTTGATTGGTTCTGTGCTACTGATTTCTAAAATACATCAGTGGGGCTGCGTGATGTAATAACTGACAATTAAGGAAATTATAATAATATAATTACTTTAAACAAGTGATGCCAATCTGTATTTCTTCATCTCTGTAGTGTCTTCTAACTTAATCCTAGCTCTAGTACCATAAAAATAACAAAAAATATTACATCAGAAAACTAGTAAACAAATCAGTGCAGAGCAATTATTGAAGTACAGTATTTATGCAGAAAAACAGAGTTTATAGTTCTCTGACTACAAAATAAAGCCCATCAGAACTTGCTGTACACAGGCATCTCGACTCCTTGGTGAGAAGGACTGAGATTGTTAAAGAAAACATGAAAAATGGAGCCGAGTCTTTAACAGTTTAGTGCAGTTTGCACTGTTAAGTTCTATAAGGCTGCAGGATCACAGTCAGGTGATATAAATTTGCCTGCTAAGAATCAAAGATTATAGAATTTGTTTTCAGTCAGCTTGGTAGAGGAATCCTGAACTATCAACTTTAAAATGAAATAAAAAAATTAAAAAGACTATGTTTTAATCAACTTGTAATTCTATTTTTATTAATACAGAGTCTCATGAACAATAGTGAGAAAATACTCAAAGCACTTAAAATGAATATTCCTGGGTAACATCCTGCACAGGAAAGGACTTCAGGCAATCTTTTCAACCCTTGCCATTTATAGGGTGGCAATAATGCAAAAAAAAAATGCAGGGGGAAAAAAAAAAAAAAAGAAGTTATAGAACTACAGGATCCATATCCATTAACTGAAAGGATATCTGGAGCTTTCTGGTCTAACTGGCTCGAAACAGTATGATAGCAGCACTGATTCAGCTTGGCTGTCTACCTGGATCTTGAGTCTCATCTAAATATAATCTAAGTGATGCCCCAAAGGATGTAAATTTCCCAACTTCTCTGGAAAACCTGTTCTAGTGCTGCACCAAACTCCTGGTGAAAAAGCATTTTTAAATTTCCCAAGATGCCATTCCTTCTTATTTGCCTTGCATGAACACATAGGGACCTGTACTGTACCTACAGTCGCCCCCAGATCAAATGTGATGCCCACAATACTTATTTCCAGTCCTTTCATATGCTCAGGAGAGAAAATCTCACCTTACCATAGAAGAAAGATGCTGAGTGTTGGATGGATCATTCTCTGTAATCCATCATCACACCTCACTGTCACTGTGTTTTCTTCCTGACAGTAGGCCAAAATTAGCTCCATGGTTTTATCCAATACATCTGTATGATGTATACTCAAAAAAAAGTATAAATCTCAGTACTGGAAGTGCATTCAGCTGAGAGATAAAAACTGATGCTGTGATTCTGTTTGCAATGACATGATCATCATAAGTAAAGGGAAAGGTGAAATATTCTCTTTTCTCTCTTTCACCTCCATAACTGCTTCCCTTGTGCCATCATACTTTTAGATGTGTTACTTACCTTATTTTGTCTCTGATTTCTTCAATCCCTTTCTGAATGAATTCAAAGTCCTCATACAAGAAAAAAAATTAGGGAACTTTTTGGTATTTTTTTTCTGTGTTGATTTTTCTGCTGAGGAAGTGATCTAAATCATCTTAGGAAGTAGTCCAGCAAATGAACAAGACATAAGATAAATGCAAGTCATATGAAATTAGAAATAGAAAAGTGTGTTAGAGAGGAATAAAAGGCAGAACTGTGTTTTCCTCATAGAGGTAAACTGATATATTACCCCCTTGTCTAGAAAAGACATGATCTATCTCAAAAAGAACAAATTATTTCAACAACTATCCTTTAACTTCATGACTTCAAAAGCAATCATTTCAACAACTTACTTGTTGAAGTAGCAAGTTTCCTGTCAGCCAGTAAGATATAGAAAAAAACCCCAAACATTTGAATCTAAGAAAAAATAATCTAAGTATATAATGAAATTATTTTTTAAATAAGAATGAATGAGCAAAGGTGAGTACAACTGAATACAGGTGTTTGATTCCTCTAGAGAATTTGATAAAGACTTCATATAAATTAACATGATCCTTCAAAAAATATTTTCTTTACTAGATGCAATCTCCAGATTAAATCACAGGGAGAAGATGAATTGATCTATCAAGGCACTGCCATTAAACCAGCAGTCCTACATCCTCATCCTCTTCTCTCTGTGAAAGTTATGCCTCATCTCTCCCAGGCTCTGGCATCCCTTTGACCTCTTGGTGAGCAGTTCCATCTCATTGAATTAAACTAAAATAAACTACTTCTTCAGTTTTTGGTGGACTTTAGTGAGTGGAACCAGCTCACTGAAGATCAGAGTGCAAGGGATGAAGTCATGAGTGTAGAGATGCAAGAGTAGCCTCTTCTTTCAGTAGCAATGAACTATAAAATCAGCTCAACTTATCTCATTTAACTCTACCCTGAAGTGACTTTGGCAAGTTTGAAAAATTTACTGCAAGTCCGCTGGTTAAAAAGGAATATTGTATCTAATCAATGTGTAAATAGAGAAGGCCTTAATTTTTCAACAATGCCTTTATAAATATTGAGAACTATTTTGCCTGTACTATAATTATCTAATTATAAATTTATTTGAACACATCTTAAGTATTCACAAAAAAACTGCATAGTAAGACATTTTTTACTTTCAAAGAGTGTAGCAAGTTAGGACACTATGACATAAAGAAAAGGGTAAATATAATATTTCATGGAATATCTAAGAGGAAACTAATGACCTCTACTAAAGAGTGAGGTTACAGATTTGGATGCAAGGATAAAGAATTAGTTCCAAAAATTGTGCTAGTAAGAAAGACTCTACAATTTACAGAAAAATAATGGGGAACTAAATTTAATTTGATGGAGTTTCCTTGCATCTTCTGGAGGAAAGGAAACAGTAAAGTAAAATACTGCATTGCTCCAGACAGTGGAGATGTCTCCATGACAGAACACATTATAAGAACATAGAAGAGACCAGATGTTTATATTCTGTATTTATAATTATTAATAAACTAATTCATAGTTGACATTGGATTATTTTGTTTTCAAACTTTATTCCTAGACTTAGAAATAGTGATTAGTTTACTCTTAGAAATGTATCATCAACTGATTCACATCAAGTCCTTGGAAAGTAATGAAAATATATCATAAACATAGTATAAAGACATAAATAGAATCATAGAATAATTTGGATTAAATGGAACATTGAAGATCTAGTTCCAAGCAGGTAGCTCAAAGCCACGTCCAACCTGGCCTTGAACAGTTCCAGGGAGGAGACATCCACAGCTGCTCTGGACAACCTGTGCCAGTGTCTTACATGACATAAACAGATCACAAGACTCATCAAAAATAAATTTAGGATTGAGATGGATTTTAGAACCTTATATTACAATAGATTTCTGTCTGTAAATGATGGATTATATTTTTACTGGAAATCTTCACCTTTTACTGATCTTTTAATTTTTACCTTTGTAAGTTTTTGTAGCATGTTTCACTCCATTTCTTTATTCATCATTTGCTTGTATAACAATTGTTTTATAAAGATTTTTTGTGTAACACCTGCAAGTAAAACAATGAACTCACAGAGCCTTTAAATAAAGTGCTTTACGTTAACTATTAAGGACATCAGGTACCTGTGAGATTAAGAGTTCTTCCTTGCATTCAAAACTACAAATATTTTTCTTTAGTCAAAGTTTATCAAAAGGGCATTGCAAAAGCTATAACTGTCCTGAATTTTTGAGTATTTAATTATAATAACATCTAGCAGGCTATGAAAAAGGTGTAAAAAATGTCAGATGGAGAATAGGTTTTAGGCAAAAAATAAGGATAATTTCAAAGAATATAGAAAAAAATAAATTCATTAAATTATATATATATATATATAAATTCAGAACAGAGAGATACAATTTTCATTTTAGGGTGCTCTATTACCATCCAAAGCAGAAAATCTACACCACCATAACAGTTAACACAACAAATAATATCACCTAGCTACCAAGCATAAACATTTGATGTTTTAATTACCACTTAAGTGCTACATTTAAATTATATTGTCAATCTGATCATAAAATTCGATCAAGAATGTGTAACTTTGTGAAAAGAATAACAAACTTGGTTGATTTTGATCTGCTAAATACTTTTTGCAACTCTAAAAAGGTGCAATCTCCCCATCCGTGTTTATGACTTACGTTGCTTGTGTTTAAAATTGATTATAATTTTCCTTTGTTAGATAAAAGTGCCAGGGGGAAAAGGAAAAAAGACCAAACATCCAACCAAACAAAAAAAACCCCATAAGAAAACCAGCAGCATTCCTTGATGTTATTTTAAAAGATGTTATATACTTTTTTGATTTAATAGGCTCACCTCTTAAATTTTTTAAGCAATTAACATAAAATCAGGATCATTCTTTGTCATAAAATAGAGCCTTTACTCTTTAGCAATTCTGACAATAATTTACTTTCTGTTCCATTCTACCTCAGTCCTCAGACAGACTTTCCCTGCAGTTCTGGGCATATGGTCATGATGTTCTAACTCAATTATGAACATACTGCATTTCAGAACATGAACACAGTGATTTATTATAAAACCTGTTATAATAACTGGAAAAGAGCAGGCAGAAATATTATAAATTACTATTTATGTATAGTAAAAAGGGAAGAGATTAAAAAAACCAACATTTTTAAATGTTTATTTTGCTTCTTAATGTGTTGAATCATAAGGAGGCTAAGCTGTGTGCTATTAAATCATGCTGTTGTAAGAATCATAAAAGGAGAAGAAATTGAAGTAATAAATATATGCTAATGGTAAAATATAAGGATTATAGCTTTATTATCTGTATTCAGTCTAATACCTGGATTTGAAGCAATACATTTAAATCGCCTGGGAATTTTGAACTAACATTAGATTTTATCAAAATCAAAGTCCAAGAGACCTAATTTGCTGTGAATCCAAAATTTTAAGTAAGAAAAGCTAAATCAAAAATGCATCGGTTGGGCCACATTTGAATATTAATAAAATCCAAATGAAACCCAACATGTTTGTTTGTAGAATGAAACATCTAGAGTCAGTTTATTTTTGTATTTCATCTCACAAGCATGCCTATCACATGAAAGCCTGGGCCTTTTTTGTCCTCAGTTTCTTCTTCTGGGGAAAAAATAGTACCATTAATTGGTCAATATATATCATCAGAGAGGCTGACTCCTAGTTTTCAAAGCAGACATATATCAGCTAGTATTTAACCCTGAAGTATCATTTATGTACTTTTGAGACACCAGCAGTTGAGGATAAAATAGTTTGGACAAAATACTATTCATCTCTACCAATTGTACCGCTTGCATAAATGGTTTCTGTGAAGAGCAAAAAACAAACTAAAGTTGTATACTTGATAACACACAATTTTTACAGTGAAACTGCTTAAAATTTAGTTATTAAGTCAATCCTTTTCAATTAAAATAAATGTTCTGAAACATGAGCAGTATAAAGTCCAGAGGAGTCACACATATTTTGTAGGAAGGGACTGGAGTCATTTCAGACTTCTTTGATGAAAGTAACTGTTCCAAAAATCATTCTGGCTCAGTTATTAAACTAACTTTTAAAATTCTGGATCACTTTTCACATTAATTTAAGTTGCAAATCTCAAAAGGGTTGAATTCTTAATTTTAATCTTGCCATTCAAGTCAGATTCAGTTTTCCAAACCCCGATTCAGAACAATTAGTCTATAGGTAAAAAAAAAATAAAACCCAGAGCAAGGCAAGCCAAGGATAAAACTGTGACCAGCAGCAGTAAGTTTTGTGGTTTTCTAAGCCCTAAACCTAACACTAATTGTACAGGAATTTTTTGGGCTGTGGCTGAGAACCCCAGCAGCATGGGTGGCCCAAAGGAGAAAGCTGTAGAAGGAGCAACGTTTTTGCTATTTTGTGCTTTCCTTGACATCCCTTTTCCATTCCGTGTCCCTGGAGCCATAGGCTTTGTGGTTTTCTAAATCCGAACCATAGGGGAATTTTTTGTGCTGACGTTGAGGTCCCCAGCAACATGAGTGGCCCAGATAAGAAAAGTGTGGGAAGAACAACTGAAGTGCAGTGTCAGGTTTCCCTTGGTGTGCTTTTTCAGGCCCTGGTTGGAGTTGTAGACTTTGTGGTTTTCTAAACCCTAACCCTAACCTTAGGGGAATTTTTTGGGTTGAGGCTGAGGTCCCCAGCAGGATGAGAGGCCCAAATGAAAAGGTGCCTTTCTGGTCTATAAAATGCTTTCTGTAGCAATGGCAAAAATTGCATTCACTGCCTACAGTGGGGAACTTCTTGATGGTTCTAAGTGTATTGTCTGTCTTGTCAGCTTGCTCAAAGTAAGCAGAGATTTCTGTGAGCCTCTGGAGTTATGAAGGAAAATGTCTGCTTCATTTGGCAACAGTCTTTCTAACCTATTTATAATCATGGTTATGTTAAGGTTTACTAATCCTGGGAGGGGGGAAGGAAAGAAAAAAAAAAAAAAGGACTTTGTTGATCTTTTGATTGAAATGCTGCTTTCTATCAGGCACCAACTCCTTAGCTCAGTAACTTGGCTTCGTATTTCATTTTACTGCAAATCCTGGAAGTTAATGTGGCCTTATCTTACTCTAATCAGAAGCAGGCAAACCTTCCTTTGCATACGAGCTCAAAGACTGATCTTTCTTGAGCTGTTCATAATTCATACTTGTCAGTTGTTTCTACTAAAACAAACTAAATAGAAAAAAATTTCTATTTAAAGATACATTACTGAGCAGAATGATTATTAAGAAAAGCTTGACAAGATGATTCTTAAAGGATCAAGATTTAAAATATTAAAAATTAATAAAAAAATCAGAAGTGACTGAAAAAGCAATAAGGACCTTAATGTCACGTTGATTTTATTATACATCCTGATTCTTATATATTAGTAGCTGTTCTATTTACACAGAATATTTATACCATTGCAGCTTTCTACCCAAAATAAGGAACTAAAAGATAGGAAAATTTTCATTTAAACAGTTTTATTATTCTTTTCCAACTCACCTTCCTGTGTGGATTAATTTCTTCAGTGCTTGAAAAGCACTGAATTCAATATTACACTCTTCATATACAGAAATTCAAGTTTACTTTCTATTGCACAGCTCTAAGCCTTTGTCTCAAAAGAAAAAATGGTTAGAATTGGGTACATTTTTTATTTATGTATATGAATTATCTTTAAGAACACAAAAAAATCATAAAATTGAATATCTCTGTGCTTTATTTGCTACCATTGTAGCAAATTTTTAGCATTGTATTTTTACCAACAAATCAAAGGTTTGGTGCAGAAATTTGGATAATGCATATTTTTAGTGTCATAAAAAAGGAATAGAAAATGTAAGAGATACGCCTGATAATAATAGTTAATAACCACTCCTAATAACAATATAAGCTCCAAGAGATGTATAGATTTGTAATCTCAAATATTGTGGTTTGAATCTGGTTCTCTGATAGATACCTATGATGATTACCACAAATACTGTTTTTCTTATTTTCAGATTATTTGGATTTACTCCAATATGTTTACCTGGATCTGTTCCAAAGACATAAGATACTAAATTTAACATCTAAATTTTAGACAAGAATAACAATAAAGCCACATTTGTAATACTACTTAGACACAGATTCAGTTTCTATTAATTTGTAAGAGGATTTTTTTTTATTTTTACCCTAGAAAAATTGAAACATATTTTTAGATCCATTTTTTTAATTTGATTGATTTTATAGTCTTAGAGCAGAAGAAACGGATTACTGATGGAGCTTTTTCCTATAAACAGAACATTAAAAAACATGATGAGCTGAAGAATCAGTGTAGTGTAATCAGAGGAAAATGAAACTTGAGCAGGTGACTGTTACCTAGACAAGTTTTAAGGTTCTCATTCAATCTCCAGTGAAGGGTCTGACTGTCCTGAGGTATTTTTGTCTCTGAAAAAAAGCATGAAAAGCACTTGTTAGTATATGACTTTTTAAGAAACAGCAATAAGTTTGCCAATTTATTTTTTTTTTAATTGTACTGGGCATTGTTTTTACCTTGAATGAGAAAGTGACAAAGCACTCTTTTCAAAATATTACTTTATAGTTATGAATCTTTGTTGAAATTCCCTTCAGGGTCAGTTGTGTAATTTTTGCCTGTATTCCCTTGTCTTATTCTTCACTGCGAGCCTATTAGTATATTCATCCTTTTGATAAAAGGAAGGTAGCAGACAAGTGCTATTGATCTTTGATATTTTGAGTCAGTTGTTTGTTGAAAAAGAACATCCTGTATACTTCTATTTGGCAGTCATTTACTGACTAGTTCCCTAACCCCATAATTCGAGTTCAAAATAAATTGAATCCCTTTCCACATGGTACCCCATTTCAAGGTCAAGGTTTCAGAAGGCTGAGTTGCTAAGAAACCTTAAGTGCGTACAAAAAATACTATAAATGAGAAATAAACCATTCCATTTCCAAAATACAAAAACATTGCTTTCCTTTTTATACTCTTTGACCTCTCACTTATGTTGTGTTTCTACACATTGTGTATGCTATACATGGTCTAGTTCTGTAGTTTCCTGACTTTGGGCACAGTATTCCAGCAAAGGAAGCATCTACTTGATGCTTGTAAACTATTCTGCTACTCATATTAATTAATTTCAGATACATCAGTATTCCTGCTATTAGTAAGCCTTTAATGACAGCTTCCATGTTAATCCCTGTTTTCAGTGACTTGTAAACACTTCCCATCTTGATGTTCTTGGATAGTTTTTCTCAGCTTGATGCTACATGAAGTTAGATTTATTTCAACAAAGTTTTGATTAGGAAAAGTTTGCCATTTGAATTGTGTCTAGAATATCCCTTTGAACATCCCCAAACAGAAATGATTCATAGATAATGTAGTAAGCTTAAATTTTCACAAGGACCTGACCATCACTGAGGAGATTTCTGTGATGTGTGTTTCTTGGAAACAAACTATGAATATAATTTATATGCAGAATATATAGTTAATACCCTATATAGATTAAATATCACAGGAATACTGGTATCTTTGTCTGGAAGACACAAGTTTAAAAATAGACTTTGCAATTGTATTCTACTTGGGTTTGAATGGGATGCTCCACCTCTATTCCCACATTGCTTGTTTGCTGGTTTTCCCCCATATACTACATTTGTTTTATATTGCCATAACTTTATATTGCCATAAAGGCATTCGATATTCAAAAGAATCTAGATCTCTATCTTGATGAAGTGCACTGGCTTTAAAGCTGGTTCACTTCTAGTCTATTCATTTTGAATACCTACCTTCTGCACAACCTTGGTGGATTTTCATTTTGTGTTTCCTTTCCTATAAATACTGTTCTAGATACCAATGAGGGTTGCTGCCATTCTATCCACTGTCCAGCTTCACTGGAGAGTGCACAGAGTACTACTGTGATGGCTTAATCCTTGCAGAGGTAATAGTCTTATTTTACTTAGAAAGTGAGAAATTCATAAGAAACAATCTAATCCTCACTTTTCTGGAAGGGTTTCAGTAAAGAAGTGCTTGGATTTTATTTTTTTTTTTCCTCCTGTCTGGACAATAAGTTATGATATTGCTATTGTTTCTAAATAGTAAAAAAGCAGACCATTCTGCTCCTACTGAGACATGTATGTAAATATACATAAATACAGAAGCAAAACACTGCACAGGGCTTAGTAGCCAAACCCTTGGCTAATATAGGTGTTTTGCTAAGCTAAACACATTTCATCCAGGTAGGCTAGTTAGTGCAAATTCAAATTTGTATTTCTTTTGAGTGTATTACTTATAGTAATACATGCTTACACTATGACCTCTAAAGGCTCAATTTCAGAAGGAATATATTTTCTTCAAAACCAGATTGTTTAATTCTGCTGAAAATCAAGCTGTAGGTATAAAGGCAGCATTTAACTTCCAGTGGTCTTATTTGAAAGTACAATAATAAGACATTTGATCATGAGAGAAACTTCAGTCATTCAGGTACAAAAATTAAAACTGAAGCTATTGGCCCTAAGTTCCCTACCTTTTCTCTTCTTTATAGTCTCTCCACTCTCCCTCCTCCTTTCTTTTTATGATTCATTCGGTTTAAAGAAGCCTTTTAAATACTTAATTAGTTTCTGTGGGACGACATACTTATCCCCAAACATTAAAAGCTGCCCACTCAAATCCCCAGTTAAAATAATAACTTAAAAAGGAGTTAACAGCAGCCTACCAATTTTTTGAAAACCTAAACACATATCAAAGCTGCAAAGAGGCTTATACGGTAAGTGTGTTAATTAAACAAAATAGAAAATGATCTAATTACCAGTATTACTCATCCTAACTTTTTAATGCTGTCTGCTCAGAAGCAGCAGGCATCCAGTGTGGTGTGCCTAAATCACTCCTTCTATTGGTTGCTATCAGCTACCTCTATGTAGCCAATATACAAATTGCCTTTAGATTTGTGATATGCATATATATCTGTGTAATTTCCTCTCATCAAGAAATTTAGAAGGTCATGATTTTGATGTAATTCACTGATAGAAGAATACGCATTAAAAAGTGTAATTCCAAGCACTCATCCTTCAGTAAAATATATTATCTATTATCAGCAGCTGAGCCCCTCATTCTCTAATATATTGAACATCCATTAGTTTGTAAAAGTAGGGGGAACAATGCTCATCTCTGTGCTATGCTCAAAACACTTGAGATCATGTTTTCATCCCTTTTGAAAGAAGCAAAATGTAGTGACTTTATAGTTCTAAGTATGTCTTAGAACTAGAAAAGAAAATAGTAATAAGAAATAAGACGAAATGTAAACTCAGATTTTCCAACACTTCCTGACTCTTTTTCAAAAGGTGTAAGAGAAAGAAAAAAAAAATCCTATGGCAATTTTTTCCCTCACATTCATGCTAAAGCATGTCCATAATGCCCCACACCCCATCATTTTCTGTAACAGCAGCCCTCTTGCTGTTGGCAACACAGCTGAGTGAAGAGAGGATGACACACTGATTAATTTTGTTCTCATGGTGCTGAAAATTTTTTTACAGCTGAGTATTATTTTATTACCTTGTAGGAAATATTCCTATTGGCCAGCCAGCATTTCTGTTATTTGAATACTTTCCTAAATAAAACTTCTTGGCACATACAGCTTTCTATTTGAGAAACAGGTTAATTAACAGGTTTGGTATCAACAAGGGAGGCAACGAAGGGGAAAAAGGTCTTCTTTGAATATAACTTTGTTCAGTTATGCCTGGGCAGATGGAATCTTCACCTTTTTACTGTGAACTTTGAAGAAACTTTTCAGCCGAGTTTCTAAAAATGTCTATACTCATGGTACCACCAATATTAGTTTGGTCACTTGCAACAAGACAATTAACAGCTTTGAATAAATAATTTCAGGGTAAATCCTCAGAGAAAAAACCAAAACCAACTTTATCCCCCATTCTCCCTGAAAAAAAATAAAGATACCCAAAATACTCAAACCAAAACCCAAGCAAAAGACAATCTTTAACCTCCCCAATAAAAGACTTTTAAAAGTCAAAATAAAATCTCAGTGAGTTTAGAAGAGGAAAGTAAGCTTCTAAAGAGACATCAAAGTATGATTTTTAGTCTGTCCATTCTATAAACATTATCTATTATTTTGCAAGTGAGTTTCAGCTTAATTTATGCCTGTCATGGTATAAGCTTCCTGATGTCAGGTCTGGCTGTGTGTAGGGCTGTGCTGGGGGATCAAGCTGTGCTACTGTTTAGGATCCCTGCCAAACAAGTGACATTTCCCAAGAACATAAGCAGAATTTTAAGGAGCTGTCTTTGTCCTTCTTAAACAGGAGGGTTAAAGGGAACCTAAGGAGAAGAAGAAGAGGGAAAGAAGACTTAACCTGATAGGGGCCCATGGATGATAAGAAGGAAAATAACAAAGATATTCTGAGCAGGTAAATATGTTCTTTAAGAATAAACTACAGAAATTATTAGTTTGTCCTTTAAATGTCAGGATTAATTTCAGATAATCAGGTGTAAAGTAGGTTGAATATTTTTTAAGACAACTGTTTAAATATTTAGCAGCACTATTAAAACTGATGAAAAGAGCAAGACTAGATTTAGAGTTTGCCCTATCTACAGCACAGAGGCAAGGTCCAGTCATTCACCAGGGAGAAGGGCAATAAGGATGATACCATAATAAAAGACTTAAAATAGATCTATAATTTACCTGTTTAATATTCATTGAATAATCTGAATTTGTGTTAAAGAGCTCCAATAGTGGTGTGCTTGGATTGAGAGAAACATTATCTGATATATATATCTGCAATATAGTTCAATTACTACGTTAAAAAGGACATGACCTCCATACTATTAAGCATGTGATAATGTTTGACATGAAAAAAGAAAATAATTTGAAGGACATACCTACAAGGGGTTATAACAAATTTGCTGACCTCATGAGTTTATAGAGGATTTCTTACCTCATGCTATCATCTCTGGTTTCTTGTATCAAAGACCAAATCTGATCATAACCCTAACTATCCTAACATTTTTCATAGTGCAGGATAGCAATATTGTACTTCAATCCTGCATGAAACTTAAGGACTAAAGCATTTCAAGTTGTGGAATCCTAAATTGTGTGCTACTGTCAAAAAATAGAAAAGGAAAAGGTCAAAACGAAAATTTCCATTGATAGGATTGTGAAGGGGAAAACTAATTCCATTCCAGAATGAAAAGATTACTTTTTCTCCAACTTCAAAAGGAAATTACAGAAGAAAATGACAAGTTTAAGAATAACAAAGATATTTCACCTCAAAGCTTTAAAAATGCCATTATAAAGTGAGTTTCTGAGTTTTGACCATTCAAAATCCTAGAATCATAGAATGCTTTAGGTGGGGAGGGACCTTTAAAGTTCATCTACACCGACTGCCCTGGAGTGAGGAGGGACACCTTCAACCGGACCAGGTTGCTCAGAGCCCTGTGAAACCTGACCTGAGGTCAAGAGCAAAGTAGAGAGGGAGAGTCACCTTTCCTGATCTGCTGGCCATGCTTCTTTTGATGCAGCCGAGGACACAGCTGGCTTTCTGGGCAAGCATACATTGCCAGCTCAAGTGGAGGTTTTCATCCACCCGTACCCCTGAGCTTTGATTCCTGGAGTTTTTGGGGCATATTTGGTATCACTGGTTTGTGTTTTCTTTTTATGATGGGTTTGAAGTTGAGACTTTGGTAGCCAGAGTTGACATCCTCTAATAGAAGAGTTTGGAGAGCAGTCTGCAGAATAAAAGCACTACTTCAAATTTAAGGGCTTCTAGAGTCCTTAGAAGGGAGGTGAAACCTGGTGACAGATGAGCCTCTGGGCCACCAGAAGATCTAAGCTCTTCCCTCCTGTCACAAAGTAGGGACCTGAGCCTGAGCTGATGTCAGGACTTCCAATTTCAGAGCTTAGAAGACTGCTCTTTAGTAGAAAGCAGACTACCACACTGCAGTGCCACATCATATAATGCACTTATTTATTACCTGCACATTTTTTTTATAATGGCATTTTTTGAGCTGGAGATACAGTGTATTGCACCTAGAAAGTAATCATCTGAATGATGACCTGTATTTCTTGCCTGTCCTGGGCAGATCCTGGTGTAGCAAGACAAACCTCTTTTAGGGAACAGCACTTCAAGGTCCAGCCAGGTGTTCCAGCAGAGACTCACAAGTAGTGCTCTAAGCCTATAGCCCTCAGGGTTGATTAGCCTGGATCAGTGCTGTTGCTCCAAGAGCAACTGGCCTCTCTGCTGGCTAGCTCAGGACTAAGCTAAGCCTGTGCTTCAAGACTCACCTTTTATTGGCCCCCTAATCCTTTTCATGCACAATTGGGGGCCACCCTAAATAGGCACAGGTGGGCTTAACACAAGATCATGCCACTCCCTGGGAATTAGTGGCACCTGGTTGCCTCATTTCACTACATCCTGGGATCAGTCTCCCACATCTTGCTAGGTGTGCAATCCAAATCCTACCCCGAAGATACCATTCAGCACATGGCTGAAACCCACTGAGCTGGGACTGCTCCAGCTTTCATGCTGAGCCTCTGCCACAGAGGCAGGCTGGGCACACAAATAAAAGCACAGCTATTCGGAGCATGGAGCTTCTCTTTTCTGCAGAGAGACAAACTCCACATGATAAAGAAAGAGGTAACAACCTCTTGTTTCTGCAACAAGAAACACTCCAAAAACAAACGCAAGCGAATCAAAATAATAACTAAAAACACCTCTGTCTTTTGATAGGAAAAGAGCTGCTAAACCCTATTAAAGGCACAAAGATGCTGAAATGTTTTCATTATATAATATTTTCAGAGACCTGTTTATTATGTTGTTATATTTCACACTATTACAGAATATGTAATATGCAAGGTATATGCATGTCTAATGTTTAAGATAAAAATCTGCTATAATAAAATATTCATTAAATTAGAGATTATAAAAAATAGACACTTTGGAACAAATAATTAGCCTTTAAAAAATGGAGATCCTATTTCAGGCAATAGAGAGCCTGGCTCCTAATTTTTTTGTGTTTTAGTTATAGTTTACAGTTATGAGTTCTGCAAGGTTAGTGACCTGAACTCCTTCCTAATCCCTCAGAGAATGTAATTAGACATAAAATCATCAAGACATAAAATAATTACAGCTATAGTCTGTGGTACAAATACAACTTCCAAAAGTAGTGTGAGGGGTGGATTTTTGAGGAAGTCTTTTAAAAGACCTCAGACTGTGAATCACTACTGCTTATGAAACACCTCTTATGTGAAACTCCTCTAGATAAGTCAAGACCAGGGCTAATATTTAAAATTAATCCTCTTTTCATGTATAATTTATAATCAAGTAGATTGTAAATGAAAAAAGTAATTCACTAGCTTATTCAATATTAATTGAGACGGAGTTTGAGGGTTTGTAAGTAGACAATGTGAGAAATTTTCACTGAGTCCTGTAAAACACAGAAAATAGATTTTAAAGAGCTGTATTAAAAAGGATAATTTAATCTTTATTTACATCTTGATGGCAGATAATAAAGGCCTCTCTATACCTTTTTGTTTAATTTGTTTCTTTCCTGAACACTCCTTGCAATGCTTGACAGAAAAGCTTCCACTGCTTTAAAGCACAGTAATATATCTCTTTTCAAACTATTGAGGAATAGGAACAACCAAAATATATAAATCTTGCAAAGTGGAACACTTTGGTAAACTTTCTGTCACCATACCTTGAGAATAGTTTGAGGCAGTTCTGTACAAAAGGCCTGAACCTTACGAGAGCTCTGTAGTGAATTCTTTGTTCCTTGTCATCTTTACTTGCTCAAAAGAAAATAGATGAAACAAGATTAAAGTATTTTAAAGGACATCCATTGAAATTAAGAGGTGAGAACAGAAGGCTGCTGCTTGCTTCTCTAAGACCAATTTACAATTCTCTTTCCATAGCACCAATAGACATGTAGGACAACCTTTTTTGGGTGTTCTGGATGGATTTTTGCTGCATGGATTTAATTAGTTGGTATCATCCCTTCATTGCTTCAACACTTTCACGGATGATATCAGCACATCTTAAGTTCATGAATTTTAATAGTACTAATAAATATGCAGTGAAGTGACAGAAGTCTGTTCTACTGTGAATCAAACACTCAGACTATACTTCAAGTTCAGGTTTAATGCTTGTCTTTCTGAGACATTGCTCTCCTCATAAAAAAAACCCAGCAGAGGTGTTTTTTATTTAGAGCACTTCTTATTTTGAACATTTCCCTGAATGTTTCATTTTCATTTAAAAAATATTATTCTCACACAATCCTTAACGCTACCTCTTTTTTTTTTTCTTTTTTTGCTTTTTAACAAAGAAACTTTTACTTGTTGAGACCTTAATAAAAGAATTAAGCACAATTTTTGTTAATGTTGTTCAACAACACTGTGAACATTCCAATATGGACTCTTGCTCATCAGGAGAAATTAAAAGGAAATGGCCAAAATTTTCACAGAAATTGTTATCTGTTTTGACAGGGATGTGTAAATTTACATTGATATATTTATTTCTATTGATCCTTTTTTTTTTTTTTTTGGCTTGGTCAGGCTTGGTTTGTTTGTTTGGGATTTTGTTGGGGTTTCTTTTTTGTTTTTTCTTTGGGGTTTTTATTTTTTTGTTTTTTAAAGGAATTCAGAGTAGTTAGACAAATGAGCATTTTCTCAGGAAAGAAAAAACACTCTGTCATTAGAAAATTTTCTGCCCCTTAGTTAAGGTGACATATGTCCAGATGATATCAGAAGTGGATCATACCTTTTTAGAAGAAAGAAAAAACTCATCTAATTAAGCAAGAACAGAACTGCCTGCTTCCCAAAACCAAGTCTCTATTTAAGCAATTCATTTCCATCCTTGATCCTTGCTTTCTGTTTGACCCTGTGTGAATAATATGCACCCCAGGTGTGCATAACTGCTGTGAAATACTGTACTTCTTAAAAAGATCACACTGACACCTTAGAGACTACATTGTACATAATACTTTTTTTTTTTTTTTTTTTTTTAAAAAGTACATGTTTTCCCTTGTTCTGCTAAAATAGAGCAAGCTTTTCCAAAGGAAAGCCAGGTATAAAATAACTCTCTCCTTGGATAGAGGAGAGAGTTAGCCTCTCCTCAGATACTCTTTTCCATGCCCACAGCTGGATGGACAATGTTTTCTGTGTGATTTTGTGGTTGTTTTTTTGGTTGAAGGATTAAGTAGAAATGAAAATATAACTCATGGAATAAATGTGAAAATACTTGAATGTAAATGCAAATACAAAATGGAAAATAAAAAATGTAGTTTATGAAATATGTAACTTTTGACACCTTGGACAACAAGAATAGCTTTGAAATCAAAACATAAAAGATTGCAGCTTTCAATATTGAAAATCACAGTGAAAAGTCTGGGAAACTTTTGGAACTCAAACCAGAAATGAATTTTTGACTCTTCCAGTCCCACTGCAAATTATTTACTTAGGTCCTACAACTCCATTGGAATGTTAAAAAATACTTCCTTTTTACAGTTGCTAACACTGTAAATTAATTAGATATCTACATTTTTTGTCACAAAAACTTTCATTAGATATTCATAAATACATGGACATTCTTCCTTTTGAAAAACATGCTGACAGTATGTTACTCATAAAAGCTCATATCTGATTACACTTCAAAAAATAACATGATATGTAATTTTTTATTACTCTGATAAAAGTGGTAGTCTCTTCTTAAAAGGAAAAGTCTCCTATTGTGCTTTAAAAAATCAGTTATAAGATTTCAAATATGTTGATCCAGGGTGTCTTCCTCAATGCTCAGCAACATATATAAAAAAATCATGGATTTTCTTTTTGATAAAATATAATGCATGTAAACTGAGGAAAGCTTCAAAATTCACATTTATAAAAAGTCAAAGTCTAAGCCTGACACTGGATTTCATCTAGCAGAACAAGAGCAGAACCATAGAATCATAGAATGTTAGGGACCTCTAAAGATCAAAAGAAGAAGACAGAAATATCCATGTATTGTGTAACTAAATCATTTTCACTATATAACTTTATTATAAACTTTATAAGCAGTGAGCAACTTACAAAATCAGGTAGAAATCCTATGACTTTCTTAAATTATTTTTCCTGCTTCTTTTTATTTTCTCTTTGCAAAAAGTAAAAGGATTCACAGAGAATTAGAGAAAAAAAGAAAAAAACCCCAGAAACTAAAATAAAACCAAATTAAACTTACAAACAGAAAGGACACTTGAGAGACATGTTAGAAAACAAGGCAGAAGTGACAGCCATGAGATTTTCTTACAAATGTGGCAAATCCACAAATCTTGCAGCGCTGATACAGACCCACAAAAATTACAGGTTTTAATCAATTTAACAAATAAAGCATGTTTTCCCGTTCAATTTTAGATGTAATTGTACCCAATTTTCATTTAGACACTTTAAGAAGGAGTATTTCAAGAAATCTGTAAACAACTGAAGATCAAATTCATCTTTCTTATTCTTAAAACCTGTACTGGAAGGGCGAAGTAACTTTTATGCATGGTTAGAATCTAGTCATTCCAATTTAAATGGACCTTAATTTTAAATGCTTGACCTTAGAAGAGAAAAATAGTGCTATTTTCTCAGCTGAAAATACTTCCTAAATTCTCTCGCAGGGAAATGGAGAGAGAATCAATTTGTATAATATATGTTCTCTCCTCTATTCTGTATTTTCCAAATGGAAGTTTATCAGTAGTATCTTTTAGTAGCTTTCTTCTTCTTTAATTTAAAATAGAAAACCCCTATGTTATATATGCCTGATGAGGAATCTTCACTTGAGATCAGAATATTTACCCTTATCCATGGGATTCTAATGCAACAGAACTGAGCACATCAAACCTATCCTTTTCCTCTAGTCCCAGAACATACATCTGGGTCATGACATACACCTTAAGTAAAAGTACCTACCATTCCTTAGATTGAAATTGAGTCATGAAGTTGGACATTCTGGGATGCCAAAGAAAACATACTTAAGAGAATTTTTATTAACCTATTCACTGGGAGGCAACCACAACCTTGCAGGGTACAACTTATTTCTGCTTATTTTGCTGTAGACACTTCCTATTCTTTGTCACTGAAAAACACTTCTTCCTTATCTGACTCCTATCTGAATATTGATTGTCAAATCACTCATACAACTGCTCGGGTCAGTTCTACTGTGTATTTGGAGCAACATCAAAACTCTCATAAAACTTTTTTTTTCCCCTTTTCATTTCTTTCTGTATCTTTTTCATTTTGCTTTCTCTGTGTGCATTAAATTCTTACAAGGGCCTGAAAATTCCACTTCACAAGATTTATTTTGAATGGCATTTTTGTTTTTCTCACTGACCATTACTTTGGATACAATCTTCATAACCGAATTTCATTATAATTAGACTGCACACTGTATTTTCTTTCGACTAGGTCTTAAACTCAGAACGGTTTGTTTGTTTCAGTGGATTTGTCTTGAAAATATCCAAATTCAATTAAAATAAAATCAAGCCCTGCACATCTATCTTTTTTTATCAAAGTAAATTTTACTGCCAGAATGATATAACTGGGCTTTAGTTCTCACCATAGAACTGTGGCATCAGAATGCCCTTGGTTTCAAAATAATACTACTTTACACATCTCTCACTGACACCCTGTCAGACAGTAGCAATTGTCTTTTAGCATACACTTCAGTCAACACTGGAGACTTTCCTATACACTTTCCTTTTTAGTCACTTTTTCCACTATCTTTTGTACTACTTTTATTTTTTGTACTACTTTTGTGCAGCTACCTCAGCCCAGGAGGAGCATGTACCCAATGTATGCAAATACCAAGTGATTCCTGGATAGAACAGACTTATCTAAAGGAAATTAATTTTTTCTTTAGAAGTTCTCCAGTATAATTTCTGGTTCTGTTTTGCTGCATTGTACTTTTTCTTTTTATGTATTTGTGAAGAAGGAAGAAAAGAAGCAGTGGTCTCTTTGAGGATTTTTTGGGTTTTGGGAAGAACAAACAAAACCCAAACAAACAAAAACCAAATAAACCCCCCACATTTTCTTGATCTTATATCCTAATCAGAATATCCACTCTGAATTATAGCAACAAATTAAATCTTTCTAAAGACTTTGACTCACAAAATTAATGGAGAATGTCACTGAAGGATTTAATAAGCAGTAAGATAATAGAAAGTTGCTGCTAAAACTTTGACTCAAAAGGTTTTTATTGAGCACAACTTATAACAAAAAAAAATTATTTCAGTAAGTTATCCATATCCAGAATAGAAGGCAACAGGCTGCAGCACCACAGTGACATCTAAGATTTACAGTCACAGTGTAGAGCTCCATTATATTCCTTTCTGTACAAACAAGACTATTTCACATTAATTTGAAAGTGGTAGTTTGAAAACACCTTTATCATTGATGAGAAGCTGCAGTTAATTTCAATTAAAGGGGCAGAAAGAGGTCAACAAGGAAAAAAATTTAATGTCTCACTTAACCTGTATTTTGAAATTCGTTATTTCTGTGATCATCTTTAAAGCAACTAAAAAAACTACAACTATGAATTTATTGTCAAGTGCTCTGGGGAAATACATACTCCTAGTTACTGTAGGTTTTTAAAAGGAAAGGTAAAGTGATACATACTAAAAAAATGGTGAGATATTATTTCTCTGGAAATTTGCAGTCCTTTTCCATTTAATGAGGATAGTTTAGAATGAAACATCTACGTTTATAAACCATAATAGGAATTAGGAGCTGGTAAACTGCATTTGATAAAATCCCCGCTAAACTCAGCCATTCTCTCTTTCAGTTTTTTTTTTATTTATATTTTCCTTTCCTTGTTTCCTTCCTCCCCTACATTTTTACTAGAATAGTGTCCTGAAATGGAAGAAATTTTATTATGATTCAGAAAAAAATTAGATTCAGAAACTCAACCAACATTCTTGCTCTTAAACTTACTCACTAGAAGAGAGTAAAAAAGTAAGGTGACACTTCATGACACGAGATTTTCCTATTTGTTGGTACTAACACAGGTCACAGATTGTATGGATTCTTTCTTGAGGATACTATCTTGTCTTTTGACTACACAATGAGGAATTAAAATCTTAGAGGCAGAGGATTGACTGTTAGAGTTGAGAATGATAGCAACAAGTTCATTTGCAGAGTAAAGGTCATTTTTATTTCTCTTTTGACTGTTCATTTTAAGAGATGTTTCTTCCATTTCCATATAAATAAGCAACAATTCCCTGAAACCAGCGTGGTATTTTAGCATTTCCCAAACATGAATTTATGATATTCCTGTGAGTTACTTTTATTTTATATCTGTAGAAACTGAGAAACCTTCAACAGGATTAAGTCATGTAAGAGTCTAGGTTGGAATGTTAATATTCTGAATGTCAGACCTTTGACTTAAGCAGCATATCAGCATCTCTCATACCATTCTATTTAATTCTGTTTAATAAATGAATAAGTTTAGAATACAGTGTGGAATATTACATCTTCTGAGAAAGGCAGGGTTGCTGTTATTCAAAAGGAGAATTTATAGGAACTTCAAGGTCAAACTTTGTGTGTTATTAAGAACAGAGTTTTTCAAATTTTCCTTAGCTCTGTAGTTGAATTCCCAGTTGTTCTAGCCTTGTAGGAAAAAAAAAAAAAAAACAGGATAGAAAATGTCATTCTCTTTACTGTACACTATTTTTGTGCATTTCACATAAAAGTATTTTTCTTTATATTACAGAATTATTCCATTGCAGATTCTACTTTGACTTGATGTTTTGCACTGATGTTGGACATGTAGGACCCTTTTGAACAAGTTATTCTATTTTAGCCTTAAGTATGAATAGCAATATTTTCCTTATTTTTTTCAATCCAAATTTTTATACAATTAAATTTGAAGTTGAGGATTCTAAAATTGTATTTGTGTAGGCCAATAGGGAAAATCCAAAACATTTCTTGCATACCCCAAAATAAATCATGTTCAGTACGAATAAGTGAAATACAATATGTGTCATAAAGCCATAGGAAAAAAATATTTATAAAAATTATTGAAAAGCAATTATTTGAAATGCTAAAAAATATCATCTTATGTTTAACAGCTTATATCAGACAGTAAGCAAGTAATGACTGCATTATTGGCTGATCAGCAGCTCAGCCCAAGTCTGGCACAGATATTCACATGACATTTTAAAAACTAATTTATGTGGTTCTTTTTCATAATCTGATGCTCAAAGAGAATCAATTCTCTGAAACAGGAGTGTTAGTGGCTGTCAGGGTGGTGACATGATTCTGTGTTACAAAGGTTCTTAGAGCTGCATCTTTAACTGCTCTAGATGAAATTCCCTGAGCTGTACTGCTGAATTCTTGGTTCACCTGACCCATGCTCCTGCATGACCACTCCAGCATATGGGAGATCTATTAGTATTGCTTGTCTTTAACTACAAAAAACCCACCTCCTTACTATGTACAATATGACTGTCCCTCATGACCAGTTCTGCACCTCTAGGAACATTTTCTGTTGGCTATTTACAGGCATCCTACTGATGCATTGTTTGGTCAGTTCTGCAGTGGGACAGTCACTGGGATGGACAGATTCTCTAAATTCTACAGAATTCCTGTACCAGTTAGTCAAATGCTTTTTAGTGAGGCTGCGTAGAAGTTCACTGTGTCACCTGTCAAGTTAATCTACTATCTCAAATGCATCCATTGTTTCATCAATGCAGAAATCTTTTGGGGAACTTCTGTACCATGTAAGGAATTAATGACCAGGTGTGCTGGGTACATACATGCACTGCACTGATACCCAGCTACATCACAACTTTAATTACAGGGCAAACCTTCATCCTAAATTATAAATTGTAACTAAAATCTCGTATCTCTTCCCACGTCAGTATTATGACCAGTGTTCAGACAGAATCATGGAGCTGGAATTAGTAGATACTGGCAGAGCAGGGAGTCTGAAATGCCAGTCAGAGAGGGTATAAAGTGTTGTATTTTGCTTTTTAGAAGTGAAGATTTGAAAACTGTAGAATTCATATTTTTTACAATCTTTCTCAAAGTCTTCTCTTTGTGGAACACAATTCTTTCCCAGTAAGTGATATTTTAACCAGGGACGCTTAAAAAATGCAGACTATTATATTGCTTCCTTTATTTTTTTTCCTCTATATATTAGTATTTAAACCAAGTTACAGCTTTCCATGCAATGAAGATCAATAATCTTAAAGATTAGTAGTTGGTGGTCACACCTTTCTCTGACTGAGACAAAAAATCTAGGAATTGCATAGCAAGTCTGAGGAAGGTGCAGATGGGTGTAATGAGTGGGTAACCTTGTTATATATGTACAGACCAAATGGCTGTAAATATGTTTGAGTATGTAACTATAACAGCTTCTTCTCTGGCCACATTCTGGCTATGTGTGAAAAGGATTACCAGACCACAGCAGCATCTGTGACTGTAAGAAGTTAGTAGCTGCCAAAGAGGAATAGATCAGCCAACAATTTATTTTCTATTTGTAGCTGTTAAGTCTTTAAAATTTAGATGACCTTGTTCATGAACATTTACACTGAAAATGTAATTGCCTTTGGAGCCAAGAAATATTCAGTCTTGACTATACAGTGAAGCTAGGGTTTTGTATGTATAGTTCATTATTTGTACAGTAACCCTCAACAGCACCTAGTATAATAATATCAACACCTTCTCCCTCTTTTTGCCAACCAATGAAATCAGCAAGGTACTGCAAGGCCGAGCAGCTGGCAGAGTTAGGAGGCTGGAGTGTGGTATTTCTACCTCTTAATAAAATGCAGGAAGACAATAAATAATACTTCTGTTGCTAGTTCCTACCTTCCACATGCACATCAGCCCATGCAGTTCATCATCAAGGCTGAAGCCTTCTGCGTCTTGCCTCTGTTAAAGTTTTTTATTTTCAAATTCATTCTTATTTTACTCCCTCTGCTTTGCTGAACATTGATAGTCCTTTTTAACTGAGATGTTGAAATCAGAATTTTGGGAACAAAATCTGAATTTCATATTTCAGAAACCATGAAGTAGCTCTGAATGAAGTAGATGTACACATTCCTATACTTCTCTGAAAAAGACAGTATAGAGAAATTTTCACTGATGGCAGAATTTACAGGAATGTAACACTCTGAAGCAGCCTACTGGGTCTTACTGGCATGGAACTAATTTTCCTCACAGAAGCTCATATAAGTAATACGTTTTAGATTTCTGGCTAAAACTGTACTGAAAACACAGTGTTTATGTTATATCTGGTTTTGAGCACTGCACAGCATCAAGTCATAAGATCTGCCCCTCAGTGACTAGTCTGAAGATAGGAAAGAATTTGAAAAGGAATACTGTGGGAACAGCTGACACAAATTGACCGTTATGTGTCATTCAATGCCATAAACTGTCATGCTTAGCAATAAAACTGCAGAGGCAGTCTTTCAAAGGTATCCATTGCTTGGAGACTGTTGCTACTATTTGTTTTCTTCCTCTTTCTCCCCCCCTTATTAAACTGCCTTTACCTTGACCCATGAGTTTTTCTTGGCTGGGTCTTTGAGTTACCTGGCCCACCCTGCTAGCTCCTGGGTGTTCAGTCGTTGGATGGGGCAAATCAACCACGTTGCCTTGTTCAGTCTTGTAGGATTGACCTTGGCCCATTGACCCAGCTGGTCTAGATCCTTCTGCAGAGCCCTTCTACCTTCAGCAGATCAACATTCCCACCCAAGCTGGTGTCTTCTACAAACTTATGAAGGGTGCACTTTATGCCGTCATCCAGATGATTGATGAAGAATTTAAACAGAAGTGGCATAAAAAAAATTAAGCAGCTCTACTTCACTCTTGTGAGACCCACCTGGAGTACTGTATCCAGCTCTGGGACCCCCACCAAAAGAAAGACATGGACTTGTTGTAACAGATCCAAAGGAGGATCATAATAATTCTCACAGAGCTGGAACACTCATCCTATGAAAAAAGGTTGAGTCTTGAGCTTTTTTGGTCTTGAAGACTCCAGGGAGACCTTATTCTAGCCTTTCGGTATGCAAAGCAAGCTTGTAAGAAGCATCAAGATAAGCTCTTTACCAAGGCCTGTAGTGACAGGATAAGAAGCAATAGTTTTAAATGGAAAGAGGGTAGAGTTAGATTGGATATAAGGAAGAATTTTTTTGCAAATAGTGTTATGAGACACTGAAACAAGTTGGCCAGAGAACTTGTAGATGCCCCCTCCCTGCAGAGTTCAAGATCAGAGTGGACAAGAGCTCTGAGCAATCTGATATAGTGAGACAGATCCGTGCCCTTGGCCATGGGGCTGTAGTAGATGATCTTCGAAGGTCCCATCCAACTCAAATCATTCTATGATTAATCCCTTGGGCTCCCCAGGACTCCTGGGCAGGTTTGTCTTTGGTTTTCTCTGCATTTGCATAGAAAAGACAGCATTGCTTTACAGAAATGTTGTGAAGCAAAATGAAACATGAAGACATCATGAAAATTGCTTAGCACAGCCAAGAGAAACAAGGAGAAAATAAAGATTTACAGAACCAAGCCATATTTTTGAAAGAAATATGACGTTGGTTTGTGAAATCCTTTCCTAGAAAATAAGAGGAAAACTACTGCCTCGTAAAAAGATTGTATGATTTTTTTTTCCTATCAGTATCCATGGCAGTAAGGTAGCCAGTCTAACCATAGTAAGGATAGTAAAAAGACAGCAGAACAAATTCATTTTCACACCGCAAGATAAAAAAAAATCTCAGTTTGTGTACTATTTTGGCAACACTGACAGCATTTTTCACTCCAGTAAGGAAGTAAGTATGGCCTTGTAGTTATTATTTCCCTTATTGTCAGAGCTTGAAACTGTGCATACAGTATTTCTTTAGTAATTGTGTTTGATCACAGAGAAAATACCAGAGTAGCATTATTTTTTAAGTTCTGAATGCATCAGGACAACTGAAGGACAGAATAGGAAGAATTAGATGTACCGTAAGTATACCAGTTATAATTCAGTCTAACATAGACTGCAGCTATAATTTGGAAAATTATATATTGTTCTCAATTTTTTGAAAGTTATGTGAAATATTATGGCTGTTAAGAGGTAAACAGATAAAGAAAAACTAAAACAAAAACCAGCCTACGAGTGAACTGGTATCTTTTACCACTGCGTTAGAGGTCATAGAATTTCATCAGTGAAAGAATTACAAACAGCTTTTTTAGGAGTGTTTACAATTTAGAGGGTACAATGGTGATATTCTAATGAATTCTGAAGAGTGTTTAAGAACATGTAGTAGACACTTACCTGCTCTATCTCTCAACACTTGCTTCTTTCTGGTTCAGATACTGCTCAGACTGAAACACCCTCCATTAAGGAAACACAGGTAGCGCATTGGAGTTAATTTCTCACTTAGTATTTATCTGTACAACAGCTGTAGTTATGTAGTGCTATGTAGACCAACCCAAGCTCTGACATCTCCAAGTAGAATCTCATCTCAGATGCACAGCTCCTAATGCAGGCTCATTTACTTTTATTCTTGCTGACATCTAATAGCAGTCTTAGTTAGGTATCTATGCCTGAGATAATTTACAATCTTATTTCATTGTGAGGCAGCTCTGCTGTGACGTGAACATTCTTTTCAAAGCAGTACACATCCAGCAAACAAGACAATTAAGGCACTTTCAGGGATTTCAAGGGCTATCACTGAAGTGTATGGGAACAGTATCAGGGGCCTTGATCACAATGAACAGCCTTCCTACCTAACCTAGAAAAACTCCCTTGAGGAGTCCTTTTTTCCTACTCATGTAATCTATCTGGCATGCAATGAGTCCATACCACACTTTGTGTTCCACTTGATTTCTGAATATTCTTTTGCTGCATTGGCAGTGAATCAGATCAATTCCTAAAGAAAGCTTTCCCCCTTTGCTTTTTGAAAATGAGATATGAAAACATGAAAAATTACCATTCAATTACATTTCAAAGTCTAAGTTTTGTTAAAAAAATGAGCAAAATAAATCAAGACCTTTGACTCATATAAGTCCAAATATTTAACACCAGAAGAAAGGAATAAAACTCTCCTATAATTAAATCAGTTTTACACAAAAGCCAAAATTCAATACTAACGAATAGATCCAACACCCAAATACAAAAGGGCAGAAGAAATAATTGAGTATAAAAAAAACATGATGAATGAAAACTCTCAAATGGTAACAGTGCATACAGAACCAGTTACTAATTGTAAATGGTTGGACCCTAACTACAGACATTTCTGGTTCAACTTTAGTTACAATATTTGCCTCTAGCTAGGAAAAAAGACAGATATTAACTGGTATATTTATAATCATCGTCAGATATCTTTTTATATTAACCAGATAGTACATTTAATATTCTAATGCCTTTACCTGTTTTCAGTAATTTGTCTTCAAATTTAGCTCAGCCAAACCTCAGATTCTTAGAGTTGCTGAGAAAGAAGGGAGTTTGTTTTCAAATAAATAATTTGGAAGGCTTTACAAATACATATTTAAGAGATTTGGAGAAGCGATATTTTGTTCTGTTTACACCCATGGCGTATGTTTTAGCAAGTTCATATAATGTAATAAGCAAGATGATGGTTGTTTTAGTCTGCCTCTAGACAAAAATTTCATAAATCTAAGAAAATTTTTTAATATGTGCTATTGTAAAACTATTTCATCAGAAGAGAAATGCATTTATTATTTACCAGCCTACCATTTTAGTAACACTTAAGAAAAAGGAATTCAAAGAGTATCTAGCACATTCATAAGTATTTGTTCTTTGAATTTAAGTGTCATATGTTAGTATGGCATACATAGTATTTATTTTTAAGATAAAAGAATTAAGCAGAAGAAGGAACTACTTAGCATAAGATTTTTTGACCAAGCATAATGACATGTCTCAGCAAAGGAATAATGAATGTTGAAATTTAAGATGGAAGACTATTTTTACTTCTTGAGAAAAAAAAAATCTGGCCCTATCTGCATACCTATACAATCAATAATTTTGCCAAGGCTGAGGAGGAATATATCTGATACAGAAAAAGTAACATAGGGTAAGCATTCCCATTTTATAACTATTCCTTTTTGTAAGGCAAATAATCAGAAAATTTATGGTATACTTGATAGCTCAAGGTGTGTTTGTTTGGTTGCTTGTTTTACACAAAACCAAAAAGAGGGTCTCAGAGGAACAAGTCAAATAGAGTATAACAGTCTAGATAATGAATAGTATTAGTGACAGGAATTTCAAGCATTGTAAAGCTGACAGATTGTTTACATATAGATTGTAAAGGCAAAAACATAGTAAGGAACAGTCAACATAGATGTACAAAAAAATCCCACCATATTTGTCTATCTGTCTAAGGCCTGTGATAATGCTGGTGATGTAATCTGCATACCTTGTGATTCTACAAGATTGGCTAGTTAAAACTTAACTAGTCAGGCCCTTGATACAGTAGTGCTTTAAAATGAAAATTATTGGAGCTGAATGGAAGGTCTTATTTTCTATAATTCTGTGACTACTGGATATTCATGCTGGGACCAGTGCTGTTTAACATTTTGACAGCAACATGGACAGTGGGATTGAGGGCATCCTCACTGAGCTTGCCAATGACACCACAATGTATGGTGTCAACATGCTAGACATGCTGGAGGGAAAGGAGGCCATGGAGGGAAAACTTGACAGTCTTGAGACATAGGACCATGAGAACTGCATGAAGGTAAACAAATAAATGCAATGTCCTGCATGTGGGTCAGGGCAATCCTAAGCACAGATACAGGCTGGGCAAAGAATGCAAAGAGCTGAGGAGAAGGACTTGGCTGTTTTGGTGCTGGCAGCCCAGAAAGGTAACAGCGTTCTGCGATGCATCAAAAGAAGCGTGGCTGGCAAGTCAAAGGTGATTCTCCCCTTCTACTCTCATCTTATGGGATCTGACCTGGAGCACTGTGTCCAGTTCTAGAGTTCCCAACACAGGAAGGACATGGAGCTGCTGCAGAGAGTCCAGAGAAGGGCCACAAATAGAATCAAAGGACTGGCTCGCCTATGCTATGAAGACCGGCTGAGAGAGCTGGGGTTGTTCAGCCTGGAGAAGGCTCCAGTGAGACCTTATAGTGGACTTCCAGTCTACAGGAAATCTGGGGAGAGACGTTTTAGAAAGACATGTTCTGGGTTTATGAGGTGCCGGTTTTCGTAGCCCCAGGGGTAGCTCATGTAAGTAACTTCTGAATAGCTCTCCCTGCTCCAAAATGCCTGATCCCGCCTCAGGCCATCAGTAAACAAAAAGATGTTCGGCTCTGCGATTAACGTATTGAAGAAGGGGAAAGACCCGGTCATTACGAGCAGCGCAGAGGAGAGGGGGAGGTGAAAGAAAGCTTTACGGGGAGAAAGAACAAAACAGAGAGCAATGCCGGAGCAGAGACACCAAAGTCGCTGAGGAAGGAGAGGGAGAAGGTGCCTGGCCAGAGATTTTTCTCTACGTCCTATGGTGAGACAGCAGCCTGTGCCCTGCACACAATGGAGGATAACGGTAAAGCAGACCCCAAAGGACCCCGGTGGAGCAGGTGTTGTGGATTTGCCACCCGTGAGGAATCCCGTTGAAGCAGCGATGGACTTGCAGCCTTTGGAAATCCCGGAGCAGAAGTTATGTACCTGTAGCCATGGAGGGGACTGTTCCCCAATCAGTCCGTGTCTCTGGGCCGCCCGCGCCGCAGCAGTTTGCTCCTGAGGAGCTGAGCCTGGTGGGAGGGACTCACGTTGGAGGGGGGTTCGGGAAGGACTTTCTCCCGTGGGAGGGACCCCACGTTGGATCAGGAAAAGACCGTGAGGAATCCTTCTCCCTGAAGAGGTAGGAGCAGCAGCGAACAACTGTGAGGTCCGGACTGTGAACCCCACTCCATGTGCCCCCGTGTTCATGGGGAGGAGGTAGAGATATCGAGAACAAAATAATTTGAGCTAGGGAAGAGGGGAGGGGTGGGGAAAAGTATTTAAGTTCTGGTTTGTGTTTTATCTTTGCCCTGTTTTGATGTGATTTCTGATAAATTCATTTTGACTCACGGTGAGTCTGGTTTGCCCATGACCCTAACTGGTGAGTGAAAACCTCCCAATCCCTGTCTTGACCCACAAGGGTTTGGGTGGATTTCCTCCTCGCCGTCCCGAAGTGGAGGAGGGGCAGTGGCGGCCACGTGGCCCTTTGTTATCGGCCGAGTTCAAACCACGACAAGAGGACACGGGGGGACGGTTAAGAGAGAGTGTAGTTTTAGATTAGATTGTTATTATTAGATTATTACATAGATTTTGGAGGGAAGGAGTTCTTTACTGTGATCGCGGTGAGACACCGGGACAGGAAAGTTGTGCCCCACCTTTGGAAGTGTTCAAGGCCAGGTTGGATGGGGCTTTAACAAACTTGGTCTTCTGGAAGGTGCTCCTGTGAATGGCAGAAGGGTAGACACTAGACCTTCATTAAGGTTACTTCCAGCCTAAGCCATTCTGTGATTTTCTGACTCATTTATTTTGGTGGTGAAAATTGATGCTGCTTATATAATTGATAATTGATAGTATCTTTAGGTACATAATGACTTCTGTTGCAGCTTTCTGCAAATTGTCCAAGTACTGCTGTAAAACAGGTACTGAACTGCTTATTATTTTATTCTATACCGAAATAGATACTGCAAGCAGATTAATGACTGGAATGAGTTGGAATGATCGAGGCTTTTTATTTATATTATTTTTAGTCAATTTCGTAGGAAAAAACCCCTGTTCTTGTCAGCTACAAAATAATTCTTAGCATTTTTTGAACATGTTCGATTGTATGAATTCCAAGTCTTCTTAAATGTTGTAAATCTTGCTTCCTAGACAGTAGCATGTGTCTTTTTTCGCTATTAATTTGGTAGATGAAACTATCACATCATGGTTCTCTACTGTTATTCTATCTATAAGAGTGAACTTGTACTGCTCATAGTGATTGGTATTATAACCTGCTCGGCCTCTGGAGAGATTCATTGATTCATTTTCTTTCCCCAGCCTGTTCTCAGATTGTCAGTATTGTTTCTTAATCTAGTTCATATGGACAGTTAAAGTCTCTGTGGTTTAGCTTACTCACACAAAGATATGTGCAGCCAGCCACATAGGAATCCAAGGAAAATTATCTGCTCAAAGCTATAAATCCTCAAATGTAACTGGGTATAATGGAGACACTGAAAAACTCTTTATCTACTTTATTGCTTTATAGCCATTGACATTGGAATTTCTTTTGTCTTTCCATGTCTAAAACAGTGCCCCATATTTAAGAAAGAGGATTTAAAAATGTATTCTAACCACAAGCCAGCAATTCAAATCACCCACTACATCTGATGAGAACAATTAAAATCCTCTACAGTAGAATGTACAATGATACTTTGGCTATGTCTGTGTCCACGAAATGGCACAAAAAACAGGTGAAGATCCATAGAGCAAAAGGTTATAAGAATCTGACATCTATGATGCATATGTTTTGGAGAGCCTTTGCTTAGGTTTGTGTGTTAAAGTCCCAGTGAAAATTCTTGAAACAAATCTTTCATATTATTCTCATCTAAAGTAAATTAAGTTTTTTTTCATCCATTTTAAATAGTTGCTTGAAAAGTAAATTTATCTGAAAAAAAAATAAATTCTGGCTTGATTCCCTCTAAAAACACACAGGCTAAAGAATACTGTTACTTATGGAAAGAGGTATAGATGATCTCAAAGAATTCAAAGCCAAGTTTGGAACTAATGTAAGGTATAGACATTAAATATAAAATTTAAATACCTTCCACTCAAAACTTTTCACTGAAACTCCTTATTATATGTTTATATAAGATACAAAGAAGTCTGAAAATTTCTACATTAAATGTCAGAGGATGTGTAAGAATATAAGTTAAACTAATTCACATCCTTTTTAAGGTTCATTTAAATCTTCACTTAATATATGGACGATAAATACTTCGCTTTGGCTGGATATTTGCTGCGTGAATGAGAATAAATGTGTGAAACACTATTGTTTCAAACAACCTATTGTTTATTAACACTATTGACAACTATTGTCAAACAACCTATTGTTTATTAAAATATCTTTTGTAGGAGATTTTAATTTGTGAGTGAGTTTGGGTTTTTTCCTGAGTTTGGTTTTGAGTCTGAATGTTGAACTCACTGGAAAAGAAAGATGGGACATTATCTGAAGAAATGGTCTTATGGAAGGAGAAATTCATCAGTATTATGACAATCTTAATGCACCAATATGTTTCAGTGTGTCTTGATGGAAGAATCTGAAATAGGAAGACATATTTTAAAAAAGTGATTTTGGACAAAGAACACTTGTATCCCTATCCCAATCAAGATGTCTTTCAATAATGTCAAGGCAATTACTTGAATATTAGGACAAACATTTGAACCTAAATAATGATCTATGAAAGAAAATGTTTCTTAGAAGACAAATAGACTTATGTTCATTCCTTTGAACTTAAGATCCATCTGACATGATTAATTCATAATTTTGTATTTTGTAAATTTAACCAAGAATTTCTAATGCAGATTTCTAAGCTATATAACAAAACAAATATTTCAAAATATTTCAACTAATAAATCCAAGAATATACAATATTAAATAATCTTGTCATGAAGCATAGGAAACATGAGAACATAGTAAATGCTTACTTCAAGAAATAGTTGGACAATATCACACATACAGAATTATTTTCTTAGTAAACAACCTCCTTATTTTAATTACACATTGCAGTTTTAAATTTAGGTACATAATAGTGAAATAAATGCTATTGCAGATAATAATCCTAAACTACATCAGGCTACTGGAATCTTTATGTGCTGTGTGATTACTAAATCATAAAGTCCCCTTCTTTGGAATAAGGAGATTTGAGAACTCTGAATATTTTCCTTACTTCATGCCAGAGACCCAAATAAAACAAAGATAAGCAGGGTGATCATGTCTCACCATGAATGCAGCCAAGAGTATTGTGACAGTTTTCACCAGATCATTAGGCAATCTTCCTTACTTGATGTATGTTTGACAACATTTGAATACAAAAGACAAATAGTCACAAGAAAGCCTATACCACAGATTCATCAGCTCAACATTGACTTTCCTGACAGCACAGCTGAGCTCCTGACTTGGAAAGAGCTCTGCATATGCCTGCCTGGAGTCTGATGAAATCACAATGAAAAATTTTATATAGATAAGCAGTTGTTCTTCAAAAGTATTTTGTAAATCTACTTAAAAATTAAATAAAAACTGAAAAATAAATATAGAGGATATGTTTCCTGTGGGTCCAGGTAAGTTATTTCATATTGTTTTATGGCACAACTAGCATGTAATGTAAGAATTAGATAAGGAGAAAAATTACGCAGTAAACTTTCCATTTTACATTGGGAGTTCCTAACATGAACTTCTAATTCCTCAGCTTTCACACTGACATAATAACTTTATTTATATTATTACATGATAGGATATAACTGTATAGTGTAACATATTGTACAAAAAACACTGGCATATGTGATCCTGCAGTGCTGTGAGAAAAGCTGATAATGGCATCGCTAAAGCTTCTTTTCTTTCAGTTCTGGCAATTTTACATACTATGGTGTCCCAGCTAGCCAAAGGGGAGAAAGACTGAGAGCTTTCCGAAGGCTGTGTAAAAGGTGCATACCTCTCGTCTGACACATGGCTTGTGATTTGAGTAATCTGTTCTTAAGTTACAATTATAATTATACTGGATGAGCACAATGTCAATCCAGATGGACAGATGGGTTTTAGCTGGCCTGCTTCTAAGGAATAAAGTGGGATAATTGCTAGTGTTATCAAATATTGACCTGATTAAGAGATGCTGTCTGGATTTTTTTAACATCTGAGATCAAAAATCTACAAAATCTGATGAACTACATTACCTCCTATTGTTAGTTTCATACAGAAAGTACTATATATTGTGTATCCACAACATTAAAGAGTAGTTACAGCAAGTACTGTAGGATTTCTCTAGATACAGCAATTTAACAAATTTCAGGGACACTGATGGACTCAGTATAAGCTTAATACCTTTGAATTATCTCTCTGTGGGCCTGCTGTTTACAGTGATGATCTTCCACAAAGAGTATCTTGCTCAATAATCAGACATTTAGTGGATCTGATGTACAAATGTCTTTTTTCTTTTTTTTTCAGAGGGATAGCCTTTATATCACTTTATCATCAATTAGTACCAGAATGAGGTCAGTTGGTGTGTAGAAGAGTGAACAAGCAAATAGCTGTGTCCTAAATAACTTGTATCAATAAAGAAGAAAAATCTGTGACTCCTATTTCTCCTCAGTCCCAATATAATATGTTAAAATTTCCAGGCTAAAGAAGAAAATACGAAACTAAGGTTAACTCTGTGTATGCATTGTAGTGTAGACACTACCCAGTACAAGTTCAGTGTTTTTCTTTGTGCTTAGCAACATCCAGAAAAGCTTTAAGTAATGGAAACTGTTGACCCCAGGAGTTCACAGGACTCTGATTACCCCTCATAGAACCCAGTTACTGATTTACTTTAGCTATCTTGTATACCTATAGACAATCAGTTAACGGACAAGAAAAAGATAAGATTCAAATAATAAGTCTTGCTTCATAAACATGATTTATAATTCAATCCAGTAAATAATAGAGTTGCATTCTGATGAGACTAAAATAACTAATTTGATGATAAGGAGGAAAAAAAAGATAGAAATACATAACCAAACTTCACATTACAATTTAATATTGGCTGTTGTAAAAATTACCTAACTTATTTTGTCTTCCTTTTAAAAGGAGAGTAGAAGCAGCACAGTTTCCAGGGTAGGAACAAAGGTGCTCAAATTTCAGGAAAAAAAACAGTGAGGTATTGTTGGAATGTGCAATTTTTTGAGGTATTGCGCTGTATGGCATCCAGGTGCCCAGGTGCTGGCAGCAGGGTGTGCAGTGGTGGCCTCTGTGAGGAGAGCCCAGGAATGCCCTGTGCCAGACACAGAATCACAGAATCAGCCAGGTTGGAAAGGACCTCTGAGATAATCAAGTCCAACCCTTAATCAACTACCACCATGGAGCTTAATCCACTACCAGCCTGGAGCTCCCCATGGGGTTGTTGTGGCCAAAGTGCAGGACCCACTTGGCTGTGTTGAACCTCATCCCATTGGAATCAGCCCAACTCTCCAGTCTGTCCAGGTCCCTCTGCAGAGCCCTCCCGCCTTCCAGCTGATCCACACTTCCCCCCAGCTTAAGTGTTGTCTGTGAATTTGCTAATGGTGGACTCAATCCCCTCATCTAAATCATCAGTAAAGATATTAAACAGAACTGGGCCCAACACAGTTGGTTACAGCGATCTCCGGCAGGCCCACCACAGGGCACAGCTGAGGCCATCAGCAAAGCTGGTGGCCTCTCTGGGAAAACACCTTTAAAACACTGGAGAACAGTGAGGAGTATGGAAAACCAGCATGAGAAACAGCCCTGTTAACAAAAAGGTCACAGAATAAGGGAAGAGAGGAAGTGTTCCCAGTGGTGGAGCAGATATCCCCCTGTAGCCTGTGGAGACAACCATGCTGGAGCAAGATCTACACACTTCAAACTGTAGAGCTTGAGAGAACCAGTATGTCCCGAGGTGTATTGTAATTTTCAGGTATTTTAATGTTCAAGTGTTTTAATTTTTTAGTAAATATTTATGAGTTTTGTGTTATTAATGTATCAAATAAATTTTTCTACAATCAGAAATATATCTAAGATACTTTTTTAAAATAAGGAGAAAATTGGAGGTCTTTAGATTATTTTTTTTCATAATTCTAAGCATTAATCAGCATTTATTAATGAGTACAAGCATTTGCCACCTAAGATTCATGCCTGCACTCACACTAGGGCCTTGGTTCTGAAAAATACCGCATCTGTAGATGTGTGATTAGCTCTGCCCCATCCCATCCCCTCCCACCCCATCTCCGTGCTTTGGAGTACAACTCTGATCCTGTTGTTGGTGTCATGACATCCCAAAATATTGTTTTATTTCTAAAAGTAACAACTGTAATGCTTCTAATTTACTCTAAAAAAGTACAAAGTTACATGCAATTTGATCACTATTTCTTTCTAATTGACTTAAAGGAGCCATAGATGTAGGTGTAATCGAGATATACTGACTACACAAAAATTTCATTTTTAATAAAATCTTTAGAGAAGTTCATTCACGTGATGCATGATATCTTAAATTTGTGGAAGGCATTAGCTCCCATTTAGACATTCTGGGCCTATTTTCTTAAATCAGTTTTCCAGTAATGTGAAAAACACTACCAGAATCTAGGGAAACTCAGATAAATTTTGTAAGTTTCAACCTTAGTTTAATTTAAGAAAACTTCAATAACCTTGAGTTTAGATACACTGTCTAAAATAGTGGTCTAGTAGCCACCCAGTGACAACAGAAGACACTCCAACTATCCGACATCCTTACTTTAGGATTTGATGAAGGTGTTTACAGTAATTCAGCTGCTCTGCACTATCACAATTCATGAAGTGTTTCCACAGGCTGTTTTGCTGTCTGAGGTTCCAAGGAAAATAATCCTTAGCTGGTCAATAGTAATAGCAGGTAAAAACTTCAATCTTGCTTCTTTAGAAAGAAAAAGGTATCTCTCTCTCTCTCTCTCCTGAAAAGCAAATTTTTTATCTGCTTCACAGATCTAAAGAAGGAATATTTTTCAGGTATGTGGTCTAGTTCAGAATGAGAGATCTATGAACAATTTTCAATGTGAATGATTGCACTTCTGAGACATTAAAAGCCTCAGACTTGGAATTTGCCTTACAGTGAAAAGTCAGTCAAAGGAAGGAGATCATAGAATTCAGCATAAATGCAACCTAAACCAAAGATCTTCATGACTAAGAGTCTAGCTAAGGACTGGTATGTTCAGTAGGAAGGATAAACTTCCACTTTATATAAGGCTTTCTTTTCCAATCTTTTTTTGCAATTTTCAAGTACTCTGGTTTTGCTACGTTGATTTTGGCAAATCTGGGCTTGTTGAATTTGGAAGCACCATCCAGAACCGCTGCATAATACTTGTTGTAGAGTTTCCAAGACATTTTTCTCTCACATTGAATTTCTGAAGCTTTCTGAGGCTTTGAGGAGTCTCGAACCCGCAGCCCCAGAGCTTTGCTCGCGCTGTGTTGTTACGTGCTTAGCCGGCTGCGCCACTCAAGCCTCACCCTGCTGGCAATGAGCTCTAGTGGAGCAATAAAGGTAGTGCAGTGCTGAAAGCAGCACTTAAAGCCAAGCATGCCGAGATTGTGAGTTCCAGTGTGAGCTGAGTTTGTGTCTTAGGTCTTACCTTTTATTGGCCCCCTGGTCCTGCTCATGCACAGTGGGGGCCCACCCTAATTAGGCACAGGTGGGTTTGACACAAGCTCATGCTCACTCCCTGGCAATTAGTGGCACCTGGTTGCCTCATTTCACTACAAATTTCTGACATGGAAATAGAGTATTTGTGTATAGAGACTGGGCCACCAGCTAGGATTCAAACATGTCAAGTGATCCATCTAAACTCAAGGGGTGGCAGAGAGGCAGGGACCTAGGCTAATGTGAGTCTGAAGTATTGGTTACAAACAAAATAGTAATTGAAGAATAGACACTGTAGCATAAAAACATTAGAATAAAAATGGCTATACAACTGCTTTTCCTCTCCTATCTGATAACTGAATTTTATGTCTCTGTACCTGTCACACTTCATAATGAAAGTTTAGTCAGTAGTGGGAGAAATGAACAACACCTTTAAACTCCCTCATGACACAAACTTAGCAGAAAGTTTCCTCATAAAAAGTAGTCATTTAGCCCTAACACTGGATAAATAAACTTATAAATGGTTATGGTTAAACTATACTCCTGGAACTCAGAATATATTAATGGATGAAGTATGGAGTACAGATCTCAACTTTTGTGCTCATTGAGGGCTGTACTTTATTTCTGCTTAAGCTGTTTCTGGATCTTTGCTGAAATTAGAAAAAAAAAGATGAAAATTTGTGATCCAGGGAAATATTGGACGGAAGATAACACCTAAACATAATAGAAGATGCAGTAAACTGTTCAAATGCTCAGCTAGACAGAGACAGAAAAATTACAGATAAAGAGGATGTAACATGACAAAATATATTTCCAGTATAATAAATAGAAGAAATTTGGTGAGATTGGCAATTCATCTTCTCAAAGAGAACATTAAGTATGTTTAATATACTAGCAAAAATTTTCCAACCTCCATACCCTGGCATTTTTTACACAAAAATGAAGAAGCTTAGAGGAGTCTTCCTAGTCCCACATTTTCTGGCGCTTTCTTATAGAAATTAGATTACACAGTAGCTTGTAGTAAATTCAGTCAGCTAATACATTTATCTTTAAAGGACCAGATGGTCAATTTAGTAGTTAAAGTACAGGTTTTACATTTAAATCTTAATTTAATTTTGGTCACCACTATTTGTGTTTTTATGCCTTATAAATTTTAGTTTAGGTGCAAAATATAAGTTCATTATATATATCTGAAAACAAAAAACCCTGTAGCTTATATTGTTTTCTACCTTTCATGTTTCTTTCTTCACTCTCTTGCAAATATTTGGAGTCTTTAAACACTGTCTTGAGATCAATTTCTGAATAACAGTTTTCTTGGATTCAGATTGCATTTTTTCTTGTTTGCTACATGACAGAATGTCCATCTTCATCTTCCCATTTGTTTGATTTTTTTAAAAAAGAGAAGGAAGAAGGAAGAGGTGTTTGTCTCTCAGCAGCATTATGCTTTTCCCTTCTTTCTTATTAACCTGGTTGAAATTGGTTTACCCCAAAAATGCTTCTTAAAAAAAAAAAAAAAGTGTATATTTAATGAGAAGGTTTCAGTGCATACAAGCAAACAAACTTAGCCATAATAAAGAGTGTTATATGAGCACTGCATAAATAATTTGACAGGAATAAGAACTTACATAAGCACTATGATTTTAAGGAAACACGTACTTTAGAGAATAAAGGCTCTTTAAAGTATACTATTAAGATCACAACCTTGCTATGTATTTTTGCATTTCTGTTTACTTACCTTCCAAAATCTGACCTTGGTTGTTTTCTTTGGGCTGCATTCCAAGACACTGACTAAATTGAGTTTTCTGTGTTCTGGCAGCCAAAAGAATGGGACACGGAAAGGAAAGAGAATTGTGCTCCAAATTGATGTGTTTTTACTCTTAAGAGAAAAATGAAGAGCTCAAAAGTATAAGAAAGGCAGAACACAAAGTTTATTTCTTTTCTTCTTTAAGAGCAAGAGAAAATTGATTGGAAATACATTTTAAATAAATGTCTCTTCCTCTGTCCCTTCTTTAATCTCTCACAATATCCTGCTACAGAGGTCATCCATGTCCCTTTCTAATGTCCAAGGAACTTATTTTCCCTGAACTTTTAGTCAGTTTATCACAGCCATAGTCCCTCAGGACAAGTAAGCGGACATGAAATTCATTCTGGGGCTCATAGGTGTATCTGGGAGGCTTCATAATTATCCAGGAGGGCTTGCCCCTTAGTGTGACTGCTTGGCACTGCTTCTTAGTATTCTTAAACTAGGTGTTTTTAGCAGAACTCTGGAGAAGTTAGAAGAATTCAGGAAGTCTGTCTTTTCAAAAGCTCCCTTTTATAAAAGAAGACATACCAGTTACTAAACAATAGAACTTTAAATGTCCACAGATCATAAAAGTTATAAATGAAGCTAAGTGGTACAAATGCCTGAATTCTTGCTACCCACTTTTAACTGGAAAGCCACTAAAAGGAGTGTATCAGAGGTCACACTGAAACAAGCTTGAAGAAATAAAATTGAAAAGTGAAATCTTTTATTAAACTAACGTAATAAAACAAGTGCTTTGAAAAAAAAGACATTTATTATTTTCTTGTAAGCCAAACAAAATGCAGCACAGTTGTCAGAAATATCATTGCTCTCGGATTCACTTGGTTGTTTTAAGCCATTTATCTTTTGAGGAAAAAAATCATTGTGCAATTTTCTTCCCTTACTTTAGCTGTTAAAATGATAATTGTTTTTATTTGTTTGTTATTTTTATAGTGAGGTTTTCTGGTCTACTGAAGCTACCATTTATATGTGACATTCACTCCTTGCTCCCTGAATTTCTCTCCATGTCATATTCCAAATAAAGCTTTTTCTTAGAAACACTTTGTATTATTATGATTGTCAAATAGAACAACACCAATAGGGTTCCAGTTTTAGAAAAACACTATGAAATTCAACGTTCTTATTTTAGTCTTTTGTGTTCCCAAATACCTGCTCTTCAAACTTTGGATGTTCAGGTCTCCATAAATTCTTATTAAATAAAAAAACCAAAACAAACTGGTTATGCACTTCAATACAGTAGGAAGGGTAGTACGCTAGTAAATGTCAGTACTTGGTAAGATTCATTGTCTTATACTCTTTTCGATTTGCTCAATAGCAGTGTTTTATTCCGTGTTTGTTCTGTATGCAGACAGTGTTGGCACAGTAAATGATCTGCAAAATATAGATTTTCTTCTGTCTTGATTGGTTGCTAGAGTGTAAGATTCCTTAAAAAGAAACTTCTAATACTGTGCTTGTCAATGTTCTGTAAAAAACAAAAGACAAATTTGGAGAGAAAAATAAAATGGTGAGGAACTAAAGCAAAACAGAAAATGGTTGAATGAGAAAAGAAAATTATATTTTAAGCCTCTGCATTTTAGAATTACAAATGAAAAAAAAAATCTCAGATTGAAACCTAAAAAATTGTCTGAAAGAGAAAAAAGTATTATTCTTATGAAGACAGAAATACAAGGTGATGTATGGATCTACTTAAAGGTTGTAGATATAGAATCAATCTTGAAGCTGGATCATTGCAGCCATTTATTTGAACATATATGCAACTCAAGTTCAGTGTGGTTCGGGGCAGGCCTAAAGATAGAAAAATTCATTTGCCTTCAGAACTAGTAAGCAAAAGCCTATTAATTAAGCAGACAAAATAAAATTATTTAAATGCGAAGTTTTTCTTCCCTATAAATGAAACAGCAGTGTTTCTGTCTGCACATTCCCTTATTCCCTTAGAATGTTCTGAAAAAATGTGTCTGGAGAAATACAGGAATAGCTCACAAGCAAAAAGCAAACAGGAGTTCTACTAAGTTTTAAAGACTCTTATGTAATAGCTAAGTGGCTGCTGTTATGTCTGAGATAACCCTGGACAGCTCTTGTGAACCTGGAGATCCCACTCTGCACTCACTGAGATCAATAAGCATCATCAGTAAGTACCGCAGCCTGGGAAAGTAAAGTGTGGAGACTTCTATTTCTTAAATTAATGTTGGTTTAGGATTACTGCAATTATGAATTGAACATACACAGCCTTGCTACAAAATAGAAAGGCTATCCAATTTGCTTTTACACCTCTATATATACAGTATGTACAGACACAACTTCTGTCTGTAAATGTATTTTGGGAGTGGGTAATACTTGAGGGTCATGCACACATATGCTTTTTTTGAACTTTGAACAGAGAGAGAAATAGCTGCGCTCAGAATGAGTGGAGGAACCCAGTCTGAGTTAGTGCTGGACACACTACTAAAACACAATCATCTGTTCCTACATACTCTTAGAAAACCTTTACCCTGCTAGAAAAGACATCACTGCCCAGAATCAATGTGGTGCTTCATCTCTCCAGTGTGAGAGGTCCTGAAACCCATCTCCAGCTGGATTCTAGATTCACCCGAAATAGGGAATATTGGCCCTCACTTCAATGAGATCTTCTGGTTTAGTTCAGAACATAGCAGGGTTTTGAAGCTGTTGCCTTTCATGAGGCAAAAATTCACCTGATTGTGTGTCTCTTGCCACTTTTTCATGCTGAGTTTGGTACAAGGCAGAAGATACTGCCATACGGGGAATCACCTTCCTCATGTGTCAACCAGGCCACAAAGGCAAGATACCAGTAGATATTAAATGCTATACATTACATCTGTGTAAAATGCAGAATCAAGCATACCTCTGTTTTCAGCATGGGTTACAGCTCTGTAGCTAGGGTATTGTTCAGAGACATTTGGACTGATACTCCTTGAAGCTCCTTCTTACATTCTACTTGACTGTTACAATACAACAGATGTGAGAAACAGCAAATGTTGAAATAAAGTTCGCTGACATACTACTGACATAGTTTTCTAAATATATGAGTTTGCTTTTGTAATTTTGTGGGGATTTTTTGGATTTTTTCCCCCTTTTCCTACTAGTCCTAGGAAATTAAATACGCAGTTCATTCATGTGAAAGTAAGAGTACAGTGACTAAAAGTTGTTAGCAATAAGCAGGTTCTTATAATAGTAACACCATATCTATCTATATATCAGCATTATTTTGAGAATTGTCTGAAAATTAGAATGTGAGTTCCAGAGGGGGAAAAAAAAAGTGTGCACTCCTTTAGTACTGAAAAATAACAGAAACTGAATGTTAAGGAAAAGCAAAGGGAAAAGGGAAAGGAAAAGGAAAAGGGAAAGAAAAAAAGAAAAGGGAAAGGAGAAGGAAAAACAGGAAAGGAGAAAGGAGTTTAATGAGGGTTTCAGTGCTTTTCATGTAAAGTCAGAAACTATGGGCATCAGTAGGGGTAAGAACAGGCTTTTTAGCCAGATGAGGTGCAAAGAGCATCTGCAAACACAGAAAGTAGCACCTTTTTTTTTTAATGACAAGGAACTGGTGTTCATAAATTGTGAAGATTTGATGGTAATGCAAAATTCACAAATCCATAGTGAACCCTCTCCCACCCTATCTATGAACTCATGTTTGTACATACAGGAGCTACAGAATCACTTGAGAGACTAATAATGTGCATCCCTTACCCTGCTATAATTTTTACTTCACAAGGCACTTGGTCTTCTTCAGTAGTTCCTGCTTGAGTACAGTTCTTTTCCACTGACTTTGTAACACTCTTGAGGACGAGCCATATGTCAAATAATTCTCTCCAATAAAACCCAAAAGGGCACATGTAAAGAAAAGTCCAGGGAAAGAACATGAAACTCAAAACTCAGCTAAAATTTTAAAATGGAGAGATACTGCCTGACTTTCCCTAATTCTGCTGAATTCCTTTAAACAGGGTTGACAAATGCTCCGGTCAGCACATTGGTCAGAACATTTATTTTCTCTTGGCTTAATAGAAATTGAAAATATTCTCAGCAATAAGAAGAAAAATATCTCAGTAACAAACAAAACCTGAGAAAGAGTAAGCGGAGAACATATTTAAAATCACAATAACATGCTAACACAGGTTACAAATTGTCATTAATGTCTACCACATCTCAGACTTATAAATGTGAATATAATGACACCAATCATTAGTTAAGTTGAACAGCAACCCTTTTAAAAGTTAATAATTAAATTCATCTGACATATCTAAAAGAAACAGTTGGATTCCACTTAGAATATGAATATATTTTAGACTGGATTCTGTATAAATGATTTTTAAAAATCTAATTCCTGTGTGTAAGTTTTCAAAGGAGAGTCCCATAATTGCTGCCAGGTTTTTCCAAACCCAAGGGAGAGCTGATTTGGCTCAGCATAGCCTGGAGGTTGGAAACCACTGCTCTAGGCAAAAGACATGGTGGATGTTCATCTATTGGCCTGGAATGTGTGTGTGTGTGTTTGCAGCAGGCTACGCCATTTTTAGCTGAGAGAAAAATAAAACATAAAAATTCCAGAGACTTTTATTTTTAGTCTGATACTTGAGGGTTAGCTTCTAGGTTTAAAATTATTCAAAATAGTTCTTGTTTTTCAAAGAGGAAAAAATTGGGCTAGATGTGTATAAATTTACTCTCATGACTTCCTGTTAGCTGCAGCAGATTTATATCTATTAGCTTGAAGAAAGACCTCACTCTAAAATCTTTATAGTAAAATTACACTACCCTTCATTTCTAGTGACTTGAATTTAACTTTGTAAATTAGGTTTATACAGGACCTTTGGAGTAAATTTCTTCAGTGAAAACTCAATAAAAGCTGCTACTTATAGACAATAAGTCAAAGCAGTCTGAGAGAAGAGAAAGCAAAAATGTATGATTTGTTTTTGTATGGACATAGGTGGGGGTTTTTCAACCAGCATTTCTGGTCATAAAATCTTCTTACTATAAAATGTTTTTTTCCTTGCAAATTATTCTCAATGTGTGTGGAATGCAGTTACAGTCTAGTTTATCTGTATGTTTTGCATCACAAGTATTCAATGTTAGCATGGTGCTATCCTAGAGGCTGGTAAGGAGGATAGTGATGTTTTTGCTATACCACAACCTAGTTACAGTGGTTGTAACTAGGTTGTAACTAGCAGGAAATTTGATATCTGTAGAATTAAAAGATGATCTTAGTAGTTCTGAGTCTTCTCAGGCTATGCAACACCTCGGTGAAGGTTTTAAATACCAAAATTTTGAATGCAGTCTTCAAAAATATTTTTATTCTAAGATTTAGAATATTCTTAGAATATAAAGTGTGCTAAGATACTTTATTCTAAGTCTGCAAATAATGTCTTTAATGAAAAGAATCTGTAATCCTTACCTTACACTTACGTCTCAGGTTTTTATTCTTTTTCACTTAGGATCACAGGTTAGTTCAGTCTGCCAGGGACATCAGGAGATCTCAAGTCAAACTTCTTGTGCATGATGGGGTCATCTCAGAGGTCAGATCAGTTGGATCTTAAAAACAACAAGGATGAAGGCTTCACAGCATCTCTGGACATCCTGTTTCACTGCTTGACTGTCCTCTTGAAAATACTTCTCTCGTGTCTGTTTATATCTGTTGCACTTTGTTCCCCACCATGGCACACTGTGAACATCCTGGATCTGTTGTCTTGCATCATCACCTAGGGAATTGGAACTATCTCTTCTCTAGTCTGAAAAACCCCATCTCCTTCAGCCTCTCTTCACAGGACAAGTGCTCCATCTCCTGACCACAGTGCTGACTCTGCTGAACCTGCTCCAATTAAATAATGCCTTTGGTTAACTGAAGGACCAAAACCTGAACACTGACTCCAGATACAGTATCACAAGGGCTGAGGAGAGCAGTATTATCACTTGGTTTTGATTTCTTGGCCGTTCTTCTGTTAGGACAACTCGAGGTTCTTGGCCTTCTGTGCTGCATGGCCCCACTGCTGGGTCATGTCCATCCATCCCAAGAGCTACTCCCCTGCTCATTATGTCTCAACTTCTACTACTCCATGGAAACTTGTGCTTCCCAAGTGAAGGACTCATCATTTGTCCTTTTTGAGCTTCACAAGCAAACAGAACCAAATTTTACCTTAGAATATTTAATGCTTTTTCAGCTTATGGTCTTTTGTGGATCTATTTAAGGGAAACCATTGATTGAGGTAATATGCACAAAATTCAGACAGAGAACAATGCCAGTATGAGTGACTACATTTGTGCCAGCTGTGACTACATTTAAGTAAAGGAGTCCCGATGAGAGAAAATCCTTATCAGCTTGGTCATGTGGCTTTTCTAAAGCAATTACAGAACTTCTGGACCCAAAATGGTAACTGTGCTCTGTACAATGTATACATGTTCTCTGTTTCAGTGTCATTCACCCAGTGAACCTTCCCACAGGTCTTTTAGCATTTTCTCCACAGTCCTGGGCAGGTGCTCTTTCCCCACGAGAAAAACAGGCACTTGTATTTTCTTTATGAACTATGCTGGCTGGATGCCAAAGTTTTTCAAGGCCAGTATGCTGAATGATAGTTATTAAGATTGAGAAAAAGTATATTAATAAATAAAAAGCACAAAATGCTAAAGAATAACAGAAAAGCAGCTGACATTCTCAGAAAAGTGAGAGTAAAAGTGCAGTATATGTAGTTCCCTTGCTTTCTGAGTCTGATGAAGACGAAGGAGTAAGAGTTACTCTTTTATTTCCCAACTCCTCATCTGTGCATTCAGGTAAACATCTAGCAAAAGCTATTCTTGTCTGTTCCTTTATGTTTTAAAAGAGCTGTAGCAGCACTGCCCTTATGTATGCATACAATTTTTTTCTAGTTGCCCTCTTAGTTACTTATATTCAGATGACTTAGAGGTAATCACCATGAATCTCTTAAATATTTAAATGTAGCTGAGGCAAGTCACTTATAAGAAATCTCTTTGTATTTGCCACCCCAAGGAATGAGTTTTGTTTCCGATTGTGGAACTAAATGGCTTTGAGTTCCTTTTCCCTTTTATATGTATTCATGTTTAAATATATATTGTAACAGGAGTGTGTGTGGGAGCCATATATCTCTTTATAAAATAACACATATTTCAATGTTTGCTCTTTTTCATGATTAAAACAAGCTTTAAAATATTTTTTGTTAAATTGCTTCTGGCTTTTACTAATCAAAAAGTTAGCCTGAAAGAGACAGACATACATATGTATGTACATGATTATTTATTTATGGGGGAAAGTGGCTAAAGTAGATATGAATATAACCAAATATTTGAACTTGAAATGAGAATAATAAATTGAAAATAGAAAGCAGTATCTGTGCTCTTATCTCCTGAGAGATGCTTCAAGGAATAATCAGCTTAAGAGGAAAAACATATCCTTATCCCTACTTGTAGTGGAATTGACAATTCCCTTTTATATGTATGCAGATGAACATACTGAATAATCTTCAGCTATCTGTAATAGAAAAGTTCAGCACTAACATCACTTTAGTGTGTGCATATATATGCAGACATATTTGTCTGCAAGTGTGTTTATGCATGTGCATACAGCACCTGTCACTTGTCTGTTAACTAGAACACACACAGAATGACAAAAGAATTTAAATTAGAAAGCTTGTCTCCAGAAAAAAAAATTAATATGTTTTTTGAATATTCAGTTTTAATATCAGAACCCATATAGCAAGCTATGAGCTCATGCTGGACTCTTGCATGCAGTCATATGTATACTGCAGGGTTAAATGAATGGCCAAGCAAAATTTTTTCAGCATTTTGCTTGAGAACAAAGAACTTTTTTGTTGTTAAAAGCAATATTTTCATGCATGCTTTTTTTTTTTGTTTAAGTTTACTTAGTTCCAAGCTAACTTTTTTGATATAATATCAAACTTGCTTTCTATCTCCCATTATCAGGAGTTTATCTCATGTTGACCTCCTTCATAAATATATAACATATATATATGTGTGTGTAATACTAAAAGCATAGCAATATATTTTCATTTGTACATAATTAAATGCAAATATAAGTAAAAAACCAAAAAAAACCCAACTAAAGTGTAACAAAAGACCCCTGTAAAACTACATTTGGTATTCTAGTGCCAGTAGTCAGCCTTGCCAATTAATCTTTGACTTCTCAGTAATTTTACTTTGTGACCAGGCACAATTATTTCTTTTTGCTTCTGCCCTTTGTATTACTGTGTATCACAATTTCTAGGTCATCTGCTATGCCCTACATAGCAGATCAATTTGTGAAACTTTACCTACTCTGTATCTCCTGATGTCTGATGATGTCATTTTATGCAGAGGAAACTGACAGGCTTTCAGTTTTCTGTCTTGATGGTAAATACCACAGACAAGAAAAAACAAAGGAAATTGTCATATCATAGTAATTAAATATTAAATAAATAATGTGATACAAGTGAAATTGTAAATACCCTAAATGCTTAAACTTATGGATATGACATGATTTATCATAACATATTGTCACAATTTACGCAAAGCTCAAGATTAAATCTTCCTATAATTTCTGTACATCTTTCTGTACATTTAAACAATTAAATTACATGTCCTATATTTAGGATTTTCCCACTGCCAAAGAGAAAGTGATGTATTTTCTCATTTTAGAGGTTCAAATTTTTACTGATTTCAACACATATTTACAAGTGAAAAGAAGGTCAGTGAAGTATGTTTAGAAATTAGAATTTCAACTAATGATGTCTGATTCTCTCTGGCAGTTGTATGGGATTTAATTCTACAGGAGCTGGATTGGTCAAATAGAAAGCTTTCCAGACAGGTCTAATCTATCTTGTTGTTGCAGTTGAATATCAGTTGAAAGTATGGAGTAGAAAAAGGCTCAGATACCAAAACTATTATTTCAGATATTTTTTTTTTTTAAATTTTTAAAAGAATTTTTACAGAAGACATGACTTCCCTTCTCCACAGGGAAAAGGATGCAGCCCAGGAGATGAGCTGTCTGGTAGCAGAGTTTTTGCAGCTGCATGCTGTATAGCCCAGGGAGCAATAACAGAGGTTCCTAGGAGTGGGTGTCAGTAGTGGACTCCTTCTTCTACTTTCCCTAATGTCCCAACCTTTGCCAACTCCTACTTTTGCAGACATCATCATTCTGCTCAAGGTGCAGTCCTCTCTGCAGAGTTTCAAAATGGAACACCCATATTACTGAATGCCTTCAACACGAAGAAAGAGAGCTTCAGGAGCACATTTTACTCAACAGATTTATACAAAGTTGGAGCCTTGATCCATCTTCTATATACAGAGAAAGTGAGAACTAGGAAACTGAAGTGAAAATTCTGATCATCAGATATTAAGAATTCTGCGTAGTTTTCTTTGAAAATAAGGACACCCCAGGAAATTAACATTTGGAATTTGATATAGCTGAAATTTCTGAAAGATATGCAATCTGAACATTTCTTATTAGACGCTTATCTGAGGAAAAAAGGTTTTGTTGTTCACATCTGTTGTTTCCTGTGGGAATGAAGTTCAGGGATAATGAATAGAACATAAGAAATATGCCATACTGGGAACAAAAGATATATAAATATATATATATATAAATAAATATATATAAATATATATATATGCAAATATAGACCAGTGTGTTTAAATACAAATATAAACATTGTATATAAATGTCTATATTTTATCTATAATGTATCTCTGTGTATGTAAAAGTCAATGATTTTTCAGTACTTAAAAAACCCTAAGTCACGATTTTCTGTTTCTAATAAAGCGCTATTCATTCACTAAAAGATGAAAAAAATAATGGAACATCTTTTCTATTTTCTTAACAAGGAGAAGCACTTACATTCTGATGTTCATGGTTCTAACTGTCCAGGTAAATGAGGACAGGAAAGCCTGTGCACACTACAAATTACAATTTCAGTCTTCCAGAATGTTTTTTGAATTTATATTTCTGCCTGTATGCAGCATTTTCTCAGACATTGGACCATATAAGTAATCATTTACACTCAATGCTTTCAAGATACTGTGCCACTGTTCCTTACCTTTTTTTGTCCCACAGTGCATACAAAATAAGTATTTTGAACAGAATTTCCCTGAATGTATGTTATGAGGTGGAATGCAAATCTTATTGCTGAATTTATAAAGCCTGTCACTCTGAAGAAACCACACTGTGTGTGCAACTATGTTCAGGATAATGCTCGGATTAGACCAGTTGCAAAAGGCAGAACATAGTTATTATATCCTTATATCCTTAATCATACAAACTTATAATTACAGCAAATTGAAACAAGTAATAATCTTGGTCATCAAGTTTTGTATAATGTCATACATGTAATTACTCCTTAGTAGTACTTAACCACAGTCTCCGAATATTAAAAAAGTAACCCAAAAGTAATTTCTAAAAGCTCTTAGAACAACATTTGGTCCAATTAAAACACCTAGAAACATTTAAAATCCTCTACTCTGCTCTTGTGATGCCCCACCTGGAGTACTGTGTCTGGTTTTGGAAACCCCAGTGCAATACAGACATGGAGCTGCTGGAGTGAGTCCAGAGGAGGGACATCAAAATGATCTGAGCCTCCTGTGAGGACATGCTGAAAGGGCTGGGGTTGTAAGGGAGACCTTATAGCAGGTGCTGTTATGCTATACCCTTTCTATACATTAGATATACTGAAAGGCAACTTTGAATTGCAGCTGATCAGCAGTGGTAATTTGTGACATGGAATGATCTACTACGGAAGGAGGGCACAAAGCCAGATGTGGTTAAACTGGCTGGAAATATGGATGCCAGAGACAGAACAACTCTGTATGAGAGAGTGAAGTTTCTCTGGGTGGTGAGATAAATATCCACAGTATTGTCAGTGGCAATCCTGGAATGGGAGGTCAGAGGGGCCACAGAACAGGTGCTGGGGGATAAACCCAAACCCCTCAGCCAAGGCACCCCAGGACTGGACCTTGCTAGTGCTAGGGCAAATGAGGAACCTGCTTGTGACACATCTCTGCATATAGAACTGCTTATAGTAGGAGGACTGTCTGCTGTACCATTCATTAATATTTAATTTTTTTTATTATTTAAGAACAAACGTGTTTATTTCATCACGAGTACAGTAAAAAAATTCCCAACAATAGGAAATTGTGAAAAACAAATGTACTGTGTAACAAAATAAAAAATAATTTTGATCTTCAAAATGGATACCAGTAGTAACATCCCATAGAGTTAGTTCTTATTTTCATAGGCATGATTGTGTTACAAAGGTAGTGTCCTCTAAAATAATAATGACAGGATAGTCTCTGATTCAGTAAATAGACTTTTCATAGAAATTTTATAATACAGTGTTGTCATGTCAGTTGTTTTTTTTTTACCTAAGAAACTGCCTATTAAAACATGTTAAATATAAATTAAATTAAAATACCTGTGTCCAGAAGGCTTACTGAAACCTTTTTATTTCTAGACCATACTTAAACTTTATGAAAGAACAGTAACCTGAACTTTACAGCAGTACATATAAAAGGCGACAAACCAGCCTATTTCTGTAGGATATCCCCACTGTCTTCTTATCATTGATCTTTTTCATTGCTCTAACTAGGCCTGAACTGACCATAAAGAAAGTACTACATGAGCATATATGTATGACACTATATATGACACTATTTAAAATTAGTGTGCCATCTGTAATAATATACTCCAGCTGAATTACATACAAAGTATTCCCTTCTACTTCTACAATGGTATATTACTGTTTATTATATGGAGGGGTATTGGTTGGCTTGGCATTACACAGGTTGAATAGATGGCAATATTTCTTCTTAATTCCACTTAATGGTTTTAAATTCATTTTAATAATCTGAAATAATGCTGTCATATACGGCTCAGATTCAAATCTATTGAAGCAAATGGGAAAGTACATAGCTTTCAGAAATCTGTGAACCAGGTCTCTTCTGAATAAATCAAAATATTATTTCCAAAAGTTAAAGAAAACTTAAAGAATTCTAGTGCATTCGAGGACATAACTGAAACATCCTGAAAACATTACAAAATTTAGATAATTTTCTGGGTTTGATGTTGGATTCCTGTACTTCAAGCAGATAGCAGAGGACTAAGACAGATACCATTCACTTTTTTTTGTAATATTTTTTACAGCTACCATGATTTGTGGAAAATGTCTCCTCAAAGAGAGTGTGGTGCTCTACATAGGCTTTCTCATATACTGGAGTGATTTTCAAAATGTTATATAAAACATATTTTACTCTGTTATTTAGTGTAGCTGTACGCTTACATGATGCTGCTCCATCTTTTCATGTGCCTTCCCACGTGGATTTTAAGTAATATAAGCAATAATAAAAACCATGAAAATGCCTGTACATATACATACAGACAAACATATGTGAACACATATATTCTCATATATGAATACAAAAAATCCTTTTAAAAATCTGACCACTTTTTTCCCTTTACTTGAAATGGAATATGTGGTATCTCATTAAAAACATATTTCAAAATAAGGGAAACATAGTAGTCTCGGCACAACTTCAACGTTACTTTTGATAATGACAATTAAAAATAAATCTGCAAGCACATGCAGAGTTTGTTTTATAGTTTACATTTTATACCACTACTGCTTGTCACTGAGATTTTTGCTTTTTCTCTATAAGTGCAGTAAAATTTTGGCATGTACACCTTAGGTGAAAGCAAAATAATTTTTATATAAAATAAAACTAAAAATAGCAGAGTGAGATAAAGTAATACAAAGTGAGACAATATAACAATCTAAATATATTTTCAAGACATTTCACAACAGGTTTTGTAGGTCTGCACAAAAATAGTTTGAACTATTGCAAGTCTCCATAAAACAGATTAATTGAATATTGATTTCAAGTATCAAGAACAAGAAGACTTTTAAATCAGTGTTCAAGAAGTAAAGAGTGGGGAGGAAGCAAAGGCATGCACTGCTTTCACCTGTAATAAATAGATTATCACTAACAGCTGTCATCATCTCTTCTCAACTATAGATTTTGGTGTAGCTCCTCAGATATAGTTTAAGATTGTTAATATTGACTCTGCTCATGAATGGTTCATGCACTGATAAGAGTTTGATTTCAGTCGGCTATGGTCACATAGCTGCTTTTCTATTGTATTGCAGCATCTGGAAGTATTACACCAGCTGGAAGAAGACAAAAATAGAAGTTAGTATTGGTAGGAATACAGCATACTGATAATAGCTGATTCAACATCAAACCTTCCTGTTAACACATTGCACTTTATTAAACAACTTTGAACTGGCAAGGGTTAGTTGATACTGAATTAGTGCTCTGCGTAACCCAGCACTGAGATCCCAGTGTCAGATTTTCTTTTTTTTTTTTTAGTCAAGCCACAGCCTAGTGGATATTTTTTTTTTTTCTGACGAGAAGGCTGATCTGATATTCTGTTCCACACTCAACCTCTGCATTAGCCCTTTTCCATCTGCTAAAGAATTCCTTCTGTATATGCAAAACTATCATAGATAATCAAATCACATTTTCAGTCATTGCCACTTACATAAAGTGCATGGTTGAAATAATGTGTTAACTGTATTTTGACAGTACACTTCACATATTTCAACTTACACTTGAAGTAACCTTTCCAGAGCATTTTTTGGTATTTTTAATACTACAAATCTGTACCTCTTAATTCTTTCACCAGATAAAAAGTTTAATTAATTGCATGAAAAAATCTGACTTTAAATTCGTTTAGGAAACTTTTTTGTAATATTGTCAATGGCTAGTTCTTGATCTGTATTTTCAACTCATGCCTATTTATCTAGACAAGAAATATATATATTTGTTTTTTAATTTGTAGCCATGATAACAAATCTGCACTTGCTGATTTAGATCTTTGACCAATGTCTTTCTGACTTCTGTAGGTACTGTACTTACCAGCTACAAACAATGGATGAGAAAGAAGCCTACACAAAAAATGTGTAAATCAGTCAAAAACCTTCTTTTTGTAGCTTTGTGACAAATTCAGTTTGCCTACAGAAAACTCAATCTTATTGAAATAAATAAGAGGGGGTTTTTTAATCGTAATTAGGATAAATTAATACATCCAGAAATATGGACATTACATGGGTTTGATTGCTTGTTGGCTTTGGGGGCTTTTTTGAGTTGCTGTCACCAACTTAAGTGATGTTTATTTTCATATGTCACTTCCTAGAAGAAAAATGAAAGAAACAACACCTCTCTTCTCTTCTTTCTAGTCTCAACTCCCCTTATTTATTCAAGATGTCATGCCCAGTCATGCCTTGGTGAGGTAAGGTCAGAGGTGGTGCAGGAGGTTGAGGTCACAGTGTAGAGGTTTCCTTCTGCTACTCCTCGCTTCTTGTTTTCCCCTGCTTCTCCTTATTACTTACTACTCCTATGCTCCTATGTGGCCACCCAGGGGTTGTAGTGCCTCAAAGTCATCCCTGTTCCAGCAGGTACAGATGGTACAGGGTGTCTGATGGCTTCCTCCCATACAGAACAACCTGAAGTACTTGCTACTTAAACTGTATTTTATGTTCAATACAGCATTGTAGGCTATCTCAAATGTTTAATAACTTGATACAGTCAAATCACATCATTTCTGAGGGGAGGAAAACAAAAGAAAACCACAAGCTAGGTCTATATTTTACTCTAGAATACTGACACTTTGAAAATATAATTAACTTTTCAAGCAAAACCTGTTTGTTGGGTTGAGTTGAAATCTGTTTGCATAATTTGTTTTTCTACATGAAATATTGTAGATTGTTTCTTAGCATTTATTTTTCCATCACACTATAGGCTACTAAAATCCTAAGAAAATATTTTTATACCTATGACCCCCAAAGAGCTGGAGGAAAAAAATGCATAAAATATATATATGTGTAAACACACCTTTTTTCACAATCCTGTTTAATATAAGATAAAATACTTTCAGTATTTTTAAGGGAACCATGCAGAAGCAGGCTTGGTTTTTATTTAAGCCTAAAGGACACTTAAACCACATAAAGAATGCGTTTATACTAATTGAGACCTCTGACAGATGCGCAGCAGTGGATTGAAATTGAATGGCTGAAATTGTTGCTGACCCCAGCACTCCTCCATGCCCTCCTGACCAGTGTTGCCTTCCTAGAAACAAAGACATCTCATTTCCTTGTGAATAAATAGAACCATCACAGCCTCCACCTTCTGTCTTAGCTTAAACTGACTCCAGTTTTGTTGAAGTTCTGTATGAAAGATGGGAAAATGAGGTGAACCTGGAGGTGATTTGTGAGTGGATCAAATGTACCCACCTTTGGGGCAGCTCTGTGGAATGGGAAAAAGGAGTGGGGGTGGCAAGAACTGCAGCTGGTTGATTGAAATCTGCTTCATATCAAGAGCCCTGAGAAGAGGAATATTGTCTCTCATTACTGTATTTCCCTCAGTCTCTTTGTGTTCTTCATTTCTTTATCTAGCATAAAGTGACTGCTCTTGTCTACCTGGAGCAGATCTTTATGCTTCTTGGTTTGTGAAGTATTTATCACTTTCTGGTTGCTCAAAACAGAAAAGAATTTAAATGGAATGTAATTAGAAATTAAAAAGGCATCTGTAGTGGCAAACCTGATTTTAATTCTCAGATAGAAATATGATTTAGTTAATTTTTTTTAACAAAGTAGGAATTTAGTGAGAAAAATTAACAAATACACATTAAGTGGCTAGTATAAGTTATGACTGAAAACCCCCAAATGCTCTTTGTAGCTACATGAACTTTATGCAAGCTTAGCAGTTCACCATACATAGGACATTAAACTTAATTTCCTAGGCTGCATAAAGTATTAGTATCATTTTTGATATTTTAATTTTTCTTTATAAAAACCTGATCAGATAGAAGAATCTCCCTGATTCTCAGAAGAATGTACAGACTGTTTTTAAAGTGCTGTGTAGTTCCTACTCAGAATCACTCTTGAACTCTAAGGGTGATCTAATTATCTAAATAGTAATTAGGAGATTAAATGGAGTTGAACACTTACATTCCTTCGAGACCTGGTACTTGGCAAATATGGAAAAAAAGTCAAAGGCTTTTCACCCTGATCACATCTTAAGGGGTGTGCAGTACTGTACAGCTTCACAAGAAAGCTGGGGGGGGGTTTTCTCCTTGAGACAATTAGGAGTGTATGTTTTACTTCTGCTAGGAAGAAAAAATCCTGTATGTTCCATATAGCAGTAAGTAAGCTTGAAGACTGAAAATGGTAAAAGTGACTTCAGCATTTATAATCATAAGCAAATACCAAAAAAGTTGTTCACAAACACTTAAAATCTAGCTCCGTTGAAGCCAGTTATTTATCCTGTGTACTGTACATTAGATCATATAACTTGTATTATGTTTATTTGCACAACAGGAAGTAAGGAAGAATCATGTAAAGGAAGAGTCTAAAATAGTTAGGACAAAAGACTAAGGCAGCCAGAGACATACAATAAATGTGTCTATGACAGTGTTCTGAGGATAATGACACAGAGAAAAACCATTAGTTTATATGAAATGCATTTTCTGAATTTTACATTTCATCAGCTCACAAATAATTTAAGACAGCTAATATTTGTAACATTTACAGAATACTCCAGCAACTGTAAATGAAGATTATTAAAGTGTTTATTCGCCAGCTAGTACTGTGATATTATTTTATAATACTACCTAAATCTATAAATAGCTACTGCACTGTTATAATTAAATCTAATATTTGACAGTGTGTTGTAACACAATCCCACCATTAAAATTTTAAAAGTATCTATGCTTTGTGTGATGCCTCTTGAAAAAAGTTATTTTTTTCCCCATATGTGAGCATCTCATAATATTTATCGAGTTCTAAACTTTCTAATATAGTTTTGTTGAAATAAGTCTCCATCTTTGAAGGTATTCAAAATTTGACTGGACACAGACCTGAATAAAATACTTGAGGTGATCCTGCTTTGAGCAGGGTGGGGGGGACCAGGTGACTTCCAGAGGTCCCTTTCAACCTCAGAAACTGTGTGATTCCATTTCTGTAAAGTTTTGAATTTTTATCAGAGGGACACAAATCTGCCTGCCTCCCCTCCACTGCATGTAACATAGAATGTTTTCTTGTTCTTGATTTCTCATGGAAATAGAACTGCTACCTCACATCATTTATCTCTTCAGCTACTTGATAATAGCTTGTGAACTCATTGGCCCATTTCTTGCATTTTTTTTTTTTTTTTTTTTTCAGAAAAATTGAGATCTGTCAGAAAAGTTCTGACAGTCTCCACCAGAACAAGAAACAAAATAGATCCTCATAGCAGTTTTAACAGGAAGTATAATATTATAAATATATTGTACATTATACATTCCTATTATATAAAATATGAATTATATATATACATGCACTATGTTATATATAGCTCCACCTAATTTGAGTTACTTAAATTGTCACTGAACTAAATAGGAAGGCCCTGATTAATTCCATGAGGCCCATTCGATAGTTCAGAAGTTGTCTTCTGAAAGGAGGTAAGGCTTTGATTGAAGCTTGAGATTTCCCTACTCTTACTCTGTAAAAAGAAGTAGTTCTGAGATTTTTACTATGAAAACAAGACTAATAAAGAACTCTGCCTTAGAAAAGCAGTTTTGTACATGAAAAATAAATAATTCCTTTTTTTATTATTTCTGAATAAACAAAAATTATTTACAATTGATGTTTGTACAGATTCCTCATAAATGTTTTATAAATCTACCCTTTTGCTTATCAATTCTAACAGAGCAATTAGGTGCTTACAAAATAGGTGCTACTGTCTAGAGTCTTCACATAATTAGTGGAGAGACTGAAGCATCCCAGTGTTATAAAAAGGAAATTTTGGTTAAACACTGCATTGAACTTTGGTCCACTCTAGGTATGAAAGGTTAAAACTTCAGATCAAACACTCAAACAACTAAATTTTGCATAATCTAAAGTAAAATATCATAAAATATGTACAAAGCATGGTAAAAAAACATACTTGGAGAGTGCTTGTATACAGTTCTTAAACAAATAATCAATTGGCTGGGGATATGCAAGAATCTGTGCTGGGAGAACAAGTGTACAAAGGAGACAGTTTCATTCAGTACCTAAACCATGAAATGGAAGGCAAGATTATTAAGTTGGCAGATGATAACAGTCTGGGAGGAAAAACAAACACACTCGAGAAAAGGATTTGAATTTAATATTATCTTCAGAAATGAAGATTATATTAAAAATTATTTTTTAAGCTTAGCATATTAAAACACTTATAATAAAAATGGAAGAGTTCAAGACAATATGTTTAAATTGCTGGGTTAAATGGGGCTTTGAGCAATCTGATCTAGTGGAGGCTGTGTGTCCCCAGTGACAGGGGAGATGATCTAGAACTAGATGAACTCTTCCATCCCAAACAATTCTGTGATGCTATGACTCTGATTCTAAATCATAATAAGAGTCTAAGATTAAACAGCCATCTAGGTAGGTACTTTTTAGAAAAGGAATGTAAATATTGTTGAAAATCTGTTGGAAATGCATCCAAAAAGTCTGCTGCTTAGTTATACATGGTCTAAAGACAAGTGCAATGATGTATCTGTTCTATTCATCATTATTAAAGTTCAAGACAGATGGCAACACTTCAAGATCTATGAAAAAAGCATGACTGAAGTGGACATAAGGAGATTAGGGAGATCATATCTTGAGGTATTTCCTAGAGTCTATTCTTGAGTCTATTATCAACATGATAATCAGGGTCTGAAAACAAAAGCAGCAAATAAAATGTTCATTTTAATAATTTATTATTTTTTACTCTCAGTTTTCACTGGAAAGAAGAATATTAAACTTTTATTTTGGTCACAGAACAAAATATCTGTACTACTTTGTAAGTAGAACATTATATCACAAAATCCTGGGTAACACAATTAAACCATTAAAATGTAAGTTCCTGAGAGACAAGGAGGGAATTTTTGCCAATTTTTCTCTCATTGTATTAAAGTAATCTAATAGTCAAAAGTTACAAAATGATTACCTGATTCATCCTCCAGACACGAGATAAAATAATTCTGATCCTGCTTTGCTGCCTGAAAGACGCTGATAATTTTGCTCATTTTTCTTGGCTAATTTCTTCTTCTATATTACACAATGCCATGGCCAGCTTTTGAAGTTTCATTTGTTCCCTTCCAAAAACTTTCTTAGTTGCTGAGGAGAGTATTTTTTCTTTAGCAGTGTGAAACCAGAATTGTGTGAGCTGAAGCTGACAGAAACAGGTATAGCTCCTCCTACAGTTACAAGCACTGTAGCTTGCTTACACTATTTTCCAGAAGTATAGAAATGTCATACATTAGACTTCTTTTTAGAGAGCAATTGAACATTTAATCTCAGATTCAGAATTAACACCTCATTTACCTAATCCGGTTTGCAGTGTTTCTTATTGACTAAGTGTCTGTGAAGGCTGAAACTTCAGACATAAATTAACTGAATCTGGGCTTCAGAGCCACTCTCACAGTTGCTTTGCCTCAATCCATAACACAAAGCTATTTGGCCTGATGCATTTTCCCAAATGAGAGTTTTCATAATCTAGCTTTGGTCTAACTTCCAGAAAAAATATCTCTACTCCCCTACAGACAGGGGCCTAGGTTAGCTTAGTGCTATCAGAAGCATTGTGCCCTTAGAAAAGGCAGGAGAAACTGTGCTTTTCTCCCTGTTATCCATTTTAGAATATTGGTGGCATTTG